>NW_022156764.1:0-649264 GCF_004353045.1 Thyridium curvatum
CCGAGCTTTTGAATGGTGTAACTTTTATAGAGAGATGTGCTTTGGTTGCTGAGAAATATGCACTAGTCTGGCGCTAGCAGGGGTGCAAGAATAGCTGTCGGGGGGTGCAAGAATAGTCATTCTCCTTCATAACAGGGCACATCCTGACTTTGGGGAAATGAGCCCAGAACGGGATCCCAAGCCACTCAGCCTCAGCGATGCTTAAGCTGATGCTGCCTTGCTGGGGCTGGATACGGGCGTGAGAACATAGGATTCCCTCTTGGAGCTTGAGAGAGATGCTTGGCGATGCTCGTTCTTCCATCTCGTCTGCTCCGTTGCATTGACACCGACGAGTTAGACGAGTCTCGAGATGAAATGACAAAACTCACGCTCTGCTCTTTGTCTTTGCGTGTGGCGGCGTGCCTCCGAACTAGGACTCGGTCCTTGTAACTACAAGTACAGAGAGTGCATGCATGCAGGGGGTGACTCCCCTCTCTCCACAGCCAGCCAATCCATTGTCACACGATTGCCGCACCCTTGCCACCTCTGCCGATCGGGCGACCGTTCCAGTAGTTGTCCTCACAGCCAAGCTGGTCTCGGTGGTGTGCCTGAACGCTTGATGGTGCTCTCTTTTTGCAAGTCGCATTGAAACGTACAGCATCCAGTTCGGGAGGACCATGGGTGGTCGCCAGACTAGGCCATGATGTTTCCGGATCAGATCGCCCCTGAAGGATCCAAGCCCGGACTCAGCCTGGATGCTAGTGCTGTGCTCTGTACCGTAAATAACTATCTCCAGACATACCTGCGTAGGTACAAAACACGCTCGCCCCTCGCCAAAAGGCAACCTGAGACAGCCCCCTGAGCTCACGCCCCAAAGCGACCCCAAAGCGGAATGTGTCTGTGTGTGTGTGTGTGTGTGCTTGGTGTGTTTGCAGCGACAAAAGTGAGGATCGCAGTCGGATGCTTTTCTGTGGGGTTTTCTTGTCCTCGCCCATGAGCTCGTTCGTTACACCTGGTCGCAATGCCAGCACTGATCCCGGTTCACATAGTTCTGAGCCTGGACCTTGCTGCCCATCAAACAGCCAGCGGCCCTGGGACTCTTCTCCAGGATTGCCCGGTCGGCAGACTCCATGTTTCTTTTCTTGTCTTTTCTTGTCTCTTGTCTACCCAACTAGGTATTTTGCCCCTTCCAGCCTCTCCGTACTCCCCTGTCTTGCCCCAGGTTTCGCAGTTGCTCATTTACCAGCGTTGCGGAAAGGCAGCGGCACTGAGAAGGCTGAAGGGATCGATATGATCAAGAACGAGGCCCTTTGACTAGATCGAACTCACCTACGGATGAGACAGAACCAGTCGCCGACCGCCTTTGGGCCGCACTACCGCAACTTTCTACATTCCTCCGCCCCAGCTTGTGCTTTGATTAGGGCGGGAAGAAGCGCGACCAGAACGCGTTTCTCTACTCAAAGAACCCTTCTTGGCCCCCACATCACACGCGATGAGAGCAATTTGAGAACGTGTGGGTGTGTGTGTGTGTAGGTACCTCGTTGTGCCTCGCCTCATCTCCTCCGGCATGCATGCCCTGATGATCAGCTCTGTGCGTGTCTGCCCAAGCATGTGGCTGGTCTCACTCACGAAGCCTTCTTCATTCCCCAATTGCATCTTCCCCATACCTAGGCTCCCATTCCCGCCCAGTCCAGTTCAACTTTCCCATTTGCTGCCTGCTGGAATGCTCATTCTGCGACCAGACGCGGGGATGGCCGCCGTTTTGTCTCTCCATTGGCCGCTACCGGAACGGAATTGGGTGAGACACGCACATCTCCCTCGACGGGGCTCGAAATCACACCCGACCCCTGCCGTAGGTTGAGCGGCGGATTGCTAGCCAGCTTCGTATGGAGTAGGCCCGGGCGTGTGTCCCCAGAGCTCCTTGAACTTTTGCCATCGAATCTCCCCGGCTCGGCCTGCCAGCGGCCCAAGCCCCTGTTGCCGCCGGGGTCATCGCGTGCTCGCGCTTAAAAGAAGGTTATCAACAAACCATCTGGAGAAGAATCATTGCACCAGGGTTCAAGCTGAAGACCCGGTCTGAAGCGTTCGCGGCCAGCACACCCACGTAAAAGCCACATTGGTCGTCTCCGCACGAGGCCGCGCCGCCGTGACCGCCTGCATCTGCAGCAGGAGATATCCCTCCAAGCCCAGTGAACTCGTGCACACCACCTCCCACTTGCAGGCGACCCTGAGGCGCTTAGCGCGCCCAACCAGGAGGCGCCGTCATATCTGGGGGTCAGCACGACAACGACGTGGCTCCAGTCGCCTGGGTCGCCCGGGTCTGTCGTGCTTCATTGGCCGTGAGCGGTTGATCAGCCCTCATGCACGACGCACATCTGACAGTAAAAATAATCTTCAAAAGTGCAGGTTTTCTGTGACCAGGCCCCGAAGAATTGGTGGGCGGTGGCATGTTCTCGTCCAGTCCCTGCCTCGCAGGTGTGATTTCATCATACTTTGGGCGCCGCCGTGCATGGTGCTGACATTCCTTAAGAAAATGTGAAACATTCGCGAACCTTTTATCATTTCTTTTCCTCGTCTTCAATGCCAGCCCTTGATTCGATATCCATCTCTCTACCGACTTCACGTTTGACATCAATCACAGCTTGAACCCGCCAGTGCGGTCCTTCCACAAGCCCTCCGGGTCCACCCCATCCCTGACCCTTCTCGCCAGTTGTGCCATCTCTGGTCTCAGCCTCCCAAAATAGTCCTGCCTGTAATACCCGTCGTTCATGAAAAGAGGCAGGTACCTCTCGGTCAAGATGCCTGCCTGCGTGCCACGTTCGACCAGCTCTCGGACCCCCTGGTAGGTTCTCTGCATCGCGGAGTCAATGGTATTTCTGTCCACCGGGAGAGTGTATGCATAGTTGTTCTCCAGGACGATGCGGTCCGTGTCATCGTCGAGGTCGTATAGATCGCCACCTTTAGCTCTTGCAATTTGCGTCATCGCCCTCGGGATAGGCTGGAAGGCGATGCTGGAGATCAAGCCCGTGACGCCCAGAACACCGCTCGTGACGTTCTGCCAGTTGTCCAGCACCTCCTCCAGCAGCCGTAGGCCGGCGTCTTCATCGCCCCTCGGCAGGGGGATTGTCTCCGTGCCAATCGTGAAGGCGTTGCCCTTGACGTTGGCAAAGTTGTTGGCCGTGAGTAGAGACGCCATGCTCTGTGTCTTGCAAGTGCTGAGCAGCGGGCCGACAGCCGTAAACTTGTCAAAGACACCTGCCGGCGGCTCGCGGCCGTTGTAGTACACGAACAGGATCCAGATCTGCACCGTGCCGATGGCGGTCGTCTCCCGCGTCAGGATGATCCCCGCCTTGGGGTCGGGGTAGTCGGTAGTGAAGTCCCGTACCGCGGCCAGCAGCTTTGTCGCCGTCGCCGGCGTGGCGTCAAAAGTGTACGTGCCGCCCCAGATTTTCTCCTCCTGCGGGTAAACCTGGAGTAGGAACGAGGTCACGATGCCGAGGGCATTGCCGCCGCCCTTAAGCGAGAGGAAGAGGTCCGGGTGTGAGTCTGCTGTCACGGTGACGGCCGAGGCGTTGGCGAGCACAAGCTCGTACTCGAGCACCGAGTTGGCAGCCCAGCCGTGCTCGGTGCTCATGAAGCTCAGGCCGCCGCCCAGCAAGAACCCGCCCACTCCGACGTCGCCGATCCGCCCGCCCACGGCGGAGAGGCCGGTCCCGTCGAGCGCCTTGGCAACGTCGTCCCACCGGTTACCCGGACCAACGCGTGCTGTCCGTGACTTCGGGTCCAGGAGAATCTTTCTATTAAGATTCTTCGTAGATATAAGGGGACCCCCGTCAACGGAAGCGAAGTTATTATTAGGGTTGTGACCACCAGACTTGATGGCAAAGGGTTCTTTGTGGGCACGTAGGGCAGAGACAACAGTGATGACTTCTTCGGTTGTTTGCGGGAGTATGATGCAAGAAGGCTTGAGAAGAGAGCAGGATGTCGACCAGTAAGTGGACTGCTCGGTTGCATATGACAACGATAGAGGGTAGCTCATATCAATGGTGGTGAGGTTGGCCAGGGTAGAGCAGACATCAGAGATAACTGCATGTATGAGAAATGCCCATATTAGACATATAAAGAAGACTGTCCTTCTGTGATGTGCCATTATCAATATTGATTGTGATATAATTTATCTGGGGGGGAAACTGACGAAACGAAACGAAGATCTGTCTACTCTAGGACATATGGCAATCAATCTCGTGTCCTACAGCAGACTCTGTGGCATTCTTATATCGAAAAAGCCCTCCATCCCAGAACATTCTCCTCTGAGCCCACCTGCCTGTGTATACACAATCCGGCTTTACCATCACACGGATGCAGACATGGCCTTGGAACAATGAACGAACTCGCTCATTTCTGGTTCATGACGTATCCCTTGCAGGCATTAGATTCAAAATGGTCGTCTGGAAATGCACCAGCAATGTAGGATCCCTTTTAGGGATGCTCTGGCTCTCTTGTTCTGTCCCGTAAATGTCAAAGGGCTAGACTGGTTCTCGTCTCTGGGGCCGGTATCTTGCATATAGGCAATCCACTGAGACTACCTCGCTTCAGCCCGCCTGGGGATCGAGCCACGGCATTCCGATCTATATATAGGTGCTGCTTCCGCAAGAAAGGTCCTTCAGAACTTGCTTCGTAATAATTATCATCAACAGTCTGTTGTAGATGCAAGTAAAACAGGCTATGCTTTTCCAATTATGCTCGTACATGCAAGATTTAGTTCATCCGAATATTGGAGGCTACAGCGATGATACTCTGAACGCAGCGTAGTACCAGTTCCACGGAGCGAATCATACTCAATCTATTGGGGTTCAGGTTGCATTGGCACCCGGGTGCCCGGCTATGGGGAAGGGCAAGACACACCCGGCTAAGATGAGATATTTGAACTTCGCATCTTTTTTGGTCTTTAGTGAGCTGTCCAGTATTTTGACCAATATTACAGTTCCCATCTGAGTTCCCCTTCCATTTACCATAGACCACCACACCTTGGCGAGGTTCGATGTAGAGACCCGAATTTTCCCATGGTCTGTCAATTATTGGCAAAAAGGTCCCAGGGAAAATCAGCGATACTGGGACGACATCACTGCGTGTTCTCTTACTTTCATTAGAGCCAGACCTATGCATCCGTCAAGACGGCTTATACGCACCTTATATGCAGTTTTACATCTCACTAATGAGCTTTTGAGAAACCTCTTGTAATTAGAGTTGGCATGATGGAAACGTCTTTGACTGACGCTCACAAAGATGACGTGAAGGACATGCACCCGCTTAACCTTTCGAGATTGTCGGGGCAGATGCAGAACGATCGCGCTCGATCACAAATGATTACGAGTGCCTAGTTAGGACACGCGACCCGGGCATGCCATTTCGAGCTTAACTCCACTGCCCAACGAGGAGAAGCGGGGATCGAAGGCTTATCTCGAGTGCAACGCAAGGACTTCTGATTGCTTGCAAGTTGGCGAACTGAACTAGCTTGCGGGACAGGATGCAACCCGTACCCCAGTTTGAGCCGAGGTTTTGAAAATCGCCAGAATGATTTTTCCCCAGTGCTTTTTGCTCGTAGATCCAGCTTTGTTATTGGGTATCTGGCTCTTCCTTCTCCAACATTATTTTCAATCTTGACGCTTTCGGCATTAGTCCCTTATGGCGCGAGCCGGGGGGATGTTTCTGGGTGAAGCTCCGTCGTCTTATCTTGCGATCTCGATGGGATGATCGCTCATTGGCCAAACCAATGCGTATCTGTCCAGGGTTGCAGGTAGCGATGGTACGATGCGGTCTGTTCATAAACCGGCAAGCTGCAGGTGACGCCCGCCACATGCTGCGAACACCTTCCCCTCCTTTTTTGTAACCATTCAATGTATTTTCATGCAACAGCGGGACACCGGCCGATCGATTTAAGCGTCATACAATCAATCACCAAGGTGTACTCTCCAACATGTCGGATATCCCTGCCGAACGGGGACAGCCGAGGACTGTCGATGAGCAGGATGAGAACCGCCTGGCTCAGTTTGGCTACAAGCAAGAGCTCCGTCGCGACTGGGGATTGGCGCATAACTTTGGCGTTTCATTCTCCATCATCGTGAGTCTCGCCGCTCTATCCTCAGACACGTTGAACGAGTGGCTAACCCAAACTACCCTCAGAGCGTCATCACTGGTCTCACCACTCTCTTCTCCTATGGGTATGTTCTAAGTTATGAATTATATTACAACTTGCAGTCGCTAATAGATCTATTTCCGGCGCAGGCTGAACACAGGAGGACCGGCCGGTAAGTCGCTATGCTGTGAATAATCGCACTGAAGACATGTTGACCTCTTGATAGTAATGTCCATCGGCTGGATCGTTGTTTCGTTCTTTACTCTACTCGTCGCCATAGCCATGGCGGAGGTAGTCTCGGCAATTCCGACCTCGCAAGTTCCTCCGCGACTTCCAGGGAGCGTACTGAACACTAACACAATCTCAGGGGAGGCCCGTACTTCTGGGCGGCCTTGCTGGCCCCGGCGCGTTGGTCTCCATTCGCGGCTTGGGTGACTGGCTGGTTCAATCTGCTGGGTCAAGTTGCCGTCACCACGGGTATCTCGTTTGGTTGCGCCGGGCTGATTGCGACGATCGCCACAGTCAAGAACCCCGACTATGTGCCGACGCCGGCTAAGACTATTGGTATCTATGCAGCCGTACTTGTGTCTCACGGCCTCATCAACACCTTTGGAGTCCATGTCCTGCGGTACTTGAACAACTCGTCCATCATCCTGCACTCGGCGGGCATTACTGCGCTGTGTGTCGCGATTCTGGCCAAGGCGCCCACACACCAGCCGGCAAAGTTTGTGTTTGGGACCTTCCACGATGGTACTGGCGCAGACGGAAGTGATGGCTGGAGCATTCGTGCAAGCCCTGCCTACGTTGTCATGTGCGGCGCCCTGATGTCTCAATATACTTTGACTGGTATGCACAGTCTCCAGAGCGAATCTATTTGGGGAGTTGGAGGCCTGACACGTGGGTGATAGGATTCGACGCATCTGCCCATCTTAGCGAAGAGACCAAGAAGGCGAGTTGGAGCGCGCCGATTGGCGTGGTCTCGAGCGTCGGCTTCAGTGCGCTCTTCGGCTTCTTCGTCCTGATGGCCATGCTGTTTTCGATACAGAACTTTGAGGGGACGCTCAACTCGACCTATCAACAGCCCGTGTTGCAGATTCTCGTTGATGTCTTTGGAGAAGATGGCGCATTGGCGTTGTTTACGTTGATCATTGGTGAGTAAATATTCATCAGTATGAGCCAAAACTTGTTAGAACACTCTACCTGACACAACCGACTACAGTCTGTACTTGGCATTGCGGACTCTTCTCGCTCACCTCGAATAGCCGCATGATGTTTGCTTTCGCTCGTGACGGTGGTATTGTAAGTTGAACTGTGATCCGGGGTCCTTCTACAGGTTCTGATGTCTGTATAGCACCCTTTCTTCCACAAGGTCGATGCGAGATTTCGGTCTCCCATCCGGGCCGTCTGGCTCGGTGCAACTCTCTCATTCATTCTAGCTCTGCCGTCTCTCGGATCCTCGGTTGCATTTGCGGCGGCTACGTCTATTGCGACCATTGGCCTCTACATCTCGTACGGCCTACCTATTCTCATCGGAATGATCTGGCACAAGTCGTTTGTCAACATGAAGGGGCCTTTCAACTTGCGCATGCTCTCTCGCCCCATCGCCGCGGCTGCTTGTACGTGGATTGCTCTCATTGTCGTCGTCTTCTGCCTGCCAGCGCAGAACCCGGTGACCGACCAGACACTCAACTACACGGTAGTGGCGGTGGGCATTATTGCTGTTGGGTCCGTCGGCACCTGGGTGGTCTGGGCGCACAAGTGGTTCACTGGGCCGGCAGCCGAAGTCATGGAAGCAATGAGGGCGGGCATTGATGCGAGCGAACCTGGGGCTTTGGAACGCAAGGAGGACGAAGCACGGACAGCCGGCCGGGAGAAGACTGTACTGAGCGACAGCCAGTGATTGAGATCTGGCCACAGGGGGGCAGCTGGTCTAGTGACGGATAAGAGATGCAGTTGACAGGGCGAAGGAATGGCAAGGCCAGTTGGACTGGAGTGGAAGAAGCTGCTCGATTACGCACATTTATTTCGGAGAATTTAGAAGCAAGCATCTGTTCTGGACACAGAAGAGGTAGAAGTGATGGGCGGAGTTGATTCAAGGTTGGCTCGAGATTCTGTCGGGTCTGTCCGGGCGGGGCGGAAGACGCACTCCCCACTTTTCGGATCCGGGGTTGCACACCACAGAGAAGCTTGAAGAACACTGAACTGAAAACCCGGAGCGATGACTAATGCTTGGCATGGCCATGATCAAGCATTAATCATGCCCGCACGACATCGAGGACTTTTGGCTCCAGTGTCACCCCCAATTCATGTGTCTCCTCCCGATGTCGCTTTAAAGTTTCCTCTTGACGATACATGCTGCTGCTGAAACCACTGTTCTGTGGCTCAATTGATTTACCACTGCTTTCCAAGTCGGCGCTGTTTTACCCCTCTATCTAGACCCTGCATTCGCATTGCCGAATCCCCCGCCCGCTCTCTCCTCGGCCTCGCTGGCCAACGTCGACAACAGACCCGATGCCCGATCTATCGTCAAATATGGAGGGCAAGGGGGGCCAGAATTGGCAGCAGGGCAACCAATTGCCCTCGTTCTACTCCCCGCGTACCCGTCCGGCCGAAGGCGACGCCACCAACAGCGATGTAGAAGCCTACGACATCTCTGCCCCGCAACCCGGCACCGAGTCCGAGTCGCAGTCACAACCACAAGCCTCGGCCAGCAGCCGATCAGATCGCGACGACAGTCGCGCAACTTCTACGCAGACATCGACCCCTGCCTCCCTCCCCGTACAACCGCCACCTCCGTCCCTCCTCTCTCCCGCCTTCACCCCTCCAGTGACTCCCGGCACCGCAACTCCGACATCATCAGGCCCTTTCTCCTCCCACTCACGAGACGAACCGCGCAGCGTCCCCGTGGACAGCAGCGATCCTGCCGGCGGCTGCGGCACTAAGAAGCCTCAGCTGCTCGAGCGGTTACCCAACGTTGAGTGCATCGTGCGGGCGCGCATCCCCACCGTCGACGGTTCGGAAATGTTCCTGCACCTCTACCAGAACGACGTGGACAACAAGGAGCACCTGGCGATCGTGTTTGGTGGAAACATCAGGAGCAAGAGCTTGGACGCGCCGCGGGAAGGGGAGACGGAGATGGACCGCATGATTCGTGGCGCTTACACGGGCACGCTGTACCCAGGTCGGACCTCGAGCCGGGCTGTCTCGGACGGCGCGGCGGCAGGCTCCCAGCAGATTGATGGCAGCAGCCAGCCACAAGCATCTACAGCAGACAATGGGCCGCCCCTAGTACGCATCCACAGCGAGTGCTACACCGGCGAGACTGTGCGGTCGTCCCGATGCGACTGCGGCGAGCAGCTCGATGAGGCGGCGCGGCTCATGGCGCTCCCGAGCAACAAGGCGGGTGGCATCATCATCTACCTGCGGCAAGAAGGTCGTGGCATCGGGCTCGGCGAGAAGCTCAAGGCATACAACCTCCAAGATCTCGGGTCCGACACGGTCGAGGCGAATCTGTTGCTGCGACACCCCGCCGATGCGCGGAGCTACGGCCTCGCCACGGCCATGCTGTTGGATCTGGACCAGCGGGAGGTCAGGCTGCTGACCAACAACCCGGACAAGATCCGTGCTGTGGAGGGGCCCAACCGGGAGATCGTCGTCACGGAGCGGGTGGCTATGGTGCCGCTGTCGTGGAGGGGTCGTGGGGGTTTCCGCAGCCGGGAGGTGGAGGGTTACCTCAAGACAAAGGTAAGAGATCTCACGTTTCACCGAACCCCTGACTTGACCTCTGACTTGACCTATGACTGACTATTGATAATCCTGCAGATCGAAAAGATGGGACACATGCTCGACATGGGTTCACTGTCATGACGGACGCAAGGGAAGCCAGTATATTTCGCATATATGTCATACTAGAGGAGCATATGGGATCCGTGACCAATCGGACAGTCGAGGGGTGGCATTAGCCTTGGTTTCTTACTTGCACAATAGAAGTGAACTGTCACGTTCATACGGATGAATCAAACCGGAGAGCACACCTGGTAGCTTTGAAGACATCTGGACTAAGCCTATTTCTTTTGCGTTTAGGGCTTCATTGCTACCTGTCTACGAAGTGTTGTTTGTATGTCATCCACCGTATGCAATTCCACCATTGGACAGGCCACGGGAAGGCCGAGTGTGATGCCTGTGTATGTCGAGCCTTTCTCAAGCGGGGAGGGACTGAAATTCACCGTCTCGCTTCACTTACAGGGCATAGGTAGGTAGTTAAGGCTCGCGGGGCTGCAAACCCCAAGGTCGTCGGATATGGCGGCGTGGGACTCGGCAAGATCAATCGAGGAATTGACGCAAGGTTTGTTGAATGGAGATCCTTTGTCTCCAGAAATTGCCTCAGACTCAATGACGCTCCCGGACGAACGCGGCGCTGTTGGAACCCTGTGAATACTGGGACAAAGAGAAAGGACGTTGTAAGGGGCAGGAGGCACTTGTACCTTCAACCTTACTGAAGGACTGGTGAAATGGAGGCGGATGCTTTCGTGCTGGCTTAGGCCAATCTTTCAGTGGACCTGTGCTCCGAGAGCACGCCTAAAAAAACGCTTATCGCACCTTCTGGGCTGCTTATCGGTGCCTACCAGCTCTCCAACTTTTTTTCTGCCTAGCGACACGCTCCTCCTCCAGTCTCGTCATTTCCACGATCCTGTCGGCGTTACCTCGCCCTTGACTTCTCGCTCAACGCCTGCAAAAGCCTCTATTCTTCCGCCCCGCTCCTCGTCTCCAGATCGCCAGTCTCGAATACCCATGGAGCAGTGATCACGGTCATTACACGCACAATACCGGCTTCAGGGGCTGCATGCCATGTCGGACAGTAGCCTGCGCCTCCGCCTCGCGGTGCGCCGCCACGGCCTTCCAGAGGTCAAGATCGTCTTCATTCTACCGCTTGAAGGCGACCCCACCGTCAGCAAGCTCCTTGAGCTCGTCAATGACACCGTACCTCTCGAAAGCGCCGACTGGGGTCTGGAGGACTATGCCGTCGAGCTTCCCGGCGGCTTTGAGTGCCTGCACTTCCAGCCCGTGCGCACTGTGATCGAGAAAGATGAGGAGGTCGTCATTCGCCCGCTTCTCACCGACGATATCAAGCGAAGGCGTGTTAGCGGCCGGCTTCAGATAACGAGCGACGGCAAGCACCTCATCGACGGCGTGCCCTTCGGACGACCATTGTTGAAGAGGGCGAGAAGGCGCCCGCCTGTTCGAATTGAGCCTCGCAAGAGAGCGAGATTGACATATGGCGACGATGAAGAAGAGGACGACCAGGACGAGGGAGAAGAGCCTCTCCTTCTGACGCAGTATGGAGAGTTCGCTGATTCAGATGATCCGTCTGTTGTACGATTCACATCTACATTTGACGATGCGGATGCCTTGGACCCTGAAGAAGGGGATGGTGATTTTGACGGCGAAGCTGACGACGACGATTCAGAGTATGGTAGTAGTGATGAGGAGGATCATGAAGACCTTGCCTCCGGAATTGAGGAGGATGAACTCCAGGCTCTGCAGGACGATCTGGCTGGCGATGGCGATGCGATGGATACCGAGGACTCACGAGAGAAGGCAAGCAAAACAAGCGAATCACATCTCAAGGCATATGTCGATTTGTCGACTCTGGACAAGATCACCGCATTGAAGGAAGCGTTTCCATCGTGCGCCACCAGTCAATGCGAGCGCATGCTCCAAAAACATCGAAACAACGAAGTCAAGGCTTACAGAGATCTTGCCAGATCACATGACGCCGAAATCGATTTGGAAGACATGCTACTGTACATGAAATCTTTGCGAGAGGAATCGCAGGTCCGGTTTGATGACCAAGATGATGTGGATGAAGACAATGAGGACAATGAAGCTGAGGATCATGACGAGGATTATCGGGAAGGCCGAGCGGATGATGACCGAGATGTTGACGAAGAGGACGATGAAGAGGACGATGAGGATGACGCCGACTCGCTCGTCCGTCATTTCGACCGGCACGGCCTTCCGCCAGGATCGATCGCCAACGGCACTGCTCTTGATTTTATGGCTGCAGTTAGGAATGGGCCTGCTGGTCAACCGCTGGTGTCTAGGGTCAAGAGGCTAGACTTGGACGATGATCCGGCGAATGAATCGACCGTGCACAAGGCTTCTGGACAACCTGCAACTACTGAGAGTGACAAGCGCTCGGATTCCACCAGCGACTCAAGCTCTGATTCGGGGTCAGACAGCAGTGATGACAACTCTGAGGAGGCGCACAGCAGTGGCGGTGAGAGCAGTGACAGCGATGCGGACAGCGATGAGGACTTCGGCACTTCCAGCAGCGGCAGCAGCTCGTCCGGTGATGAGAGGTCAGACAGCGCCGACAACAAAAGCTTGTCTGGGAGCTCAGATAGCAGTTCTGATTCTAGCTCTGACGATAGCTCTGATGATTCCAGTTCCGATTCGGCCCCTGAGGAGACTTCTTCCAAGAAGGCTCCGACACAGCCAAGCCCTGAGAAGTCAAACACCGAATCACGAAGCACAAGCCATACTCAATCCGCCAGCGTCGCTCAAGATCAAGGGCTAGAAGACAATTCCAACAAGCATACGGAGATGGCGCCGGGTCAGGGGACGCTCCGGACGAAGCTGCGAAATGCTAGGAGACGAGCAGCCCAGCGAGTGAAAAAGCTTGGGCTGGATGGTGTACCCCAGGGGAACGCACCTGTAAACGTGTCAAAGGACGTTGACGATGCAGACTTTCAGGCCCGCAAAGCTGCTCTTCTGGCCAGCCTAGGTGAGGCCGGGAAAGAGCCAATACAGGCTGAGCAAGTAGCAGATGCTCCCAAAGCAGACGAACCTCCCGCGCCGTCCGCAGACGCCCCCAGCAACACGCCCAAAGTCGCCGAAGAAGGCATGTCGATAGATAAAGCAGATGATGCCGACACGCCCCGACGCCGCATGCGCCTTGACGTGGGCGCTGGACGTAGGATGCTCTTTGGTGCTCTCGGCTTACGGAATCCCAAGTCCAAGGCCGACGAGGACAAACTACGCTCTGATCTGATGAAGGATGTCCGTCCACATGCGTCAACGAAATCTCAGGAACCAGCAGCAGCAGCCGAGGTCGTCGAGGACAATGATGATCCTGAGGCTTGGCGCAGCAAGATCAACTACAGCGCGGTCGAGTGTTGCCAGGAGGGTATTGAACTTAGCGAGCCGCCGTTCCCGTTCGTTCAGCGATGGGATCCGCAGCAGCAATACTCATGGCAGGGAAAACGGGGCAAAGGGAAGCGGCAGCAGAGGAATCAGTCACACTTTTACGAGGATGACGACTCGAGGGGACCCAAAAAGCAGAAAACCTCTGGCTATGCTGACTACGAAGCAAGCTCGGAGTTTGCTGGCTTTGATGATTCGATACAGTTGGATGCCGATGTCACCCTGAACTACGATGACGAGGAGCCCACCAAGGAAGATCAGCATAACACAGCAGGGGATCTACCCTGTCTTCCTGCCGATGTCTCTTCGCTTCCCGGCCTCGAGCAGGGCGCCGCCAAGCCTGACATGATCATCACATGGAAACAACTTCTTCTCTCCAAAGCGACAAACTGGGAACCGAAGGTAGTCGACCTGACTGCCCTGATTCTCCAAATCCAGGATGATGGCGCGCAGCTTCACGTCCGTCTTGCGATGCGCGATCGCGAGCAGAAGACGTACAACGAGGAGACTGGAGAACGTGTGTACGATCGACATGAAGCTCTCGATGCAGATGACGAGGATCAAGAGGACGACGGACTTCGTGAACTTCCGTTTGCCGAACTCGTGGAGCCTCGCATCCTTCGGCAGGCGCCTGCCGATACGACCGCGGAGAAGGTGGTCCCGCATTCGGAGGTCATCGAGGAGACTCAGCAATGCAACGATACAGACGTGAATGGTTTGCAAAGCCTTCATAGCGACGCTGTCAATTTCAGCCATGCGATCGAGGTGTGGGAGCAGGACAAAAACAAGGTCTCGGCGACGAGCGCTCCGTCTGCAGAAGGTTTCATCCCAGAGACATATCACGACGAAGTTTCAAAATCTAACTCGACACAGCCTGCCCAGCAGACCTCTGACGCCTTCCTGTCTCAAGACCACGACCATCTCAACCCTGACACGGGTGACTCCCCAAACCTGTCTGGTGCCCGCGACGAGGATCCTGACCTGGACAGCCCTTCGCAGCAATTGGAAGAGACATCCCAGGCCTGGGTGTCGGAGCGTGCTTCCCACGAACCCCTTCTCGACGAGACTGCCAACACTGATGAGACGACGAATGTGCTATCTGGCAAAGATACAGAGAATGACAAGAGGAACAATGGTCTCCCAAACGGTAGCCTTGACACTCCGGTTGCTTCGGCAGACAGCCTCAACAGCGGCAGGCAACCTGATCCCGACTTGCCACTTGATGCAGAGCCCGAGTCTCTGCAATCCGCTGGCCCTATGCTCAGCATCTCGGGCAGCAAGACGCCTCTACCTGGACAGCAGGAGGATGGCAGCCGGACCCCTACCCTCGATGCGAAGAATGCACAATCCGGCCTGCGTTCCGGCGTTTCCTCTCCTGGTTCGCTACCATCGCTTTCGGAAGTCTGGCTGTCGGCTTCGCAGTCTCGCAGCACTCAGGATTCAGCCAGGAACGATGAGGACAAGGGTCACAAAGATGTCTCGCCAGCCGAGATCAAGAAGTCTGCAACGCCGCCGCCAATGCTGCCCCAGACAAGAGGACAGAAGGTCGCAGCAAGTTCCCAAGTCAACGAGATCCCGGCGGGATCGCAAGTTATTTCGCTTTTGTCCTCGAGCCCTGAGCCGGAGCCGGAGCCTGAATTTACAGAGGACTATGCCGACGATAGTGTTGACGAGACGTACTCAGTGACCAAGCCATCTGCCGTTAAGGCAGCGAAACAAGGCCCTAAGAGGCAGAGGATGAAGCGGGTCAGCTTGACGCCGAGCAGTCAGGGCGGCAGGGCTGGATCTAAGAGGCCCATTTCCTCGTCGCAGGGCCAGATGTCTGCTCTGAGTGTCCTCAGCGCTAGGAGGAAGATGTCTGCAAGGTTTTGAGTGTGGTCAGGGGTGGCGTAGGGACTGTTTGGGCACGCTACAAAGGACTACGGGGACACGTTGGGGACAGGGATAAAGCGGTGATTTTCAACATCCATAGGTACTGCCACGAATGTGGCTTAATACAGCATGGCGGTAGCGATCTGCTTGGTACTAGATACCCATTACCACTAATCAAAAGAGCTTAAAGCTCGTGTCTAACGCGTCTGAAGAAGCTTCCTTGCTGCCTGTGAAGCCGTGACGACATTCAGCTTGCAGATCAAATCGAGCAAGAGGCATTGGTCATGGGGGCCTCAGTGAAGAAACAGGCAAACGGACCCTGCATGAAACACCCGGCCAATCAAGCTGGGGGGGGGCATCACCACCACGTCTAACACATGCGACAACCCCACCATCCACCACCGTAGGCTCACGCAGCCAGCCAAGACGACGTGGCTACCAGTCACAGGCGGTGGGTGAAGAGAATCGCGGGTGATAAGGCGCATTGCGGAGCGCGTGGAGGCGTTGATTCGCAGACCATGTGTGCTCGACGAATGCGCCAAGATGTGCCCTTCTGCGCCTCTGAGCAAACCGGGCAGCTCTCCCTTCCATCCAGCAGACGGAAATTGCAGAGGGAGACGGGATGTCTGTTCGGTGGGTGTGCACAATGACGCTGGCTGAGTCGGATCATGAGCAAAGAGGTTTGGTTTGATCAGACTTGTGACTGTACTTTATTTTCCATATGAATAGGTCCATCGCCAGCAATCGCAGGGAGTAGTTGTCCAGCAAACGGCTTCCCTTTCCTTTCCTTTCCTTTCGTTTCTTTTTGCAAGCCTCCTGCCTGAACCTGGTGTTTGCAGCGCTGGGCATCAAGCCTCGCCGGACTTCTACCGTGCTATATAAAATCCACGATGTCATGGGCATGAGCTTACTTTCTGCCTCTTCTTCTCTCTTTCAGGATTACCAATACAATATTCATCTGCATTTTCACCGAAAAAGGAAGAATAAGCCAACGATGCAGGCCATCGCCGCCCCTCGATTCCTCCTCCTCGCCGTGATCCTCCTCACCTGGTCGATCACGGCCAACGCCGCGGCCGCAGCTGGCCTCGCCCCGCGCATCCCAGAGCCGCTGACCATGGTCGCCGCCGACGGAAAGCTCTTCACAGACCCCGCCGCCGACAGCGGCGCCGCAAAGCCAACCACGCTGCAGCCGCCGTCCGCACCATTCGAGGCGGCGGCAGCAAGCCGCGAGACCGAGGCTCCTCCCCCATCGGGCCCGGCCGACCCCACCGCCGCAGGACCCCCACCAGCGGACCCGGCCATCACACCGGCGCCGGCCACGGTGGACATGCTGGACCAGGCGGGCAACAACTTCATCCAGACGACCTACTACACCTGCGTCACCGTGGGCAGCTACTCCCACTGCGGATGGCACGAGCCCATCCTGGACGCGTCGAGCGGTGCCGATGCCGGCCAGGTGTGCGTTTGGCACAAGGCCGCGCTAGCGGTAATCGCCACGGTGGTGATTATTGCCTTCGACATCATGCGGTAGATCCGCAGAATTGGGCAGCGATGGGAATTTGGGTTGTCGCGTGGCTCCGGAGGCAGGCATAAGATTGGAAATTTGCATGGTCTGGGCGTTTGGTCGGTTTCGAGAAGAGTGCGCAGTGACACTGCCATGGTTGAAAGGGAGCGTGGATTGTTTCTGCAATTTCTTTCGTCAGTGTAGCAGTCAGTTATGATACCCAAGGAAAATGGCGCTGCTGTCTTGCCGGCTGTTTTGGCAACACCCAGACAAGTGATTTCAAAGTCCCAGCCCGCATCGTCACACACATCACGTCCACGGAGCCCAGCATCTTGACTTGCACACAGTTCATATTTGTATGCTATGCTGAAATAACCATCGAAGCCAAATCCATCACGCCTCCATGATTGTTTCCGGTGTTGCTGCGTCGTCCAGCTCGATCATCACATGCCATTTTTGAAATAATGCACAGAGCAAGAGACCACAGCCATGCCAAAACCCCAACTCGACCAGAGGAAGACGAACCGAAAAGGAAGTGATCGAACGCCAGCCGTTTATTTCTCCTTCTTCGCCTTGGCACCCTTGGTCTTCGCCGTACCCCGGAGAGTCTTCTGTCGGTTCTTGCGCTGCTTGCCTGTTGACACACCAAAGTCAGTACAAGGTTCTCTCCACAGGATGGGCACAACATCTTCTTGGTTCCAACAGCCCGATGCATCGTGGGTGTGAGCCAGCGAAGCAGTGAACCTGCCAGCTTCCAATCCAACGCCGTCCGTAGGGAAAATTCGAGGTGTGACGTACGCTGTTGTCTGCTCGCCTTCTCGATCTTGGTGGCCATGCCGACACGGACCAGCCTGTAGTGGGGCTCGAACTTCTTCATAGCCTCGGGGGAGTCGTAGACGAGGGCAAAGCCAGTGGTCTTGCCGCCACCGAACTGGGTGCGCAGACCAAAGACGGAGACTTGGTCCTTGGTGGCCTTGTACATGCCGGACAGCTTCTCGCGGAGCTCCTCCTTGGAGATGTTGGCACGGCCGGGGTGCAGGATGTCACTGTTTTTCCAACGCTGGTCAGCAAGCCGGTCCAGAAAGCCATCGATATCTCATCCGATCCCGATCAAATGCGTGCTGCCCAAGAGCCTGCCCACGACGCTGCCAATCTCATTGATCCTGCCCGTTTCCGGGCCTTCCTGGCTCTTGCTTTTGGTCTCTCGGGGGTGGAATGAGGCAGCGCCGAGAGCAGACCCTTTTCTTCGAGCTCCATTCGCAATGACGACGACGACAAAGTGAGGGGGAGGAGCGGTGTACTCACACGACCATCTGCTTGCGACCCAGGAGAGGGTTGCGGATGAACTTGCGAGTTCGCAGGGTAACGGGAGTGTCGGCGTCCGCCATCTTGTCGATGTTTTGCTGTCGAGATCTGTCGAAAGGTTGGACGTGGAGACGAGACAGATGGGATGTGCGAGATCGTTCAGTACGATTTTTCGCCTTGGTGTTTTTTGCCTAGGGCGGCCGCCAAATTGGGTGGAGGGTAGAAAATTCCGGACCCGCTTTTCGCTTGATCCGGGCCAAAACCCTAATGTTTACCAGCGATTGGTGGTGGTGCACGTGATGACCGACTGCACCGGCCAAGGACTCGAAATTCTAGTGGGAGCGAGCAACAGTGGAGATCACTCGCGCCAGCTGGTGGCGGGTGGAGGCAAGCGTGCGACAAGGGATGACCTCCACACCAGCACTCACAACCGTCTGAGGAATCGCATCCCCAGCAGAGCTTCTTCTCAGTGTCGTCTCCCAAAGCTCAAAGTCACTTGCATTATTTTGTAGTCTGACCTGCTCCCGCTATGCTTCCTTGCCATTTCTTCATTGGAAATCGCTCAATTCTCGATCGCATGGTATCTGATTGGTCTCGCTACCTACAGGAAAGAATCACTCAACTCACTACCCCTGACGCCTCAGTCTGCATATGTGAATCGGCACGCTATCACTGTAGAACGGTCCCCTCTGCTCCTTCCGCGGCGTGATCGGAAAGTCGACAGTCTCGACGGCGAATCCAGCCTTGGCCGTCACCCCTTTGAACGTCTCAAAGGTCTCCCTGTTCCTCTCCGTCGCCGAGATGATGATGTCGACGCGCGGGTGGAGACTGACCAGCTCTTCCAATGTAGCCACCAGCGAGGGTATCACGCTGCCATCGTATGTAATGTCCGCACCCAGGACCACATCTACTGGCCTCCCGCCATTCCATTCGGCCTCCTCAGTCCCTAGGAGCGCGTGTCCCCAGAGCAGCTCTGTCGCCATCACCGCTTCTGACCCCTGAAGGCCATTGAGATAGAAGCTCTCGGGTAGATTGTTGACCACATCCTCTGATCCGTCTGATGCCAAGACATGCTGGGCACCTAGGTATTTGGCGCATAAGATCGAAAGGTATCCTGTTCCGGCTCCAAGCTCGAGCACGCGTTTTGATTTGACGATGTCTGGCCGCGAGCAGAGATATTGCCCTAGGTGGAGAGCCGCCTCCCACGTCCGCAGACCGGTGGTCCCGCCGGCGGATATCAGAAAGCGAGACTCCAAGATGGTAATTTCAGGCTGCGCGTGGTTGTCGGGCATCTCGAGACCTGACAGGTAGTAAGACACGTAGCTCTTCTGTTGGGCTGCCACCGCCTCTGAAGGCAGCGGCTGAGCAAGCAAAATCGTCATCCTCTCCATGAGTCCGTCATGTATGCCCTGCAAGACGGCCAGGTTAGCGTGGAAATCGGTTTTTTGGAAAGGCGAGTCACTCACATGCTGCTCCCAGTCGTCGATGCTTGACTCTATCCTTGCCACCAGCTCCTTGAGAACGCGAAGTTGATAGCGCACAGGCGGCGGATGCGATAAGGCTGTGCCTGAGAACAATCGGCTGTAGAGATCATCTTGCGTTTCTTCCTTGCGTAATAGTTCTTCACCCGGATAGTCCAAGTCCTTCTCAAGCTGGAGATATTGATGGCAAAAGAGATCAACTTGTGGATCTGGTCCGGCGGGTTGTGTCATTCTGCTGGTGCCGGCATGGTCCGGCCGTTCTATTCAATCGAGATTCTTGTCGCGGCAACGGCCTTCCGCTACAGTCTTGATCCACCCAGTTCTGATGCCAAGGTGGTGGTGATGTTTGTTGTGACATCCAAGCGGAGGAGCATATTTTCAGTGAGTCCATTTGCCCGTTCTAAGTCATGTGATACGTCTCAACCTAATGCTGTGACATGCTCATCGATCATCAACGAAATACTAGCACATTTTGAAACTTATACATAGAAAAATATCTTTGATATGATGTGATAATTCCTTGTCTTCAAATCATCAGTCTCGCACGAATCGTTAGTGTGCGAGCCTTCAGCGCCCGACAGTTATGATTGGTGCACGATACTGAAGTACAGTCCAAGTGGGAAATGCGCGATAGTGCAGTCCGTGCCGCAAAAGGAAAGTTTCAAGGATTGTAGGCCAATTGAATCAATTCTTGAACAGCAGTGGGTGAGACGGCGACAAGAAGCTTCAGATCATGACTTTCTCGACTTGTAAAAGCCAAGATCAGGAGCCACCACCAAGAGTGTTTGTTGAGATACAAATAAAACCCAATTTGATTAACTAGGGGGCGTGTGCTAGTTTGGCCATTGCCATTGTGCAATGATGTTGGCGGGTATAGCAATGGTCACTGTTTTAGGCACGAGGCTCTTCATCGTCTAGTGGCAATCCGCAGCTGGCATCCGGCTAGAATGCTTGTCCATCGCGGCATGGAAGTTGAAAGGCCTCCCGTCTAGGACGGGACATGAACAGGACAAGTGTGATTCCTACTCTGATCATCGTATGAATACCGTCGACAGGGCCCTTATTCAAGTGACCAACCGAACGCGACCCCAGTAACCATTGGGTGTTGAAACGGTAACGTACACTCATCTGTCAACGGGATGAGGGTTGAAGTGACTTTAGCCTCGCTCCTCTGGCAGGATTGACAACATAATTGAGATCGCCTCACCCATTGGTGAGATAAAGCAGCCATCTGTCTGTCTGTTCTTTCTGGCTGGGTCTGAAAGAGAAGGATTTGGCAATCATCAAGACAGCTGGCCTCTTAAAACGGATCTGGTGCTTTCAAGCTTCAGACTTGAATCAAAACCTTTTGGCTAATTCGGCCTCAAGATCGCCATCGTCACGATCTGCTCACCTTGCAGCCTATCGCATTTGAAGATCCATCCACCTTGAACACTACCAAGGAAGACGGCTATGCAATTGACGGAGGCGAACCGCAATTCTATCACCATGTCGTCTCACGGAGAGATTGTGACCATTGACATCCGAACTTTCAATGACCCATCTGGAGACCTCGCGGCATTCCTGCGTCGATCGCCTGAACACTGGCTGGCCGTGAGCTCCATGTTCCCTAGCTCTCCAAAGCCTGAGTTGGCCTGCTTCCCGGGAATTATTCCCAACCAGGCCGTCATGGTGGAGGATCTGCGGGAACTCTACGAGAACTCGTTGAGCGAGCTCCCCGATGGAGCGGTTATAAGTGAGATTTTCATCAGGCCTTCTCGCGACTACTCGCTTCCGGGACCCCGGATTGATGTTGTCTTCGGCTGCCGGCTTGTTTAGAACGGGCCCATGCTTTGCTAGGCCGGGAGCCAACCTGAAATGACATGGGAATGGATGTTGTACATTGGTTCGTAACTGAGCGGGTAAGCCTTCTTTTCAGATGTGTCCTGACAAAGCTCTGACCTAATACGGTGTAGAAATCAAGAGTACTATGGGAACGCGTCGAAGCCACGAGGGATAAGGCGGAGGAACTTTTGCTTCCATATTTGCACCATATTCTGAATTTTGTTTCGAAAATGGCAATGGTGGTAGATGGACTCTATGCTCCTCGCAAGCGGCAGTCATCGAACTGAGACAGGATGCTGGATTGAGATGTAGCCACGGTTTTGAGGGCAAATGGTCTTTCACAGTAGTACTAATTTGCCCATTCGAGGCTCATTCATGTACGAACTGAAGCTTGATAAGATCGTTTTATCGTCCGGCCTAGAATTCTGTGCCATCTATTTCGTGAGCTAAGACGTGAGTGCTAAGTTGCGTGGCGAGACATAAGGCGAACGCATGTCGACTAGCCAAAGTTTAAAGAGTTCTTTGACTTTTAAAGTGTTTCACATGGCACCAGGTGGATAGATCCCTCTCTACTATAGCCATCGTGGCCATCGTCGTCCATCAACACACCGCCACCAACATGGCGTCAGGAAAGAAGGGCCGTTTTGCGCGAGGCGCCGTTTCGTGCCCATGAGATCCTGTTGACACTTCTTCAAGTTTCTTGGCGCGGCAGCGTGCCCCGCGTTTCCCAACCCTCCCTCCAGCGCTGTCAACTTCCATTCAAGCGAGCATGTAGCATACTCTTCACATTGCTATTCGTCTCATGTCGGCCAAGAACCTGGTGTGTGCATCGGGCCTTGAACTGGGAAGATCGGCATTGCGTGGAGCTCAAGCCTACAGTTCCTGGAGGTATCTAGGTCCCCGAGTTCCGGTATCAAGAGCACACACAATTGAAGCTACCTACCTACCTACTTACGTACCGTCCTCTACAAATCGGATATTGCGCTCAAACCCCGTGTACTTGTAGAAGGAAGCGAAGAACAGAAACACACATAAAAAAAAACAGGGGGGGTTCCAGTTGTCAGCTGAACGAACCCTTGTCCTGGTCACTTTTGCAGGTCGAATGCGGAACTAAACTCCGCGACATTTTCGACTAAAAAAACATGCTCTATGCTCGCATCGGCTAGGCTCAAACTCGCAAGATCCACCACCCCCTTTCCCTCACGCGATATGGGCACTCCCGCTCGCCCACCCTCGAGGGTCTTTTATCTACGACCACGCCAATCTGTTGCGCAAAAGGTCTGGCTGCCGGGATCCTCCTTCGCGCTGCCACGATACAAGTACTCGTAGATAGACAGGATGCAAGGGTTTGCGCAAATGCCGCCTGCCACCTGCGTGTCTTACACCATCGCCGCCGGGTGCCCACTAATACAGGCCATCATGCCGTGAGACCGGGCACTTGCACAGAGTTTTGTACGCACAACAGCGACGCACACCGATCTTTACTTTGTACAGACCGCAAAAAGTGAGAGAGAGAGAGAGAGAAAGAGAAAGAGCGAGGGGAAAATATGCTGAAAGGACTCGCCCTGATCGGAACGGGAATCTGGCTCCTGTTCGTGGTGTCCAAGGCCTACGCGGGTCGGCAGAGGCTTCAGAACAGCGGTTTCACCAGGAGATACCCGCACGTCGACACGCTCTTCGGCATCGATCTGCTGCTGCAGGTATGGAGGGATTTTCACAGGGGCCAGCTCGCCGAGGGCATGAGGCGGCGGCACGAACGGTACGGCGAGACGTTCATCACGACCGAGCTGGGATCCCCCTGCGTCTACACGATCGACCCGGAGAACATCCGGACCATCACTACGAGCCAGTTTGAGGATTTTGGCAAATCATCATGGGTCGGCGAGGCGTCCAAGCATGTCGGCGCCGGCATCCTCCTCAACCAGGGCGAGGCGTGGAAGCAGTCCAAGACGCTGCTCAAGCCCATCTTTGCTCACTCGACCTTTGGAGATCCGGTCCTCGTGGAGCCTCACTTCCAGCAGCTGGCGGCGACCATCCGGTCGCACGGGGGCAGGCAGGTGGACTTCCAGGATCTGGCGGCCGGCTTCATGCTCGACACCGTGAGCGACTTCCTGTTCGGAAGCTCGACGGGCTGTCTTGACGCAGGGGTCGACTCGTCGGAAGCAGAGCATTTCCTCGCCTGCATCAAGGCGTTTGAGCCGCCGTCCGGCATGTTCATGGCCGTCGGCGCGCTGGCCTGGATCGAGCTGCTCCCCTCGTATCGGCGGCTGATCCGCGTGGTAAACGGGATGAAGAGCTTCTTCGCCAACCGGCTCGATGCCATCATCTCGTCGGACGGGACCGGCTGCGTCCAATCATCGTCCGGCACCTCGTGCTTCCGCATGATGAAGACCATCGGCGTGCCTGTGGCACAGATCCAGGCCGAGCTGAAAAACATCTACTTTGCCAGCTTCGACACCTCCACGGCGCTGCTCTCCAACGTCGTCGAGATTCTGGCATCGAGACCTGCCATCCAGCAGCGCCTCCGCGACGAAATTGCGCACCTTGGCGACCAAGCCCCCGGGAGGAACGACCTGGCTAAAGTGCGATACCTGCGCTATGTCATTCTCGAAGGTACGTGAACGAACCCCTCACACAGGCCCTTGTCCGGCACCGTCGGGTTCCCAGTCCCAGCACTCTGGGCGCAAACAATTAAACGAGATTACCCTTCCATTTGTCGTTTTCCCCACTCGCACCGTAACCCTGCTGACATGTGCGCCGAATCAATCTAACTTGTACAGCTCTCCGCCTCTACTCCCCAGTCACCTCGCACTCCAGACGCGCCCTGGTCGACACAACCCTTCCGCGCGGCGGCGGAAGCGACGGTCTCGGCCCGGTCACCATCGCAAAGGGAACGACGATCATCTGGAGCACGTACGCACTGAACCGGTCCCCCAAGCACTACGGGACGGACTGGGCCGAGTTTCGACCCGAAAGATGGGAAGAGCTGGAGGGCAGATGCAGCCACTTCTTCATGCCCTTTGGGTCCGGCCCGCGCATCTGCATGGGCCAGCAAATGGCGCAGGCCCAGCTCGCGTATGTCATTGTGCGGCTGCTGCAGAACTTCTCGGCTATCGAGAGCAGCGACAGCCGGCCATTCCGGGAGGCCGCGGCCGTCTCCTTCTACAACGGCAACGGCACCCTGGTCTCGCTGCGGAGCCAATGGCGGTAGGAACCTAGGGACTTGTCGATCTTACACGTGAATATGACGAGACTGGACTGGCTGGCTACTGGTAGCTGGAATAGGAAAGTGTATGCTGCTCGATGCAAGCGCGGAACTTGGCTAATTACGGAATACATTCCGGGGTGTGTCCCCTAATGATCGCGACGACTGGACTGCAGGCCCTGATGAACCTAGCGTGCTTGTACCTGTCCTTGCTTTAGATTTCTCTAGTCCATTTCGAACCCACCATTCTGATGCTCGACTTGTACGTCCGCTTTTTCCTTTCCGGTGGCATCTTTCTCCAGCTCGCAGCTCCATATGCACCTCCCCGGCTCAAACGCAGCAGATACTACTCCGTACCGTTCTTAGCGCGTCAGCGCTAGGAGACGGGCAGGATGACAGGCCTCGAGGGCCGGATCGGACCTGTCAAGTTAAAAGAACCGCCCGCGGAGATTATCGACCACCAGAGCAAGCGCAGGTGGATCCGGGCTGGTTGCACCGTAGCAGTGGTGGTGTGTGGTAGCTCCCCTAGCTTCATGCAGAAATGCAGAAGTGCAGAAGTGCAGAAACCACGAACCGTGACCTTGGATCAATAAGCACCACATGCACATCCTCTTCTTATGTGAGGTAGGTGCCGTCAGACGATCTTAAGCTGGCACCGGCCCCGGCGGAGGTTCTGGATCAACGCAACGCAAATCCTTCACGATCGGCTTCAATGTCCCCCCGCAGCTCCGTGGTTCAATGTCTCAGCACAGATCCTTGTATCCATAGCTCGGTTTGGAATTCCCCGCCTGTGCAAACTGAGCATTACGCAGCGCTCTCTCCGGCGAAACGGTAGTTACATCGGCAGTCCCGGCGTCCTGATCAACCGTGGTGAATCGGGCGGGAAGGAGCCTTACTCGCTCAGGGTGTCCGTGTGTCCGTGTGTCCGTCTTGGGTGAATCACGATCGTGCTACCATGCAGATCATGCCCGGCAGGCGACACTAGCTGACCTGTCAATCTTGCCGTGCTACCACATTCCGTTCCTCTGACACAAAACCGCCCCCAACCAACGCCCGCAGGACGTAGCCAGCCGACGTCACAGCGCCGCCGCCACCACCACCACCACCATGTCAAAGGTACCGGCAAGGAATGACGGTCCGGAACCGAGCGGCTCCGGACTCTACTCGCAGCTACAAAGCGTATCTCGCAGGACCCTGGGATATGTCCAAGACATCGCCCGGTCCCTCGTGCTGGCGACGCTCTCCAGTTGCGAGTCAGGCACTCTGCACATACATGAACCGTCCAGGAGCGAGAAGACGACGACTGTGGGCAGTATAGGACAAAACGACTCTCTCGCTTCCCTCACCATCCACGATGACTTCTTCTGGGTCCGCATCCTGCTGTCCGGCGACATCGGCTTCGCGCAGAGCTACATGCTGCACGAGATCAGCTCGCCGGACCTCACTGCCCTCTTTGCCTTCTTCATCCGCAACGGCAGCTCCATGAGCTCGGCGACCACGTACGGCACGGCCTGGGTCGTGGACCGCGCCATACGCAGCGTCGCCGGCGCGACCAACAACATCGCCACGGCCAAGCTCAACGCCAACTCGCACTACTCCCTGAGCAACGACATGTTCGCCGCCTTCCTGAGCCCGGACATGACGTACTCGGCGCCGCTGTGGCTGCCCGCCTCGGACCCCGGAGCGGCGCGGGACACGCTCGAGGAGGCCCAGATGCGGAAGCTGCAGTACGCCATCGACCAGACGCACATTAAGGCCGCGGACCACGTGCTCGAGGTCGGCACGGGCTGGGGCAGCTTCTCCATCCTCGCCGCCAGGACCACGGGGTGCAGGGTGACGACCATCACGCCGAGCAGGGAGCAGAAGAAGCTGGCCGAGGAGCACATCGCCGAGGCGGGGCTGTCGGACCGGATCGAGGTGCTGCTCGCCGACTACCGCGAGCTCAGGCCGGAGAGGCCCTTCGACAAGATCGTCAGCATCGAGATGATCGAGCACGTGGGCCACCGCTACCTGGACACGTATTTTGCGTGCATGGACCGGTACCTGAAGCGGGACGGCGGCATCGCCTACTTCCAGTGCATCACCATCCCCGAGGCGCGGTATGCCGAGTACCTCAAGGGCCAGGACTTTATCAAGAAGTACATCTTCCCCGGAGGGCACCTGCCAACCAATAGCGGGCTGGTCGGGAGCATCGACCGCGCGTCCCGGGGCAAGCTCGTCGTCGACGAGATCAAGAGCTTTGGCGGGCACTACTCCAAGGCGCTGCGGTGCTGGAACGAAAAGTTCCAGGCGAATT
Source organism: Thyridium curvatum (assembly GCF_004353045.1). NCBI lineage: Eukaryota > Fungi > Ascomycota > Sordariomycetes > Thyridiales > Thyridiaceae > Thyridium > Thyridium curvatum. Next base: position 26,809 of record NW_022156764.1, read on the forward strand.
TCGAGTCCGAGATCGCGCCTGGTCTGCGGAAGAGCTTCCCGGAGATGACCAGGGCGGACTTGGACATCTTCCGGCGGAAGTGGGAGGTGAGTTACCTTCGGTCCCACCCGAGTAATTACAGTTCAGATGCTAATTCATCTCGATAGTACTACTTCTGTTATTGCGAAGCTGGCTTCAGCAGCAAGATTCTGGGAGATGTTGGCATCACCGTTGCCCGTGAAGGCGCTGTTGAGTTGCTGGAGGGGCTCCCGTGACCTGAGTTTCGGTTGTCTGGCTGGTTGCATGAACGTTGCCCATGTGTGTTTGGTGTGTTATTAGCGAGCTTCCTAGGGAATCGGTGTTATTGGGGATTATAGCATTACAACAAGCAGTACTAAGTGTAATACTTAATAATCAGCATTGAGTTATTAAACAGGCTATCCACAGAAGCGAGTACCTTGCAAAGACGAGACTCGGGAATGGGACCTGATATTTATCTGAAGTATCAACGACAAGTGCTCACGCCAACTTGAGCAGAAAGAACCAAACTCGTGATGATACATAACCATTCTATTCCAGGAGTTCTGACGAAAATTCTTCAATGTAAGTTTCTGGAAGCGTCTAACAGTATAGACAGAATAACACCGGCAGGCTCGTTATACACTAAGAGATGAATGCTTCACGAGTTTACTGTGGGAGACTCGTTCTTCGAGCCCTATCTTCGACTATGACGGACGAGAAAAACCTCAACCGATCTATAACATAGTATCCATCGGTGTAGAGCTGTGCCGCTCAGATTATAATCCTAACCAACCATCATCCACGATTTCTAGATTAGTCAGGGACATCTGGGCTTTCACGCAACACCGTGGTTACAACAGCTTCGGAATGTCAATCTTATCGTTAGGTCTAACACCGGTTTGGTTTCACAATTACTCGAACGTGGGATACTGGTAGACCAAGGCAACCTCACATTGTATGCAAGCAAGGGACGGAATTCGGTTCAGTGGGGTAAATAGCAGAAAAGGTTTCGGTATCAGAATGCTACTTGATGCTGTCCATAAACGCCGTATCCAGTCCCCCAAGCACTCACTATTACCCGCAACACATTAGTCGTCCGGCGTACCCGGTCTGCTGCCCTTGTACACCTCTTGCTTCTGCATGCTGTCCTCCTGCTGGTCCTCCCGGCCAAAGTTGGTGACGCTGAACGCCGGCGCCCGCCTCGCTTCCCTCTTAGGGCCGCCGGTCTTGAGCTTGCGCCGCCGCTCCGCCTCCCTCTCCTCCGCCGCCAGATCCCGCTCCTCGTCCTCGGTCAGCATCGTGCCCTCGATGCTGAGGTAGCCGTGGTCGCCGGCGATGCCCACGTCAAAGTTCTTGATGCGGAAGCGCAGCTTGCCCTTGATGCGGCGGCCCGCGGCGTCGACCCAGTAGCCCGTGGCGTGCATCTGTTCGACCTCGGGTTCGCCGTTCTCCTCGTCCTCAAAGGGGTCTTGCTCGGCTGCTGCATCTGGTGCCGCCGCCTCCTGCTGGCCGCCGACAAGATCGATGAACCTCCACCCGCGCGGCATGCGCTTGGCCTCTATACTGGCGTTGAACTTGTCCCAGCAGACGACGCCGATGTGGCCCTCGGTCTGCAGGTTGACGTTGCCCTCCAGCCAGGCGCCGCGGCTCGGCACGAAGAGGTCGACGTCGGCCGTCAGCCACCCGAAGCCGACGGCGTACTCATCTATCGAAGCGAGGACGGCGGGCGTCTTGTCTGTCGGCGGGTTCTTGGGGTCCGGCCTTATTGCCCTCTCGGACAGCCCGACGTTGCGGTAGGCGAGGAGAACACCGCCGAGCAGCGGGGAGTAGTGATTGAGCATCGGTGCCAGGTGTTGCTCGCCGACGCTGGAGATGGGCTTGTCAAAGCCGATTGGGTATAGAGGTACGTAGAGCGAGATGACCTGTGTGAAGAAGGGGAACTTGGGATCGGAGGGGGTATCGAGAGGCTGGAAGGAAGTGCTTTTTGAGTTTGTGGTGGGCGGTGAGTCGATGTCCATCGATTCGCGTATCTGGTCCTGGAGGATGCGGTCTGGCTCGTCTTGACCATCCTCAGATACCTCTGCTGCTGCCTTGGCCTTCTTGGCCTCCTTCTTCCGCTTCTTCTTCTCCTTGGCGTCGTCTGAGGCCTCGACCTCGGTGTTTCCGGCAGCATCCTGCCTCTGCTTTTTTGACTTCTTCTTTTTCTCCTTCTTTATGCTGGCCTCAACTTCTTGGCCACCATCAATATCGGCATCGTCGACCCTCTTTGATTTCTTCTTCTTTTTGTCTTGGGCACCATCGTCGACGACAGCGTCGCTCTTGGAGCGCTTGTGCTTGCGATGCTTGTCGTCCTCATCTTCGTCGCGGGGCCTCTTCTTCTCGTCCGACTTCTTCTGCTTCTTGGAGCGCTTCTCTTCTGATTTGTGGCCGGCCATGGTGGGTAGAGAGGATGTGTTTTGCAACAGAACAGCTGGCATGGCTGCTGCGATTGATTGCGAAATAGGCGGTTCCAATTGAAATCGCTGGGAATTGAAGCACAATCTCGAAAATTTTTGGCGGTCAGAATTCTGCCCATTGGGAGTGGGGCCATGGATCTGCTTCGCTCCCACATCCGACCCAGTGGTCGGATGGTTCAGGGACTTCAGTCCCGACATTGGGGTCACTACACGGAGTCTGTAGCGGGTTGACCGCCCTACGACGACCCCTCAGCAGCCAAATTCTGCCAAATAGCTCCCCGCAAGCTCGCTCCAGCTCCGATGAGGATGAGAGCATTCGGCGACGAGGACGACGGCATACCTTAGCGTTTGCACCAGAACAGCCTCAAAGTAGTCCTGTCGGGTAAGGTGAGGAAAAGAGCTCATGCCGATTTCGGTACGCCAGTTCAAAAGCCGGCGCCCTTTCAATTCAACAACGAACACTGCATACGCCCTTCGGGGCGCCGTCGGTGTTAGCTTTCGTCGATGGTGGGGTCTGAAAGAGGAGAGCTGCCGGCGCCGTTGCCGCTCCGCTCGCACCAGACGACATTGTAGTCGCAATATTCTGGCCATAAGCCGTGTTCCAATAAACTTCCCTCCTGTATCCCAAGCTTGTTCTACTTATTTGTCATACAATAAACCCAGGACGGTCACATCAACTTTGACCATCATACAGCACCCGTGTACACATTACACACTCTCTATCGTCCTGGATATCGTTGACATCATGGCCTTCACTCCGTCCCGACTGCTCATCTTTGGCGGCACTGGCAACATCGGCCAGTACATCACCAAGGCGATCCTCCGCGCCAAGCCCGCCTTTGAGAGCGTCACCTTGTTCACATCCCAAAAGACGGTCGACACCAAGGTGGATCTGCTGAAGGGCTGGAAGGCTGCCGGCTTGCAAGTGACAGTCGGCGATGTGGGCAACCCCAAGGACGTCGCTGAAGCCTTCAGGGCGACAAAGGCCGACACCGTCGTCTCCGCCGTCGGCAGAGGTGCGATTGACGTGCAGGTCGATCTCATCACCCTGGCGGATCAGTCAGGCACCGTCAAGTGGTTCTTCCCCTCCGAATACGGCACTGACATCGAGCACAATGCCAAGAGCCCCAACGAGAAGCCCCATCAGAAGAAGCTGGCTGTCCGCAAGCACATCCGGGACAATATCAAGAACCTCAAGATCACCTACCTCGTGACGGGCCCTTACTTTGACATGTGGGTCAACCAGCTCGGCGAGGCGGAGGAGATCGGCGGCTTCAACGTCGACAAGAAGGAGGCCGTCCTCATCGAGGATGGCGAGGGGAAGATCGGCTTCTGCACCATGAAAGAGTAAGCCAGCTGCCGTCTTTCACATCTCACCAACTGCGTTGCTAACACGACAAACAGCGTTGGCACGTCTCTCGTGGCCGCCCTGAGACACCCCGAAGTTTCCTTTGGCAAGGCTCTCAAGGTGCAGTCCTTCATTGTGACTCCGAACCAGATTCTGGCCGAGTACGAGAAGCAGACGGGTTCCAAGTTCCAGGTCAAGTATACGCCCCTGGACAAACTGCGCATGTACGAGACCGAGCTGTGGGACAAGGGCGCCCCCGCGGCCACCGCAGCGACGTTGCGACGCATTTGGGCCGAGGGTGGAACTCTGTACGAGAAGAACGACAACGAGCTGATCGGCTTCGATAAGGAGGCCGAAAGCCTGGAAACGGCTGTCCGAAGAGCTCTCCATGGCGGCAAGGACTGAGCCAGGATCCAGCTGAAGTGCTTGTGACTGTGAGCATGTAATTCCTAATAAGAGACCTTGGTTTCTTCCATTGCCTTGCTTATATCATTTGGTATTGAACAGTGACTGCATAACCGTTGACTTCGAGGAGATTTGAGTACTTGAAACTCATGTTCGTTCCTCGACGTGTCTTGCATCGACTGTCGCCATTTGAGCCAATGGATCAGCCCTGGAGATGGGTGTGCGGGGGGGATTGATCCTTCCCCCACAACAGAGCTAGGAACCATCCGTGGAGGCTAATAAATCACTACCCGCTATTGCTTTTCCTTGGCCAGATCTTCAAGCATTCATCGTCCATCCACCACCATCATCACAACCGCCTTCATGTGTTGAGCTGTTTTTGGCTTTCATAATCTATACAAACTCAGTATTGATCGCGGGCCACCGCTTCTGCCTCGTCAAGATGGCCCCTACGGGCCTTAGACAGTGCATGCACGATGTGACGCCATACCTGATCACGCTGATGCTTGTCGTCACTCTGGGACCCCTTCAATTCGGCTACCATTTGGTGCGTTGAACTCTGGCTCTATTTTTCTCCCTGCTGTTGCTGAATGTCCGCACAGGCTGCTCTGAACGCGCCGCAAGATGTCCTCACCTGCCGAAAGAAGACCATCACCGCCGCGACCAAGATGCTGAGCAAGTTCCCCGGCCGCGCGGCTCCCGAGATCCCCGACTGCATCCCCATGACCGAGGCCGCCTTTGCTACCGTGTCGTCTATTTTCACACTGGGAGGGCTGGTAGGTGCGTTGGCGGCCGGCCCTTTCTGCAGCAGCCGTGGTAGACTGCCGGCCATGCGCCTCACGGCGATTGTGTACTTGATTGGGTCTGGCATCGAGACGATCGCGACATCTGTGCCCATCATGGCCGTTGGCAGGACGTTGACTGGCGTCGGAGCTGGGGCGTCCACCGTCATTGTGCCTCTCTACATTAGCGAGATTGCGCCGCCGGCAGAGCGCGGTTTCTTCGGGTTCTTCACGCAGATCAGTGTCAACGTGGGCATCCTCTTGACGCAGACATTGGGTTACTTCCTGAGCTATGGCTCTGCCTGGCGGTGGATTCTGGGAACTGGCGTCATCATCGCTGCCGCCCAGGGCACGGGCTTGCTGGTTGTTCCTGAAAGCCCGGCATGGCTGGCTTGCCAGAAGGGCGAGGTGCTGCGAGGCCGGAGGATCCTCCAGCGCATTCGTGGCAAGGACGTGAGTCTCGACAGTGAAGTTGCGGCCTGGGACGGTGAAGACGGGGCCTCAGCTGTTGCACCTGCGGAGGAGCAGGGACTGCTAGGCTCCGAGGACGCTCTAGAGGTTCCTACGACGCCTAGGAGTATCTCTGGCAGCAAGAGCAGTGTTCGATCGGTGGGGTTTTGGCAGGTTCTTGGCGATCCGTTGTACCGGCCAGCCATCATTGCCGTGGTCGGCATCATGTTTGCTCAGCAAGTAAGTCTCAAAATCGATATGTATTTTCTTCGTTGCGCATGCTAACAAGTGCACCAGCTCTGCGGTGTCAACTCGATCATCATGTACTCAGTGTCTCTGCTTGAGGACCTGCTCCCGATGAGCTCTGCGCTATTGACAATCATTATCTCTGGCATCAACTTGGTCACGACCATCGCTTGCTCGCCTCTCCCCGACAGACTCGGGCGCAAGACATGCATCCTGCTGTCGATTGCGGGCCAGGGCACGAGCTCCCTTGCGTTGGCTCTGTCTATCCGATTCGGCGTCAAGATCCTCTCGGCCGTCTCCGTCCTGTTCTTTGTCGCCTTCTTCGCTGTCGGTCTTGGCCCCGTGCCTTTCATGATGGCATCTGAGCTGGTCGGCCAAGAGGCCGTCGGAGCGACGCAGTCGTGGGCGTTGGGTGCCAACTACGCGGCTACCTTCCTCGTAGCGCAGTTCTTCCCCATCATCAACGTGGCGCTGAATCATCGCTTCGGTGGTGCAGGCTGGGTGTACTTTCTGTTTGCCGCCTTCGCTGCCGGATTTGGCCTTTTTGTGTCTGCCTTTGTACCGGAGACGAAGGGCAAGAAGGATGCCGACGAAGTCTGGGGCCGGACCAGGCGCATTGACTGACGGTTGGGTTGACTGAGTGGCGTTTTGGAACATTAGGCATGCGGTTCATATTTTGTTTTTGTGCAAAGAACATCGATTTGTCTCTTTTTTTTCTTTGGGAATTATGGCAGAACCACAGACTCAGCCTTATAAGCGAGTTGTCGACATTAAGCGATCATAAATTTTGTTCAAGTCAATGGCCTTGAAACAGGCGTTTGCTCCTCAAAGCTTCCAGGACCAGACCGACTCCTGCCTTGACGCCGTCTATGACGTACAGACTGTTGCCCTTTTCCTCGCCAAATTTCTCCACGGCAGTGCTCCTGATGATCTCCTCGAGCCCTGCCATGCCGGCACAGCCCATGACGACGCAGCTGACCCTCGATTTACTCAGCAGCTTCCCGGTAGCTTCCCTGAGCTTGTCCCTGATGAACTCGGGCGGGATGTCGCCGTGAAAGTCTCCAGCATTGAGGCCCGTGGAGAACACGCCTGCGAACTTGGCATTGCCGGGTTCGTGCTCTTGCTGCCCTGAGTACGCAAGCACACCCTTTGTGAGATGGTCTTCCCAGAATTTCCCGGTGGTGACGATGCCCCATGATTCGCCGTATGGCTTCATGAGTGACGATGACGAGAGGACGCTGGCCTCAAAGATGCCCATGACGATGATGTTTGGGTGGAGATGTGACAACTCTTCGACGAGTGGGTGAACGCTGTAGCAAGCCACAAGGATAGCATCGTATTGGTCTGCATGATTATGTTTGGCGAGGTCAGAAACCACGACTTCTGCGCTGAGTTTCATGTCATTGTCGTCGTTGATGCTGGCCGGGCTTGGCTCTGGCGCGGTGTATGTATACAGCTCGAGCGACTGGGGGCCGCATTAGCTCAACCATATCGATGGAGCATGATGTTTTCTTCTTTAAAATACGGCTTACATCAGGCAAATCCAGATGCCGTACTGCCTTTTCCATGCCCTTGGTCATGGAGTGGGACGAGTTTGGATTGAGGAGGAGGACTCTGAAGCTCCTCCGAAGCAAGTTGGTCGTCATCTTGACCCTACTTCAAAGAGGAACGTCTGCTTGTGAGAACAAATTTGAATAGAAAAGAAACATCAAGACATTGAATGCAAGATAATTCTCTTCCCACTCCAAGAAACGTGACCATCTCTCTGCGAGACGACTTACATGCATCCAATGAGGGCCAGGCTGGTGACAGTGCTGCAACCGCGGGGTAGCGCATTAGGAAGACAATTTGGTACCCCACATTTCTAGAGCTCAGCCACCACCCACAGCGGACGGTGGAAAGCCACGCTGCCTGGACTGCAAGCTCCAGCACGCTGACGACTGCTGTGCCAACTCTGGCAAACCCCACCATCGACGTCGCTTCTCCCCTACCTCCCGAGCCCAGCCATTCGTTCACACACACAGCAACGCACACGACAAGATACACATCGCAGCTCGTCTCGCCCGTCACCCCAATCTGCGAACGATTGATCTGCGCTTGTCCGGGCGCACACTCTTCAGACCATCATGGCCAACCCTCCGCCCATTGGTAAGCTCCCCCGTGACATCACCGCCTCTCTCCCAGCCGACATGCTCCCGCGGTCGGACACCCAGGCACCACCACAAGGAGAGCCGCATCGCTAACCGGCCCTCGCGTAAATCGACAGTCCTCGATGGCGGCACCGGCTTTCTCAAGGTCGGCTACGCCGCGCAAAACTTCCCCGAGTTCCAGTACCCGTCCATCGTCGGCCGGCCGATCCTGCGTACGGAGGAGAAGGGCGACAACGACATGGTGATCAAGGACATCATGTGCGGCGACGAGGCGGCGGCGGCCCGCACGATGCTGCAGATCAGCTACCCGATGGAGAACGGCATCGTCAAGAAGTGGGACGACATGCAGCACCTTTGGGACTACACCTTTTTCGAGAAGATGAAGGTCGACCCGCGCGGCCGCAAGATCCTGCTCACCGAGCCGCCGATGAACCCGCTCAAGAACCGGGAGCAGATGTGCGAGGTCATGTTTGACAGGTACGGGTTCGGCGGCGTCTACGTGGCCATCCAGGCCGTGCTCGCGCTGTATGCGCAGGGTGAGTCTACACTTTGAGGGGGCGAACCGGGATGAGTGTTTTTTTCTGGGTTTTGGCAACTGACGGGCATCGGTTATGTTTGCCTCGTATTAGGTCTCTCTAGCGGTGTTGTTGTTGACTCCGGAGACGGTGTCACCCACATCGTCCCCGTGTACGAGAGCGTCGTCCTTAACCACCTCACCCGCCGACTGGACGTGGCGGGCCGCGACGTGACGCGCAACCTGATCGCCCTGCTGCTGCGCAGGGGCTACGCGCTCAACCGAACTGCCGACTTTGAGACGGTGCGGCAGATCAAAGAGAAGCTCTGCTACGTGTCGTACGACCTGGAGCTGGACAAGCGGCTGAGCGAGGACACGACGGTACTGGTGGAGAGCTACACGCTGCCGGACGGGCGGGTGATCCGGGTGGGCAGCGAGCGGTTCGAGGCGCCCGAGTGCCTGTTCCAGCCGCACCTGGTGGACTGCGAGCAGCCGGGCATCGCCGAGTTCCTCTTCAACACGATCCAGGCGGCCGACGTGGACGTGCGGGCGTCGCTGTTCAAGGCGATCGTGCTGTCGGGCGGCAGCAGCATGTACCCGGGCCTGCCGTCGCGGCTGGAGAAGGAGCTCAAGCAGCTGTGGCTGACGCGGGTGCTGGGCGGCAACCCGGAGCGGCTGAGCAAGTTTAAGGTCAGGATAGAGGACCCGCCGCGCCGGCGGCACATGGTGTTCCTTGGTGGCGCGGTGCTGGCCAACATCATGGCGGACAAGGACAGCATGTGGATCAGCAAGGAGGAATGGGAGGAGCAGGGCCCGCGGGTGCTGGAGAAGCTGGGTCCTCGATAGATGGAGGGAGGATTCGGGTGGGTGATGGGGGATTCGGGGTTGTTTTTTTTCTTTTGGTAGAGGTAAGGTAGCCAAAGGTCAAAATTGTTTTTATTTTGTTTTATCCTGTTGGGATAATATTAGGTTTGAAGTATCGACATGCATGCAGGGTGAGTGTGTATGGTGTATGAGCTGCGCGGCTCACAGTGGTGCCTCTACAAAGTGAACCCGTAACTATTGTGCTCAGCGAACAAATATGCTCAGTCCGGATTGTATTTCAAAACCAACCGCCGTGATCAAAGTGCCTCCAAAAACTTTCAATACCTATAGGAAGAGCTGAAGTCAGTTAGCTCAACTTGAAACTACCTCCTTCTCGATACCTTAGATCACACCTGGCGCTGGCCAATCAATGACTCCGTAGCAGCGAGAGGCACCTAGACACCGTAGCGGCCACAGATGGTGTGTGTGGCCCGCGCGCGAGTCCAGGGCGGCTGCTAGATCGAGCCTGCCCGGCCAGCCTTGGAGCAAGGCGTGTGCCCAATTGACCAACCTCGACTGACTCCTGCCGTCCGTCTTCAGACACGACTGACTGACTTCTGCTTCTTCAACTTCGTGTCTTCTTCCACACATCCTTCATTGCTCTCAACCATCCTCGCTGTCTACGGCGCAACTTATTTCCTTTCTTCTCGCCCGGCCAGCCAGCCATGTAGCCGACGGCGCGTGCCCGCCCAGAATCCACTCTCGCTTGCGCTGTGTCGGTATCCAGCAGGCAGTGGTGCTTATCTCGGCAACTCTCGCTCGCCGCCCACGCCACTCCCCGTCGCGATCTACGACGAGGTGGAGGGAGTGAGCGCATCCATCCGCCAGACCAGACCAGACCAAACCAGACGAGACGCCAGTCCAGGTCCAGTCGGGAACGACCCCCCTCCCCAGCAGCCACACGTACGTACGCACGTACGCACGTCAGCAACCATCAGCAGCCCTCTCAGGGCCACAGCAGTACCCGTTTCCAGTTACCCATCCACCCATCCAGTTGAGCCAGTGTCCGCCCCGACCCACAGCTCTCCTCCAAATCTCCCCAGAAGCGGAGTTTTCACCACCAGAGCCGATCGCCGTCACAGTAATCGTCCCGCCCCTCATCTCACTGAATCCGTCCTCTTGTTCAAGCGATGAGCTTGACAAATCCGCCGTCGGGAGCATCGGCGCCCGGCTCCGCAAGGACACACCAGACCCTGAAGCGGAGTGTCCAGGCTGCATTTGAAGGTGGGCCGGATTTTTCTTACAAGTAATTTCTTACGAGAAAGCGGATTATTCCATTTCGTTATCCTCGATAAGAGCGCCCATACCCCGACTGCTCACGAGCTCTTCTATCTTGTCCGTCAGTGGTCGGCCATGTCATAGGCTGAAGCAAGCCCTTTTCTCAACCCCTCAACAATCCCCGGGCAGATCCCGGTCTCGGGCTTTTTGCGTTCTGTTGCTGGTTGACGAAGCGCAGTCATTTGTTTTTCTTTTTAGTAAGAAGAGTAGCCATGAGATCTACTGGGTCGCAATACTCTTCTCGTTGTTCAGCACCCCCTCCTCCTCCTCCTCTTCTGCTGCATTCTTCCGGTCTCTGCTTTGTCTCATGAGCTAGCGGCTCTTCATGGTCACTTGGGAAAACCCAAGACCATACGTGCCTCCCGGCATGTCTTGGCCTACGAGGCGCTCGCTATGGGCACCGCGTGATGGTCTCTTGGCTTGGCACTCCCGACAGAACTCGCCGGTTAACGCTTCGACAGATCCCGCCGACCGCGGCACCGGCCCGATAGGGTACCAGAGCAAGGTCCGCGTCACCGACAAGTACAGGGTCATCGGTTTTATAAGCAGCGGTACCTATGGCCGCGTCTACAAGGCCCTCGGCCGCCAGGGCCAGACGGGCGAGTTTGCCATCAAGAAGTTCAAGCCCGACAAGGAGGGCGAGCAGATCACCTACACGGGCATCTCGCAGTCGGCCATCCGCGAGATGGCACTGTGCAGCGAGCTGTCCCACCCCAACGTCATCAAGCTCATCGAAATCATCCTCGAGGACAAGTGCATCTTCATGGTCTTCGAGTACGCCGAGCACGACCTGCTGCAGATCATCCACCACCACACCCAGAACCCCCGCCACCCGATCCCGCCCACCACGATCAAGAGTATCATGTTCCAGCTGCTCAACGGGTGCCAATACCTCCACACGAACTGGGTGCTGCATCGCGACCTGAAACCGGCCAATATCATGGTGACCTCTGCCGGCGAGGTCAAGATTGGCGATCTGGGTCTGGCTCGGCTGTTCCAAAAGCCGTTGCACTCACTTTTCAGCGGTGACAAGGTCGTCGTGACTATATGGTACAGGGCTCCGGAACTACTGCTTGGCTCGCGCCACTACACGCCCGCCATCGACATGTGGGCTATCGGGTGCATCTTTGCCGAGCTACTCTCGCTCCGGCCCATCTTTAAGGGTGAAGAGGCCAAGATGGACAGTAAGAAGACGGTGCCGTTCCAGCGCAACCAGATGCAAAAGATTGTCGACATCATGGGCCTGCCGACCAAGGACAAATGGCCTCTGCTCCCCAGCATGCCCGAGTACCCGCAGCTCAACACACTGCAGCCCCCTCTGTCTGGTTCCCACCACCACTCGCACCATCACCAGCACCACCACAGTAGGAATACCGGTGGCGGCGGTAGCAACTTGGAGAAGTGGTACAACAGCACCATCAACCAGGGCGTCACGTCGAACCCCTCCTCGCAGCACAGCAGCGAGGGCCTCAAGTCGCTCGGCGCCGAGGGCTTCAAGCTGCTGTCGGGCCTGCTGGAGTACGACCCGGAGAAGCGGCTGACAGCGGAGAAGGCGCTCCAGCACCCTTTCTTCTCGACCGGTGACAAGGTCAACGTCAACTGCTTCGAGGGCCTGAAGATGGAGTACCCTCACCGCAGGGTGAGCCAGGATGACAACGATATCCGGACGAGCAGCCTCCCCGGTACGAAACGGAGCGGGCTGCCGGACGACTCGTTGATCAGACCTGGCAAGAGAGTCAAGGAGAATTGACTATATGGTCGGTAAGGATGTAAAGGCGACTCCTCGTTGTTGGAGGGGCTGGACATGATAAAGCGTGAGACCTGAACTGGGACTGGGCTTACTGGATGTGATGACGTTCATCCATGCATGAGGCGTTCTTTTGGGTATTATGAAGGCCGGGACTCTTGACTGCCACGGTTAGGATTGTATTTGCATAGCATAGCGACTTGTGCGTGTTGATTTACTCGAGTATGATAGACCTTTTTCCTACCAAGGAGAAGCGAAATGGTCGTGTTTTGATTACAATATCTCTATCCTGACAAACGTTGCCCCCTGATTGTCCTCCCTTCATTATGCGTGCCCAACCCTAGGTACCTATTCTTTTTCGTCATTTGAAAATGCAAGGACACACTGCTGCTGCTGCTGCTGCTGCTGCTCAGAAAAGCAAAAACAAAACGGGGGTATGCATATAACGGTCTAGGTCGTCCTTCTCTCTGGCCCCTCCTGTCTCTCGGTCTGGGTATTCGCCTCTCTTCTCTCTCTCCTCGGTCCCAAAACCTCTCTCCACTCGTACCTGAAAATCGCCCTAACGCGAGGCCAACATAAGAGCACAGTTTGAAACGAAAAAAAAAGGGGGGGGAAGAAGCAAGAAACGGAATAAAACATGTCGTGAGCGCGTGATAATACAGGGTGGTGCGAAGCAGGTTATTCCCCTCCTCCCTCTTCTCTCTGTATTTTGACTCCCTCTGCCCTCTGCCCTCTGCAGCGCAGTTCCCACTCTGGAGCAATCACTCGGGTGTCCTCTCTGTCTCGCCCGCCTCTTGGTATTGTTCGGGCAGCGGACCTGGCAGACCAATGCGCCGGGTGGGCTCTTTCTTCAAACTACAACTCTCGGATCTTCTTCAACCTCGTGCGGGTCCCACTTGTCTTCCTTGACACGGCAGCTCGAAAAGGGGAAAGGTTCCACAACTCTCTCCTTATCTTACTTCTTGGCCGGGGCCGGCGGCGCCTTGACGTTGTTGGACAGCCAGGCCAGACCCTCGAGCAGGCCCTCCCCGGTGGTAGCGCAGGAGGGCACGACGTACCAGATCTTGTCCTTGAGCTTGGACAGCTGCAGGGCCTCGGTGACTTCTTGGGGCTTCATGGCTGTTTTTTGACATCACGCATATAGTCAGCCAAAGGGGGTTCTCCCATATTTCTGACAGAGCCTGGAGGAAGAATGGCTAAACATACCATTGTCGAGGTCCTGCTTGTTGGCAAAGACGAGCAGCAGGCTGTCCTTCATCTCGCGGTCGTTGATGATGCGGTGCAGCTCCTGCCGCGCCTCGTCCATGCGGGCGCGGTCCGACGAGTCGATGACGAAGATGAGGCCCTGGGTGCCTGGTGTTTTGTATATCGCGTCAGCATACCATACCGATCAGACAGTCTTCTTCCTAGTCCCCTGAATGCGCTCTCTCTCTCTCTCTCTCTCTCTCTCTCTCTATTCCTCAATATGAGGGTTTGTAGGTAGGTGGGTTGTGCTCACCGCTAAAGTAATGCCTCCACAGCGGGCGGATCTTGTCCTGGCCGCCGACGTCCCAGACGTTGAACTTGACGTTCTTGTAGGTGACGGTCTCGACGTTGAAGCCGACGGTGGGGATGGTCGTGACGTCCTGGCCCAGCTTGAGCTTGTACAGGATGGTCGTCTTGCCGGCGGCGTCGAGGCCCAGCATCAGCAGGCGCATCTCCTTGGATCCGAAGATCTTGCCCATCATCTTGGAGAGTTGGCCCCCCATTTTGACACTGACGTAATTCTGTGTTGAGGATGTCGTGTGTGTGTGTGTGTGTGTGTGTTTTCCGGAGGAAAGTAAAAAAAGGGGTTTGTTTGTGTCTCTGTGTAGTGTTCGGGAGATCTCTTTGTGAGCGCCTTTGTGTTGATCTTTCGGTGGGCTTTCCAGGCGCAAAGGGGAGGAGGTTTGTCGCAGGGAGTATGTCCAGTCAGGTCGGTATGTCGAGTTTCAGGGCACGCGATCGAATTTCTCTCTCTCTCTCTCCCGTCTCGAGCGATCTGGTTCGTTTCGTTCGGGGTGCGGGCAGGTCGAGGCGAGCCGAAGAGGTTAAAAATAACAAGATTGGAAGAGGTGAAATAGGGAACGGCGAAACACAAGACGAGTGATCGACCGGGGGGTACTGGGAGCACGGATACTGCTTTGCCTAAGCCGCCTTATTTTACCTCTTTCACAATGCAAGCATGCACACAGGCGGTGCAGGCAGACAATGCGATGTGCTGCTGGGAGGAGAGAGGTGAGAGCTGCCGGTTGACTGATTAGGAGGCAAGGAGGAGCCAAGACTTTCACTCGTTGAAACCCGGAGGAGGGAAAAAAAAGGGAGATTTGCTTCTTTCCGTCTGGAGAGAGACACGCCTAGCTCGTCTGGACCTAGGTAGTGCTTGTTTCTGGCTGGTGCTGCTGCCTCGTGGTGGTGGTGATTGTGGAGAAGAGTACAAGTAGAGAAGCACTTGTTTCGCTTCAGTGTGTGTGAGCGTGTTTCTTCCTCCCCTGCAGCCAAAAACCCGCAATGGGAAATGTCCCATCCAGAAATTCGGGCAGCACCGACCCTCCATTACCCCCCAAAAAAGAACATGCCAACCCCTGAACTCGGCAGCGTCAAATTTGGCAAGCAAACCAAACCAAACTTGGGCTTTGACACCTCCAGCTCTTTCGCTCCAGGCGGTGAGGAAGAAAATGCCCGCCCCTAAAATGCCCATCTTAGCGGGGTGTCCCAGCGCCCTCCACCGGAGCCAATAGCGGCCTTGGAACACGTCCAGAAATCCAGGGGTAATTTGAAAGTGCCCGCACGCCCGGTTTTTAGAGTGTCTTGTTCCTGATTAGTGCCGAAGTGGTTTTGCTCGGATCCTGCAAGGCACCAAATCTCTTGTCCAAATTGAGACAGTGGCCCGTGGCTCGATGACAGAAGGACAGAGTCGACTGGTCTCGAGGCAGACCATCATCACATGCAGTCACCAACATTCAGCATGCAAGCTAAGCCACTTTATCTCATATACCATGAGTGGATACTTGACCATCTCAAGGCCACGACTGCTTCTACAAGTAATGGCTATAGTGTGTTTGACCAGTCATATCTCTACCCCAAGCAATCGCTAGCTGTTGCAACGTGCATGACTCCTTCCAGGTTGTCCACCGGACCAGTCTTGCCACCCGCTATCCGCCGCCATGGATTCCCATCCAGTACGATGCCCGTACAATGCCCCTTAACGCCGCGTTCCCCATCACAAACAGCTTGTAAAAACCCATGACCCGATGACACCGACGCTGAGCCTCTCGAGGAATACAAACAAGAAGAGGACAAACATCAATCTAGCTCCTGTACTCGAGGACAAACCTCCTCTCCACCAGCTGCAGCGTTCCCGTCGTCTCTTCCCCTTCAAACCGCAGACTGACCTTGCCCGTGTCCTTATCCGTACCCATGACCTCCGCCTTGTAGAACGTCGTGCTGTCCGGGTACAGAGCCAGCACCGTTTTGCCCTTGTCGAGGTCCGTCAGTTCCTGGCCCACCGGTGGGATGGGAATCATGCTACTCGCACTCGTCCGGTACTCCTGCCTCTGCTCCGTCGGTATGTCCGGGTCCTCGTCCTTGACCTTGTACCGTCGGGACTTGCCCTCGCCCAGCACTTGCTGCACCTTGCCCAGGAACCAGTCGTAGTTGTCCGCGTTGGCCGGTTTGGCCTTGAACGCCACATCCTGGCCCTTGACAAAGTTCATGCGCGAGCGCTGCGCCGCGCTACCGGGCACCTGGGGCTCGACGCTGTCCGCCTTGGCCGGCGTGTCGCGATCCCCGCCGCGGGGGGGCACGCTGTCCCGGTTCCCTGACCGGTCGCTCGACGGACCGCCGCCGCCGCCGCCGCCGCTCCCGCCGAGCTTGCGAGTGTGTCCGCCGATGGGGGACGGCACAGGCGAGTCGCCCGCGCCGTCGAAGTCGTACAGCGATGAGGGGTCCTTGTCCTTTTCCTTTTCGCCCTTCTCGCCACGCTCGCGCGTACCCGCCCTGCTCGCGCTCCTCCCACCAGAGCCCGAGAGCAGGGCGCTGCCTGAGCGCGAGCTGCCGAGCGTGCCTCTCGACTCGGCCTCCTTTTGCTCCTTGGCCTTTTGCAGCGCAGACAATATTTGCACCCGCTCAATCGTCTGCTTTAGACTGTCCAGGAGTGTCTCGTTGGCCTTGAGGCCCCCCCTGATCTGGGTCTCGTACTTCTTCTCCTCTTCCTCGGCGTCCATGGTGTCCTTGTTCTTGGCCATGTACTCGTCCTGCGCGACGAGGGAGCGCAGATTGTCATTGTTCGCGTTGCACTCATCGACAACGGTGCGGACTCCTTCTTGTATGTTCTGCCACAAGGCCTGTTCCTCCGTCAGGCCGCTGTTGCGATTAGGCCCTCGCTGACTTCGTCCGCGTTGCGACATGTTGGTCGAGGGAGCAACTGCCTTTTCTTTGACTTTCCCTTTTCCTTTCCCTTTATCCTTCCCAGTAGATGGCAACTGTGGTGGGATGTCGTCGTCGTCGTCGTCGTCGTCGTCGTCGTCGTTGTCCTCGGACGCTTCTTCGGTGTCTAATGGAGGTCCGCCAAGTGCCTGGTCCTCGTCCGCTGCGGATTCTTCCTCGGCCGGAGGCTGTGCTGGCGTCACCGAAGCCGAGGCTGGAGCCGAGGTGGGTGCAGAAGCAGCTGCAGGGGCTGCTTCCGGTTCTGGTTCGTAGAGGGTCGGAGACGGCTCTGCTGCGCCCTTTTGCCGGCGGGGGTTGCTCGTTACTGAAGATCGGATGGGCGAGGGGCCGGGACTGTCGTTGCCACGCGTTGTGGCGCGTGTCTTGTCGGTGCTGCTGTTATTGCGCCGGTGCTGCGAGTGTTGGTTCCGGGCCTGTTGGCTCTGGCTGCCGCCGTGGCTACGGCTATGCTTATGTCCAGAGGAAGCGGACCTGCCCCGGGGCGGAGAGGACGCGCCGGGCGCTGGGGTGACGTCGGCACTTCTGTCGCTGCTAGAGACCGAGTCCCTCGAATCGGTGCGTCGTGACCCAACTTTGTGCCAGTAGGAGCCGAAGTCGCTCTTAAGATGCTTCAATTGCTTGTCGGTCGCCTTGTCAGCCATGGTCTTGGGCCCAGGAAAGGCTGGACGAGGAGAAAGAAGAGAAGAGGAAAAGGGACGGTGCGTGCACAGGAATGCCCGGGTCCATAGCTCTAAAAAGGGCGGATTCCACCAGCCGATCTGGGGCGGCGGGGCCAACGACGGAGGGACGGGCAAGCTGTAGCTGCAACAGCTGGAGCTGGCTGCTGGTAATGAAATGCAGGCAAGAATGCGAGCGAAGCGATAGCGTGCCTAGCGTCGCAGACCCAAGCTGGGATGTACCAGGCGACTCTAACGAGGAAGCGAGCGGATGTGCGGGGGGGAGAGGTGATCGATCAATGTGTAAGTGTGTAAAGTAAAGTACGCGTGTGAATGATTCAAGTGATGGATGACTTGATTCCGTGTGTGGATTGGATCGTCCAAAAAGCGAAGAAGCAGAAGCCAAAAATCCTGAATGGGCGATAGAATTGGGATTGACAGATGGATGACTTACGAGGGAGAGAGAAAAGCGAGATCGAGAGAGCAAAATTGATGAGCGCAGCCAGTCTTTCTCTTTCCCAAAGGTTTGGCGAAAGGAAGCGACTTTTGATTCAGAGCAGAGCAAGCGTGAAGGTTGGAAAGGGAAAGCGCCCTCCAAGGTTGACTGCCTGCTGGTGCGGAGGGATTTGATCTCTAATCTGGGAAGGTGGGGGAAAGCCCAAGCGAGGAAAGCGATGCCGGCGGTGGTGGTGATGTCAACAACGAAAGAGAGGAATGAGGTAGAACCAGGTTCAGTCAAGGCGCGCGAGATCCAAACACAGATAGGTGGTTCTTTAGTACTCCGTAGGTAGGTAGGCAGGTAAATAAACTGAGTACTTATGTGGCCACGGAAGGGGCGGGGAATCAGTCCGCGCGCGCGCGAGCGAGCGAGCGCATATTATGGGCAGCTCTAACATGAAGGTTCTCAGTTCTGAGTTCGCTTTTTCCCTGGGTCCGATGGGGTAGAAGAGAGAGAAACAAAAAAAAGGCCCAAGTTCTCTGGCCGACCAAAGGATTTGAAGCAGATGGCAACCAATAGGTCTGGTACGGCCTGGTACAGGGAGGATATGACTTGCCACTACGGGAGTGCATAATCGGGCCACGGCGGTTGCTAATTGGCTCTTTCTCTCGTCCATCCAACCATCCTCAAGTGGATGTGGTGGATGTTTGGAACCACGCCCAGCCACGCCCTCCGGGCCAGAAGGGGAAGAGAACTTTTGAATTTGGCCAGGTTTCACGTATATGTATCTAGATAATGCACTCAAACCTTTCTCTTTTCGACTAGTACCTCTCATACTCCTGTCCGTTCAATCTCTCCAATCATCCTGACCTACAAGGAGTTGTCGACATGGCCAGCTTCCTCTCTCGCTCGCCCGGTTCCCTTCCACCACATGTCTCGCAATTTTTGACTTTCTCCCTCCAGAGTCTCTGGTCGCCGTAGCGTTGACTTGCAAGGCGGCTTTCCAGGAGTCCTTCCCGGCCGCGAGGAGCCGTCTTGACCACCAAAGCCGAGAAGCCCTTCTACTTCTCCTAGAAATGAACCTAGCCCGCGACCTGTTCTTCTGCCACGCCTGCACGAAGCTCCATGGGTTCAAGCCGTTGCTCATATCCCCCGGTCCTTCGGGACAGACTGTGCGGGAGCCCCAATGCGGACACAGACTCGTCAAGTTCAGACCCGAAAATCTGTGTATCGGATTTCATCATGTCCGTCTGGCCAGGAATGCACGTCTATTTGGACTCGGGAATGGACTACTGTTGAGCCAACTCGAAGCTGTCCTCAAGTCAGGGACCGGTTCCACGTCACACCCGGCTGGCTGGAGAGTC
This sequence comes from Thyridium curvatum, assembly GCF_004353045.1. NCBI lineage: Eukaryota > Fungi > Ascomycota > Sordariomycetes > Thyridiales > Thyridiaceae > Thyridium > Thyridium curvatum. Next base: position 45,975 of record NW_022156764.1, read on the forward strand.
AGCTCTTTGGCCAAGATTGTGCAAGGCGAATTGTTTCTGAGAGTCGCACATGAACTTTATCAACATGACAAACGACACCGTATACGTATGGCTCTCAAGAAGGGATTCCAACACTACATCTGTCACCACATGACCACCCATCAATATCTCGCCCACCCCGCGGAGCGGGGGGCTGAGCTACCGACCAAGCTCACCCTTATAACCCAGGATTCATGTTTTCTCGGGGATCCTGTTTATGCGGAGCTTCTGCACAACGAGCCTGGGTCTTGTGAGATCTGCCTGACGGACTACATCACTACTGTCAAACTACGCACGCCAGACACCCGCGCATCCGACGAGGAGATATTGCATGTCACTATCGTGTCTTACCACCAGATTGGCGACGGTCATTCTCCTTTAGATTGGAAATGGCAGACATTTTCTACACCACCTTCATGCCTGCGTCCACACGACATCAGGCGCATCCACCAACGCGACTCTTGTGTGTGGCCAGGCATAGTCAGGAGGCTGTGGGCCATGGACGAGCTGGGGCCCACGATCTCCTTGAGTCCAGACAACCAGAAGTGGATAGATTAAGGGGTATTGAATAATGTACATCACTGTACCAGGGGATATCAATATGTCTCGATATAGCAATTGTCAGGCTGCTTCAGCAGCAGAGTTGGCGGGAGTACTTGACTTGCCTATCATATACATCGTTTCGAGGTAGGATAGCTCTTGTGAGTTCGGTGGATTAGCTATCTATCCGGCCTCTAGATTTCAGGTAGTGGGATACTGTGCTTGTGTGCGCTAGAGGAAGGATACGCATTGTTATCATTGAATTGTCTTCTGATGAACTTCTGTCAACTACCTGTGGATCGCATGACAAAGCCATGAGCTTGCAATCAAGTTGTATTTCTAATGCTGAATTTAGCTTTACGCGAGGTTGATCCACTGTAAGTCTCTAGTAAATGAATCATCGCGGATGGTAGTCAGTCCGATCCGTTCCCAGCAGTCTCCTTGCCGCTTGACCACAAGGACAACCCATTCGACCGGCGCATTAGCAGGCGGACGTCGATGGCCCCGCCCGACGGCAACCAGCCTGTACATATCGGGGTCGTCGAGTGAATGTTCGATCAAGGACCGTGAGTCTAACAGGGCTGCCGTTCCGCGGGAGCCCTCGGAAGAGTGGATCTTTACACAGGGAACACCATACCTGTTATCATATTCCCTGGCCACGAAGCTGTTTCCCGACTCCAGCCGCACTTTCGCAACATATGTGAAGATTGTCAACACAAGAGAATCCCTCGGTGTGCTGGGCCTATTAGGGACCTGGCCGGCCCGGTCTTCGACCTCCAAAAGCCAGCATACAAGTCGGCCATCATTGTTGGTGCTGCTGAATCTGAATGATCGAGTCATTTTCAAGGAGCCGCTTTTAGGCAGAAATGTCACTAACCGCAGTTTCATTAGCTTGGAAGGAGAGAGATGGAGAGGAAGCACATACCTGGCCAGAAAACCCAGCGGTGGTCGTGGCTGTGATGTGATGAAGCTGAAGGACCAACCAGCGGTTCACTCATTGGATCCCTATCCACAAGGTATTCGACAGGGCCGTCCCAGCCAGCCCACGCCCAACTGGGAAATTGCGAATATCGCCTTATGACCGCGCCGTTGGTTGCCGAGATACGTCTTCGGACGAGGGAAACATCCAAGTTAGAGGTCCATAGTAGAGCCATTTCAAATTGGGCCTCTAACAGGCCGTGGAATTCTGCATCTAGCCCTAGCTGGCTCTCCGCGCCAAACTTGCTCAGGATGCCTATGAACGCCTGGACGGTGTCGCTGTGGTGCGTCAGACGACGCCTCGTATATTCGCGAACGAATGATGCGTATTCCCTGAAGTCAACGGCGGACGGTGGCGGAGGTGCAAAATCGAAAGGGTTAAGTACATATTGGTTCTCAGTGCCCTGATCATCTCGTGATGGCGGGCAGATAATTTTCGCTTCGGACCGTAGGCCATAAGTCGGACCCTTAATCCACATATCGTGCCAAGGCGATGCGCATTGGTAGGCGGTGAGGGTGTCCCTTGTTTCCAGCACGTAACTTTCTCTGTATTCGCTGAAACGGCCCTTCACGAAGCCTTTGTAGAAGTGGACCGGCGGCAGTTCATGTTGTCGAGAGTTGTGTTGACATGAATAAAAGACCTCGCCCGGGGAGAAGAACAAACAGCAAGCAGAGAGCAGGTCTTCTTGAAAAGTCCAAGCGCGAGTGTTCCAGGGCAGTGACGACAATATGGATTTCAGATCTCGGGTGGCCAATGCTAGTTTCAGTACGCCATGGTTTGTTGGGATATCATGCGCTGACTCTGGAATTCTTGTGCCCTTGCGGAGACCAGGAAGTGGACTCTCGGCATTATCTCCTCCAGCCGCCACCACTGTGAAGGAAGCCCCCTCGTAGACATGATGCATCTTCTTGACTAAGACTTCCTGGTCAAGCGCGTCGTCTTGTCGAATACACAGCATATCAGCCCATACATATCTCCAATCCAGAGATCTGACTAGGTCAATGGCATCACGAATAGTGACTGGGAGTTGATCAAGGCGTAAGCGTCGAACTTGGGGCGTGTTTTTCCGATTGCCGAGTCGACCAAGGCGTAGGCGGCGAAATCTGGGAGTGTTGTTCAAACTGCCGATTTCTGCAAAGAAACTATTCCACCACCCGGTGGGGTTGACAGCCTTGCGTCTTGCTGCAGAGTCCCCCCATACATATGAGAGGGCAATGTAATCTATGAGCTGAGTCGGCTCTATAAGACAGGAGTTGACTACGTCGATGACACGAAATTTTCCAGTTGCCCGCAGTTCTGACTGGGACGCGGCTCTGTCCTTGTAATGCCCGTGGCGTTGGCAACACTCGCGGATCCAAGCTTGGATGAGAGGGATATTGACCACTTCTGGGATTAGGCGTCTCTGCAGGGTTTGAGTCCTATCTGTCCCCGGATCACTGGGAAACGTGCTGAACTCTCCGGTGGGCACCCTGTCCAAACTGCAGAGAGTATAGATAGGGCTGGACCTATAACTGCGCAGGCGTTCGTCTGGTATCCAGTCCGTTCCCAGGACTGGTCTGAATCGGAAAAGCCTTGATTGTAGGAGCTGTATGTTGCCCAAGCCAAGGGAACACTTTCTCACCTCGTATGGCGTAGCAGCGTGCGCCCAAAAATTGGTCTTGATACAAAAGTTGATGTGTGTACAGCTGTTGAAGTCTACCTTATCAGCAGCCCATTGTCTCCAATACGTATTGACAGCCTTTAAAACGAGGCTGCAGAGTGGGCATGTCTTGTTCTGGGCGATAGAAGACAAAGTGCCGAGCTTAAAGGATTTGAAATCAGGCTGAAACAGGATACGGAAATCCACCTTGGAGCATTGGGAACAGAGAGTATTGACTCGTCTTGGGTCGGTTTTTGGCGAGCTGTCCGTCGTCATGGTTACGGGATCTTGTAGACGATATCGCAGATCTATGGTGTATACAATGAAGCTTGATGTTGTCGGGTGCCCGAAGTGAGGAGGAGTCTGGAGATCATCGAACACCGGTATCCAGACTGGAATGGGTTATTTCCCCCCAATGACAAGGAAAATCCAAGAAAGCCAATCTGCCTTACTGACATAAGGAAACTTTGTGGAGCCCGGCTACGGACTGTCATTTGCTGGTTTCCGTACAGCTGAAGATATCCATTGTCCTGACCAATCCCTCGGCAGCTGCACCGCCACCTCATCTGCAGTACTGTGAATGGCAAAGTGATTTGTTTCATGGGTATTCAAAATGCCTTCGAGATGCAGATCTAAGGCGAGGTTCTGATCTTGTTGATGATAGCTGCACAAATTGCAAGCCCCTACTCTTGCCAGCATACACCCTGAACCTGCACTGGCAACAACAGCAGTGGCTTTATCTGTCTATCATCCACCCAGTTGCGCTTCAGAGCATGGAAGCTCGAGCAGAGCGAAGAGGTTGATGTGTGCATTCCCTTGAGTGCAACTCGGACAATATCCGATCCTAGTTCAAGTACGGAAGTCCGGTTGACCTTTATGCTTCTCCCAAATGAAATCGAGGGCCGAAACAGGTAGTTTTCCCACGTGAATGTCTCATTCTTCCAGACCTCTTCTTATCTGAACTTCCGTTCCAGGATTTCCAATAAACTCTACAAGGCTGCTTTTCCTCGAGACTCAAAAGGAAGGATGAGCACAAACAAACCTGCGGCGATGAATAGGGCACCACTCGCATAAACAGGCGAAGAGGTCGACAAATCCGCAAACATGGCCACAATCGGCTGATGACAGCAGGTCCTGATTAGCTTCCATTCTGCCATTTATAGATATACTAGATTGACTTACCGCCATGATACCAAACACGCGATTGCAGGTCGCCGTCAGGGCATTGCCAGTGCCTCTTTGCGGCGTAGGGAACAACTCCGGCGTAAAACCATACAACACAGCGTACATGATATTGCTGGTAAAGTTGAAAGCGCAGTTCCAACCCAGCAGCGCATTGGAGGTTTTTGCCGTCGTCGAACCATACAAAAACACGCCCGTGATGACAGTCGAAAGCGACAGCGTGCCCTTCCTACCCAGGCGAGGCAGCTCCACCAAGAACCCTCCCAGCAACGCACCAGGCACGCCGAGAACGGCTATGATGAGGGAGTTCCGGTATGTGATATACGTCGAGCCGTCACCAAAGCTAACGCCGCGGCTCGCCTGGATATATGGGATGAAGGCGTTGTATAGGGGATACGCAAGGCCGATGAGCGCCCAGACAGCCATGATCATGCCCGTCGAGAGGGCCAGACGGCCCGTAGCGAAGAGCGCCTTGACGCGATCGAACTTGAGGTCCTCTAGATGCCGCTTGATAGCGTCGGTGGCGTTGCTGCCCTCAAACACGTAGCCATCCGGCTCGCAGGCCCTGAGATCCTCTATCGTGAGCGTTGTCGTCTTGTTGTTCAGCTTGGCGACCTTGTGCACGACCTCGACGGCCTTCTCGTCCAGGCCCTTGCCGACCAGGTACTTGGGCGACTCGTAGATCTTGAAGAGCACGAAGCGGATGAAGAACATGACGAGCGTCAGGCCGCCCATGGCAATCAGGAAGTAGCGCCAGCCCATGTTCTCGCCTTTGGTGCAGTTCTTGTCGGTCTGCTGGCAGGTCAGGTTGCCGAGCAGGGGCCAGGCGACCAGGGTGGCGATGACCTGCGCCAAGGACCAGTCGAGGGACAAGATGGTGAGTAGGAACTGGTGCGATTGCGGTAGGAACTCGAGAAATATGGCAGAGTCGACGGGGAGGTTGCCCCCAACGCCAAAGGACCAGAAGGCGTCGAACACGCCTATCGCCGCAAAGCTGGGCGAACCGGCCGCCACGAGGCCCCAGAGGGCGGTGAGGCCGAGGGTCAGGTTGAAGGCCCACCTACGGCCGAAGATGTCGCAGCCGAAGCCCCAGAAGATGGCGCCGGCGAGCAGGCCGATGTTCTGCGACAGGGTGAGGAGCGGCAGGCGGGTCGGGCGGAACTCATTGCCGACCGGAGTCAGGATGAGGGACGTGACGATGGGCCACAGATTGTCGCTGGCCCAGCCGAAGCCGACGACGATGAAGAGCTGCCACTGGTACCAGCCCATGCCCATCTCCTGGATGGCGCGGTTGAGGACGCGCGCTTTAGCCTCGTAGACCGGGTCGATCTGCCCCTTGGGGATGATGGCGATGTCGTCGTAGCCGACGGCGACCGAGTCTCCGAGGCGCGCCTCGTCTGCGGCGCCTTTGCCGTCGCCGGCGCCGCTGGCGTCCTGCGGCAAGGCCGTCTTTTCATGCTCCGGTGATTCGGCCATGACGGATCGGCAGGCTAAAGTACGGGGAATCTCGGTGGATCAAGATTGCAGGAAAGATTTGGGGGCCGAACAAGCAACTGCGAAGTGAGATCCTTTTAGTGGGCAGGTAGCACGCAGAGCAGATTAACCGTTCGCGAATCTCTGGCTGCTTGGTCGTACCACTAAAATGCGATGTCACTGCACTCCGAACCAAGGTTCACAGGGTCATCGAGTCCAGAAAGAAGAAGAAGAAGACATGCTGACTGAGCAGGTACATCGATATAAATGCAGATCTCCCGCGCAGTGCGCAACGAGACATCCAGGACCTACTGGCCCGCAAACAGGGCAACCCAGGACAGAAAAAGGAAGATGTCATCTGGAGTGGGTTCATGAGCTTGTGTGCGTGGGGGGTTCTTCACGCTAACATGCATCTGTGCCAGCTTTTGTTCCCAGATGGGATCAGATCTGCGAGCTGAGGGGAAAACAAGAGGACAAGCTACCGAGCACGCGGAAACGGCTGGCTCTGGTGCCATCCCCTCCAGAGTTGTATCCAACGTGCGGTAGAAAATACTGAACGGGCGGTGTTATGGGAGCATCTTCGCGGTCAAGTCACTTTGTGACTTCGGTACTCTGGTACTGCTACGGCGAGTTCTTGGTGTGGTTCCACTCTACCGCAGATGACGCCATCCCGGCGTGTGCTAAGAGGCTTATGGAGCAGGGAAAGCAGCCGGCGCCGGGATTCGAGCATTGGTAAGGCCGAAGCCTGTCCCATCCAGGTTGGTAAAGCGAGCAATAGGGTTGGAGCACGCCACCAGCTGCCTCTTCAGTCGATTGGAGCTGGGACAGGTGCATCAATTGCTGCCCACTGCGAGTGAAGTCACATTGAATGCACTGCATTTATCTGCCGGGACATGTTGTCTTGCTCCGCGCGCCAACACCGTCAGTCACCGTCACTCTGCCGATGCCCCTGGCGCGACATTCCGGACGAGACAATGGGCATACCGACCGCCGTCCCACTCGGCGTTGTCTTTCTTAGGCCCGGCAAAAGCGCCGACGTCATGTTTCAGGAATCGGCGGTGACAAAGCCAGAAACTCAAGACATGTCTGTTTCGTGTGTGACTGCCACTGCCAGCATCAAGATCTGCGTACAGCATGTGAAGAAACGTTTAGCAATTCTCACGCAAAGACATCTCCGTATCGGTTTTATATGTTTATTAGAGTGCAGGCGACCCAGAGGTCGGCGCGTGCGCAATCCGGATGTGGATCATCGCGCCCTGCGGCTCCTGAGGAATGTCCTCGAGAGCGCGTTGTGGTTTTTGATTCTCCCTTGTGGGCAGAAACCACGACAGGCCAAAGATACTAAAGACTACAAATAGTTGCACACTGGTTTGACCGAGAAAGCAAACAAGAACAGAACGCGCTGTGTGACAGCCCCAGGCCAGCACACCCAGACCTTGTCCCCCGGGCGATGGGAGGAGGATACTGTACTGCCCGAGACTGTGATGCAAGACAATCTTTCTTTTTCCGTATCCATCTCGTGTCTAATGGGTATACTTTTCTGGCGCCGATGACCGTTTGGAAATGAGACCCGGAAAAGCCCCGAACAGCCAGGGGGTGCAAAGGCGAGGACCCCCCTCCTGGACATTATGCTGAGAGGGCTGGTTCGTAATGTTGCTCCGATGTGGGATGAACAAAGCAATTCAAACAAGAGAATGAATGACAGTCGTCGACGAGCACGAGCGGCGCTCAGCTATGACGATGCACGTAGTGCAGGCGTTGACGACGATACGAATGTATTCTCGATCCTGGATCGGAACCCATGGACCGGTGAATGACATGCCGCAACTGTGATAGGGGAAGCCGAGGAAGCTCGTATTGGGAAAAGCGAAGACATGCTGGTGTACCGCATCCCGAAGATCAACACGAGGACACCGGCACGACAGTGTCTAGAAGAAGGAGGCGATCCGAGGAGGCGCAGAGAGCCAGCTATCGAAGGGGCTTCAAGCACCGAGCTGGGGAGGGGACTTGAAAGTGTCGAAACGCAATGTACCAAAGCAAATATGCAGCAGTATAATTCTAAAGATAAACTGCACATATGCCCGGGTACATGCCCGACCCTGTCGGGAGGGACACGTTGACAACTGCGGGGGGCAGAGAAACAAGCCCCAAGGAAAAAGGACCTTTCCGAGACGGTGTCAGGTGTCAAGAAAACTGTGCCTGTTCCAGATTGATTGTGGCGTCCTGGTGGTGGAGGCGCAGCCATGCTTGTCAGAGCCGTCGAGGGCCAGTCGGTGGCAGCCTTTCCCTCTGACCCCTCAGCCCGCGTGGTCGATGATATAACGGCCGATGTGGCTATCCGATGAGGGGGGACCTAAAGAAAGAAAGAAGAGAATGGATGTGCAGGAAAAGGAAGGGATAGAAAACAGTGATGGAAATTCGGTGAACAATAACACACCCGACAGGCCGAAGTGAACTCGAGACCTGCTGATCCAGCCGAGCAGGCCATCGACGCCGCCATTGCAAAGAGAAACACACACAGCACACTCAGTTGACCAATGCAAACAACGTCCCCAGGCCGGGTTTGACACTGTCCGTCCAACCAGGCCTGGCCCAACAGGTACCTCTGTCGTGGCACCGATGGAGGGGGCAACACACACGCCGGAGCAGCACACAGCACGGCCGCCTGCAAGTCATTCGCAGGCTGCCAGAGGCAATGCCACCTCCCCACGAAAACGAGGGTCGGGGCGTAAACCTGCCCAGGACCCCACGACACGAGCACACCCTCAGGACTCACCATCCATCGAAGCCAGAGCTGTAAGGTGAGAGGAGGCGGCCCGTTAGTGACGGGTGGCAACAGCAGCGTGCTGTCCTTGCGTCGCCGATCCACCTCCGCCGCCAACGGTGCTGTTGGCGTTACTGTCCGCAACGCTAGAGGCAGCCGCATCTGCATCTGCCTCATAGCTCGGTGGCTCTGTCGTGGCAGAAGACACCGCAGTAGCAGCAGCCGCAGCGTGGTGGCCGTGCGTCGTCGTGGACCCGTCGCTCGGGCCGTAGACGCCTTGGCCGTATCCGTGGTGGGAGCTTGTGTGGGGTGTGTAGCGGGAGTTGCTGCCGATGGTGCTGCCTGCTCTCGAGTAGTCGGCAGAGCTGCGGCGCAAGGCCGACGACGAAGAACCCGCGTCGCTGCCGTAGGTGTAAGAAGTGAGGTCGACGCCGGAGCCCTGGCTGCCGATGCTGCGCTGGTGCTCGCTAAAGATGGCGTCGCTCAGGGTCGAGAGGCCCGAGTATCCGACGGCGCCGCCTGGTTCCCTCTGTGGTGGCTTGTGATAAGGCAGCACCGATGTGGTGCTTCCGGTTGCTGTGTATGGTGCCAAAGGCACGCCGTCATATGTGGTAGCTGCTGTCTCCGTTGTGACGGTGCTGACAGGCGACGCAGCGATAGAGGACGTGGATGAGATGGACGACTTGCTATATAGACTAGGAAGACCATCCGTACGATAAGCCGGCCCGGCAGAGCTAGATACAGAGCGAGCGCTCGAATTAGGTGTGGGAAGAAGGCGCTCGTTGCCGCTCGACGGCAGATTTGCGGCGATGCTCGATACGGAGAAACTCTGCGACTCACTCGAGGCGGCTGGTCGCTGCTGTGGCATCATATTCGGCGCCGCGGTGCCATAAGTGTAGCTGGTGTCAGCAGCATCCATGTAGATGTTGCTGCTGGATGGCAATGTCGCTGGCTTCCTCGGACCCCATGATGGATAGGGCATCAGCGAGCTGGCTTCCTGCGAGTACATGCCGTAGGCATTGCAACCCAGACCTGAATAGTCCACGGTGGGTTCGTCTGTGTAATTGTTGCTCCAGACAGCCATGGACGGATAGTAGCTTTTATTGCTAGAAGCATAAGGATACTGACTGCCGCTGGCACCTCGGTAGGAAGGCATCATGTCGCCGCTGACAGGCCCGACCTCGTGAGCGGTGTACGGAGAGCTGGCCTCAGAAGCCGAAGTGCTGCGCTGGGCATGGACTCTTGCGGAGTCGAGGTTGTATCCAAAGTCGGCATCGCCACGGACACGCCATTCTTGCGAGGAGACCTGGTAAAGCAGCAAGGCGTCGGGCCCTTGGTCAGATCATTCTTGCAGCGATCGGCGGACGCACCACACTGGGCGGTCCCATTTATTAAACAAGACATCACTTACCCGTAAGAATAAGCACTGATCCACGCCAGCAATTCTGCAATTGGAGCACGGCTCTCCGGCTCCGGGATCACCGCTGCATCGGATCTTGCGCTTGCGACACCGACCACACTGAGTTTGGCGCAGACTGAGGTCAACAAGGGATCCATATATGAGGCAGGCCACGCGCGCTATGCGCCCAAGGAGAGAGAAGGGAGGAAACGTTCGGACTCACAGCAACAGGTATGCGCTTTCTCGGCTGGGCCTGGTCGGACTCGGATTGCGGGTCCGTCATTGTCATTGTGCGGGTGTCGTGGGCGGGTATGGGTCGGCGATGGTCATGGAAGGCGTAATTGTAGGGGCTACATCCATTTCTATATCGCCGGCCATCGCCAGCCATGGGGAAGGTGTGGGTGACCATTTCGTTGACCGTGAGCCCCTCGATATCTGGGGTCGAAAGGGAGCAAGCGTAATCGAAAGAAAGAGAGAGAGCTCGTAGTTTGGTTTGCTAGCTGAACTAGACAAGGCGAGACAACAAGTGTTGATCAGATCAGTGCTATTTGTGTCTCGTGAAGAGGCTCGGCGTAACGCAAACACTGAAGATGGATGTTGGTCAATCCACAAATCAGGTACGAGAAGGGAGCTCGACGGGGACAAGCTCGGCAAGTGCTGAATATCACTGTCCTGGATACCCAGGCTTTTCGATGGGAGGCTGAGCTGTGACTCGCTCCTCTTTTTGTAAGACCTTTGGTTGTATAGGAGTCGGTTGAAATCAGATCGGGAACTCAGTGGACCGCAATGCCTAAGAGCTTGCTATGAGGACAGGTCCTTTCGAGTAGGGTAGGAGGACGATTGGTCGTAGAATTAAAGGGGATGAGGGTGGGAGTGGCTGCCACCATGATGTCTGGTGTTATAGGATTTTGTGTTACTTTTTGACTCAGGTGTATCTACCATGGCCTGCTGGCTCTGCCCCTTACGTAGCTGTCCTAATCCTGGACATACAGGTAGGTAGGTACCTTCTCGGAGTAACAATTACAGGAAATCTCCTAGGAGGACTATTTGTCCAGTTTCAGGACCTGGGCAGCTCTGATTCTTTCCTGTTCTACAAGCCAGCAGAAGTAGCTCTCGTGCTGCGCAAGACCGAGTGGGGGTACCGGATAGCTGCATGAAGAAGACAAGACTAAACCACCTCACATGCCAGGCTGCTGTAAGGCCAAATTGTTCTGGCCTGCATCCAAATGGGTGGATCGGGATGAACAAAATGGGTCCCACATGTTGACCGGGTTTTCGGACGCCTGAAGATCAGAGTCTGGGGCGGCGGCGGTATTGCAGGTCGAGAAGGGCGAATCAGCTCCAGATTCATAGCTGGCATCGTAGATAAGCATCAGTACCTGATACGAGGACATGACTATGGCCTTCATCAAAGGTACGGCATGGCAGAACTATTTGCCCGAGACTGTCTTGCAAGCGCAATGGAGATGCCAACAGTCACAACTACTAAGGAAGAGCTCTGTGGACAAACACTTCTTCAGCAGACTTGGCATCTCATCAAACTCCAGAGTCACACCGACAGGAACTCTGCTCTCGCATTGGCCGGCTTTGTGACGGCGATCCTGAGCCCAGAGGGGAACCAGCCCCCCTTGTCTCAGCGATCAGGCTCTGCAGGTTGAGATCAAGATACGCATGGCCGCCTGGGACGTCGCCACAGATCCACCGCCGGCCTAGATCTCCACCAACAGGCCAGGCAAATAGGACTGGGGCCGGCAGTTGAAGAACCGCCCCATTGCAGCACAGCACATCGTGGACGGCAAGGGGACAAGCGAGGAGCATGATGACAGAAGTGACAGAAAATGACAAAAGACAGAAATAGTGGAGAGCAGGCAGCACAGCAAACATGAGTTTGGCATGCCCATCCTCCAAGGGTAAGGTCGGACGGCCCTTTTACTACGTTGATCACAGATGCTGTGGGCACTCGGCCAGGGAATATGTCATTTCGAGACAGAGGCAGTAGCTTCTGAAAGGGATGTTAGGCTGGGATTGGGGGCTGACGGGTCCATTTCGTCCATCGAAAGTGCGACATCAGCAAACCCTCTAGCGGGGGACAATGTGCTGCTTTAGTGTGACCTGGGGTTCAGACAAGGGGCGCTTGTTTGCTCATTGTCTTGATGCTGCAAGTCAACGACCAGCTCAACGCTCACAATAGGGTTCTGAAGATGGAGTACTGAGGGACTGTACGGAAGAGCAAAAGCTGCCTGGCCAAGAAGAAGGAACAAACCAGGAAAAGATGTCTCCACCATGCCAGAGTTCGAGAACAATCGGCGCTCAGATACATACTGGAGACACGCCCTGGTCCTGGCTGCTTGCTGTGGGCTGCAGGTCGTGCATGATTTGCCTGCTGAGATGGAGGCCAAAAGAGGTTGGAGGACAAACCGGACAGAGGCCCAATGTGCCCCGGTGAGACCACATCCTAGACAGAACAGCTCTGCAAATGGCTCTCTGTATGGGCAGCTCCGCAGCTCGTGTGGCACGACAGCGCACTTGCTCGTGTTCCAACCAACCTTGAGGTGGACCCGGGCTCAGGGAGATGATGCTCCTTCATGAGAGACAGTCTTGGGAGGTGCTGGATCGTCGTCAAAATCCCGGAGGCATTCTCCGTGCCTGCTTGACCTTTCCTGAAGGAAAGCTTACGGAGTAGTGCAGTGACGAATGTCGAACAGGGTTCGATGAAAATGCCTGCAGTAAGGCACCTTGCCATTTGTCGGCATGCAAGACCATGAAATAAGAAAAATCTGCAGCTGAACGATTTCGGCTGTTTGCTGAAGAAAGATCCCTGTCACAGTCAGCCACCGAGCATGAGCTGGCCGGATGGCGCCCCCCAGCCTTGTCAGCAAGCTCCCCTCCATGAGGAATGCCATGGTATCCGCTGTCATATTCTTGTCCAAGATCTTGGTTGGATCTTGGGATACCTAAAATGATCGATCTGCTTCCCGCCCCTTAGTTCGGTCGAGGCGTGTTTGACCAGGATTGCTTGCAAGTCGAGACTGAGCCCTCCACAATCGAATATTGGCCCCAGCCGTAAGGATCGGCCACAACCCTGGTCTGTTTGTCTTGGAATGAAAATTTGTGAATATTGAAGACATGTGGGCAGCCTTAGACATGCCCAAAAACTAGGCTCACAATACGAACGCCCTGCCTGCATCGCGTTGACCGGGATGGGTAATTGGCCCAGATGGTGACCCGGGCCCATCAGCTCGGGCCGGTCAAGGTCATAGCCATAAGCAGGACTAGCCGAAAGAAAAGAAAGCAGTATCCGACGCCTGTATGTGAGCGATTGAGTTTGTCTTACAGGCCTAGGGGCCGGCTCACGCTTCCCCGGCGGATGTACGATTATGGGCCCCTACACAGGATGCGTGCGTGTCAAGTTGCAGAGGCGTGTGTTCTCGTTCCGAACTACGCAGAAGTGCCCAGGGAGACTGTTCCGTCAGCCATGAATACTGCTACTTCGTACTTGACCATCAAGGTTGGCCCCATGGGTGACGTGCGACGCTGGGCACAAGATGTTGCCCTCAATGACATCTGGAGTTGTAGATCACGGGAACTAAAAGGACGATTATGTTTCGAGATCGAGACTGTGCTCTCTGAAATCCCCCCCCCCCCCCCCCCCCCCCCCACTGTCCTCAAAGTGTTGAGGATGTTGAACAGGTGCGCCCGTGCTCTCGAAGAGCACAGGTGGCAAAAGGAAGAGTGGCTTTGTCAAGCAGAGGGAGCGTCTCGACGGAGATTTACGGACACAACTCGCCCACTGCGGCTACTTGCAGAAGAAAAGTCACACGGCCCACCGCCCGCTGTCAAATAATTCGGTGGCTACGCGATATTTCATTGGGCGGCCCTCGGATTCGAGGCATGGGACCCTTGGGGGAGAGCTGCAGCACCTCGTTGTTTACCCCTCCTCCATCGAGATCGTTCCCTTGTATGCTTCTAGACGATTGCATGGATGTCCGTAGTCGTTTCTTACCCGGCTTGCAGGACGGGGATGACGGCAGCCCTCCCAAATCCCTCCACATCATATGCAATTTGTCGATTAGAGTAGGAGTAGGCCGCGAACAGACCGCCCACAGAGAGGAATGGCCCAGCAGAAGTGTTCAAGGACCCCAAGATTATCGGAGCTCGCCGGCGTCATTCGTCAATGAGGTCACTGCATGTCACACAGTGACAAGCATTTCGTGGAAAATTGTCAACATTTCACACCGTCCATCCTCGAAGATGACGGGAGAGCGTCCTTTGCGGCACTGTCTCACTTGTACTTGGCCCGTTTAGTCCTTATCAAAACGGTGGTGTAGATCATGACCAATGGGAAGGGTTGAATGTCAATCTGATGATGGCATGGTCTTCAATGTTGCCCAATGTACGATAAAAGAACACTATCCCGATACCTCGCAGAAACTGCTATCCGTCCCCGGTCACACCGTGTTCCCAAGGAACTTTCCGCAATAGACTGCACGCCAAACTAGGTCCACGCCGGGTGAGGGACCTTTCCGCTGCATGTAATATGCAGTCCACTCCTTCCATGCTGTGTCCTATACAGAGGTGACCCGGCTGCGTCTGCACATGTGCCGGACATGGCCGTCGGAAGCAAAAAGCCACTTTACAAGGAAGCCGCATCCTGAAACACATCCCTGAACGAGGAAACTTTTCTCGGATTTCTGTCATAAATGACATTATGCCGGAGAGAGGGTCTGAGACAAACTTGTTGAGAGCAGAGACACAAATGCAACCGGGTCGAGTTGCCTGGCTTGCACAATAAGAAGGAAGCAGCAAACCAATGGCCCCTTGGACGGAGGTCTCAACCAGGCCGGGTGGACACGTTCAAGGGGCGAACCGCGGCTGGCGACTTTCAACAGGCCTCTCTGACGGCGGCTTGCGGCTTCAAGGATCGTTGCAGGAGCCACGTGCCTTTGAATTCCGCTTTCTGACCCCTGTCGAGGTCCGGTGACGATCGATATCCTAGTAGCCAACGAGGTCGACAAGGATGAATACGATTGACAAACTTACCCGTCTTGTGAGCATGGATGAGGCGAAAACGGCATAGAGGGAGGCTTCGTGCAGGATGAAGCGACGGCGGTCACGCAAGGCATCGAAGTTTGGCTGTCTGCAGGAACGTACAGCCAAGGGTGTTCGGCCATGCTGTCCGCGAATCAAGCTTCCCAGGTAGGATGTTGTTAGTTGAAAGGAATGGGATGGAAAGGGCAGAAGGGTTTAGGGTTCCGTGTCTGGTCCGAGTAAACATGGTGATCAGGACTGGATGGAGCAGCACCGAGAAGATCCTTTCTAAGGTCGCTATGGACCTGAAGGCAGCATTCCTGGGGATCCGTGTAAGAGGAGAGCAGAAAGATGCAATGAACCAAAGAGTAGTGAAGCAAGTGATGAAAAACAAGACATGCAACATGATTTTGTATCATTTTGCAATGGGTATCTAATAGCACAGCCCCAGCGGTGCCGTCACCTCCGTCTATAATCATCCTGCCGGCCTCTGTCCCGGCCCCCATCGCGATCGCGGTCCCGTCTGTCCCGATCTCGGCCCCCTCCACCACCGCGTGGCCGGTCATCCCAGTATCGATCCCTGTCCCTCCTCGGACTCCGGCTCCGCCTCCTGTCACGGTGGTCCCAGTCTCTGTCTCTAGGCCGGTCCTTCCCGCCTTCCCACCTGTCGTCTCCCCTCCTCCCATTCCGCTCGTCTCCGGCGCGACCCCCATCCTTCCCGCCGCGCTCAATCCCGCCCCGCCCGCCGTCACCCCCTCTTTCCTCTTCCCTCCGCGCCGCCGGCGCAGGCCCGCTCCGCTCGTGCCGCCCCCGCATCTCCTCCGCGCCGTACACCATATCGTAGTCCCCGCGCCTGTCGCCGTCGCCCTCGTCGTCCTCCTCCCGATATTTGCGCCACTTCTCCAGCTCCCTGACGCCCCCCCACCCGCCCTTGCCCTTCCCACCGTTCGCCTGCCGCCTGCGCTTGCTGTTGGTGTCGCTCCGCCACGCGTCGCTCAGCTTGCTCACGCTCTGGCTGAAGTCGACGTGGATGCGGCGGTCGTCGATCAGCACGCCTTGCATCTTGAAGTAGGCCTGCTCGCAGGCGGCCTTGTCCTCGTACTCGACAAAGGCGTACTGCAGGCTGTCGCCCGTCTTGGCGTCGCGGATGACCTCGCACGACAGGATCTTGCCGAAGCGGCTGAAGATGAGCTCGAGGTCGGCGTCCTGCGTGACGGGGTTGAGCTTGCACACGAAGAGCACGTTCTCGGGCGGCTTGACCTCGGCGAAGGGCAGGTCGCCCATCATCTCGAGCGTCAGGGCCTGGGCGCGGGCCTCGCGCTCGCGGCGATCCCGCTCCGCCTTGTCGCCGGCCTCCTCGTCGCCCTCGTCCTCGCCCAGCCTCTCGCCCTCGTCCTCGGCGATGCGCACCGTCGCGAGCTGCGCCTTGGAGGGCGGGGGGGAGGCGTCGGGCTCGCGCAGGCCGTCCGGGTCCGGGTAGGGGTCGTCGAGGACGACGGTGTGCTTGATGCGGATGTCGACGAGCGGGTGGCCCTGGGGGTCGACGATGGCGTCGTTGATCTTCTCGAGGGCGTCGAAGCCCTCGACGACCTTGCCGAAGATGGCGGCGCGGCCGTCGAGGTAGTCGGTGTTGTCGCCGAGGGTGACGATGAACTGGGACCCGGCGAGGCGGGTGTCCGGGTCGGACGGGTGCGGCGCCGTGGCCATGCTCACGGTGCCGCGCTCGAGGTGCTTGAGCTTCGGGTGGAAGAAGGCCGGGAAGGTGCGCTTGGCCGGGTCGGAGGAGAGGAGGCCCCAGATACTGGAGCCGCCGTCGGACTCGGCGGAGAGGGGCCCGAGGGGGTCGCCGGTCTGGAAGGAGAAGGACTTTTGGACGGTGTGGATGGGGGAGAAGTTGTAGTATTTGACCTTGCATAGCTTGAGGAAGCTGTTTTCGGCTACAGGTTAGCATGGGTAAGTTGATATGGCTGGATGGGTTATAGACAGGACGTACTTTTCGCAAAGTTTGGGCGCGTAGTCGACCAGCAGGTCGATGACAATGTCACCCGCGCTGGTCTCGAGGAGGACAGACATCTTGGCGCCTTGGGAGAACAGAGGAACCAAGCTGAGACTGCCTTGCTGCCCCGTCGCAGTATTGGTGATGTTTTGCGTCGTCGAGCTTGGTGGTGGTGAAAAGTCGCGACTGAGGCTCTGCAGGTGATGTCAGTTGGCGAGGTTGGGAGTTTTTGGGGCCGGGTTTAGTGGGGCGAAACGGTCAAAGATTGTGCTTATCGGGTGCCTTCCAGGGGATCCATGGATTACATTGAATCTTGAAGCCGCCTGGACTGTATTTTATTTTCACTCATGTTTAATAGACGGAGGCAGATTCTGAAGAAGAATAGTGATGGATTAATTTCAATATTATGTATGGATAATGTCATCATCTCATGATCATCAGTGATCCCAGTTTTCCCAAACCAGCGCCATCCAGGTAGGCGTACAAAAGACAGTGGTTGCCCGCGCTGTGTATCTTACAATGCCAACTTACTGCTTCCGTCTCTTGCCCTCGGCCCACAGCGTGAGCCAGGGCGAAGCAGAAGCTTGTTATTCCAATCCCAGTCCGGATCCAAATGATGACCGCTAAACTCGGTAGGTTCCTGATCCCACTTTGGTGGCTTTTGCTCCGGCATTTTGCTCTTCCTCCTTTCACCTCTCAATCCTCGCCGTCTCCTCTCCGGATCACGAGCTCCTCCGCCGCCGGTTCACGCGCAGCTCCTTCTCCGTGTCCATGAGCCGGCACTGCACCCACATCCGGAAGCAGCGGTCGTTGCGCACCGTCTCGCAGTTGAGCAGCTCCGTCAGCGTGCGCTTGATGCCCTCGTTGACGTCAAACAGCCGCGCCTCCTCGTCCGCGACCTCCTGCAGCGTCGCCTCGTCCAACACCCCCGCCGCCGTCGACGACCGGTGCAGGCACACGCCGCCGGGACCGCCGACCACGGCCTTGGGCGCGGGCAGCGAGGACCGCCGCCGCTGGTGGTTGCGCGTCCGCGTCGCCGCCGGCGTCGTGGCCGAGGGCATGGCGGGAGATGTGCTGTAGGGGGCGGGCAGGTCGGGCGGAGAGGCGGAGAAGGAGCCGCGGGTCGGCGAGCCGGCGAGGGAGCTGGAGCCAGTCGTCGTGACGGCGGTCGGGGAGCAGCAGGCGCCGAGGGGCCGGAGCTGCTCGAGGTGCTGCTGCAGGGACTCGTGCTGCTCGCGGAGCAGGAGGTACTTGCGGAGGGCCAGGTTGGTGTTGTGGTGCAGGTCCGTCAGGGGGTCCGGCAGCATGTACGACGTCGGTGAGTCCATTGTTGCCAACGGTTTTGGTAATCGCGTTTGCAGAGTGTGCGGTGCGGTTGCGAGTATTGTCGAGACCATCGGATGGTCTTGAGCGGATATGTACGGGATCGAAACCCTTTTTTTACTCTGTCTCTACCAGGCTCGTGGTTGGGAGCCGGACAATCTGAACCGAGTAGGAGTTGGGAGGCTTGGTGAACCTGGCAACTTGGTTGTCTGTCTATTGTGATCCTTTGGGAATGTATTGATCGTGAATGCTGTTGTGTTGGTAGAACTCGAGTGGTCTTGAGACTAAGTTCGAGAGATTGTTCGACTTGTAATCTCGGTTCCTTGAAATGATAGAGGAGTAGAAATTGGAAAGGTAGGCAGGCAGGTAGGTAGGGGGAGCTCCGGGGTAGAGATAAGGTGATATAACAAACTTATCAAGGAGGACCCGGGCTATCCAGGGGTTTGATGGATGGATGGGTGGACCAGGGGACAGCGGCAAGAGGGGAAAGTTGTGGAGATTACAGTCCTCGTAGCGGGCGTTATTCCCACAGGGTTGTCGCTAATGAGGAACAGCAGTAGTCACGCTGAGAGGAATTGAGGCACTGCCGGATGGGAATGGCGCCAGGAGGGCTGGAATTGCGTGAGTGCGTTCCGTTGCTGGTCCGAGGGAATAGGCAGGTAATGTGTATGGGGTGCAGTAGCTGGAAATCCCTGGAAAGCGGGGATAGTGAATTTGTGGTATGTAATAGAGGCGAGAAGAGGCGAGACAGTGTTCAGTCCCATCACACCTCTGTGAAGCAAATCGAAAAAAGAGACCTTCCGTGATGGCGCGAAGCCAAAACTCTGCGGGAGTGGCGGCGGGAGGGCCAATTGGACCTGGTGGTGGTGTGTGGTGGTGGTGGTGGTGCGGATTGTGTCGGTCGCGATCTTGTAAGAGACAACCCGGGATCGTAAGATACGATGGGTGATACCGGACGAGCGCCGGACGGGAGATGTCTCGGCGGGCTGGGTCCCGGTAAAAGAGGATGCAGGTCTGCAAAGTGCAGCAGGACAGGGTATGCCGTGAATTGCCTGCTTCGGTCGTAGAGCAGGCAAAGATAACCGAAGGGGTAGATGGTGATATTTAAACCAGACAGACAGGACGACCAGCAAGAAGTCGTTGACAATAGGTACAACCGTCGTGCAGCAGGACCAGTACTGTCAACGTCGAGTCGTGACAGGCAGTGGATGGGGTGTTTCTGGTCTGGTCTGGTTCGGTGCTTGGCCCTTTGCTAGCTGGGCCGATCCACCGCAGAGACAAGACCGGCTCCAAAATAGACTTTGGATCCGCCAAGTCCTTCAACTGGCGCTACCAAGAGCTGGCCTGGGAAGTCCAGAACCTTTGAGCAGCGCTGCGAGACGCCCAAAAGGGGAGTAGTCGGTCGCGACTCGGGAGGGGGAGGAGCACGCTTCCAGACTGATGCAACTCTATCCGGATAAGCGCCAACACTACCTGTCTCGCTGGATGGCTCGACTCGTTTTGATGGTGGCGGTATGGTATGGCCCGCCTGGATAATGCCGTCAATCTCCAGTGGTTACTCCGTAATATTGACGCAGAAATATGATGGAGATGGAGGGTTGCTGTCAGCCAGTGGCACAGAATGAAATGGCTGTCGAGTGGTATCGACTGAATAATTGCACTTTTGGAGGAGGTTGCTTCGTCTCGGCACCGGCCAGAAAGTGGTGAATGTCAAAAGGGCGTTTCTCGGGGAGAACTGCTCCGTTGGGCAGTTCTTCTGTGCACGATAACGTTACCTGCTTGTGTGGACGGCAGATGCACCAAAAATATCTCTTAGGCGTTTGAAGTCAAAACAGAATAGACGTGATGCAGTTACTAAGAGCCACAAGAGTTTAATCGAACCAGCATACTTTTGTTTTGCGCGGCTCTTCTTATATGTCATGAGCGATTTAGAGATAACGACAATCCATTTTGTGTGTTCCGTTGGGGCAGACTTCCAAGGCAGTGACAGCTTCCCCATCATCCATCCCCCGTCCAGCGAGATGGGAATCTCCCGATCTGGCTGCGGTTTCAACGATCGAGGAAGAAACGGTGGGCCTCCACGGTGTGTCACCGCCCGCAGCCACACACAGAGCACCAAGGCCAGCGTTGGTTATTCCACCCACCGTCTGTCCCTGCGCACTGTGTCCAAGAGACCAAGAGAGTCCAAGAGAGTCCAAGAGACAGATGTGACGTCGCGCAGCCACACCTCCCCAGGATCTGCCTGCTGGCACTCATCAGGCGGTCCACTCGACGATGGGCCGCTAAAACGCAATTCCAGCATTTTGGGACACCCTACTTTGCTGGCAAGGGATGCAATCAGCATGCTAGCATGGACCGGTCAACAGCAGCAAAGGCATGGCGAGGCCTAGGCAAGGCATCGCGACTGGCACCGGTCCAATAGTCACTTCACGCCAATGCGCTGTCATCGTCAGCAACCCCAACATGATCAAACCTTTGGTTGGAACTTGTCTCTGTGCTGTGGAGGGGCCAGAATGCCCATTTCGTCACCTCAGCCACACCTAGCTTGGCACTCGCACTGTGTTGCTCACACGGGTTCCTTGGACACCAGCGGGCTTGGTCAGTCAGGCCAGCTATCACGCAACCTCCAGGATCACGTATCAGTCTGATTAGCTACAGCGGCTTGAGTGGCTACCTGGCATGGGCATTGTCCATCGACGGATCCTGCCGCATTGGGCATTTCGAAACCCCCTCTCCCGCTCGTTAGCGAGGGGCACCGTCATCACGTTCTACTTGTAGAGACGGAGAAGCTTTCGACGACCTGGTGCTTGCAGCGGTTGCGTGGCTAGGCGTTTTGCCCTCCCTGTGCTCGCCAAACCCCAGCGCTTGTCCCTCGTCATCGACGATTGCTACGACCGCCTTTTGGCAGATCACGTAGCCGACTTCCGTGAAACGCACCCAGAAGTGCCAGGCAAGCATGGACATGGATCAAACGCCCAAACTTCCCCAGATGAACCGGACGTCTGCTCCGGCCGCCGGGAACGGGAGCCAGGGTATCAACATGGATGTTCGATGGGGATCCGTCTTGATCGACACCGTCTTACGTATTTGGGACATGAAAGCAACCTCTCGGATGCCGTACCTGCAGCGTTCTCTCCGTTTATATTTCTGGGGAATCTGTAAAGAAGATCATGCTCCTTCCATTTCTCTGGCGGCGCATGGTTCTGTCTCGACTTGACAACGCAACCGTCTTTGACTGATGCCATGATTGACAGATTGACAGGCTGTGAGGACCATGTGCTTGCTGGGATCCCGCTGTTTCCACACTTACAAGCCCCCAAGTTTCGTTTCCTCGCAAAAGCAATGCGCCACCTATGACTTCATACGCCGTTGCAACCACCCACCATGCCAGTGATCTTGTACTTCGGCTAAGAGTGATTGATTTGATCTACGAAACCTGGGCACTGCTCGGCAGCTCCAGCAACCGTTCAGGCCAGACACGCTCGCAAGCCGTTGGGCACACGTTTCTCCCCAAGCTCCCCTTACCCGTCACCGCTTTCTCAGCCCGTCTGCAAGATATCTGCAGGCAGGGATCCTCACCCGGGTCACAGGACTGGAAGCTGCATTTCACCCCAGCTCGCCGGGCCTACCTGCCAGTAATCGAAGAGATCGGGAGGGGTTCACTGTTATCGGGCACGCCAGCTTCATCAATCAATTGCTATCAATCCTGCCAAGCTGCCAAGTTTTTTATCCTCTCTGGGCTTGCACGACAGGAAGGCTGCTTTTCCTTCGCCTGCACCAACGGGCTGCTGATTCGTAGCAATTGGTAGACACCTTCTTCTCGAACCGGCCAATGTCTTCGTCTTACCAGGCCCTTTACTGCCCGCCCACCAAGGAGCTGTGGCGCGAGATTTACGTAACCAGAGCCGACGGAGCGATCGAAAGCAACCTGACGGCGACCGCCAATACTCTTCCCGGGAGACGGTCATGCCCCTCGTTCGTGATAGGTCCGTCGCCCTCACTTGCTCACTCACTCAACTGCATCAAGGCATTACCTGCCGTCGAATCGCGTGGCTTCATGCTGCTCTCACCAAGAGCCTCCAGGGCCCGCCTGTTTGCTTCGGGTGGACTTTCTAGAAGGTAATGTACGTAGCAGCGCTAAAACTTCGTACAGGCAGGGAGGATGGGTGCTAGGCTCGTCACGGCTTGGCGGCGTCCTTTTGCACTCCACAATGGACCTGTCAAGTCGAGGCCCCTCTCACACACTGCTGCTGTTGTCCTGTCACTCACACCACGCGAATGCCCCCGACTCATGCACTTGTCTCATTCCTCGCGCTGGCGGGGGAGAGCTAGGTACGGCCACGAGGATTCTGTTCTATGTCTGAGACGAAGAGACGACACTCTGACGGCAACCTTCGGCAGCTCAAGACTTTCTTCCCTTACTCTGTGCTTCAAGATGACGATACCCTGGTGTAAGAGTATCTCTGCCGCCCCCCGAATCAACCTCAAGTAAGTGATCGGCGTAAGCTGCAGCGGTAGCCTCTGGGAGCACTGGCAATTGATTGGAAACCACTGTGGAAAATGCAACACCACAGCAAAATGAGGGTTGCAACCCGGACTAATCTGGCATACACATACACCACCCAGACAAGCCGGCTGTTCTGTTTCTCCTGCTCACTGGTGAGACTTTCTGTAAAATCCTTTTGCGCTATACCTATCGCAATGTGACAGCAAAAGTGGTGCTATACGCATGGCAGCCACAGCTAGGCAGTGCCGCTTCGATGCTTAATGACTCGCGAGTCGCGCCCACGAAAGTGCTTAATCCCTCAAGCGCCAGGCACCCGGCCTACCCGTCCGTCCGATGGAGGCCGGCAAGCCTGGAGACAGCTACCTATTCAATGCTACTGAGTAGCTTTCAATGCCCGCGCCTGTTTGTCTGATGCTAGATGCTATCACGAATCGTCTTCACCTTGTCCCCCAACCGCGACTTTTCGCAAAAGGGGCCTTACTCGCCCTCAATCCACAATGGTTCGTTAGATATCCACAAAGGGACACACACATAAGACACAAGAAACACGTGGTGGAACTGCTTGGCAAGCGTGATACGATGCAGGAACCGTAGTCCTCGGAGCTCCAACTCCTGGGTCGACTTGAAAGGCACAGTCCACCGGGATACCCGATTTCCCGATTTCACGCCGCTAGCACGGCAGTCAGCATCGTCCCAAGACTGTCCAGACCAGCCTGCCATCTATCTAGTCCTGCACTCTGAGACAAGTGATACGACGCTCCGCTCAAGCCCGTGCTGGCACCCTTGCCGCCGTGCAGCGCAGCCGTCAGCTCCCCGATCGTCGACACATCTCTCTCCCCGCGGCCCGCCTGCTCTGTGCTGTACGCGCGCTCCCATTCTCCCCTGCTCCTCGCTTCCCAGAGGCTGCGGCTGCTGGGCAGCGGGATGTTGTGCGGCCGGTTGACCGGGTTGGCGCCGCCAGGGTTGATGGCGATGGCGACGAGCCAGCAGGCTACGAGAACCCTGTTCGTGTTGTCCCGCTACAAGTCAGCACACCTTCTTGTGTGCACAAATGATAGGAAACTTCTGGACTCTAGGAAATAGGAAATAGGGGTAATACTGACCTCCGACGAGTCCTTTCAAAGATCCACTGTTCCCAGGTTGGTCGTGTCGGCTGTAGCTGCACGGGCTGACAAGTCCCGGGTGAGGCTTCGATGCATCTGCGTAACAGTTTCTATAGACAGGTCAGCAGAGCGATCTTCTACTAGCACACGGGCAGGGCCACGGGACGAAGAGGCTGACTTACATTCATGGTTCTGTACTTGCACTGGTCACCGGCGAACGAGCTGCGGCCCCGAGTGGTAAGCTGAATGATGATATATACCAGCATGGCTTGCAAGGTCGCCAGCCCTTCGCCCGTAGAGAACTGTTCCATCTATGCAACACTTGCAGTCAGTCTAAGACAGGCCCGGGACAACGGCAGAGTGAGGGCCCAATGCTCACCTTAGCTATATGTCGGTGGTGCTCGCTCTCCATTGAGCGCCACAGAAACGGATCCGTGTTCTCTGTCCGCGAGGAGAACACTTGTGCGATTCCGATGGAGGCTGCCAGTGGCTCCAGGGGCGCAAAGGCCATCGACTCGATGATGTCGCCCTCCTGGCGGCCGTCGAAGTGCAGTCCGCACCCGAGAGGGTGGACGAACGGGGGCAGGGTGTCCACCGTGGTCATCATGCGAGGGTACGAGGTAATGAATGTCGTGATGAGGCGGAGACAACCTTCGGCAAGCATACCACCAGGCATCTCTGCGTGACAGCGTATGAGCCCATCGGCATCGTTGGGTTCCAACGCTATAAGAGCTGCTGGCTGGTACAGACATAGCGAAGACTCGAACGGAAGGAATGATGTGCTGAGTCCTATTTGAATTAAGCCCTGGTCCAAATGCTGCAACGAAGTTGAGGACTCCTCGTCTATACTTGATGTTAGTAGAGACAAGAAAGTATCAGTCTTGTCAGCAACCGATGCCGTATAAGTATCCAGCTCATTTGAGAGATCATCAGTCGTGAACATTGCCATGCTGGGAGGTATCAAGCGATCATCATCCTGTGGCATAGACGAAGCAGCCTCGGCAAAGTTTGACCGAGCAGCACCGCAATCAAGTATCGGAGTTGGTACGCCGGTGAACTTGGCATCGTACTCACAAATTCCAAGCCTCTTCACGCAACGCGAGCAAGGTAGTTTGTGGTCACACTTGCTCTTGCTCTTGCTACATGACTTGCAGGCTCTAGGTCGCGATACCCTCCCGCACCGTCCATATGGCTGATACCGTAGGAAAGGAGGCCGTTGAACCCAGCTACGGTAACCCCAGTGATAAACCAGATGGAGAGGCGTTGCTGTACCTCAAATGTTCGGTACCAAGAGGTGACGATGAATGCACAGACGGGCTTGGTAGTTGGGGTCAGTTAGTCCAAATACCCCGAGCATCAGAATCAAGATGCGTACCTAGACTCACATTAAGACCCCCTTCAAAGAGGCCAAGAATGACCCTGACAGCGTACAGCTGACCATGTGTCTGGACAAAGCCCTAGGACATAGCAGCGACCCCCCAGAACAGGGCCAAGAAACCCAGGTACTTCCGGGCTCCAACCCTCTTTGCAATAATGTTGGCTGGTAACTTGGCCATGACATAGGTCAGGAAGAAAATGAGCAAGACAATTAAGTACTAGTTGCTCATAAGCTAGAGGTCCCTAGCCATTCCTACAACCTTAGCAGTACTAATAGTCAGACGATCAATCTACGAGATAGAATAGAGTATATAGAGCATAGGAAGAATATAAAGATCTGTCTTACACAATATCCTCTTCTCCTTTCTGTGGGCCTCAATATCAAGTGTGTGTAGATATCCTTCTCCCACCAACTCTGGGGCCTCCTTAAGGTCATTGATTGACATGGCGGGCAGTCCGAGAATGCGATATTCAGAATTCTACAACAGAAGAACAGACACAAATTAGAATATTGGATTCTTTCAGTTGCTTCACTTCCTTTCCAAGCCTTGCTGCCATTGAGATCGGCGCCGTCTTTATGTCTTAAATCAGACCGCATATCCTGTTTTTGCAGCGTCTTCACTATTGTCGAGGTGCTCATAGAAGTACACCGTGCGGCGCCGGGGCTGGCCTGAGTAAAGCCTGGGGTTGGGATGAACCTTCAAGGATCCGACGCCAAGAATCTGGGGTGATAAAGCAGCAGGCAAGATGTTGTGGTGCTAAATTCCTGTGCCCCTGGGTGGGGGGACCTCGGAAAGTATGCCAAGGTGTTCCATTGGCTGCACTGCAGAGTGCAGTCTACGGCCTCCGTTCAGTCCTAGTAAATTTCCACTTGGATATCTGTTGCAAAGGTGTTGAAGTTGAAGGAAGCACATTAATCATCTTGCAGAGCACTCACACCCTACTTCCTGGTCTCAAAACGCCGATGCGGGTCTACTTGCATATAGCCGAGGACTTCAAAACAAGAACTCGCAGATCGCGTGGTAGCTGGGGTGTGGAAGTGAATTGACGATGGTCTAAAAGTCCTGATATGTACATAACCCGGCGCTCAATGGGGGGTCAGTGACATTACAGCCTACGAGCAGAATCGACAAGGAGGTTGGAAAAGCATAGAACCAATCATCACGCGCCCCTTGCTGCTGCTTGCGAATAATGTATGCGGGGGCCGAGGTCATGGGAAACAAGAGCAAACCCATCGAGCTCAGGGTGCTGCTACTGCCTCGGCTAGGGAGCATCTGTCAGTAGTCATTGAGAGTCAACTTTCCAATACACGGCGTTGGTGATTCGCTCTTCACTGTCCAGTCTTCACAACATAGGGCTTGTATCAAAATAGCAGACGCGATATCTACCTAAACCCCGCAAATATTTAAATCAAATGGAAATAAAAATAGGATTAGAGAGAGTTAATTGCTCCAGTAGGACCACGGTAAACTAATTCTATTACTATCCGTTAACTGCCGTATGTATGTTGGTTTCTACCGAGGGCATGCATTCAGTTTCCAGCCGGATGTGGGGATATGCCCAGCTTTTCATGGGGAATCGGTAACATTACCTAGAGTCAGATTATTCTCATACATCTTTCTATTGTTTAGCAATCATTTTCCGAGTAGCCATTCTCTTCTTTGTCGACACGAAGTTCCCAACCATTTGGTGATCCAGGAAAAGATGGACGAAAAGGGAATGAAGCGGCCTTTGTGGCAGCCACAAGACCCAGACACAGCTAATGCTACTGTATTCATGTCATTTGTCAACCATCGACATCATCTGCATCTAACATCGTACGAAGACCTTTACCAGTGGTCCATAGGTCCTTCATCTGAGGAGTTTTGGAGGGCTGCATATGACTGGTTGGAGCTCGCTCCCCCCGGGACAGCAAAAACCCATCACAAGTTGCAGCCTCAGGTGAGGACTCGATGCCTTCATAGCCCGAAACAAGTTCTCCATCCACAGAATGGCACTCGACAAACACTGATCAGTGTACTGATTTCTGCAACGTCAGACGCAGAAAAAGTCGACCCCAGATCTGTTTCCACCCCCGAATTTCTTCCCCGACCAGAGACTTAATATCGCCGAGCATCTGCTACGAAAGGGCAAGCCAAACGACGTGGCCATATATTTTGCCCGGGAGGGCGTTCCAGGCGTGGAGAAGGTGACATGGGAAAGACTCAGGAGAGAAACGAGGAACGTTCGCGATGCTATGATAAGCACCGGGGTCAACAGTGGTGACACGGTTGCAGCTATCGTATCTAACTCTGTCTACTCAGTCGTCTTGGCGCTGGCTTGCCTGTCCATCGGAGCAGTCTGGTCCTCAGCATCCCCCGACCTCGGTGCAAACGCAATTCTGGACCGTTTCAGCCAAGTCAACCCTAAGATCATCTTCACTGATGATGGCTACGTTTACGCCGGCAAAACTGTTGATATCCAGCTGAAAACTGTCGAATGGGCTCGTGAACTGGGAAAGAAGGCACCAGCAATGATGAACGTTGTCGTCCTCCCTTACCTGAGTACCAACCCCGATCTTTCAGTAATCTACCGAGGGATCCATTACGATACCTTTCTTCAAAGAGGCATAGGCAGGAAACTTGAGTTTGAGATGTTTCCATTCTCTCATCCCGCCTTTATTCTGTATTCTTCTGGAACGGTAAGATTCCTGGCAATTCTATTCAAACTGTAGGATGTGTACAATTGAATCTAATCAACGTGAAATAAAAGACAGGGCCTCCAAAATGCATTGTCCACTCCGCGGGAGTAAGTACTTCTATTCTACGTTTCGTGGCTAATCTATATTTATCAATCGCCACGACTAAAACTTCCTCCTATTAGGGTGTATTACTCAAAGTTAAAACTGACACAATCATCCAACACGACGCCCGGGATTCAGATATCATGTTCCAATATACGACCGTATGTCTTCTCTGGGTTGTTGAAACCACTTTGGACCAGCAGGGCTGAGACTGACACATACAATGTCTTCCTACAGACGTCGTGGGTCATGTGGGTGTTGAACTTTGTCAACATCAGTGCTGCCCGCTCTATACTACTATACGACGGTTCACCATTCCATCCCAAGCCTACTATACTGTTAGAGCTTGCAGAGCAGGTCGGGTAGGTGAATATCCGTTGCTAGTCCTCCCTTAGTCACCTGTTGACGCAGCACTTTAGCGTCAGCATATTCGGGACGTCACCGAGATATTTATCCGAGATACGGGCTCGCGGGATTCGCCCACGTACGTAGCCTTTCCTACTGCTGATAATTGTCTTTAGGAATTTATTGTGACTAATCGTGATATCCCTCACTTTGTATAGGACGTCAATTAAATTTGAGTGAACTAAGAGTTGTGACATCCACAGGAGCTGTTCTCCCACCTGAGCTCTACAACTGGTTCTACAAAGTAGCATTTCCAGAAAGAGTCCACTTAATCTCGATGAGCGGAGGAACGGATATTGCAGGATCATGTAAGTCCGACAACCACTCTATTCGAATCTTACCCAAGATACTCCCACAGAGACAGCCCAGAAGAGTTCATGCTGATGATAAACTAGTCGTTGGTGGTACCCCGCTTTTGCCTGTGTACTGTGGCGAGATGCAAGTCAAGGCTTTAGGCATGGCAGTCAATATTTTTGATAGCGAGAGGAGCGAACACGTATCCATTGAAGGCCAGGAGCGGCCTGGGGAGCTGGTGTGTACCAAGCCTTTCCCTAGCCAACCTCTCCGGTTTGTTGGCAGAGACGGGTCTAGAAAGTACCATGACGCATACTTTGGGCGGTACGGGGTGGGTGTATGGTGTCAAGGGGATTACGTCCAGCGCTTCTCTGATACAGGTGGCTTCGTATTTCTAGGGAGATCGTGAGTTTTTATCCTTGTTAGCCCAGTACTTCATCCCCAACGGGCTTGCTAACACCCAGGTTTCCCTATAGCGACGGCGTCCTTAATCCTTCCGGCGTCAGATTTGGCTCATCTGAGATCTACGCAGTCGTCGAGTCAATCTCCGAGATTGCAGACAGCATTTGCGTCGGGCAGCGAAGAAGCATAGACTCGGATGAGAGGGTGTTGCTTTTTGTGAAGCTCAAAGCTGGACTCGAGTTGACCGAGGATTTGGTGACTGAGATCAAGATTCGGATCAAAGACAAGTACTCGGCAAGGCACGTGCCCAAGTACATATTCCAAGTGGCGGATATTCCCTACACCCTGACGGGCAAAAAGTGCGAGATAAACGTCAAGAATATCGTTTGTGGCCGTAGGATTTCAGTTGGTGGCACTGTGGCCAATCCCGAGTCCCTCAAGCTCTACGAGAACTACCGAGACTTACCTACGGACGATTTGAAGGCGGCCAGGACGACCACGAAGCTTTGATCGAGACCTAGACTAGTCTATGCAATTACTTATTGATGGATAGGCTGTGGAATTCTGGAACGTTGTTCACGTATTGGTGATGTGGATTGATTTTCGAGCCTGCAGTTTGATAACCGGGGCGATGTCTACTCCTCGGGCCGACATGCCGGGTGCTGGTCTAGCCGCTGGCTAAGTTATACGCAACGCCTCGGCTATCAACCCGCAGCACCTGTGGCGTCACATCATGCTTCCTGTGTTTTCGATCAACCGGTAAAAGGGAATTAGATAAGACAAATAAGTGTGTCTCGTACTGCAAAAGCTACACGAATCCATATTCGTATCGTTCTTTGCTTGGATAGCACCATTCCTCTCATACAAACCTTAAGATTGCTGTCACTACAGCTCGATGATATCTAATGTCACAACTGAGAAGATGCTAGAAGCAGATTCCGCCGTCCTCACTGAGTCTCAGTCGTCGATCTCCGGAGAAGCCGAAGGTGCCACAGAAGACAACAGCAAGGCCGACGGTGATACCAGACAGTCAAGACAGAAGGGACGGACCCTGACACGTAAACAGCGTGCGAGATACGCTTGTCTTACGTGTAGATCCAGAAAGGTCCGCTGCGATGTCATGGTTACAGGGACGCCATGCACGAACTGTAAGCTCGATGCCATGGAATATGAGTGTGCTGTACAGCGAAGGAAGGGCCGCAAGTGAGCAATCACTCTTCCAGAATAATACCATATTCTGAACGGCAGACCAGGCATCCATTGATAGAACGGTCCCCGTTTATGGCTTGGGCTTCAGGCAAGCCTGCACTTCTCAATGAAGGATCGCAGGACCTTTCCTCAGGCCAGGCCGAAGGGGATGAAACAACAAGAATGGAACCCGTTACTGGGACCGACTGGAACATGGGTGCATCCCATCAGTCCACCGACGAGATCGATCTAGAGCGTCTTTTTACAACCTTGCAGGACGACGGGTTATGCCCGCCACGGAACAGTTCTGCAGTGGAGCCAAATGGTGACGAGCCATATTTCTTGGACAATGACAGGATCTCGTTTGCATCGTCAGAGTGTATCAATCACTCGCCACTGTCCGGGGAAGGGGCCGAAAGCGTAGGTATGGAACGCATTCTCTTTACGAATATTATACCTTTACTCCTCTTACTACCCACCATTTGGACTAATGATCATGTCTCTAATTGACTTAATATTCATCTATCACAGAGACGCTCGAAAGAAATGTCCTCGACCTCAACAAACAAGATAACAAACCCTGCAAAATAGTAAAGGGAGAGTTTTCACTGTTCGTATTCTACAATTTTGTGTCTGCGGATATTCCTAGTCTGTTGTCGTCATCATCCCCCACGACATCGGCCATGGAGGAACAAGGCTGCCTTCACCTACCGTCCAAGGCTGCAATGGATGAGTTTATGAAGCAGTACTTTCTATACGTGCATCCATTCCTACCCTTGGTCGACGAAGGCGAGTTCTGGAGCGCATATGGTGCCCAAGGAGGCGCTTTTTCAAAAGGCCAACGGAAATATTCACTATTTCTTATTCAAGCGATGCTATTCATGTCGTGTCCGGTGAGCCATCTTTCCCACCTCAGAGGACCTACGTATGACTTCGAGCCGTATTGTTGTCTCTAACACCATACATCGAAGTTTGTCTCGGTCTCGACATTATCCTCCCTAGGGCTGGCGTCTGTCCGAAGAGCGAGAGCGACATTTTATTTCAGAGCCAAGGTAGGGGAATTGTCGTCCTACTGATCAATAGCTATAACATACGCTTCTTAGTAGCTGGTTAACGTGCTGACTGTGCGTTGTAGGCCTTGTTTGATGCCAATTGCTGCCAGGACAATATCTCAAGGGCCCAAGGCGCGATCATGTTAACCTATCACTCGAACCACCCGAATGAGCTCATTAGCACCTACTGGCTAGATACTGCCATCCACTTTGCAAGGGAAGCCGGCGCCGATCAGCCTCAGGATCATACGTCCACCATGACTCAAAGTGAGAAGATACTCCAGCGCCTGTGGTGGTGCTGTATCCTACGGGATAATATCATGTCTCTTGGACTGCGCCGGCGGCTTATTATAAGACCTTCAGGGGAGACAGGCTATAGTCGACTTCCACCAACAGAAGCCGATTTTGAGAGCGAGATCTGGAATTCGCATGTCTGCAAGCCAGATGAAAAACAGGTCCTGGTGAGGCTCTTTGTGACCCTCTGTAAGCTTGGAGTCATCCTTAAAGATGCGCTCGAGCTTCTCTATGGCTCAGAGGAGGATGCAACTATGCGAGAAGAATCTCGTCTGCAGGGCGATTGCAAGAAGGCAAAACTCACCATGGCAGAGTTGGATATGTGGTGCGATGCAGCTCGAATGAATGTTCATCTCCACACATCCGGCTTCGAAAATGACCGAGATTCTGTCAAATTATTGAGTAACGCTATGTTTATTTACTACCAGTGAGTCAAGCGCGACACAGCCCGAAAATGAAGCTCTGATGGCTCCTCGTGAGCTTGCGGCGGTGATGATGGTCAAGCACTTGAGGGTCAAAGTGTTGCTGACGATTTCTCGCTCCTTTAGCTCGGCGAGAACATCCCTCCTCAATCATATGATTCTTGTTTCGGTCGAAAGCTGTGACTTCGGGGACAGCGATGGGCAAGTAACCCAGCACTGGGTTCAGACTGAACTCAACAAGTCATTCCGTTGCGTCACGCGAAGCATCTCTGAACTAGAGCAGCGGGGCCTGGTTCAATACCTTCCAAACACATTGTGAGCGAATTCACAATCACAAACAATTCAAAATGGGGTATCCTGGCCTGCTGACGGAAGGAATTGTATAACATAGTATTGCCCTGGCAGCCTTCGCATTCGTGTGGTACACGCTGGGCGCGGAAGTGATCAGGCCATGTGTCCACTCCAGCAGCGAGATGATGGCCGGCCTGCGGACCATCGTGTTCCTCATGGACATATTTCGCAATCTCTATGCAAATGCCGACCATTTCCTGCAATGTGTCGATCGGCTCGTCGGGTTCGCCAGGTCGGCCAAGATCACCGACAGTCTCTTCAGACGCCAAACCCCAAAAGCCACTGGCAGTAACCAGATCGACCTTGTAGCTCGATCTGTGTCAGGTTCTCAGTGTTGGCCAGATGATAAACACTGCCAGGATGGTGTCCATCCTCATCAGTGCTATCTCTGGCTCTCCCTCAGCCTCGATTACTCTCTCCGTCACGGTGACTTGCCCAACGTTGTCAATCTCCCCAGCTGCTTGCAGCAGGACGCCAAAACCATTCTTGCGGGACAGCAGGGACTTTGTGGCTCAAATCGTTTGATCACGGACGTCTCTTTAGCTAAATGATAGTCTCGTAGTTCTCAAAACAGTTCAAGTGCAGGAACAATGTTTGCGTAGATGACTGCAACGGATTAAGGTGAAGGCGTAAAGTGAAAAACACGATGTTGTAGATGATTAGATAATATGTGTGTCAGATATGAAGCCATTAGGGATATTTGTAGAGTCCAAACATGCATCAAATGTTATAGGGTACCAATAAATTGAGACAGCAGATGCCGGGCAACAAGGAGTACTTCAAGTTTGGCAAGATGTTCTACAGCATGGCCGAGGAACTATTTGCAAAGGCCAGTTCGTGTATCGACATGTATATTATTCCTCGAGTAGCTCTCCTTGAGTAACTCTCCTTGAGTTTGCTTGCTTGCTGTTCTTCTTTGGTGTAAGATCCTACCTTAAGTGCCCAATGTAGTTCTGTCGCCATTTCTAGGGACTGGTGAGACCGTACCAGCATCGGATCGGAACGGGTGGTCTTGAGGGCATCCTGAAGGACTTCCAAGATCCGGAAGAGGGCAAGGGACAGGGGGAGAAGCTTTTTTTCGAAGATCGCTGAGTGGACATGCCAGTCTAGGCCTCGGTCAGGGGACGGAAAATGAGGTGCTGACTAAAGATGGATCTGGCTCATGGTATTTTTCCCACATCAGCACCAGAAATGTGGAGTTTTGGGGACCAAAGAATACCAACAGAGCAGACGAAACCAATCTCCTAAAAGCTGTTTGACCCATCCTATCTATCTCTTGAAGGATCCCATGCGAATACTGGCTCATGGAGAGGAGACATCGGACCCGCGCAACTGCCGGCGCTCCACCACTCCGGCAGGGGGTTGGTGCCAGTGTCGAGCTGAACAAGACATGTCAGACGTGTTTCCGTGCCAAAATTCGTTGCGACCGCACGCTAGAATCTGGCTCTTGCGATCGCTGTCTCCGCCTAGACAAGGAGTGCGTCTTCCTGCCGACGCGTCGTCGCAATGCCCCGCCGCCGCGGAACCGCATCGACCGGCTCGAGGCCAGGCTGGACCAGATCGCCGGGTCCCGGACTCCGAGCCCGGGTGCGGTGATCAAGAATTCAACAGCTCCGCGGCATAAAAGAGCAGATGCACCAGACGAAATGAACTCGAGTGCCACGGCGATAGTTCCGGCAAGCAATGACGGCGTTCTGTCAGACCCTGTGATAGGGGGCGTGATAAGCAGTCAAGAGGCGGAAGACCTTCTGGATGTCTACAAACGAAAAATGACGCCTCATTTCCCGTTTGTCATAGTCCCAGAGGGCATGACCGCACTGTCAATGCGTCAAGATCGAACTTGTCTCATCAACGCGATATTTGCCGCCGCCAGCTTCCATGACTTTCGTCTGCAGCGAAAGCTTGGCCGCTCGTTCAACACCCTCGTTGCGTCACGGTTGGCGTGGAGTAACTTTGCTACGTTCGACCTCCTTCAGGGGCTCTTGGTCCATCTGGCCTGGTAAGAGATGACTTCTCACCCACCTGTACATTGTTTGATACTGATGACAGGCAAAGGGCACATTATCAACCAAGGCCAAAGAGGTATTCGCAGCATCTTCACCTTGCTGTCAGCATTATATCAGATCTACGGTTGGATCGTCCCAAGAACCCACGGCTGTGGAACATCGAGAAAGATGACCTTAGTCCAGACAGCGACTGGGGTATCGAGGAGCTTAGGGCATTGATAGGGACTTATTTCCTGTGTTCCAGGTATGATAATCGCATTTGCGCCTTTGCTGTTCATCCACTAACAAGGAGAAGCTCGTCCATTATCCTACAGAAGCTTCGACATTTCCCTTTGACTCTTTTCATCCAAGAAAGTACTCAGAAGCTCACTCATTTTGGCGATCAGCCGACAGACCAATACCTTCGACACATCGTTGATATACAAGGGCTGTCGGAGGAGTTGGATGTCATTGTCACATCTACTACAAACATGACCTCTATTGAGGACGTGAATGAGCAAATATCAAATGTGAGAAGTCGTGTAGACGAGTTCAAATCAACTCTGACCTTCTCGTTGAGGTATTGTCGTAAGTCAACCGGCAATCAAAGACCGATAGACTGGCGCTGACCTCTAGCCTAGCCATCTTATCATTACAACTGAGTACACTCGAGCTATTCATTAGCCTAGTACTCCTTCCCGGGTTTCCCTTCGGACTATCCCAGCAGCAGAGAGCAATTCAAGACAGCAACCAGCTTGTCAATTGTCTTTTTGAGAGCATCTCGGCATCCAAGTCACTTATCGTCTTCTTACTGTCCATGACAGCTGGCGAGGAGTTTGCCATGACGAATATTGGATGGATCATGCTGAGCTGTGGCCTTTCGCTCGCCGTCAGGCTGGACGTCCTGGCTAGGGATGCCCGGATTGCTCATATGACTCAGCACCTCTTGCGCTTTCTTGATATGCGCCACTCGCTGAGGCAAATCATCTTCCGCCTTCAGTCAGTAGCTAGCGAGGAGAAGGACGAAACCGGGGACCCCGACACATTCTCACAGCTTCTGTCGCGAGCAAAGGCGATAGAATCTTGGTATCTCCGGCAGCCTGGCATATCCCACCTCACTAGCCCGGCAACACAGAGTAGCTCAGCCTCTCCTCATAGCAGCATGCAGGCGCCATCCACGCAAACAACAAGTCGAGCAGGCGTCACGCCGATCATGGCTGAGTCGGAAATTATGGGTCTGGCTCAGAATGCCGACATCAATGATCTGGGTGACTTCTCGGTGATGGACCTCTTCACCACTGACGTACAAGGGATGAGCTTCGGATCATACATGGACTTCGGGAATTTCGGCTTCCAATGAAAATTGGCTAGAACTTTAACCATTAGAATCCTAGATCGTGGCAGTGCAGGAATTTGTTGCGTTCTTGAGGCTCGGCAGGCATCACTGAGATGCAATACGGACGTGGACGCGGAGTCGGACACGGACACGGACACGGACACGGACATGCGGCGGGTCTCCCATCAACCTCAACTCCTTTCGATGCCATCGACAGCCCCATACTATGGGGCTGACATCGGTAGTTCACGAAGCCGAAATTAGAAAAGACTTTGGATTTACGCGTATTTTTGACATCGACTAGCTCTATCCCTACGAGGCCCCTGGGGAGGATGACCCTGTGGTCCTGGTCCAGGCTCTCCAGGGTGAGGCAGTGCCTAATCTGAAGGTGTGTTATGAATATATAAAAAAGGACGTCGCGTGCGTCGAGAAAGTATTATCTCTCCATATCCAGACATGCTTGATCGCTCGCCTGCATCCATCACTACGCTCACTTGTCTAATCTTTCTCACCATGTATACCCTGCTCACTAAAGCGGCTATCCCGCTCTCAATCGCTTCCACCCACCTGCTGGTGGCGGCGTCGATAGACAACTTTCCTTACCAGCCATGCCCCCTAATTGGAGCATACTACCCGGTTCCAACGATTGACAGGAACTCTGACGCAATCAAGGCCTTCTCGAAGCAGTTCACCGGCCTCTTCGACCAGCTCATTGCTAACGGCGGCAGCGAGGACTTTGGCGAGATCACGCCTAATACGACGAGCTTCTCGGTCGTGCTCTTCTCCGGCGCCAATGGCGCTGCCGAAGAGTGTGTGTTTGTCGAGTACCACCACACGGCACCCGCGGCGGCGAGTGACCATAGCAACGTCACGCTCGACATGGTCTTCCCTCTCGGAGGCATGACCCAGCTCTTCACGGTCTATGCATGGCTGACCAAGATGGGGGACAAGGAGTGGGACAGCCCCATCACCAAGTTTCTTCCGGAGCTGTCGACTGCCGGCAATGGCTCCTCTGATGGTCTTGTTGTACCTTGGGAGGATGTGACGATCGGTGCCCTGGCAGGCCAGTTGTCTGGCATTGCTCGCGACTGTGAGTTATGGGGTACCCTCGTACGGAATCTCCATGACCTTGACTAATGAGCCATAGCATACGCCTGCGAGCTCGGAAAGCCCTGCGACTATGATAGTAAGTCATCGGCTATGTCACTGCTTATCGCTGTATGCCATGCTAAGAAACTTCACGCCTGTCAGCTTTCGTCCAAAAGTTCGCTACCCGGCCACCAGTATTCCTGCCAGATACAACCCCAGTCGTCTCCAACGCCGCCTTCCAGCTGCTCGCCTTCGCCCTCGACCGCAGCGGCAACCCAAAGTGCAAGCGTGGCACAGGCGACATCTTCTCGTCGACCCTGCTCCAGTCCCTCAACACGACCCACACGGCCCTCCTGACGCCCGAAAACGAAGCCACTGTCTTTGGCAAGGGCATGAACTCCTCCGAGCTAGGCGAGCCAGCGTATGCTTTATCCTCCAAGCCCACGTCGAAACAAATACACATTCAACTAACCACCACCACCACCAGCGCCCTCTCCCTCCTCTCCACAGGCAACGACCTCGCCCGCCTAGGCCACGCCATGCTCTCCTCGCGCCTCGTCCCCGCGGCGACGACTCGCCGCTGGCTGCACCCCGTAGCATCGACCTCGAACCTGCGCAACGCCGTCGGCCGGCCCTGGGAGATCTACCACGCGGGCCGGTACGCCAACTCGTCCGTGCTCGACGTGTACACCAAGACGGGCTCCGTGGCGGGGGCCTACAGCAGCTACTTCGGCCTCGCGCCCGACTTTGGCGCCGGCTTCGCCATCCTCGCGCACGACAGCAGCGGCAACGGCGTGGCGCCCGACCTCAACGTGTACGCCGACGTCGTCTCCCTCGCCATCACCCAGCTGCAGGGTCTGGCGGCCAAGGAGGCCGCCGCGCGGTACGCAGGCAAGTTTGTATCCGGCGACGACGTCGCCGTGTTCAACACCTCGCGCGACGGGCCTGGGCTCGTGGTCCCCGTCCTGCGTGTCGGCGGCGTGGACCTGCGGGCGCAGGTCGCGGGCAAGGCTGGCATCAAGCTGGAGAACCTCGACTTCCGGGTGTACCCCAGCAACGTCGCCACGGGGCGGTTGCGGCAGTTTGTGGCCGTGTTTCAGGACAGGAGCGCGCCGGTGGACATGGGCACGCCGACCTGCATCACCTGGCAGGACGTCGGCGCGCTGGGCCCCGACGTCGCTGAGCGGTTCATCTTTGAGATGGGAGATGACGGCAAGACTAAGGCTATCACGCTACCAATGAACGGTGCGAGGTTGCAGAGCTCATGATTAGACCAGAAGATAGGAAGCTGTCAGAGTACGGGTTAAGATGACACGAGCCAAACATTCCGAGGACCATACAAGGGCTTCACTCTTGGTATAATCCACCATTAAGTTTATTTTGGATAGACGGTCTTCTTTAAGAGACCTTGTAACTCCTTTTGCGTCATGAATCCACTGTTTTCATCGTCTGTCACTCTTCACAGCTTCTCTCCGTTGCTGTGATCGTCAATCTCACAGAAAGCCTTGAACGCAACGAACTCCTCGTCCTCGCCTAGACCCTGGGCCTCCATCACGAGCTCCGCGGTGGCGCCGACAAAGTAGACATTGCCAGCCTCGATGTCCTGCACCGTGGGGCCGACGGAGATCTTGCCCTTACCGCTAGTACAAATGACAATGCTAGGTCCGGCCAGCGGATCAAAGGTGGCCTTGGAGCCATTGGACTTGAGAGCCGAGCGAACGACGGCGAACTCTTCGATAGGAGGGTCGTATAGAATGGCCTCGGAACCGGAGCTGTAGGCCTCGCGGTTCAGCGTGGCGTAGGGGTAGTCGACGGGTTGCATCTTCTGCTCGTCGATGGGAGCGTAGCTGTAGGTCAGCATGGTGACAAGGGTGGGCACGTCCTGGAATTTTGGGGTGAAGCCGGCGCGGACGACGTTGTCGGACGAGGCCATGCACTCGATAATG
Source organism: Thyridium curvatum (assembly GCF_004353045.1). Classification (NCBI taxonomy): domain Eukaryota; kingdom Fungi; phylum Ascomycota; class Sordariomycetes; order Thyridiales; family Thyridiaceae; genus Thyridium; species Thyridium curvatum. Next base: position 84,849 of record NW_022156764.1, read on the forward strand.
TCGCCGGACACGTAGGCATGGATGTCGTCAGCCTGGAGGAACAGAGCCTCGCCGGGCTTGAGGGTGACGAAGTTGAGGAAGAACAGGACAAACAGGCCAATGTCGGCACCGAACTCGCCATGGCAACGGGTAACGAGCTCGGAGAGGATAGCGCCGGAAGTGGACTCGACGCCGCCCTTGGCAAACTCCTTGCCTTCTGATGAGGCGGCCTGCACAAGAACCTTGGTGGCCGACTCCAGAGATTCTTTGGAGGCGGTAAGCAGCGCCTTGAAGACTTTTTGAAGCGCCTTCTTGTTCCTAGTGGTAGTCTCCGCCGAATCGTCCGTCTCGTGGCCCTTAACAGCTGAGATGAACTCGTCAGCCTCGGCATCGGAGACCAGCTGACGCAGTGCCGGGACGTTTGTCAAGAAGTAGGCGATCTCAGCCAGGGGTCGGAAGCCGCAGAGACCCTCGAAAGGAGTGATGGCAATGGCCATCTCAGGCTTATGGTTGTCATCTGGATAGTTCTTTGGGTCCCGGGCGTGCAGCTGCTCGGCAAGCTTCTTGTTCGGGTGGGCCTGAATGGACAGGGCCTTGTTGATGGAGAGCACCTTGAACAGGAATGGCAGCTTGTTGCTGTACTTGGCAGCGATGGCGTGGCCGAGCAGGGCCTTGTTGTCCTTGACCAGGTCCAAGAGGGGCCGGCCCGTGGTGACGTCTTTGGAGGGGTTTGAGGGGTGAGTGCCCATCCATAGCTTGATACCCTTTCGTCAGCATGCGAGACAGCAAAACAGGCAGGCGAGAGACTAGTGATATATACCTCTGCATATGGCTTGTCGGCCTGGATGGAGAAGTCTGCTGGCGCGGTGGTGGCAGCAAACTGGGCGGCGGCAGAATCGCTTCCCTTCTTGCCCCAATCGTAGGAGTTGACTCCGCACTGGAGGCGAATCAGAGGGACCTGCATGGCGGGCGGGTGGAAATTATGATTCCCAGGAAATATAGCGCTGGAACTGCTGCTAGAATTGTTATCTGACCTGACAGGCCGGGCGAGCTTTCATGTGAAGATGAGGGCGCGTCGTGAGAAGTGAGGGATGGTGATGATGAAGCCAGCAAACCAAAGGCGGTCAAGCCAGCCCACCTTTGAGGTACTTTTCCGATCATGGCATTCCGCGTGGCCGGAGAAGTACCCGCCCGAACTAGTGGGCGGGTGGAATGCGACAGCCACTAAAATAGCCCATGTGCGTGCTGACCAGGCAAGCCAGGAAAACCATCAGGGCCGCAATGGCGCTAGGCTGCCGCTGCTGCCCACTAATCATCCCGCTGAAAATGCTTGAGTTGCCCCCACCTATCGCGTGGAGCAAAGTGTCAAGTATCCAAATTCAGGTCAAAACCTCTGAGTTATCATTCTGGTATTACCTAGGTAGGGAACTTGGGTGATTTCCTTCTACAAGACAAGGGAGTTTATCTTCAATTAGATGTCGTTTCATTCATTATGGGTGGTTCAAGCCTATGATGTCATGCTCCGCTACCCAACTTCCCTCACATGCATGTTTAGCTCATGCAAGGTTGCCTTCAAGGCAAGTGAATGGCCAGTTCATACTTAGCAGCGCTTGTGAGCGGGCATCTCCATGTCTGCCTAGCATTGCCACATAAGACAAAAAAGCCCTGATGTAGCTGCTTTGTATTGTTCTAACCCCAATGCACTCACACAGATTTTTGACAGTCAGGAACATCTTCACTTCTCTTACCCCGTCGGCAATCCACGATGTCCAATCTTTGTTCAGATAACGACGATGTTTTCACCTCCTCAGACCATCTTTCTGCTCTTGTCATATGGAACTCTGAGGTGCGTGGGCCTCAAGCCTTCATTCAACATAACCTCTTTTCTCACATTAAAGGTGTGTGTGTAGGATCACCAAAGGCAGTCATACTCATTCACGCCCAGCTTAAAACGACTTGAAACCTTTTTAGAAAGTGTACTCAATACTACATGAACCCACTTTGAAGACACACGCTGAGAGTGGCCTCTAGACCCTCGAACATGCTGAGCAGGCGACTGAAGGATTGGTTGTCTTGTCAGTTCCTAATTGTCAATTCAAGCTGGAGAATTCGTGCTTATTGTTAGAACAGGTTCTCTGGAGGAAAGGGATCATACCTCGACCGGGGAATACTCACCTCGCGGGCCTTGATACCACCCATGACCATACAGAAATCCACATTTGAGACAATAGCTTCTGCCTTCGCTCTCCCCCCAACACACGTCCGTATGCATAGGGATGGGACAACTATGCTGCTCGATGAGGGGGATGGCGGCAGTGAGTCGGGGACCAAGCTCCAGAGTAAGCTGAGATATTGTGATTCCTCACAGCTCATTGTTCGTACTGACCTCTTGCCTCAGAGATCTCGATGCAAAACAGCTTCACTTCGACATATCGCTTCAGTGCCAGCCTTAGCTATGATCCTGAGCGGCGCTTAACAAAGGCTTTCATCCACGGCCTACTGGACTCAGAAATTGCCACCCTGTCCGATGAATTACTGGCTCGCCGTGGCGATCTTGCTCTTCCTACCCTGTTACCATTCATTCTACTGACTTATCGGACACGATCAGCAATAGATAAAGTCGGAGAAAGTCACAAAGAAATCATCAGACTGGAGCAGCAGACCGGAGTCAATACAAGATGGCACCCGAAGCTGGCTTGTTGCGACTCCCAGGAGAGCCACTACCTTCACTCGCAGGGTGATGGCGTCAACTTGAACCGGGTCACCTCAGACCTGACCAGTCTCGTTTCGAAGCTGGCCTTTGTTGACCTTTCGTGTCATACACACACGCCAATGCTTGAAACTCTTGATTCGATCGATAGGCGAGTAATTGAGGAGTTCTCAGGAAAAGAAGCCGATTGCACGAAAAGGCTAAGGGAGTCTGAGCTACGCCTTCGTCGGGAGCGCAACTTTCTGCGCAGTTCACTTGAGGGGACACGCACAAGAGCAGACTATCTGTCCAAAAGGGCGCAGGCTCAGGTGCAGACTGTAAGCTCGCTGGATCTGCCTGGTCATGATTAGTGGCCCCAAGCACTGACTGGACTTGTCTTGGTAGATATACAGTCTAATCGCGCAAAGGGATAACGCGATAGCTCTTAAAGACAACATCGCTCTCAAGGCCATTTCCGAGGACCAGAAGCGGATTGCGTTGGCAGCCACGCGAGACGGAGCAGCCATGCGGATGATCTCGATCATAACAACTGTTTTTCTACCTGCGACCTTTACCGCAGTAAGTCCCGTGTTCTCGCAGGGGTATCACGTCGGGTACTCAGACTAAGACACAGCACTTGTCGATAGACGTTCTTCAGTACCACGTTTTTTAACTTTCAGCCCGAAGGAGGCAAGAAGCCGGTCTCTGACTGGGTCTGGCTTTATTTCCTCATCACTGCTCTGCTGTCCGTATTGGTCATGACTTGGTGGCATATAAACTCTCGACGTAAGATTCGCGAAATAAGGTAGATAGGTACTATCCTACAAGGGTTCCTGCAAGGGTCGCATGGCGCAGTGGTGAGCGCCTGTGATTGTCGTCGCAAAACCTCAATTGCCCCGACCGTGGGTTCAAACCCACTGCGATCACACCCAAGTCTTACTGAGTCCTGTCGGATCCCAGTTACTCTTGGGTCACCAGAGAACTACAGTGTCTCCAACACAGTGTTTTCAGGGCACTCTTCAGGGATCCTTACGCGCAGCCAATTGCCAGCCTAACCGCACGGCACGTGGGAGAGTTTCTTCGGGCTTAACCGTAAGGGCTCCGAGAGAGCTCGTCCCTTGGAGTACGGTGTGACAATATACCAGTCAAAGTGTTACCATGCCCTATGTCTCTGCTGGTTTTTTCATCCGGCTCTTGTTCGCTTGAGTACGGTTTTTTACGGTGGGACCTCGATGTAGGGCCAACTGTGTTTAAAAATTGTGTCAAGTCCATTGATATCATTTTTTTTGTTTCCTTTTAAAAAGAAAGTCCAAGGACAGTCAACGGACAATGAATACTGTTGGCTTATTAGACCCGCATCATCGACCCATGGTGGCATTAATACCAACCATCCTGAGAATGTCTTCCTAACTGTCTGAACCAGTTTCTTGCTGCATGGCAGTAGTTCTATCATTAAACAGGTCTTAACTGATCTTCTGTGATTTTTCTTTTTTCTGAGTAGCTTATACCTCTTACTGGTGAGCTGCAATTCTTATCTATCTGTGACTATTAAGCATTACTGCATTTCTTTATCTTGTCCTTATGTGATAGAAGATCTGCTTAGTATTACAGGCGGAGCCAGTGACCACTCTTTCAGCCCGAGCTCTCTTCTGTCTATATACATTTTAAGACCTCTTAGAGGTCATTCCCACAGTTCAGAATAAGTTGCCCACCACCACATAGGCAGACAAGTAGCGTTCCACCTATTAGTTCCTTTATGTGAGCATGGAATGTCAGACATTATGCCCCTCTACCCGGTACGCCAACAAATTTAGCACATTTAAGTTCTATTGCAAGAATAAGGCAGCCTTTTTTTAACCGACTAAGCCCATGCTATCTTGCTAATATCTCTAGCTCGTTAATCACTTTTTCCTTTAGTAAATAGGATGATATTATAGAAAACATTAAAATAGTAATTATATCATACAGAAGCAAACCACTTGTGACGATCCTTGATCCCAAGAGGTAAGACTACTTCGTAGGACCGGAGGCGTGTGGGTTTATGTAAGCAGTAAGTGATAGGCGACGCTGAGCAATGGTGGTTGACTTGATCGTAGCTAAGATAGCTTCACTCAAAGGTGCTTTATTGAATGAGATACTTTGAATACTGGAGAGCTATCTAGGGTAGGTGTCTAAGGGTAGGTGTACGTCCGTATATATAGATTACGGATCACTTTGGATCACGGTGATCCTTCGCGAGTCCTCACTACAGAGCGTAGTGATCCATGGTGAGGGATCACTAGCTCAGACAGTGATCCTGGGGTTCGTGCGTTTTCTGCCTATCTTATCTTTCTGACCGCCCGGGGTGGTGCACCGTGGTAACGGCGGTTGGTTTCGTGACACGACTGAGTTTAGTCTTATCAGTGAAGCTGACATGATTGTAATTTAAGACTGCTATAGACTGTCTGAACAAAGCCTACTTAGGGGAGATTTAGGACAGAGCAGGAGTATCCCAGACAGGATCTGGACAGGGATAGAGCGTGCCTGCTGATTGGATTCTGGAACCTTCCCTCACGCTCCGTGACACTCCGGTTGCATTAGCAGCATTCAACTTAGAGAAAGGGGGTCCATGCACCGCGGCCAACTGTTGCGGCCATTCTCTTTCATTAAAGTTGCTAGAAAAGGAATCCCTTTCTCCTGAGACTGTCGACAGGTGAATCACCTTCCATTATCTGGTAGCATGTTCATACAGCAGCAAAGGGCTTTACAAGGTATTCCAATCCACAGGGAGCCTGTGCATGAAGCAGCACCCATTATAACAAGGAAAAGCACAGAGTCAGACATTCCAACAGTAACGTTAGAGGAAGCAGAGAAAGCTATAATACCAGAGGAGTGGGAAGGTAAAATCATTAGAGGGTTCCGATGGCTTTGTAATCGACTGGAAGCCTAGCATCAAACCAAAATCTTGGGCCAACAGGGCGATGGTTAAGGCTTGGGAGGTGAAGAAGGTGTCGCTGGGGAAGGCCAACAAGAGTGCAGATTGCTTAGGGATTGAAACGGGCCGAACATTGACTATCAGTATTTCACAGAGACGTTAGAAACGACCGGGATGAAAAGGGTGAGGGTGGTTACATAAGATTCATCTGTAGATATGGTCGGCTTATTCCCTAAGCTAAGTGTTAGCTGGTAGCGCCCGGAACCTCCTCAAGAAATACGTTCTTAACCTTCTGGCATACATATCTCATCTCTAACAGAAATCACTGGTCATTAATGGATTTCTACAAATGTAAGTGGCTGTAGCCCTGTACCTCCAAGTACCTTTAATATCCAGTACCTGCGCCTCTAGCTACATACAAACGCACAATTTATTACGGACTGACCCGAAAGGGCAACTATGAATAACACATATACATTTCGAAAGCCCATGCATCCTCCACTTCTCGCTTCTGTCACTTCAATTGTCTTATCATTGCGGATTCCCGTGGTTTGGTTTTGTTACTAGCTAGCTGGCTTGGAGGCTATTCTCCAAGTGTTCAGTATCCTATCCCCAGCGGCTGAAGCGGCACCTGCTATTATTCTAGGTGGTGTATGGTCTAACTGTTTAGTTCTCATCTAGTCGACCTGTAGTCATTGCAAATCGTATCGTCGCGCGTACGGCTTCCAAGTTTGGTGTCCACTTCTCATCGTCTGAGGGCGTCCTCTGACTTATTAGCTTGTACTTTATGTACTACCATATGACATAATGTCGTCCCTCTTCTCGGCTCTTTGCAAGGGAGCATCCAGGGTGTGCCTTGCCATTACCTAATACAGTCTCTGGTTTTAGGCCCTTCACGAGCGTGGGGCTACTCAATGGCATGGACGACACTCTTGTCACGAGAGGCACTCTGGCAATTCGCCATACTTCCTCCACCAAGACTGGACTGGCTATTGTATCTCTTTATGGCCCCGACTGCCTGCCTGGGTAGATCGTCGACAGCCAAGAATGAGGGCTAGTAAGACTTGAAAGATGCAGTGAAGAGGCCTGATCAAGACTTTCCACATCTTTGAGACACTTGAACCGATTAGTGACGTTATCCGCGATGACACCTTTAATGAACGATAACTCTTCATCTCAGCGTTGCCTTTAGAGCAGCTGTTAGACCGGACTCCGGGTGGCATATGGATTTGGCTTATGCGAAGGAATTGTGCAGAATTCATAAATGAGTGTTGTCTCTGCATAACAAGCCTCATATCCCCTTAATGGCGGAAAGGCGGCTTTTTGGTATCTTTCAAAATACAGGTATCTACAAAAAGATCAACACCGATCACCTAACAACCCTGGCCAAGCCCTGATAAACCCCTGGCTAATCCCAGCGACTGTAGGCCTGATTGGTGATAAACCTAGATCATTGAATAGATCATCAACAGGGCTGAGAAGCACTTGTATTCTGAAGTGATTCTTTTGCCACTCTGAGCATTTCAGAGCCTCTTATTTGATAGAACCCTAGTAGGTGCCACTCAAGTACTAAAAAGCCGACTTTCCGCCATTAAGGGGATCATCAAAACAGGTTCAAAAATACGCTAGGCCTATTCTAGACTAGATCCCCCTAGATATAGACTCCTAAGAAAACAGAAAGGAGGATAAGTCCATCAATACAATCACGGATCTCGATTGGGTCGAACAGCTATCAAGCCCGTGATTAGAGCTCTTGCCTGCCCTGTCTACGGCGACCTCTCCGTCAACGGCACCAATTGGTTTGACTACAACGCCGAGAAGTACCCTGGTTTCAAGAAGGCTGGCGGTGGCTGGTGGGCAGATGTGAAGTGCCAAGACTTTGCTTTCTGGGCCTTGCGGGGGAATTGCTGGTGCGGGGTGCATTAATAGGCCAGCTTACCTCGCTTCTTCGATTGCTACGTTAATCCACTTTCTTTCAAGACCTTGCCTTGTGACCGTATCCAGGGGCCCCTTCAACCAATGTCGCACTGCATTTTAATCATCTCTCCTCTTCCTTGATATCATTATACCTTTCCAATCACTTCCTCCCGTGTCAAAATGGAAAGCAACGCCATGGTGTGTAGGCGGCCCTTGGCGGAGGAATACAAGATCACGGTTCCCAGCAAAAGCAAGGCAGAGGATGTCGCTCTCGCGCTTGCAAACCGTGGCCATCGACTAATTGCAGCCCGCGAGGCTGGCCAGTTGGGAAGAGGATCTGAAACTAGGGGTGTGAAGGAATCACAAAGAGTTTCCAAGCCTAAGCGCCTGTGGGACGTGTTCTCGCTGGTCAATGGTCCAGAGCCTGACAAAGACCATGAGTGGTGGGTGGCCATGGAGGAGAAGGCATTAAGAAACCTTGCGCGACATCACGGTGGTGACGTAAGTTGTTGGCGGTATCACATCCCAAACACAAGAGCCTGTCTCCAGCAGTTCAACAAAGATGGCTTGTTGTATAGATTGGACGCGGTCACTGCTTCTACACGTCGACTAGAGACCCTGGGATCCTGTCCAGCACGCGCCTCTGAGCGTGTGGCAATGAAGCTCGATGTGGATGAGGATCTGCCCGATAGCCCTGGCCAGCCAATCCGTCTGGAAGGAGTGGACGACGTCAATTGGGCTGCCCTCGAGCATGCCTACGGCGAGGCGACAGATGTTCCTGATATGCTGCGTACGCTTGCCTCAAACAACGATTGCTGGGACGAAGCAAACTCACAACTTTCCGGATCGGTTACCCACCAGGAAAGCATCTACAGCGCGACAGCCCCAGCGATGAGGTTCCTAGCCAAGATCGCCTCAGACCCCCAGCTTTCGGGAAAACGACGCCTTGACCTGCTTTACACCTTGTTCATGGCCGGCTGTCAGCAAGATCTGGCTGACTTTTGGGGCTATGAGTTGCGCTCTGGTGGGCCTGTCGGACTGGAGGTTCGAGACGCTGTTGTGAGCCAGGTTGCTCAGCTTCTGCCCCTATGGCCATCGGTGTCCCGTGCCGAACAGAGACTCCTTCTTCTTCTTGCGGCATTGGTCCCTGAGGGCGCGGCTGTTGAACCAGTGGATTTTAGCAATCCCGCGAGCCGACTTGCACAGGCTCTCCTTCGAGCCGTTGAAGACGCCGAAGCAGTGCTTTTTGAGCTAGCAAGAACGTATGAGGAGCTTATTCCAATCACCGAGGGCGACGGCCCCCGGCGATCTCGCATAATCACCGCGATTCATGGGGTTCTCTTCGATTGATACTCTGTTTCGTGGTATGCTGATAGAGAGGTCAATGAATATGAACATCAACTAGAATTAGTGAATCAAAGCTTGCCAACTGTTTCTTCCCAAACGGGTTTCAATTGACTCAAAGAAAGAGATACATAAAATCAGTAAGCCAGCGGCCGATATGCACTAGAGCCCTCGCCCTCACATAAGGTCATGCCGCAACCCCGGCTGACGTGGCCGCGAACTCCGAATGCCGTTCCGGATGAGTCACTGGCCTTATCTGAACCTGCAACGTTCCCCAAAATCGCCACTCCGACATGCACAGACACACGGCGCCAAGGCCGCAGGAAAACCAATATACTTGGACATAGTATTTACCAAAAGTAGGCGTCGTATGGGGTTGACGCAACGGCCTGCCTTTCGCGGCCTAGTGCCGGGGTCGACATAAATCGAGGCTCTCTCATCGTGGGTCTATTGGGGTATGTAGTTATAGAACATATCAAAGAAGGCGGGTGTTCTCCTGATCATCAATGCTTATGCACCCGGAACACCCATCGTCAACCGCTCTCCCTAGTGCGCTCAAAGACCTGGCAACATCATTTACGAGTTCAACTCGGGGTACACTTGCACTAGGCATCTTCACAGGGGCGAAAACACCGATTCTCGACTGATGTAGCCAAATCGAGAGTCCATCAGTCCTAAGAATGGTCACGTTCCTAGAAGTTGAGCTGCATACTCGTCAATGCGTAATGTCACCGCCCGAGCAAGCCAGACAGGATGGAGCCTTCATGCCAGTATTAAGAAAGTCGAGGATGGGGTATATTAATCATAACTCGCGCGGCTGAATTCTGTTGCAAGACAATGCCATGCCCAGCACAGTACGGCAATTCCAGGCCTGCTTCCGCACAAAGGATGCGATCCTAAATACACGTAATCATCACATGCGCCTGATACCATCAGATGCGTCATTCTATAAAGTTATCAATCACTACTTACAGAGCTCTTAGCTGCTGAACCTGTGCTCTGTCTACCACTTAGTAAACCTGTTGATAATGGTAGGGTTAATGCTATAGTTGGTCTTATAGAAGACTGTCTTATATAGGTAGAGGTTGATATCAAAGTAGTGCTTGTTATATTAAATATTAAAGATACTCTTAATAGATTGATCTTTATAGATAAAACTTTAGATTAATAGATAGGCCCTTAGGCAAGATATAACATCTAAAAATACCCTTTATTAAATATCAGTAAAACTTGACTCTTTTTAAGGGACGATATAACTAACCTAAATTCAGTCATATGCTGAATATCTGCTGGCCAGCTCCTGAGCCGAGCCTGAGGAGACTGAGCAAGTGACAGGCATGTGTGAATGGAACTTTGGGGACATACAACAGCTAATACAACTAAACCAAGTGATGCGCCCGAACGAAACGATGAATTAGATTCGGATCAAATGCCAGGCTTGAAGTTTCTTGAAGAACAATGCAAAATTAAATTGACGAGTGATTCAAGACCGGGCTAGGAGTTAGTTGTTGTTGATCCACAGACTGGTGACTATTTTGACTCGATCCAACAAACCCGCCACACGTATACAGGTCTCGATTTCACTGCTAACAAGAGCCGACTCTCTCCCCAAGCCGCCTTATTCTTCGTCCTCCACCGGCATTCTTTCCTCCCACACTCTCTGCGAGTCGTCATGGAACGGCGAGTTTTGCCCATGCATGGTCGAGGTCACCGTAACAGCAAGCTCCATGATCTCCCGCCGCTGCTTGGGCTTCTTGGTGATGTGTTTCCAATAGGGACTGTTATCCGTCGCCAGGTGGGCGACGTACTTGAAGTTCTTATAGTAGTTGTCCACGTCCTCTTTCTCCTCCTTGCTGAGCTTGGCGGTGCTCTTGGCCGTCGGCGCAACCAAGCTCTGGTAGTACGTGTTCATGCGAAGGACGAATTTATTGTACCTCTCGACGGCATCGTCCGGGTCCTCCTGGCTGTACCGCCAGATGACGAAGGAGATGCCCTGGATAAGGAGCGAGTCGTTGAAGTGGTCAAGAGTGCCTGGGATCCACTCGTCGTGTACGCCTAGTGCTTTCAAAGCGCCCAGAATGTCGCGAAAGAGCTTGGCTGCAACCCTTGCTCTGGGACCCGAGTCGAAGCCGACAGCCTCTGAATCGGGGGGAAAGTAGTTGAGGGAACCCTTGCTGATATCGTCAAGGAACTTCTTGAGTTTGCTATTGTCCGCCATAGTGATTCGTTCTGTATGACACTTTTGAAAAGTTGGAATTATTTGGGGTTTCTGGTTTGGTAGAATAAAGAAGGTCAAAGCGAAGAAGAATAATACTGTTCATCTCCTCGAGCGAAAGCGTAGTAGATAATAGGCCCTGTATCTACGAAATCACACAGACTTGTCACCACACTTTGCCAATGGTGTGTGTAATAACCTATCCAAAGACGCCCAGATTCCAGCAGTAAGTACGCATATGAGTCAGCGTTTGGCTGTAATTCATGTCTGAACATGGAATACGAATGTAGGGGGCGTCAGCGCGCTCAGTAAGCATGCTTCCAGGAGTGAGAAAAGAGAATGGGATCGTTGAAGCTCAATGGTAGTCATCAAGCAAAACTGGAATGGTTCATGTGGGTTGTCAGCCTCATTGTGATCAGTCATGTAATGCTTAGGCTATCTTCCAAGCACAATTAGTTCAGCATTGAAGCTGAAAAAAATCAATAGCCTATAGGAGAGCGCGAGAAGGATGCTATTTTGAAGGAGGGAGTAACCCAGGTAGCGGGCATTCCGATGAGCTCTAACTGTCTTATTGGCCATTGTTTGTTCTCCGTGATAACTCAAATATCGAGCAACTCTATGATATCAAGTTCAGCTACGCTCATGGTCCTCCACTATTGGCCCCAAGAATTTCGGGCTGGTATCTGGCTCGTTGATAACGTGTTCATACACTCTAGATTTATTTACGATTCTTAAGAGCACGCTTTTAACTCAAGGGTATGTAGTTAGTCGAGCTGATGTATATAAGCTGCTGTATATATTTACTTTAGAGACCTTCACCACAGGTTAGGACTTAATGCTTTATAACTGATATGATGGACTATACTCATAGAGAATTCAACATCAGGGCTAGATAAGGCTAGAGCTACTGACCTACCTCACAGTACAGCCACCTCTCTTCTCACATTAGCTTTTTGAGAAGGAGGCTAGTTCAGATATCATGGCCCAAGGCGGGGGTTATTTACATAAGTCGGGCTCTCAGTATCAGGGACTCAGTACCCGCCTCAATTTAAGGCAACTGGCATGGGGAGCCAACCTTGATGATTTGGTTGACCAATGGTCCGACTAAGATGTTTCGGAGATGAATTGATTCTCATAAATCAGTATCTGAAATACATCATAATTCTGTCTAACCTACCTCTGGGGTTACTGGTAATATTCAAACTCGAAAAGTTGCATACCACCTTGTGTCTATACGTGTGTGAAGTGTCTTCACGGTCGAGTGTGATAGGTTGGAAGTGGTTTCGGTCAGGATGAACTCCGCCCACACTGACAAATAAAATCTACGCAGCCTCCATGAATAATGCCACGTCTCTCGACCATCTTACATTAGCTTGCTGTAGCGGAGGAATCTGGATTTGAGCTGATTGGTGGTCTAGAATGTGTGCATCTTGCTCTTGCAGCCATTTGCTGCATGTCCACTTCAAAAACGTGGGGTGGTCTGCCTCTCGAATCGTACCATGCGGGCACCACCCATCTTGGGCACTCGAGGGCGCGCCTCGGTCCCTTTATTGTCTGCAGAGTGAATACGGTCAATCAGGCTGAGCCAGGATGCCTTACCTTGATGTGGTCTTAGGCAGATTGCCCATTCCCAGATCTTGGGCGGGGAAAATTCCTCACCACTACTCACCGCCGGCAGACATCACGAAGCATCGCCATCCGGAGGTCAGGAAGTACCCGCTCATCACACTTAGGACATGGGCGGGAAAGAGTTAAGCCCATGGAGAAGCCGGACATCCTCCTGCCCGCAAGGTGTGTGCCAGGGCAGCATGCTGGAGACTGGGGTGTGAAGTTAGTTAGGTCTGCCAGCAGCCCGACCGATGCAGCAGGGTCTGAAGCATCAATTGAGTATGTCTATGTTCTTTTCCCTGTATCCACATGTCAGCCAAATCTACTTGGCAAGTATGGAAATGTAGAGTGCTCACACTGTCCCAGCATCGTTGCCGTACATGGTCTCAACGGCCATTGGGAAAGATCCTGGACTTCAAGCTCGTCTGGCAGAAACTGGCTGTCCGACCTGCTTCCAGACGACATACCAAGCGCACGCGTACTTTCGTACGGATATAACGTACGAACGCATGGAGGGAAAGGAGGGTCGAATGTGGAATTCTTTCATGAACACGCCGAAGACTTCCTCGCCAAGCTTCAAGAGTTCCGAGAGAGAACCAAGGTTAGTCCCATGCTCTTCGTTGCTATGGAGATCTCGAACAAGAACAACTGACAAGTTTGTTCGCAGACGGAACGCCATCCGATCATCTTTTTGGCTCACAGTTTGGGTGGACTCTTGGTGAAGGAGGTACAAGCTGATGAGCACCACAGTCTCACAAGTTGTCGTGCGAGGTTGTCCTAACTCGTGTCGCAGATGATAATACGTTCAAGCCAGTGTAGTTCTGCTAAGTCCTTGATAAAGAGCTCAACCCTTGGCGTGGTGTTCTTTGGCACACCCCATTCCGGCAGCAGGATTGCGTTCTGGGGAAATTTCTTCCTCAAGTTGCTCTCGTGCTTTGTGAACACCAACACACGAATTATTCGACATCTGCGAGCAGATTCGGAGCTACTGCGCGCCCAGGACCATCCTTTTCGCAGGGTCAGCCCGAACATTGATTTGATCTTCGTTTGTGAAACAAGGAAGACCAAGGTTCTTCCCTTCAAGAGTATTTTGGTAAGATCACCGTTTCATTACAAATTAATGACAAAGTCATCTTAATGGATCCGAGTGTTGACTGTGAAAAACACGACTCAAGATTGTCCCATCCACATCTGCAGTCATCCCTGGTCACGCACGTGGCAAATCGTTGTCGTGGCCTCGAGACCACCAGGATTTAATCCGTTTCGACCACGAAAAAGACGAAAACTACCAAAGCATCCTGTACCACCTGCAGCAGATGTTGGACCAGTCATTGGCCGCTAAATCCGGCGCGTGCAGTGATTGGAATGTGCCAGTGACACAACCTCAACCGCTATCAAGAGGTAAGCGATAAAGCCTGGATGAATTCCGGATCGCGAAGCTCACAAGCAGTGTTCAATTTAGCCACTACACTCGCTACCTCGCTGACTACCTTCACCATGCCACTGAGCCCACTGCCCAATGCCCCATTATGGATGGAAGATCAGCATCAGCCGGGCTGCTTTTTCGGAAGGGAGAAGCTACTGACTGCTATGATGTCCTACATGTTTCCAGTTCCCGATGAGGTGGAGCATACCGCGCAGTCCACCCGAATCCTTGTCCTCAACGGCATGGGCGGCGTGGGCAAGACATGCGCTGCATCCACCTTCGCCGCACAATGTAAGGGGAGTTTCTCCGCTGTTGTGTGGGTGGATGGGTCAAACGAGACGAATACCCTATTGTCTCTACGGAGCTTTGCTCAGCGCTACGTAAGCGCTGTCGTTGCATCTGGCGATTTAGAGGGATACCAGGCGCTTACGACGCGACTTAGGATCGGTGACTATCTTTCAAGTGCGTACCAACTATCTACCGACAGCAGAGTGTTGCCGAAGATAGCCCAGGCAGTGCTGGATTTCCTCTCGACAGACGATGGGAACTTTACGTGGCTGTTGATACTGGACAATGTCGACGATGCCCAGTATCCAGCTAAGAGATACATGCCACAAAGCCCAGCAGGCCGTATCATTATCACCAGCCGCCTCACCACGGCAGCTAATCTCGGCTTCAGTATACCAGTAGATGTCATTGACGAGAACGAGGCAGCCAAAATCATAGTGGAAAATGCCCCTTATCGAAGGAAGACTGACACAGGTAAGAATTCTTTGACCGCTATGCTAAGTACGATCAGAGCTGATCATTTAGTAGATACAAGGGACGCTATGGCCATAGCAAAAGAACTAGGGTACTTGCCTCTGGCTCTGGAGAACGCCGGCGCTTTCATTAGCGAAACGCAGATCGCACTGTCCGAGTACCTACCCAAATTGAAAAGCCATCCTCGCGACATGTTAAGCTTTAGCAAGAGCTGGGGACCGAAGATATCTGTCTTCAGGACGTGGGAGATCTCTTTTGAGCGCCTCGTACGAAAGAACCAAGCAGCTGCGGAGCTGCTCCAGGTCCTCGGCTTCTCCGACAGGCAGATGATTTGGGAGGCAATGTTTCTGGCCAAGTCGACTGAGCAAAACAAGCCTTTTCTCCTTCCACAAGACCTCCAATGGCTACAGGAGGCCCGTGAAAGACCTTTCCAACTGACAGAGGCGTTTCGAAACCTGTTCGTGTCCTCTTTAGCGAAGCGCAGCGCTGATGGATTCATCAATCTCCACCCGCTGGTGCATGCTTGGGCACGACAGAGACTTGGTCCTGCGGAATGTATGAGGACCAACATCCGTGCCATGATAATTATTGGGCAAATCATCGAAAGTCAGGCCGCAACCTTATCCTCCTCGCTGTTCAAACTGCTCCCGCACGCGCAAACATGCATGGATCTAATTTGTGAGCATCCAACGGGGCACGTTATGCCATCAATCTTGGCAAACCCGATCGCAATCCGCTCTTTTTACCAGATAGGCGTTTTGATGAAAACGTCTGGAAGCATTCGACATGCGAAACTCATATTCGAAGCTCTAAGCTCGGTTCAAAGTGTGCCCTCATCTTTACTCACACTGAACTCGAGCCGGTGGCTGGGCGAGCTCCTGATACTCGAGTCTCGGTACGAAGAAGCGGAAGAGCTTCTAGAACATGTCCAATTGCTCTTAGCAAAGTCGTGTGGCGAGAGTCACCCAGACACACTCGCGGCCGAGGCTGCTCTGGGTATGGTGTATCGACGATGTTACCGATTTGAGAAAGCCGAGCCCCGTCTTCTTAGCGTTATAGAGCATGATACTCAGCCGTGCGGCACACTCGGGAAGCACGGTAGGGAAGCATCTTCCTCACTTGCGCTCTTGTATCGTCAAAAAGGTCGTTTCCAAGAAGCAGTGGCTCTACTCGACAAGGCACTGGCAGATGCCACTGGCGAAGATGGTGACATGGCCGACTTGTTGACCCTGAAACACCGCCGAGCTATCATTCTTCATGATATGGGCAAGTGGACAGATGCAACGACAGCTATGCAGGAGGCATACTCGGAGCGTAAGAGTATCCTAGGGCGCAGTCATCCTGAGACATTACGCAGTGCCAACGCTTTGGGTCGCATGTGTTGCTACCTCGGACGTTTGACCCAGGCGAGGAGCCTACTGGAGGAGGCATGGCGAGGACAGGAAGCCTTGGGATTTGCGCCGGACGAGACGTCACAGCTGCGAACCCTGCTGAATATTGGAGTCCTCAATCGGGAAGAGGGCCGCTACGATGAGGCCGCAGACTGCCTTGCGAGAGCCCTCGCTGCGGAACGCCGCCACCATGGCCTAGATGCCCCTTCGGTCCTTGAATGTCAGCAGGAGATAGGGATCCTTCAGACAAAGTCTGGCAAATTCGACGCTGCCGTTGAGACTTTGGGCGATCTGTTAGCCTCTCAGTTAAAAACTTCGCCCAAGGCTTTCGTGATGCACCTTTCCACACGCATCGCACTGGCCGACGGTCAGATCAGTGCTGGCTGGCTGCATGAGGCAAAGAAGACCCTGGAATCAGCGGCACAGTCTGCAGATGTGGTAGCACAGGACAGCCCCATTTCCTTGATGCTGCAAGTCGCATCTGCTCGCCTGGCCCTGGAGCAAGGCGATCCCGAGGCAGCACAATCGTTCTTGAAGAAACCTCTTGATGATCTGCCAGTGGTATTGGGTGAAAATCACCCCGAGACAGCCAAAGCTCGAGCCTTATCTGAAGTTTCCTTATCCCCTGACAGGGATGATCCTCCTTCAAAGACATGATGATTACGAGGCGATATCAACCCTGGTCCTTGTTGGTCCACCTACACCACATGGCGAGCCGGAGCTTAACCCGGTTCGGGGGTATCGGTCAGTCAAGGTGACCAAAAGCCGTCAAGGGTTCCCCATCTAATTACTTGTAGACCGAATGTGACATGGGATTACCGAAGTTTGGGAATGCAGCCCTGGTCAGGTAAAAGACGGCTTACTCAGGGAGCGAATGCTTCCGTGCTGCTTACGAATGATGATTTGATACTACACGTTGAATTTGAGCTTGAGACTTGCTGTTCTTCCTTCACTGGGTAAATCGTTAGGCAATATATCACAATTTGAATCAAGCAGTGTTTCGCAATGCCCAATGCAACGGACAAAGGTAGAGACCATGATGTGTCGATACCCGCAATCCTAAGGTATGACTGCATCAACCCAAGACTACCACAGCCAAACATGCCGTAGCAGCGTTGGGAGCAGTCCTGAATTCGATTGGTAGTCCATGGGGACATGAGGGCCAAACATGCCCCTTCCCGCATTCCACAGCGCCAGCGTGGCCACTGGCAGTCCTCTGCTGCGCACAAACTTGCGTCCGTTTTCGCCGAGAATGCAAACCCTTGCTTTTTATTTGGCTGTTGCTTTTTCTGTTGAGATCTCTCCTTGTCCAGTCGTCAAAACACTGAGCAGTACTCGCCAAAGATCATCCCGACGAGAACGCCTCGTTTTAGAGCTATTGGCATCCATCACAAGGGGGCGGCAAGGGGGCCAACTGCTCATCAATTTCCTGTGCCGGGACGGACGCGACACTCAGCCCCCCGCCGCTACATTGTAACCCCAACTTAATCATTTCAGGGATCCAGGGATCAAGTTTGCGCCCGCGGCGCTTGGCCTTGCTCTGGCGAACTTCGACAAAACGAACCGCAGCGCGCATCGTGTATTGCCCGTGCTGTTCGCGATGATAGTTTTCCGGAGGAGTCTGCCAGAACCCGAGGCACGCCGACAATGAGTCGCTACTTCGTCCTCTTCGCGGCGATAGCAGCAGCGCTGTGGCTGTACGCCCGTTCAAGATGTGAGTCTGGATCCTGAGACGTGTCGTCTTCCGCATAGTGCGCGAACCAAGCTGTCGCATCGACGATGCTCCACACCGTCCGCCTTCCCATGCGCCCGAAAAGTCTGCCTTGACCACCAGCGAGCCGCATGCATCGACTACCGCAGCGCGACAGCCGGTCGGCAGCACCCCACAAAGCAGAGCCGCATCAATTGCTGATTCGATTGCGAAGCACCCCCAGAGCCGCGCGAAGACGAAGACCAGACGCACGATTGCGACGAGCGTGGCCCTCGTCGACAGAAGCGTCCCAGCTCACGCGACAGCAGCCCATACCGATGTATTACAGGAGAAGAGAGGCAAAAGAAGGTGGTGCACACACCAGGTGGTGGGACAGAAGAGACGCGTCCAGACACAGGTTTGGGTGATCTCTTCGACCAAGCTTGGGAAGAGGTGGGCTCCATGAGACGAGAAGAAGCCG
This sequence comes from Thyridium curvatum, assembly GCF_004353045.1. Taxonomy (NCBI): domain Eukaryota; kingdom Fungi; phylum Ascomycota; class Sordariomycetes; order Thyridiales; family Thyridiaceae; genus Thyridium; species Thyridium curvatum. The sequence goes on from NW_022156764.1 coordinate 103,265, forward strand.
TGACGGCATTTCCATGGTCAGGTATGTGGTTGTCTTAGCGTCCCATGTTCGCTTTATGGCGAGTCAGTTCTCGTAGAGGCTAACGATCGCGGATTTGCAGCAAGGAAAGCCGAGGGAGTATCGCCGCAGGTAGCCATGGGGATCCTAGAGGAATTCCATACAGAAGACGGTGGAGAGTCTGGATTGCGGGGATGAGGTGCCTATGCTGGATCAGACGAGAACACATAGTTGCCGAGGAGAAGACGACTCACTGGCCCCAATCGTACGAAGGACATGACTGGGAGAGGTGGCTGTTGGAAGGGAGATCACGTATCACCGTGGTGGGATACCATGGGGGGAGGATTCGACACGTCGATGCAGTTTGGCATAGATCACCCTAAGACATAGGGCAGAAACAGTGTTAGAAAGCTACTGTTCATTCCTAGAAGTCGTAGATACCCCCTTTAGTATTTTCTGGCATTCCAAGCTTGACTTTTTACAGATATCCGGTCATAGGCTACCTTTGTATTTGCATGTCTAGAAGAATGTTCCTACGGTTGAAATTCGATTATTGGGTTTGTGCAAGAATTCTTCAAGACGAATAAGCATTCTTTGCCATGAGAACTTGATAAGGGAGTAGCACGGAAGAGAAACCAAGGAAATATGAAAGGATAAGAGACATCCATGATAGGAAACATAATCGTCACATATGCCACTAACCCCGTCTGTCGAGTCCGACAGCTGCCTCATACAAATGCTCATCCCAAGTATAACTAAAATATTTGGCCTCTATCTGCCAAATGGCCATGTGATGTGTACCCTCGAATTCCAAGCCAGATCACCGAAATATGGACTTGCTCTTGGATTCCTTGTGTGACGTCTTCTCAGAGTCACGTTTCGACTTCCTGGCTTCGCCTCGAGGGGATGGCTTCCTTTCGGAGGGCTTTGTTCTTCTCGTCACCTGACTTGACACCTTGTGTGCTGCTCTCTTCAACTTGTCCAAGGTCAGCTTCCCAAGGTTCTTGCTATGGGCGCCCTCCGCTTCATAGATGACTTTGGCTGCATCCTGTGGAAGCAAAGCCCCAACCCTACCCCACGGAGGCTCTTTCAAGATGGCAGAGTAGTTAGATGATTAGATATCGTACAGAGGCTGGGGTTCATGACTGGACGTACTCTTGGATGGGTGCGCATCAAGCTCGGCCGTCGCGAGATCGAAGAGGTCTTCTAATTCTTGCAGACTGTTTCTCGCCGGCTGAACGACAGTCGGAATAGATGAGATCCCAGAGTTGAGCACCATAGAATTTGTTCGTAATGGCAAATCTCCTTGCACGGGAGACGAGGCCAAAGGTGTCGACAACACTGGCGTGTCCGCGGAACGACTCGTCTCCGCCACTGGTGTGGATGAGAAACGCTTCTCTGTCCCTTTATCGCGTCTATCATCGTGATTCACGGAGTGGACTTTGGAAGAGGTCCGATAGGCTCCCGGTTTCTCGTCCCGGTAGTATTTAGGTTCCTTTGTCCTCCGTGAGGTGTGTCGATCCGCTGGAACCGTGGTTCTAGGCGTGCTTTCACCATATTCGTATGAATAACCCTGAGGCTGGGTTGCATATCCCGAGACCTGGACATTCTGATACCATGAGCTAGTGGCCACGTTGCTCACATCCGGGTATTCCCATGTGGTGGCGGCCGGACACATCCCTGATGTAGGAAAACAAAACTAACATCGGCTTGATTCAAGATAGATCCAGAGAACTTCCAGATGTGGTAGAGCAGGCTTAGGATCAGATACAGAGCGGATGGCTGCTCGATCCCTTCCCCGAAGAGTGCTACCTCCTAGGCTCAGGGGCGCAGATCCAGTCCGGTCAGAGGGCCAACAGAGTTGCTTCAAGCGGAAATCAGGCACCCAGGCCTAACACGGGTGTGATGACGTTCATGTAGCTGCAGCGAGCTGTACTAGCAGGGCCAGTTAGTCCAGTATCCAAACCTTGGTCTGATGTTGGCAAAGTGAAGTTGAGCCTGATTCCCAGCCCTGTGACCCAATTGTGTCAGATCAGCCCAGCTGACCCCGCCCACCATCTGAGCCCGAAAGAGGCGCCTCATGCCCATAGTTGCATAATCAGCCTTGCCACCCCTCCTATCCAGTCCAATCAGCGTGTTTCGGCAAGAAGGCACACATTTAACCGACATCCTATCAAAGATGTACCGCCTCATTGCACCTTGCAATTCCTACCCGACCGTGAGCAGAGGTGATTCTCGTACCTGCTTGGCAAGAACCGACACGAGCGACGTCACTAATGAACGTACGCTACTCCCAGTCGTGGTCGCTCGTGGTTTGAGGGCTTGCACATGGGTGCGCCGTCTTGCGCCCTTGTCTCCCGAGCATACTAAGTAATCCTGCGACACCCAAGCGACCCGTTCCGTGGTCTGGCTTACCCCTCGCCATGGCCAACGCAGGCGGACCGGACATCCCTTTCGATCCGTTGCAACCTGCCCTGGACGCGTGGTCAGACGCGTTCAAAGAAGGGCCTCATAGTACTTATCTCATGATAGATAGGTTGAGAGAATCACTTGATCTCAGCGATAAGGATCTCGTCGAGGCACCGGGAGAACTCGGCAAGTGGTCCAAGGAGGCATTCACAGAAGAGGACTGTTTCAACGGGCCCTTCAGAGACACATGGTGCTTGCAGACCGGCAGATGCACCTCTTTCGCCGTGAAGGTAGCGAATCGATTGGAAACAGCATACCCTTATGTCTTTCAATTCCGGTACTTTGATCTTGCTGGAAGGCACCGTGTGGCCCGCTGCGAAAGTACGGGAGTGTTGATTGATTCCGACTATAATGGAGCAGCTATTCAGCCACTCAATGCGACATGGGAGAGCCGCCGTTTGGGAGTGACGGGACGGTGGAGGGAGCATGGTAATGTTTCTAGATTTGAGAGCCAAGGGCAGGCATCACGCTCAATTCAGACGTGGCAAGCAATGGGTACTTGCCTCGAAGATGTGGCGCGTAAGGCAATGGCTCTATGTTACTTCCGGTGAGTAGTTCTTTCAAACCAAGGTCCCGAGGCGTTGGCCTGGTTGAGGACTATAGGCGCTCTCTCGCTACGACCTAGGCTTCTGGTGGGAACAAAGCTGATTGGCTATTTATCTAGCGATGTTATTCCCACGGCGAGAGGCTTGACGCCCATATATCTTGGCATGGTTAGATGGCAATTCGAGGATCACCGGATAGTCTTGATGCCAGACGGGGCCCGCAGAGAGCGGAAATTACATATCACGTTTTCTTCATCTGGGACCCAGGAGACAAGACGACAATGTGTCAACAACTTCGTCCGTTTTGTTGATGCCTACGGAGTGAAGGCGCAATGGGAGGCGGACGGAACGAATAGGATTCACCAAAGGTTTTGGCTGGCTGCTGAGCATGCCTGGGGCCTTCCGAGATGGACAGAACACTTGTGACAACACTGCAAATGATGAGCATTGACAACAGCTAGAAACTCTTGATCCAGGCAAGAGACTTTCTTCTTCTCAAGTTACGTTAGTGAAGAGAAACATGACTTGGTGGTCTAGAGGTGAGATCGATTCGGTCGTCCACGAATCACGACAACGAGGAGTTATGCATCAAACAGACATACGTTTACAAATCCTCGACCCCGTCTGGAATGCTCTTGAACTTGGTACACACCACATGGATCACTAGTGAAATGTTCTCAGTGTGATAAGATTGCATCAATTAGGGCCTTTTGCAGCCCAGGATCGGCACCATGTGATCACACTTAATTGGGTGAATCAAGCCGCTCATACATGCGAGATGGTGTGCAGCCCGCTCGAATTTCCAACCTGCGCCACCCTAGCAGGCTAATCAGTGTTCGCGACCACCCTCCTTTGGTGGCAGCGGGTGGGGGTAGAGACCAGCTGTTCAGGAAGTTGAGCCTCATCGCGGGCCGTTTCGCCCGTGCAGTGATTCCCTCTGTTGCGCTGAACTCGGCAAGTGTATATATATATGTGTGTATTCTCTTTCTGTAGCCTTATTCGTTGTCTGAGTATGTTCTTCTTTTCATTCTATGTCAAGGCCAACCACCTAGTCAGCATTTCGAGATGGCCATGACTATTACACAACAGCTCCCTGCCGCTGGTTCACACACCACGGGAACCTTCTCCCTCAACGGCCAGAAGACCTTGAAGGAATTCCTAGAACGACACGACTTGCAGACTAGCGAGCAGGAAACATGGGCCGACAGTCCGTGTTACGATATCGCATGGAATCCTTCCTTGGATGCACACCTCGAACGGTCCAAGAATCTCGCAGATCTAAACCAAGACCTGCCAACAACTCTTCCTTCGGGTTACCCCAAAGTCATTGAATCTGGGCGTGTCTGGTCCGGGGCTGACTTTGAGGATGACATGGCTTACACTCACAAATTGGAAGCGCATGATCTGGAAGAGATTTCTGCCGCAGTCACACATTTTCTTGGTCCGTAGCATATGGTTCGAGTGGAGTTCCTTCATGAAAACTGATCAATGGCTCGTTCAGCTCGATCAGACAATCCCCACGTCGATGAGGTCTGCCCTGAAACATTCAGACTGCCAAAGCTTGAGTCCAAGCTCAGAGACTTGACAAAGACGATCCACGGAGGAGCTGGGTTTTGCGTTATCCGTGGTCTAGATCCTCACGCCTTTTCGCCACTTGAGCGCGTCATTGCGTACGCTGGCATCACTTCCTACATTGGCAACACCCGAGCTTGTCAAGATTCAGGCGGGAGCAAGATCAGTACGCGATTGAGCAGTTTCTGCGAGAGGTAGCCGTCACTGACACGCATCGCAGTTCACATCAAGGATCGTGGGCGTACATTTGAGGGTGCCGAAATGCGGCAAGCTCCATATTCCAATGTTGCTCAGGTAAGCTACGGTTCTTAATGACTGATTTGGATTGCGATTGTCTAGTTATCTCACCTCAAGTAGCCCTTTCACAGTGATGTTTGCGATATACTTGCCATGTACGTGCAAGAGACAGCTGCAGACGGAGGGCACTTCAAGATTGCCTCCTCTGGGAAAGTGTACAACGAGATCGCACGACACCGACCAGATTTGATACATATGTTGTCAAAGGATTGGATCTTCAACAAGTAAGCCCTATCAGACTCATACACCGGATAGTGATTCGACTCATAGATTCTCAGGTTTTCTACTACAACACCATCGTGGGAAAGTCGCCCTGTGCTCTTCAACTTTGGTCCCGTTCATGGGCCCAGCTTTCAATTCTCGCGCCGCCCACTTACCGGTTCACCTGTCGCGCCCTGGACACCAGGAGTACCCAGGATGACACAAAGACAGGCTGAAGCTCTCGATGCAGTGCACTTCACGGCTACAAGGCACCAGCTTGCGATACAGGCCGAGCGAGGAGACATCATTCTCGTGAACAACCTCGCTATCCTCCACGCTCGCGATGCCTTCATGGACTCTGCAAAGAAACAGAGGCATATCATGCGCATGTGGCTCAGGAACGAAGAGCTAGCTTGGCCAACACCCAACGCCCTGCAAGCTATCTGGACACAGAATTATTCCAAGGATTCACCGTGGCACAAGTCATCTGTCTGGCACCTGGAGCCGCCCACTGTCCCGAAGAGACTGATCTTCCAGAAGTTCTTGTGCTCCTGATTTGTTTCACTGCTCAACTTGGTTGAAGACTCTGATGCACACTTCCACTCTACCGCCAAAGCGTCAAATCATTGCTTCATTCTCATTTTCTGATTTGCAAGATTATGTTATTACTGTACAGGGTAGTCATTTCGGCGCCAGTAGTTCTTGAGCCTGTTAAATCCTCAGATAACCCTCTTACGTATCACTCAATCGTAGCTTTGAAATTGTCAGCATTCATTCTGATCCCAGGATGCCGGGGACCCTCTGCAATTCTCATAGGTGACAGCAAGTTAATCCACACCTAATAAGGGTTAGTGATAAAACAGCAGCGAACATGATGACCCTTCTCATCTGACGAAAGTACACATTGGTGACTTGTTCTTGAGGTGTGTACATATAGTAATCCGGGTATGTCTATCATCCAGCACGCCCCTCCTTAGTCATCATCATAAATTAGCGGTGCGTGCGTGATTTCACGCCAATCTCGCACCACCTATTGAACAACGTTGTAATTATTTACACGCATTGCGAGGCGGCAGATAGATACGTGTGGTGTTTTTCACCTCCGGCAAAATACTCAGGACAAGTCAAAGCTTCAATATCATTCATACCATACTCACCTCAAAAACCCTCCCATACGAGTCATACAATGGCATCGATGCGAGAGCCAGATGCTGCCTCTCAGACTCCCCTCCTCGGCGACACAGATGCGGCGGCAGAGGAGCCGACAGCGTACGGCACGGCCGAGACGCATGCAGCTCTGTCGGAAGAGGAACAACAAGGTGTCTTCAAGCGCAACCTAGGCACTATTGAGGCCTTCGCCATCATCATCAGCATCGTCGTCGGGAGCGGCATCTTTACCTCCCCTGGGGCCATCGACCAGAATGTCCCATCACCCGGCGCGGCATTGCTGACGTGGCTGATCGGAGGGGCCCTCGCGTGGACGGGTGCTACCACTCTTGCTGAGCTCGGCACCGCCATACCAGGCGAGGGCGGCGTGCAGGCCTACCTACAGTACATCTTTGGCGACGTCTTTGGCTTTCTGGCAGCTTGGACTTGGGTGGTGGCCGTCATGCCGGCGACGCTCGCGATCTTGAGCATTGTCTTTGTGGACAGTATCTTATCTGCCGCTGGAGTTGCGAGTGAGGCTGGAAGTTTGAAGCATAAACTTTTATCGATCGCCATCCTGGTCGTGACCAACACCTCCAATGCAATCAGCACGAAGGCCAGTACCCGGCTGAACAATTTCTTCGTGGTGACGAAATTCATCGGTATTCTGGCCGTCATGGCTGCTGGCTTGGGAGTTGTAATTGCCCATTCTCTCGGACGTGATGCGAAGAACGGGGGCAAAGACTGGTTCCGCAGATCATGGTTCGAAAATCGAGATAGCTTTAACCCGGACGGCTCTCGGATCGTCTGGGGAGATCTACACGTATGGGAAATACTCGGCCACTTTTCGACAGCAATATATGCTTCTCTTTGGGCATACTCTGGTTGGGACAAGGCAAGAGAAAAAGCACGGCTCACCTTGAGAGATAAAGGCTAATTACAGAGCAGGCTATTTACATTACAGCTGAGCTCTCTGCGCCGGCGCGGCAATTGCCATTGGCTATTAACTCTTCTATACCGACAGTCGTAGTTGGTTTCGTCGCAGCCAATGCTGCCTACTACGTCCTTCTTCCGTGGAACATGATCTCAATTACAGATAGTGTCGCAGTTGTAAGTTTCCCCACCATGTTCCCGATTTCGTTCATTGACAGTTTTCCCAGACCGCGATCACCCGCTTGCTCGGCCGTGCCTTCGGCATAATTGCCGCTGTTGTGGTCTGCCTTGTAGTCGCCGGATCCTTGCTTGGCAACTCGTTCGTCGCTGGGCGGATGGCCGTTGCCGCTGCACGGCGCGGCTGGCTCCCCGAGATCTTCGGACGGATCGGCTATGGTGACTTCACACTGCGTTCCTCACCCTCTGAGGACGTTTCATCACCAGAAGAGCCAGGAGTGCCTGTTGACGACTCCAAATCCGACGCCCCTGTCTATGCCTTGATCTTGTCCACCATCTTGTCAGCCGTCTACATTGCCTTTGGCAATTTCAGGTCCCTCTTGACCTTCAACGGGATGGGCGAATATTCGTTCTTCTTTCTCACGGTGCTTGGGGCTTTGGTCCTCCGGTTCCGAGATCCCTCACTTGATCGACCATACAAGCCGTTCATCGTGATACCCCTGCTCTTCGCGTTTGTTAGTCTGTTCATTGTGGTCAGAGGTGCTACATTTGAGCCGTTGTTGTTCGGTGTCTTGGCTCTTGTATGGGCTGTTGGCCTTGGCTTCTATGTTCTCAGGAGGACTCTTGCAGCTTGGTCTAGCTAGGAAAGCATGGGTGTGGAAAAAGACAACATCTAGCCAGTCTTGTCTGGTGAATGGGATTGGTCATGCTATTGGAATTCCCGATCTATCTATCCTACGCAAATTGCGGCATGGCTCGCTCGAAAAGCCGGTTCAAATGTACGCCCAGCGGAAAGTAATTGACAAAGAAGCCTCGAGATATCCGGAAGAGTATGATGGGAGCATAGACGATGCCCCTATCTCCTTCTTTGCTCGAGACACCGATCCTGGACAGCTCCTTGTACTCTGTATTCAAGGCCAACTGTACGAAAGACGCGCCGAGGTCTTCGTACGAGCAACCTAGTTTGACAGAATCCGACGAAAACTCGAAACCAGACCCGGGTTCTTCAACGAGAACATTGGGCTGCACCGACAGGAGTGACAGGAGAGATGGATCCTGGGACAGAATAGCCTGAGCGGCGTCGAGATCAACGTAACCCATCCGGAATGCCGTTGTGATCATCCAATGCACAAACCGTGGACGGGCCGCGGCAAGGCGCTCATTTTTTGTTGATGAAGATAAGAGAAGAACTCGAGGTGGTTGCCACGAGTTGGCCGACCGCTTGAGCGATTGCAAGGCCGCGGAGATGGCGGAAGCTGAATCTTGAATGATGGTGCTGGGGCTCATCCCATTGGATCCTGTGGTGCAGATGATGACTTGCGCGTCGGAGAGACACCTCTTGATTAGTTCTTCGTCATGAATACTGCCGATATGTAGATTCACCCTAGAGTCAGATCGAAGGGTGGGAAACATCTTGAGTAATTTTTCGGATGACCGTGCGTAGATGTTTAGTTCTGCGATAGTACTCTTGAGCAAACCGCGTAGGACTTCTCGCCCAGTTTTCCCAGTGGCCCCTAAAAGTGCTATACTAGTAGGCCGCTCCATTCGTGACATGGTTTCTGTTTTCTCAGTTCGGTCTTTTCTCTCTCTCTAGTCCTTGTATTTTATCACTCGTCTTCTAGAGATGTTGTAGTTGATAACTGACTTTGCCTCTCTGAAAATGGACAAGTTGTGATCGACAACCATACGAACACGCACTTTTTGGGAGAGCCTGATATAGCATGATACCTGGGGAGTTGAGGCAGTGCCTTGAGTCTTAAGCTATATAGCATCTTGCAGCCCGCTCTAAAGCGTTTACTCTGACTGGTCAAACCAGCAGCTTTGTTGATTAATCCTGTGTGGGCAACACCTTCAGGAACCCCTGGCAAAACTGTGGGGTGTGGGGAGGGTTCCCGCCACCAACAGACTTTGCGGGACCAGAGCTGTGGAATTCTACCATGACAACAAAGGCAGCCGCTTCCGGGGAGGGACCAGTTCAGAGAGATCCAAAGATCAAATAAAGGTGGAAAGGTTTGTTTTAGAGGGGCACTGCGATTCCCCCATGAATTACGAATAGCCGCATATTCACTGAGTCTTCCCCTGACGGCCACGCTACTTGCTCAGTTCCTAGGCTGCGACTAAGAAGTATCAGCGAAGGCAGAGTGATATTTAATCACTCCAACAGTATCATACAGTATCTTCTGTCGATCAATGCTCCAAAGGCAGGATTAGGCCATGGCATCAACCACTGACTACTCTGTCCGCCTCCCGGAGCCTACTGGGAATACTACGCTGGACCCTGCCCCCAAGTATGACGTGAACGTGCTCAAGGATGACCGTACCCAAGCACTGCGTCATTTGCTAGAAGAGGGTCATCAAGCCGTTGCACCGCTTCGAAACCCGAGCTTGATCCTTCACAGTCACTTGCCACACGTAAGTGCAGCTCTTCGGACGCTCCCTTCACCGAAAGAGAGAGCCAGGGCGGGCGTGTCAATAGCCATTCTGACTCGCCACTAGCTTTTGGGCTCGGCCTATGCCCTCGGTGCCGACAAGGACCAGCTAAAGCGTACCTATGAGCACGACATCAAGACTCTGGTCGCAGTTGACGACTCGTTCCCCCGAGGCGACCAGGTTACAGCCGAGAACTGGAGAGACTCGCTCACGGTCAAGAAGTAAGCGAATGAGGCCAGCTGATATATGATGTGTTCTGCAGTATTATTATTGCTAATAAACAACAGGTATACTATGGCCTATGTTGACTTTTTCGACGAGGAGATCAAGAAGAATGACGGAGATTGGAACAAGGTGGTACAGAACTACCTCTTCTCAGGACCAGAGCCGATCGTGAATGGAGGTATCGGAGGGCGTATGTCTCTCTCCTCAAAGTGGGAGCCAGCGTGTTGGCGCGAGAATGCTGATCAGATTTAGTTGCTCATCCGTTCATTCATCTTGCCTATGCCTACGAGTTCAACATCCCCGAGGTTGCATCGCAGGCATTGAGCCTCTTCTGCACCGAGTATGCTCCGCTTCATGGGCTTCTGGATCAATACCCACCAGACACCTCGACATATCAGACAGACTCGCTTGCCGAGGTGCTCAGGCGAGTACAGCTCGATAAGCGCTTCGACGGATTGATTGAGCATCCGGGCACAGTTGGCTTTGGTATCATCCTTGGGAAGCGGTTCCAGGAAGCCTTGGAGCACTGGAATGCCTGGAAGGTCGGGTCTCCTGCCAAAGCGCTTGAACACATCTGCGACATGTCCGTGCTGGTCGCCATTAGCACCGGCGACCGGGAGAAGAAATACGACTTCTTCTACGCCCACGTCATGACGGTCTGTCACGCGCTCCGCATCCTCTTTCACCACCTACCAGAAGACCGCCGGGAATGCATACTGCGCCAGTACGCCATGTACGCAATCTTCATCTACATTCTTCAGTTCCGTTTGCCATTCGACAAGAGCGCCGTCGATTCGATCCCCACTGAAGGCCGCGACTGGACCTGGGTCACGGAGAAGGCGCTCAAACACAAGTGGGCGCTCGACGATCACTTTTTCAAGGTAATGCGCGCGCTCAAGGCTTTTGCGGAGACTTACGGTGAGAAGGATGGATACTACCTTAAGGCGGCAATCAAGTACATCACCGAGTTTGACGGGTGGGAGGGATTTGGCCTGGGTGTTGAGGGTTTCTTACCGAACAGGGATGGCTATGTGCCTGAGTGATGTAGGTTGCCTCGCAAAGTAGTACTTTTTAATATCTTCCAGTACCACCGTCAATTCTGGTCTTCTGTAGAGGTTTACATTGGTTGTGTCTGTTTGATTTGTATACCAAGGTGGAATATACCCTTGACTAGGCTAAAGAACCTCGGGTAACATGAGGGGCGTCCAAGATTGAGGTTCGTGGTCACCACTCGAGGACATTTCGGGTATCGCAATGTCCGGTGTGTGTCGGGACCTGCTGGAACCGGTTCATGTTTCCTCTTTCCAAAAACCCACAAGAGTTGATCTAGTATAGTTGATAGACTAGGAATCCCCATTCGAGAAGGGATTAGCAAGGTCATTCACAAGATTCTCTAGTATGCTGGCAAACTTCCGAGATATCTCCCAGGGACCCACGCGGCGCAGAAGATCAACCGCGTTGCACAGGGCGCTGGCGTCAACTGAACAGAACAGCAATGAGCGGGCCCTCCAAGCCCGACGGGAAGAGCTAGATCTGGGTTCGGAGATCTGGAACTCCTGGCAGCTTCCCTCGTCAAGGAGTGACGTGGTAGCTTCTCGTCTCGGCTGGTATTTGACATAGCAGTAGATTACCATACCGGAATAGAACAAGGCCTTGGCTACGTGTATAGCTGGTTGCATACTCGTCTGTGGGACCTCCATGTGGCGTTGGATCAGCAAGGCGTGAAGTACGCAGCGCCGGGCTTCCGAAGTTGCAGCCCATTTCCGGCCGGCTTCGAGGCTATCCTCTGCAATGCCAGGGCCGTCCCTCCCAATAAGGCGTTCCAGGAGGTCAAAGTCAGCGTAGAGGTACAGGAATGCCTCGTGCCACAATGCCATAAGGCAGTGAGGATCTTCTGTCGACTCTGCCCCAGCTTTAGAGTAGGCATTAAACCAATCCATCAATGCAGCTCTGGTCTTCTGCGCCGTCGCTAGGTCGATGGGAGAGTTCCTGACCTCAAATGTGGAGGCAATAATGGAGGCTAACAACCCGTAGGCATGCATGTGTGAGCATGTCTGCGAGGAGTGCATTGCACCCCCTATGCTGGTTCTGTGGCTGCTTTCCATTCTATCCTTCACCAGCTCTTGCCACTGTGAGGCAGTCGTCGCAGTGAATACCTCCTCGGAACAGCAAAGTGGAAGAGCATTGCCACTATGTCGCAGAAGTGGCTCATGGTGGAAGATGCTAGCCAGCTCGCAGTCATGAATGTGCAACACTATTGCAATACGAGCTGTTTCCTCGGCTTTGATCCAGAGTTTCCAAGCATCTTCGGCACACGCAGAGTTACTGAGCCCTTGGAGCTGGAGAGGGTCGACGCAGTTGAACATGCCATCGCGGCGGGCCCATGCTATAACGGTGCCATGGAAGCATTCGGTCATAAGAAGATCGCTGGCGTTCCCGCTCAGCATGCCGAATGTCTGTCCCAGGGTGGCCGCCTGCACCATCGACAGCGCTTCCTGGCCGCCGCATCGTATTGAAGTCTCCCACTACCACTATGATAAGCGTGGTCCTTATTGAAGTGAGGATCCATGCTCGAACTACTCACCGATGTCAAGATCGCCTTGTTAAGCCTCTTATAAATCTTCTTGCCCTGTGCGACAGCAGGCGCCGAACCGACGAATAGTGCGCCGATGGAGCATATTGAGAGCAGTAATAGAGCGTTTTCAGATGATGGTCGAAATGACGGGGCATGGATAAGGGGTAAGAATTGGTTAAATCGTGCAAAGTAGAGCTTTATACACAGATTCTAGTAAAGCTTAGTGTCGGTCTTGATAGCGATGCAAGCAAATGCTGGACGAAGGGCTTAGTCACCACTCACCAGAAAGTCCGCAGATGGGAGTAAATCATCGCTCAAATGCGGACGAAGCCGGCTCGAGAGGTTGGCCCTGTAAGCTTCGTCCACCTGTTCCTGATCGAACCTTGTAGGACCGTCTTGACTTGCGACATCGTGACTGATTCTGGTATACCAGATCTCTTGAATTGTGGAGTGATACCCGCTGGGAGATAGCAGTCTAGTCTCCTCTGAAAGTTGAAATGTAGGGTCGGGACTCTGACTTTCATGGATAGCGTGGTGAACCTGTTGCCAGTCTGGGATACTCGCAGAGATAGAATCTTTGAGCGCGTTGATATCAAAGGCATCACCGAGCAACCAAAATGACTGGTGTGAACTCAGATTTATATCCCATAGACCAGCTTCTGCAGGAGTATCAAAGAAGTTCACTTCGCCGCTGATGTATGGGTCCCCTCCGGCGGGCTGCGGCGAGATGGTCTGCGGTATACAGGAGGTGGACTCTGGTCCTGTGTTGGAATAGCCGAGTGCTGTGTCCGCCGCCCTCTCACCATTCAATGCAGTCAGCGGCTCGCCATCGAATACTTGTGAGGGCGATGCCCGTGAATTGTCTATACCCCAAGAACGAGGAGGGGAGTGACCACCCGGGTGACCAGAGTTGCTGCTCGGCGATTTTTCGGACCCCACGATAATTGCTGACTCTGAAATCGACGGCGAGGGAACTTGGCTAACTTCGATATAGGATGCAACGGATGCACCCTCTGGCAGAGAATGTGTGCGGATATGCCGCAAAAGCGAATCACTATGAAAACAATTTAGCCTTGTCAATGCACCGTGGAGCAATGAGGCAAGAGTCTGTACTGTCGGCCGTATGACTTGTTACAGGCTTGACATCCAAAGGGCTTTTCTTTCGTATGTGATCTCACGTGCCGTGCCAGGTGCTCGGTTTTTGAGAACTTTTGACCACAGTAACTGCACTTCCTTTCTTGCGGTCGATGACGCCGGGTATTGATTTGCATTGGGCGTCCTTCATAGGTCCGCTGGTAGGAGACTTGTTCGGTCATGCTGACCACCAGATGTAGCAAAGAAAGGGAAATCAGAGGATAGAGCGCCACCAGCATGAGCCTGAAGCCCAATGCCATGCAGTAACGAAACTCGTGTCCCCAAGGCAACCTGCTAGCTGGGTTGGCTGGTGATACTCTAGCCGTGAGAAGGAAAACAAGAGAAATAGAAAGACATAATTACTGAACACCGCGCCACCCACCCTGCAAAGCATGGGGAGGGGTATTAGAGGATCATAACAAAGAGGGGACACAAGAGCACCAACGATCCGGTCCCCATTCCCCAATTGCTCTCATTCCCTAAATTCTAATTGGTGAGACTTGTCGAGGGATGATAGTGCGGGGGTGTGTGGAGGAAAGCTACCCGTCCAAGATGGCATGTAGGTCCGAATGAAGTTGATCCTTGAATTGTCTGAAGGGGGATTTACCAGGACCCACCACCGAGCCTGCACCAAGGAGGCATCTTGCAAGTTGTGATGAATCTCAATGTCGATTTTTCTTGCGGTAGAAGCTAGGAATGTTTGCACACGCGTGGTGGGTACCTTGGACGGAAGTCGTCATGTGGCAGCAAGGGACAAAGGGAAAGCAAACATCGAAAACATGGGTCGGCGAATGGAATGAACCGAGACATAATTACACCTCCCCCTAGGCTCTATTGCTCATGCTTTGTTCACATACAACCCAGCTGCCTCGACCTCCTTCACCCAGAGACCCCAGGGCCGAGACACCGACCAGCGGGTCACGTCCTCCGTATCCTCGAGTTCTTCGTCTTCCAAGTACTTGATGTGAAAGTTGCCTGTCCCGTAAGTGGCAGCCGCTGTGGTAAGCGCTGTTGTCTGGATCCGCGCATTGGATTGTGTGAATATGGCACGGAGCACCGCGTCTTGAATACTCTCGCCCACGACCGTGAATCCATGGCCCCTCATCAGAACAACCGAGTGATCAAGTGTCTCCCCATCTCCTCGCCCAGAGAAGCTCAAGGCAAGCGCATTCCCCAGGCGTGTGTTAGAAATAAGCATGTCTCGCTTGTCGTCTTCCTGGTAGACATTCTTCACATCGAAGACGGGCACTGCTGCGCCTAGGAAGCCTGCCATGTGGTAGCAGGGACGCATCGGAACACCGCTGACGGTGTACGGCACCACAGCCTCAGAGTGGCTATGGACAATGCTCCGAATGTTTGGATAAAGCTTGTAGCATTCGCTGTGTATGCAACGTTCGGCGTACCCCTTGGCAGAACTAGGGTCGACAGGCTCGGCCGTGGAGATGTAATATTCGATCAAATCTTCTGGGGAGGACACCGTCGCAGGAGCGATGGAACGGCTCATGATGAAGATGTCGGACTTGTGCGGGTGACGCACTGATAAATGGCCGTAGGCGTCGAGCACACCGTGATGGTGCAGAATATGGCATCCTGAGATGAAGGTGCGATACACCTCTTGTAAATCCGTGTCGTTAATATCGGCAGTCATGGTCATGGGTGTAGGAAAGAGAGTGTGATGATGGCAGTGGCGATGATGTCTTGTTTGCCAGCCAGAGATGAGAATGTCATCATAACTTGTTGCTGTGCAACAGCTTGAGTAAACCCCGCTATGAAGTGGTACGAACTGTCCCGCCGCCACCGTTCGGCTGGTTCCGTTTTGACTACATAAGGTCGTTTGGCTCGTTACTTACCGTCAGATCATGCCAGACTCTCACCCCGTTTCCTGTACTCGATCCGGAGGGATCCCGTCGAGGTCCCGTCGAGCAAGGGGGCTGCTTTGAAGCTCGAGCCTGCCCACTGTTGCCGTTGGCGGGCACTGACTGGTCGCATCTGGTCCGACCCTCAAGCCGAAAGCTCCTCAAAATGGAAGGAGGATAGAGTACTCCCTTCTCCAGCTTTTCTGATGAGATCGAGCAAGCACACTAACTCCGCAGTCCAGAAGGCGATACTTCCGGTAGATCTAGGGTTACTTCAAAAGGGGGCGAGACGGTATTTCCTCAAGCGTGGTGGAAACAAAACAGCGGTCACTCATCCTCTGCCAAGGACCTGCCGTGCATTAATCCCACGCTATCTAGGTGCATACCTTCCGTCCTGTGGCAAGCCAGTGGATGCCACCACTATTGGGGGAAGAAGGAAGTAGTACATGAAGCATTGCGGGACGAGTGGGACTTGCGGGATGTGGTGGTGTTTGCTCTTACTTGAGTGTGGGGAGGATGCCAACCTCGTTTTCCTTCGAGACAAAGACGAGCAAGACAGTCCATACCAAATCATTACATCTCGTGAGGACCAGCATACTCAATTTTTGATCTTAGTGTTTTGAACCTCTTTGAACAGTTGCACCCTCAGCATCCTCCCAGCCGGTGATCATCAGGATGGCTGAGAAGACGTCATCTTCAGGGCCGTCCATCGGCAGATCCGTGACCCTCCACTTCATCGGAGACTGGGGCATGGCAAACTTCCACAGAATCTGTGCCTTCCTAAGCCAGCAGTTCAGCGACCGTGCGGGCCCGCGCACCCGAGTGGCCACCTGGAGCATGCGCGACGGCGGCGTTGAAGGCATGCAGCTCGTCCACGACGGCGAGGCCGACCTCTGCATCGCCACGCCCGCCAAGCTCATGCAGACGGCGCTGACTGGGACGGGTCTGTTTGCCCGCACCGGGCCGATGCCCTCATTGCGCACGCTGGCGGTCTTGCCGCAGCGCGACCGAATGCTGCTCGCCATCGATCCGAAATGGGGCATCCGGTCGTGGGCGGAGCTGAGGCGGAAGAAGCCCGCGTTGAGGATCGCGACATCTGTGGACGACGGCACCAACTTTATCGGTTACGTCGCTATGCGATACATGGAGGCCCACGGCGTCACGGAGGAGACGCTGAAGTCGTGGGGCGGCTCGTACGTCCTGACGACCCGGCCCGAGCAGGCCATCGAGAACATGCGAGTGGGCAACGCCGACGCCGTGCTTCAGGAAGCAATTATGACTCCTTGGTGGAGGAACCTGATGGAGAACCACAGCTTGGAACCCATTCCCAGCGAGGACGGTGCCGTCGCCAGGCTCATTGCCCAGGAAGGCTTTCGGCGAGCTTCAATCCGGGCTGGGTTCTGGGAGACCATCCCCCAAGAGATTCCGACCATTGACTTCTCAGACTTCTTGATCATTGTGCGGGAGGACATGCCTGAGGATATCGCGTACCTGCTGACCTGGTGTCTGGTCGAGCGTCGCCACGAGCTTGAGGCTCAGTACGCCCACATTCCGCCAGAGAGAAGCCCTCTGTCGTATCCGCTGGACCCTGTGGCGATGGCAAAGCCCTCAATTCCTTTGCATGCGGGTGCCAGGAGGTTTTATCAGGCAGGTGGTTATCTATCTTAGACACGACCCAGCATGAACTCGTGTCCTCTATTCACTAGAAACGTTGGACGTTAGAGTTACTTGAAAGTTAATGGTTAAACGCTTTTGGAGCACGGGCAGTTGTATCTATAATTACTCTTTGCCAAATGGCCCACGTTATTTTTACCAAGCAGGAGAGGGTGATTCGTGACCAGGTATGTATGTTACTCGTCTTGCAGTGATACAGAATCCACGGTACTCAGGTGGCAATCAACGCTGAAGCCTATCCGCCGAGAGAGTCTCCAAGTCTAGACTGGTATTCAGGAGACGAGGGTATGACGACCACAGACTCGCATAGCATTGAACTGGTTGGGTAAGCGGTTTGGTTGGCCTTTCGCAATGCAAGAGTTCCTGTGAACGAGTGTTTACATGCTCAAACGTGTCCGAATCGAGAAGTAGTGCGCGTAGGGTTGTGGACTACAACGCGACGCGCAACCCTTGTTAGCTGCGAGAACAAGTCTTGTCAAAATTGAGAGAGGGTGCAGTGTGTATTCGGTATGTCAAAGGTACATCGAGACATTGAGAAAGCTACAACAGTCATGCAAGCAGGGTCTTCGGGTGAAATCATTCAGCTACTCACAATCTATGGTAACCGTCTGCCCAAGTGCACATCTGCAAATAAAATCATTATCTTGGCCGGCTGGTCCACACCCATCCGGCATCGAATGAGATGCTGCAAAGTGTAAACCAACCCGAGAGATTGCATATGCAGGCGCGTGCAAATTAAGTGCACTCCCTTGTCGGGAAGGCATCTGCGATGCCGCGTGTAAAGGAGGGCGTAAGCCGCTTGCATTCGGTTACCGTTGACAGAATACCTTGACAGATGAGGTGGGATGGATGCATGCAAGACTCATTAATAGAAAAAACGAGGTGCGTTGCTGGCAGACGCCAGGACAATAAAAAAGATGGCCTTGTGTAGATGGGTAATTGTATGGGTTATGGCTACTTCACCACATTTAGGAGAATGCTGACAGAGAGGGACAAGAGCCGACGGCCAAAAGTTAGAGAGGCACTGGGAGAGGTGCATCTTCCGGCCGGTTCGTCCGTGTACACACGCCGGAGATTTCGGGGCCGAGGACATAGAGCTTTAGCGTATAATTAAAGTCCAACAGGGTGTAAGCTTCTGAGACCAATTTGTCTCCGAGGGATGTGTCCGACACAGCGTGACAAGATCTCTAGTTTTGGTGTGCTTGTGGTAGACAACAGACACTGGAGCCGGACTTGTCGGTCTTGAGTCAGGAAGGTGGTCTGATGACGCAGTCTTCCAAAGGATATCTAAGAGAGGTAAATACGGACCACCAAGGTGGACATTCTACGAATTCATCCTGACGCATCTCACCAGCAAGAATCATCGCTACGAAAACTCTACATTCGAGCAACTTACCTTAACCTTACCCAACCTTACCTTACACGCCCCCCGCCTCCCCCAACAACATCCCTCCCAATGCCCTACACCCTCGTCCTCCTTCGCCACGGCCAGTCTACCTGGAACGAACAGAACCTGTTCACAGGTTGGGTCGACGTGCCCGTCTCGGCGCTGGGCCTCGCCCAGGCCCGGCACGCAGGCGAGCTGATCAAGCGGTCGGCCCGCCTCCCGGACGTGGTGCACACGTCCCTGCTGCGGCGCGCCATCGCGACCGCCGACGCGGCCCTCGACGCCGCGGACCGCCACTGGGTGCCCGTGCGGCGCACCTGGCGGCTCAACGAGCGGCACTACGGCGCGCTGCAGGGGCTCGACAAGGCGGCGACGGCGGCGCGCGTCGGCGAGGCGCAGGTCCGAGTCTGGCGGCGGTCGTACGCCGCCGTGCCGCCGCCGCTTGGCGAGGCCGAGCGCGCGGCGCAGGACGCGGACCCGCGGTACGCCGGGGTCGAGACGCCCGGCGCCGAGTCGCTCGAGATCGTCGTGCGGCGCATGCTGCCCTACTGGACCGAGGGGATCGTGCCGGACCTGCGGGCGGGCAGGACGGTGCTCGTCGCGGCGCACGGGAACTCGTTGCGGGGGTTGATTAAGGAGTTGGACGGGCTGAGCGACGAGGAGGTTGTGGGGTTGGATCTGCCTACGGGCGTGCCCATTCTGTACGAGCTTGGGGAGGATATGAAGCCTCTGCGGAAGGGTGGGAGGAGGCTTGATGAGACGGAAGGGTGAAGGGCCGGGAAGGGAGTGGAGTGAGGGAGGGTATGAGATGGCGAGTGTTCATGTTGAGGATGGAAGCAAAGAAGCAAAACTACCCAGCGTTGATCGGTCTAGTTTTCCAATGCAAGGAGGAGATGCGAGATGCAAGCGAGGATGGAAATGCGTGCGGATGCCGAATGCGGTTGGCCCCTGGACATGCAGACGCAGAAATTGCCTGATAAGCGCCCAACGACCGACGCGAGCAGCGACTATTGGACATGCGGCCGCTTCTGGCGGCCCATAAATGGAGATGGGTGGCTGTCGAACCAACAGGAGGGCGAGGGCTGGAGACGCCGTGCAGCCGAGCAGACGCATAATTAGATTGCCCTCAATGAATGTAACAACATGTGGTGGCTGTGTACTGACAAATGTGGGTGTTGCCGTTCCGACTTGCAGCGGGCACGTCGTGGTCTCAATGGTACAAGAGGTGCGAGAGAAGAGTAAGGCCCGGTTCTAGATGACTGTCAGGACATGGCTTGCATTAGTCTAGTGGAATCTGACCATCTTGATGAGCTGCACGGTGCTCGAAAGGGGAGCTCGACAAAGCTGCTGAAGGGAGGAAACACGCCGTGATGGCGGGGGAGCATCCGGGAAAGCAATTATTGACACACCGACTTTACACACTTGAGCGGAAATAAGGCAAGTTTGTGGATGGCAGACGTATTGAGTGATATTGGGTTCATTGCTGCAACCACACAATGTACGTTGAATGGCAAGTGACCCTCGTGACGCCGTGCATCTACGCGTGATGAACTTTTGACCAATTTGCTGCATGCCAGAGCCGAATTCCGACTTGCCGCCATTGTGCACTTCTGTACGCGCTTGAAAGGTCCCGCCCGTCTCCAAGAGATATCTCCAATTTAGGATTGGGGAGGTAGCAAACAATAACCAGGAGTCCAGTCGATATCAGGAACCCTGGCAGACTTGTCCGCACTTCGAGGGTCCGAAATTACTCGGAAATATCACATCAAGATGACGATATAGGGATAGTAATCTCAAAGCTAGCCAGCCCGATGTAGTAAAACGGTCATGGCAAAATTGTGGATGCTGCCGACATTGACAGTGGTCTTTGCCTGGTTGACTACCAGAGAACTTGAGTGCCAGTGGTACGCTGCAGCATGAGGAATCCTTTCGCGTATTCCTGCGTAGGAGCTTCATGCGATCCTGTCAGACTGACTTCTAAAACCTCGCTTCTCGCGGATGTTGGCACGGCACGGCACATGGCAAGGCTTGTTTAATTACCGGGGCTTTTTGGTCCTGCTTCCAGAATCCCGGGTCTGCATCCTGCGTAACTTGCGCGCAGAGACCAATTGGGCTGGTTCCAGGGCTGACACGTAGGATCTCAACTGACACACAATGCTCTCGAGGGCTGAAGAAGAGCCTGAAACTACGCTAACACTACGGCTTCAAACCTGGGATTGAGTAGAGATGGCTACCGGCCTCCATTCTACAGTAAGCTCCTGCAAAAACGGAGCAGGCAAAGGATGGGGAGCATGGGGGGGCAGGAAAACAGAACTAATGCCGTCCAGCGTGTGCTCTTGTCGCGAATGGCCAACAAAAACTCTCAGTAGCTGTGCCAGTCAAAGTGCCAAAGCTGGCAGAGAACATGGCCGTCAAGAGGAGTCGGCTAAGTGTCCAAGGAAAAGGATGCACAATGTTACCATGATGAGGCAGGTCAGATGAAGCGGAGCTGGTCGACAGGTGGCAGGTGAGTGCGCATGAGCTCGTGTACCGGTATCACGAGAAACATGAGGACGAAACAAGAGAGACGCATATTCTAGGCGAGTAAAGCGTGGGTAGTGCTGCCCGAAGCATAAAGGGGGAAGGTGATGCCGCCAACAGAGCCGGCAGTCTATGCGAACACCAAGCAACTTGGACTTGTAGAGCACGGAGCCAGTTGTGGCAGAGCTCTGTCAACCTTTCCTAGCACAGCGCATGTGGGAGCAATTTCGTAGTACTCTAAGCAGACTTGTCAGCATACGCATAACAGCTTCAGGGTCAATACCAAGACACCCACGCGAGCAGATGCTGGGAAGCATGTGTCTGGCCACACGAGACAGCTGCCCAGAGCGACCAGAGCCTGTTGTCCATGGCGTTCGAGGGGTGGCTCAGCTTGGATGCCCGCAAGACGAAGGACATGGAGGTAGGAGAGAAGATCTGACCAATATCGGATGCAGCGTAGTCTCGCAGCTGGCAGTTGGTATCGAGAGAGAAGCACAACTTGAAAATGGCGGCCGCGTTAATGACTTCAGACACCAACAATGGGACGCGGAAAGACCTGACAACGGCACTCCAAGCTTTCAGGGCACCCTCCGGATACGTCAGTGGCGAGCCCACAGCGCATAGGCATCCTGAGAGGCTGTGTGATCCGGTTCATGGAGACTTCCAGGACGGGGTGGACATCGTTGAGTCCGTCATCAGTCCACTGTCTTGGGCCATGATCCTCTTGCCCAAGAACTAGCCTAGAGGGAAGTCATGTTGGCTGAAGGCATGGCCTATCCTAGACGATGTGAAACAGAGGATTGAAGGTGGGTGTATTCGCCTTTGGCTCCAGATTCATCTAATCGAAGCGGTGTTGGTAGCAGGAACAGTCTCCGGCTCTGCGCGGAGGACTTGACGGCCTCAGTGGGGTCTGATAGCGGGCGGAGAATCACCTACAGGGATTGCACGGGGGATTCTGGGATGATACGTACGGATATCATGCCCTGGAAAGTCTGTACAGACTAGCCTTACAGGGCCGGTCCCAACCCCCAGAAGCAGTGCAACCGTCTCATTTCGCAAGGGCTTTGGTCTGGTGGAAATGCAGGGAGTGCTCGACGAGGATGTTTTTGTACACTTGTACATACCCAGAGCGACAGGCAGACCCTGCCACTAAAGAGAGGGAGGATCCGAACAAAGCTTGCCGAGTGTTAGATCTGCAGGCCTTGCTAGCCCTACCCAGCACTCGCCATGAAAATCACTGGGGGCTTTGGTAGGTACTGCTAACCCGGCCCTTCGGGACGGCAGCCTGAACAATCGTCGTGATGGCGTTATGGCGCATCGTGGACAGGCAACAGGTGGTTGCAGCTTGTGCGACTGCCTCTGTCTCGATGAAATTGGGGTGGGTAGTTATCGTCCGGTGGCTGGTGCTGAAGCAAGTGGCCGTACTCAAGGACGAGGACGACTTTCGTCAGAAAGACGCCCTGCATATGCAGTAGAAAGGAGGAACACGTCGGATGATTGGTGACGAATCTGCAGCCCACCGGATGTAATTCAGCTGCACCGGCGATCGATGCCGACGCCCGACGCGACGCCCGACGCCTCCCTCGTGTCCGGGCTCGAGTGCTGTTATCGACGACAGGGTTCGTACGGTCACATCATCATCATCACATCGCGTTCGGAAACACAGATCAACCTGAGACGAAAACGTCAACGAGATCCCCGTGCCATGTGCATGAGAGTGGGGATTTGCGCCCTCTTAGGCTGTCCCGGTTGCTGTTGGCAGTGTTCGCACTGACGCTAGCCAGGAGAAAAATAAGTTCAGATGATGTTTCGAAGATCAAACACTGGTCGACCGGGTTGGCATTGTCCGTATTGTACAGAGCAGGTCGTCACAGTGAGTGCAAGTACCAAGAAGGAAAGAGAGAGAGAGAGTGCACGGTCGTTGTTGCTACCGGAAAGAGATGCTTTGCTGGATTGGGAAAGGTCAGTGCTGACGTCCCAGGGGCCGAAGCGAGGAAACGAAACATTTGCCAGACAAGCTATCCTCAAACACTAGCAAGGGACCGGTCCCCTCTCATCTTTGCTTCCATCTTCACTGGCATTCAAGTTCACGTTTACTATCAAGTCGGAGCCGAACACTCAGCTGCATGCTCTCTATCCGTCAACGTGAGAAGCAGTCAGTCAACCTCGTGGTCCGAAGGATCCCCTCCATCGAGACGCACGACACATGGCCTGATTCTGGTGGTGCGCTGCTTCAGCACCAAGGATCGCCTAATCAGCCACCCGCTCCCAGCGGCCGCTCCCAGCGGCCAGGTGCTGCATTACGGCCTCAAGCCCGCCTCTAACTAGAAGCAGCACCAAATAATACTGCAATGACCAAGACTTTAGACGCGCGGGAGCGGGGGTTATCAGGCTTGGGAGCGTCTTCTGGGGACTGCCTCCGGCCAGGGCCAACACAAGGATTCCGCGTGCCAATGGGGCCCTCCAGCTTTCTGAGAGCCACGTTTTCACGACCATGACTACTACTCCGTAGTTACTCTCGTCGTTGCAACCAAAGCGTGCGCAATGCGGCCTGTGCTCGCTCTCCCCGTGGTGGCGGAGGCCAGAACCTCCATTGCCCTCCACTTTCGTCCCGCGTCCCCTAGGGATTCTAGTGATGGAACGGTACAATGGCAAATGGCCCGCCGCACATACTCCGGAGGCCAATATTGCCTGCTCCAGATCGATCTGTGCCAGGTCTATGCAGCAATACGAAACGACGGCCTCCTGGAATACCACCATCTGGATCCAACATACCGACCCTGAACCCGAGTGTCGGTGCTGGGAAGAAACCACAAACACGGACAAGAACGACTTGGTCTGAGCGCGAGGGCCTCAAAGGGGGATTCTGTGGAGACGGAAGCCGTTTTACCCACGCTGCGCTAAGCACCTACCCTTGGTTCCGCCCCCGGACCGAGAGCCCTGTCTCTGGTGGTGGATGTGTGTACCGAGTACATCTCACTCTTCGTATCCGTCTGGGTGCGGATTTTCTGGGAGCATGACTACGAACCCAGGATACGCATCGCCATGTTAGTAGCGCTTACAACAGAATCCCTCGATGGCGGTGGGAGAAGAAAAGACGTCTTCCAGAAGACGGCCGGCGCCAGATCCTTCCTGTCGGATATCATCCTCCCCGGATAGGCGCAGCACGGCGGCAATGGAAATGGCAATGAGGGGAAAGCGAGCTGACATTGACAGACTGGACTGCCACTGGGGTCTTAGCCCTCTGTCAGGAAGCGCTACTGTAAGTCAGAGAGGAGCGGGGTGGTGTGTTGGCGAGGAGAGCGAGCTGGCGAGATGTGAAAATTCAAACGGGCAACGGGCTCGTCAGCACACATGCCCATGCCTCTCAACCAGCCTGGACTAGGACCAGACCCCTGCGACAAATCGCTTGCAAACGGCCACATCCCCGTCCAGCCTCTTTTTTGGTCTTTCTACGCTACTGCGCTGCGGTAACACAGTCCCCAAGAACCCTGCAAGAGCCAGCCATTCCACCCCTGTCCACACCATCTTGAAGCATCCCTGTCGCATCTCTAGACGCAGCCTTCCTCGCCGCTCTGCTCTGTGTCCCTCAGGTCTCTCTCTCTCTCTTTTGTGCCCCCTCCTTCATTATTCCTTTGCCCACTGTCTCCCACTTTCCCACTAGGGCAAAAGAGGGCACCACTGCTCATACACAGTTACATCCAAGCTGCGCTAGACTACGCCTCCCGCTGTTGCGTTGCGCTACGCGGGCACACCCTCCCCCACCAGCCTCGCTTTCCCATCAGCGCCGCAGCTCAGGCCCTTTTTTGGCTCCATCACCGTTGCTTTTCCGGCCTCTGTTTTTTTTTGTTCCGCCGCCCGTTGCTTTTGTGATTCTTGCCTCTTCCTTTTCGTCCTTCCCGGACACCCTTGTCAGTGCAGTGCAGTAGGGTGCAGCTCCATGTGTGCATCCATGGTACGGGATACATGCGCCAGGGGAGGGTAGCTACATGATCCAAGACATGGCGGCCAGAGCTGTTAGTAGGTATTTTCCTTGCTCGCCGTCAGCTTGCCCGTTCTCCCTCCTTCTTGTCTAGCCGTTAGCCTTGTAGCCCCCCTCGTCTCGCCTAGCTGTCCGAGCTTTGCTTAGGATCTCGAGGTTGCAGTTCTTGGACTTACAAGAAGCCCCCGTCCTCCTCCTTCATGACCCCGTTCTCCACCCAGACGTTCAACGATTCGCATCCTTCGTCCCAAGCAAGAGACCAACACTTCTCCTTGTCAGGTTAAACTGAATCCAGTCTACCGTCGTCCTTCTCTTTGGGAACCTGAAAGCCCCGAGATATAAACCCCCAATCATTCCTCTTGCTTCAGTCTCGTCTGTTCCTGTCCCCCCATCCAGCTTCAACAACACCAGCCAAGGACTCGAGGTCTCTCTTCTTTTCCCTTTTTGTCCTCTCGTATTTCCTTGCTTGCCTTCTGGCCTCTGCGGCATTCGACAGTTGCTTCGTTTCTTCGAAACCCTCTCAAAACACGAAAATAAGTTTTGTCTGCTCTTGTGTGGTCTCACCCTCGAAGCTCTGGCAGCTTTCACCAATACTCATTTCGCCTGGCCCGTTCCCGTGTCCGCCTCTGAAGCAAGCTCGGCGCTTACAGTAGATTACCACCAACCACCACGTAATCTACTACAAGATATCTCCAGGCTCTTTATTCCCGACATCTTCTCGAATTCCTTTCCTCTTCTCTCGTCTTGATCCCTTTTTCTTTCGTCGTCGTCCCTCAGTCACGATGCTCTCCAAGTCCTTTGTCGTCGCCGGCCTGCTGGCTCTCGCCTCTGCGGGCCCGTGCAAGCCAAGACCGTCCAACACCGGCGCTCCTCCTCCGGCTTCCACCACGGGGGGCCCTACCGACCCTACCTCGCCGCCCATCCCTGGCGTTCCTACTCTTCCAAGCACTGGTGGTACGTGTGTTTTTTTACGTGCAAAATTCGCACTTTTCCCCTCTATAGAGGACCTCTTTTTTCCCTTTTTGGGAGCACATCGCTAACTGTTCTAAAAATAGCCTCCGACCTGCCCAACCCGGACCCTTCGCTCAAGCTATTGCACGTCGCTCTCGGCCACGGCATTCAGAACTACACCTGCGGTAACGAGACCACGTCCAAGCCCAGCTTATTCGGCGCCCTGGCCGTCCTCTACGACGTCACCAGCTTCTTCCCCGGCCAGCCCAAGGGCCTGACCCAGGAAGGCTTCAACGCCCTGACCACCACGGCCCTCTGGACGACCGACATCCCGCTGAACCTCGAGAACGGCGCCGCCAAGGGGCCCGGCACCCCGGACGCGCCCAACGTGCTGCCCGAGGCCCAGTACGGCGCCACCAAGGACCCGTTTCCCGCACCGTCGGACCTGACGCTCGGCAGCGTCGGCCCCATGCCCTTCCTCGGCCACCACTTCTTTGACACCGCGGGCGTGCCGACCTTTGACCTTTCGGCACCCGGCTTGCTCGGCAAGGTGGCCAAGACGGGCGGCGTCGCGGCACCCGCCACAGCCGACAAGGGTATCCTGTCTACGGGCGCCGTCGACTGGCTGCAGCTCAAGAACAACGGCAACAGCAAGGGCATCACGCTGGTCTACCGCGTCATCACGGCCGGCGGCAACCCGCAGGCGTGCAGCGTGTCGGGCGCCCCTGGCGCCGGCAGCGTGCCGTACACTGCTTTCTACTGGTTCTACGCTTAGATGGCGAGAGTTTGACGATTGCACGTGTACGCTGGTATTGGGGAGCTGCTTGGATAACTTTAATGGGGTTCTTTGCATCTGCATAGACTTATTTGGCTTGTCGATGACCCTTTATCATTGACTGGAAGACACGAATGAGAGAGAAGAAGAGAAAAGGGAGGAAGGTTTATTGGTACAAGGTGGTGGATCAGACCTGCATTTGGGAAGCATTTTCTTATTTTTATTGGTGTGTTGGAAGACATCTTTCCGGGATTGATTGTCTATACAAAGGGAGAGATACACGTATGTTTCTCTCTCTTGTCCCAGGGTTTCGGGTGTATTTGTACATATTGTTTTTTTTTTTCGTTTTTTACCTGCTGGATCCCCCACCCGTACGAGGCGAGACGTCTTAAGAGGAGAAAAGAAGATTTACCTTGTTGTTGACGTTGTCTTGGTCTGTTTGATTCCTTTGGGAGTGTGATGGTGATGATAATGTATGGGCACGACGGATCAAACTTGGGAGAGCTGCATAACTTTGGGGTCATCTGTCTGCATCTTAGAGCAGGTTATGTCATATTGTTCCAGTGGGAGTAGTGATATCAATAATTTTCATTGTCCGACTACCAAGTGTTGCGTACACCTTCTCCGTGCCTCTTGCTGAATGTCATGCCTGGCCCTTTCCGTTTGTTTGGAGCAAGACGGGGAAGTTTGACCTCGACGAGGGCGACAGTTCTGCTCCACCTGACTGGCTGTGCCTGAAACATCTCCACCGCCGTCACGAGGGACCGACCTACTCCGTACACGTAGGTCCTTGACGCCGGGAGGGGGGGTCGGAAAGGCAGTGCCGGGCAGACACCATCGACATGTCCACCACTCACCATTGCCGGACCATGTGCCCAGAGATGAGAGCAGAAGAAGGCCACCATCCTTCGCGCTTAAGAAGAGTACCTACCTAGACAGACTGCTCAAGACAGGAACTCCAAGACACGAGAGACTAGTGTGTGTCCCCCCGCCACAGTGGCAGCGCTTACACAATGCCGTGATACCCGTCGTGCTTTAGCACTGCCGAGTCACGTCACTGCCGACCTCTGGCTGGCGTCATGGGGTTCCGTCCCTCGAATCCGCAAGGTGGAATTAAGTCGAGAACAAGGTCTCTAAGACGGTTCAACAGCACAGATTAGTTAGCCACCAAGAAGATATCATATCTTGAATGGAAAAGAAAGAAAAAGGCATTCTCATTATCGTGCGTGCTGTATTCTGGTCATCAGGGGGGATTGTGAAAAAACAAAAAGCCAACATGATATGGAAAAAAAGGTGTCTGTAAATCTCTCTCTCTCGCCTGTCTTCCCTCTCCTCCTTTGCGAGAGAGAAGATATCATCCCCCCCTAATCCCCCAGGTCATTCATAAACAGGGAACCGGAAACATCACAACCCCCTATCTCACTCACTCTCTCTCTCTCCTGTCTCCCTTCCACTCACTCACTCACTCACTCACTCACTCCCGCTTTTAATATATATGATATCCCAACACTCCTCTTCCTTTACCTCCTCGCGTCCAGCCCGCCCGCGAGCTCCTGCTCCAGCCCGCCCTGCTGGCCCACATACTCCTGCGGCCTGGGGTCCTCGGCCTTCCACTGCTGGCCCGCCGCGCCGCCGTTGGCCGCCGCCGTCGGCAGCGGCACCTGCGCGCCGCCGGACCCGTGCTGGCCCGCCGCCGCCGCGCCCGCCGCACCGCCGCCGCCGCTGCCGGGCGCCGTGCGCACGAGCTGCCGGAAGCGGTAGACCTCGTCGAGGATCATGTTGCGCATCTCGCCGACGTCGTCGATGACCTCAAAGTCAAAGTTGAAGGTGGTCGGGCAGTCGGGCTCGTCCGAGGCGTCGTGCCAGATCTGCAGGTAGGGGTGCTCGAGGGCCTGCTCGACCGAGATGCGGCTCGAGGGGTCAAAGGCGAGCATGCGGTCGAGCAGGTCGAGGGCGTCCGGGTTGGCGTTGGGGAAGAGCTGCGGGAAGGGCTTCTTGGCCATGAAGGGCAGGTTGCGGACGTACTCCTGCGCGCGGGGCGAGCCGATGCGCGACAGCGTCTCCTCGTTGGGCGTGCCGAGGATGTGCAGGATCTGGTTGAGCTGGTCGACGTAGTCGCGGCCCTTGAAGAAGGGCCTGCCGCCGAGGAGCTCGGCGAGGATGCAGCCTACGGACCAGACGTCGACTGTTGTTGGGGGGGGGTGGCCGAACGGGTTAGTATTGTGGAAAAGTACGGGGAGGGGAGAGATGTTACAACAGTAGCGGCGACGTACTAGCTTTGGTGTAGCTCTGGAAGCTCAGCATGATCTCGGGGGCGCGGTACCACCTCGTGGCGACGTACTCGGTCATGTAGCCGGCGTTCTCCTCCGGGTCGATGGAGAAGCCGCGGGCGAGGCCAAAGTCGCAGATCTTGAGCTCGCAGTCGGCGTTGACGAGCAGGTTGCCGGGCTTGAGGTCGCGGTGCAGGACGTTGGCCGAGTGGATGTACTTGAGGCCGCAGAGGATCTGGTAGATGAAGGACTGGAAGTGGGCGTCGGTCAGGGGCTGGCCGGAGCGGATGATGGCCGCCAGGTCGCATTCCATGAGCTCTGTCGGTGCGGGCAGAGGTTGTGCGTTAGCTTTTTCTGTCTCTTTTCTCTTTGTTCTTTGCGTCGCTGTGGAGGGGGGTAATGTCTACCTTCGTAGAGGTACGTCTCGTTGAAGTTCTCTGGTCTGGGGATGTCCATGTCGTACAGACAGGTGATCTAGCCACGCGGGCAAAAAGAGAAAAAAGGTCAGCATTTGTTCTGTTGTGCTATGATGCGAGCCGTTGATCGCCTTCGTGGTGGTGTGTCTTGTTCGTAGGGAGCCGGGCAGGGCGGCGCGTGGTTGCGGCGGGCGCTTACATTTCGGTGGCCGCGAAAGTGCTGCAGCAGCTTGATCTCGCGCAGGGCGCGCTTGGCGAGGATCTTCTTGCTGAAGACATTGGTGACCTTTTTGACGGCGACGCCCTCGTTCGTCTTGTTGTTGACGGCGGCACTGTATTTAGGGGGGGGGAGAAGAGCGTCAGTCAGGCGGTTTGTCAAAGGTTGGGCGGATCGCGAAACACGCAGGGCTGAAATGCGGTTTGCTTCTGCGTCTGCGTGTCGCGGGGTTTCCCCTTTCGCTTTCGACGTACCAGACGATACCGTAGGCGCCCTGGCCGAGCTCCTTGGTCACGGTGTAGCGGTCGTCGACGATAAAGTCCTGGTTGAAGACCTTGAAGACCTTGCGTCCTTGCAGATCCGCCATCTTGTCCCGAGTGTGTGTGCGTGTGGCCTGGCGGAGAGCGTTGGGAGACACGAGCGAGAGCAGGAAGAAGGGAGCTTTGGGTCGGATGGGAACCTGTAGCGGCGGGAGAAGGAGGGGCTCGAGAAGCAAGCTGCGGGCGGGTTTGGCCTTGTCTTTTCCTGTCTTGGTTCCCTTGGTCAAGCTCGGTGGTCTTTGGGTTGGGGCTGACGCTGTGTCTTCAACGGAGAAGGCGACGGTCTAAAATGGCGGGGTGGGGTGAAGAGGGCGGAGGCAGAAGCGGCGGGTCGGCGGGACTGGCAAACACCACCAAAACGAGGGAGCTAGGAGCTGGGAGCCGGGAGCTGGGATTCCTAAAAGGGGTGGAATACGAGAGGCGGGCGTGCCAATTGATGGCTTGTTTGCGCCGTGGGTGTACGCCTCCTTTATCTGGCTTTCTTTGTGGTGGAAAAAGACGCAGATCGGGCGGGAAAGAAGCTGTTTTGGGCAGGACAAGGCCGTGTTTGATCCGGATCCCCGCAGACGTTGGAACTGTTGAAGCGGCAGTCGGGGTGGTGGTGGTGTGAGAAGGTCTGTCGAACCTTTATTCTCTCCCTTTGACCTAGCAGACAGAAGCTTGTACAACTGGTGATTCAGGAGGGAAGAGAAGGAGAAAGACTGAAAAGAAAACAGGAATAGATAGCAGATGGCCAGGGGGGTTGATGAAGAATGGATTAGACACGCACACACCAGCTACCACGGGAAAGGCGGGTGACATCTTACCTATATATCAAAAGCCCTCCCCCTCCCCATCTCACCGTGATGGCGGGTGCGGGAAGAGACGAGGGGCTTGGGCTGATGGGGAAAAGGCATGGGGGATGCAGCTCTCTGAGCAAACGGCATTGGACAGGGCCACGACTGCGCAGGGTGTGTGGGCTTGCGACTCGTTGGCGATGAGCACGAGCAGCAGCAGAGTCAAAGTTACATTACATTCTTACCTGCTTCCGAGGCTCGTCTCATGTCATCTTCTGGCACCTTTGCCCATCTCCACGTCTCTCTCTCACCACGCTATGCTTGTCCTCCTTCCTGTTCGTTCTACAGCGTCCCCTTGGCACGGATGGCTGATGGCCGGGCAGGGAGAGGAGCCGGAGCAAGAGACCATCGCCAAGCTTTGAGATGGACGGGCGCGTCTGGAGGGCGATGCGGCCTTACCGTTGGCCAGCTTGCGAGGGGGGAGGCACCCAGACCCGCAGCTCTGGACATGGCATGTCACCTCTCACCCTGTGTCGATCCCCGGCGGGGGGTGCCTGATCGCAAAGCACTGCTCTAGGGCCATTTGGGGCATGATTTGGGGGCCGTTTGCGATGTGATTTGCCGGATCTGGTGTGCCACTCCCAGTTGTTTGTTGTAGCCGCGCGCGACAGGAAATCCTCCCTACCCTTTACGGATCTCATCTCGCCGTTGCTGGCTCCGTACACAGACGCTAGCCAGCATCCATCGCCTTACACGCGGCGCCTAAAAACGACGAGATGCGAGATGTGATCGAGTAAGCGACAAGATAGGGGAGAGAGAGAGAGGAAAGAGAAGAGAGAGAGAGAGCGCGCGAGAGCTCATGAGCCCACTCACTACCGCGCGCCGCCGTTCACAGCCACGCCCTTGGGTCCTTCATGCACCCGGGATGAGCCGTTCTGCAAATAGAGGCGCAACGAGGTGGCGCAGCCGGCATTGCGGACCACCGAGCAAGGCGGAACGAATTGATGCCATCACGACAAGCTTGTTCGGTGCCTTGATTGAAATGCATCTTGGTAAGCACCTCCATGCCAGTCGCGACGTTCTGGACAGGAAGTGCAATTGGACTCCACGCATCGCTTCGTGGAATTGAGTTTGCTGTCTCCAGTGAAGGTTAGTTCAAGCGAGCCCCTGGACGGGTCCACGGGTACCTGTTTCAGGGCCCAAGGAGGTGGTCTGGTGGGACCGGGCAGGCCACGAGTTGGGCGGCCTAGCGCCTTTGAGCCCAAATCCGTGGATTCCAGGTTGAATCCAATAAAGTACCTACACTGGGACTGGGCAAGCAATCAATTGGGATGTCTTTCTATTTCCTCAAGTGAAGGAAGTCATGCCTAGAAGCAGTGGACTCTAGAAAGGTCTGGTCGTCCTCTATCATGCCGCTCAGTACCTTGGTCTAAATCATAAAAAAAGGGTATCCTTTCTTCATCCGTTCTCTCTCCTCTCCGTCTCAGTCTCCACATTGGAAACTCGCACACTCAAGCCTCAACCTCGGGAAAGGTCTCCTTCAGGAAGTTCTTGGAGAAGCGCGTCACCTTCTCGTACCCGATCTCGAAGCCGTCGCGCCCGCCGTAGTACGGGTCGTCGATGATCTCGGCCCGCCCCGTGCCCGAGAACTCGCCAAACAGCATCAGCCGCGCCTTGCTGCCCGGCTTGCGCCTCTGCAGGCTCTTGAGGTCGTGCAGGTTCGACCGGTCCATGGCGAAGATGTAGTCGAACCGGTCAAAGTCGGCCATCATGATCTTTTTTCATCTCGGTTAGCAAAGGCCAGCTGCTCCCAGGGGGCAGATGAGGGTCAGTCTTACCTTGCGGGCCTCGTGGTCGTAGTCGTTGATGCCGTGGGCGGCCAGCGTCGACATGGTCCGCGAGTCCGGGCCGTCGCCGGCATGGTATGCTCCTGTATTGCTGGTCTCAGTCTCCTGATCGCTTTGGTTTTGCAGTTTCGAGCCGGCTCACTGACCTGTCCCGCAAGAGTCGAGCTCCTTGATGTGCGCCTTGTACGGCGTCTGCTTCACCATGGACTGGAACACGCCCTCGGCCATGGTGGACCGGCAGATGTTGCCGAGGCAGCAGAAGAGGACCGAAATCTGCTCAGGCATCTTGACTGCTGGGCCGTGGGTGCGAAGAGTGCGATGTCGACTGGTTAGTTGGTGACGGTTGTCAACGTTTCCTCCTTCATGAAAGGGCATCGAGCCAGCCCCACAGGACAGTGATGTGCGGGGCGGGCCAGCTTGGTCGCTCCAACTATCGATAAGAGCTTACTTCGTCTGGTAACGAGACGGCGTTGCCCCTTTCATCGCCTCACAGTCTTCAATCAATGCAAATCCATCGTGCTCATAATTGACTGGATCGTCCATAGCACCTAGTGCCGACGGTTGTCCATCAGACAAGAGGATCAGTAAGCAAGACTAGTTAGTCCACGACATCTGACGAGCGCTTGAATTCCGACTGAATGTTCCCTGAGAGCGCCGAATGCCCTGTCATCATGGGACAAGGTCCCAAGCCTGAGGGCGCTTGAGGAAACGACTCTCGTTCGCCTGTAGTTACGCATTGTGCTGCTAGCGAGTTGGTGATTTGGTGAGTCGTTGGGTGCTTATGAGAAGCCTCTTGAGGGAGCAGGCAGTCCTTGAGAGCTGGGACTTCATCAACCTGACGATCCACATAAGGAAGCTGTCCTACATGCTGCAAGTCGATATCTTGTCTGATACAAGTACGTACTTGTAGATAGAAGACGGGCCGGTTTCCCACCAAGAAACCTTGTACCTGTCCGTGCTCCTGGATTGCGATCTCAGGCTGGATGCGTCGGCAGATCCATCCCAGGCTTGGCTTGGATCCATTCGCGAGACCCTCGAGACACTGTAGCAGGGCCGAGGTACGGCGCCAGTTGATTACACTATCTTATCTTTTTCGCCTGCTTGTGACAGCCCGCCGAGTCCGAGAAGGATGCATCAACCCGCGCCGTAAGCTGTGCTGTTTCACCACGACGCCATTCTTTCCTTATCCTTTATCTTTTTTTTCTTTCTTTTTTTCTGACGTACAATTCTCTATGCCATTGCCAGGCCAGAGCTCAGTCCTTTCAAAGTGCGCCACTACCCTCACTTGCTACCTCCGCGCCGCGCCGCTCTGGGCCATCGCCATTCTTTTCCTGCTCTTGGCCAGCGTCAGACAGCTCAACCTTCTCAGCAAGCTCAGCAAGCCGTCCTCCGAGGCCCGCGACAGACGGAGCGAGTCGTCGCGCAACCGATCCGATACTCACGGAAAGCGCGTAATCTCGCGGTAGAGCCACACAGCAGACCGCAATGGCATCGGCAGCGGGACGCGTCGGGGGCTCAACCTCCAACATTGGCCTGCTCATGCCCGTCGTCGGCGTCGTCGGCCTCGCGTCGGCCGTCCTGGCCGGCCGGCGCGCCATGCACGTCGACTGGAAGGACTTTGCCGTCCGCTTCCTCACGGGGCCCGGCCGCACCAGCCGCATCCTGCTGCTCATCTACGTGCTCCTCAACACCAAGAGCCTGCCCGGCGCATGGACGGTAAGCAGCACCGGTCTCCTCTGATTCACATGACACATACAGGGCTAGGGCTGCTGACACTTCCTCCCTCTCGCGCACAGATCCGCGTCTTCGGCTCCATGATCCGCCACGCCGTCCAGCTCCGCAAGCCGCTGCCGCCCAAGGCGCTCTTCCACTACTCCGTCACGCGCAGCTACACGTCGCCCGGCGAGACCGACT
Source organism: Thyridium curvatum (assembly GCF_004353045.1). Lineage (NCBI taxonomy): Eukaryota > Fungi > Ascomycota > Sordariomycetes > Thyridiales > Thyridiaceae > Thyridium > Thyridium curvatum. The sequence goes on from NW_022156764.1 coordinate 137,871, forward strand.
ACAACCTGCACAAGTCCAACTCGACCTACTTCTCCGACCTCGACGTCGCCCGCTCCCAGTGCGTCATGCACCTCATGGCCCCGGGCTTCGACAAGATCCGCCGCAACAAGCAGCTCCGGATCGTGCGGGACCCGGCCGGCGCCGTCGCCGAGGGCAGCCTCGGCGTCGCCCTCGGCGCCGTCGCCTGCAGCTTCAAGAAGGAGCTCCCGCCCCTGGCCGGCTTCGAGATGTGGACGCGCGTGCTGGCCTGGGACCGCAAGTGGCTCTACACCATGACGCACTTCGTCGCCCCCGCGGGCAAGGTCCGGCCCGCCTCGTGGGACGGCGGCAGCTTCTGGGCCTCGCGCGGCAGGGTCGCGACGGTGGCGGCCGGCGAGGCGGAGCTGCAGGGGCGCGTCGTCGCGTCCGCGGTGGGCAAGTACGTCTTCAAGCTCGGCCGGTTCACGGTGCACCCGACCTACGTGCTCGAGCAGTCGGGCCTGCTGCCCGAGCGGCCCGTCACCGGCTGGCGCGGCGGCGAGGCCGACGTCCACGCCGAGGTCGAGCTGCCCGCCGGCGCGGCGGACCTGGCCGACTGGGACTGGAGGCGCGTCGAGGCCGAGAGGAGGAAGGGCATGGAGCTGGCGGGGCACTTTGCCGCGATAGACGACGCGCATGCCCTGTTTGACGGCGGCAGGGATGGTGCGCTGGGGCAGTTCTTCCCTGGTTAGATGGGATGGGGTGGGACTTTTAGAGTAAGAGAAAAGAAGAGCGGCTAGATTTAGAGGCAACAGGTGCAAGCCCTTCTGTCTGCTCAGTTGTATGTTGGGAAGGGAATGAAGGGAGCATTGTAGAGAAATTATGGTATCATCTACGCCGTCGAGGCGTTTGCATTTTCTGGCTTGAAGTTTTCTTTCTGATGCTTTATACGGAAGATTTACATCATCTAGACGAGAAGCCGAGAGAGAGAAAAGACATGATAGATAGAAGAGCAAGACAAGAACGGCCCCCGAAATAGCGTTGGGCCAAACAAACCACTGCTGGGAATCTTTTTGAGAAACTTTTATACACAGAATTCTGAGCAAAACCTTGCATCGTCGTCGCAAAACCCGAATCGAACCAGACAGACTAGACTAGAACTCCTTTCTCTTACAGGGCCCAGGCACCAGCCAGGGCGACGGCGCCCATGACGGCCAGGCCCGCGGCGGCCGGGGCGCCCGCTCCGCTGCCGGCGACCTGCGCGGGGGAGCTGGTCTGCGCGGGCGTCTTGGCGGCGCCCGAGGCCGTCTCGAGGGTGCCCGTCGTGGCGCTGCCGCCCTTGGCGCCGCCGCTGGACGAGGCGGTGTCGGTGCTGGCGCCGACGGCCTTGCAGATCTGGGTCGTGATGTCGGTGACCTCTGTTTCGGCGTCGTACAAAAATTAGCAACGCATTCTACTACGCACAAAAAGGCAAATGGACAGAGAGGTGGGTGGGAAGGAGAAAGACATACGCTTCACCTGGGCGTCGGAGCAGCCCTTGCGCAGGCAGGGGTCGACCGAGGTCTGGATCTGGGTGCGGTGCGCGCACTGGCACTTGTAGTCGGCGACGCCGCAGTCGGCGGCCGTGGCGGCCTGCAGGATGCAGCTCAGGGCGCAGGCGGGGACCTGGGAGACGAGGTCGCCGATGTCGCCCGCGGACTGGGCCGAGACGGCGCCGGCGCCGGCGAGCACGGCGAGGAGGAGGGTCGAGGGCTGCATTTTGAGTTTTAGGGGGGGAGCGCGGTAGAGGACGAGGTAGCAAGGAATCAAAGGTCAACTTTGAAGAGAAGGAGTGTGTTTTTTTTTTGTTTTGGACTGAGGAGGGAGTGTATATTTCGACAAACAAGAATGCACGGACACGCGAACAGATGCGAGAAGATAGAAGAATATCGAGAGAATGACGATTGAGGCGATCAGGAACAGAGAGGCAGGACGAACTGCGCGGGACGAGCGTATCATAAAAGTAGTCAGAGTCTTTCTCCTCAGCTCCCTCCCTCCCTGCCTCCATCCTCCTGGGATCGTCAAAAAATGGAGCGACACCAAGCCGTGGCTCGGTTTCAGACACCCTGGCGAGGGCAGACCACGGGTCCCTAGGCCATTCCAGGGGTCCGGCGATGAGGATGGCCCAACGTATTCCCTCAAGAGGAGGAGAGAGAGTCTCTGGCGCGCAAGGGTCTCACCAGAGAGGGGAATGCTCGACGTGTGCCAAGACAAAGACCACCTCGTGGCACCGCGAACTGTGGTAACTTGTCGTCACTCTGTACACATGACGATGCCAGATACCTCCTGGTTCGTGAGGGAGGAGGAATGCATCTTCCACTTTGTGGGTGTTTCAGAATAGAGTAGTGTTGATATGGTAGTCCCGCCAGAAACTCACGGAAAGAGAGTGAGCCTCCCTTGAAAACCCGACTGACTTCATCAGCTACTCTGGGATGGGGGATGGACTCAATCATGAGGAGAGAGAAGCAGCCGTGCACGCGGTCCCCACAGATCCCAATATCATGCCTGTCCAAGCTCGGTGGAAGAAGGATAAGATCACCAGGACTTGTCAAGTACGGATCTTCAGAACCATGGATGGATGCGCATGGCGATCCCAGTTAAAAGCGGGCAAATAGGATGGCTTGCAATTCCAGTCAGGGGCACATCCTGCGATCCGCCTCGAGCTAAAGTACGGCAGATTGAGGGTTAGTGGGGGTTTCACGCTGTGAGTTGGTCCTGTGTTCCCCTAGTTATTACTACTTATTAGGGAAAATCTGAAACACGCAGCACGGCAGAACAGCCGGGGCCACGCTAAACTTTAAACAGCCAGACGGCGACCCCTTTTTTGGAGGACTCCAGCCCAGTGCTGAAGGATGGACCGAGATTGTGATGGCAAAGGAGCTACGGAGTAACTAGTTCCAGATTCAGGGTTGTTTTGGGGGCGGTGTGATATGTGCTGCTAGGGGCCCGTTGCCTTTTGTGTTGTTTTGTCTCAGTCTTGCGAGAAAGACTCAACCTAGATTCAGACTATCTGGGCCGAGGTTATGCAATGAAGCATTGCTTTATGGAAGCACCAACTGTAAACAGAGAGTGAATAACTACGTACTGTTCATAATACGGGGACAGACCAACAGACAGCCTCATGGGCCCCATCGCCATTCGCAGGGTCCCTCAGCAATACTACCATGAGATGCAGGCCCGAAATCTTCACATCTCGTATGCTTGATACGAATTTAATTCTACTCGAGCTGAAATACCCTTCACATTGCGCACAACAACAGTACGGAGACAAATGAATGAAGCTGCAATTGACATTGTCTATTCATGTAATAAGTCTCGCTTTCCTTGTCTTCTCAATAGCGGAAGGACCTCCTGCTTGACATGGTAGGTCAGGATGGCGGATGGCCAGGCAAAAGGATCTCAATTCCTGAGCATATTGAATAGAAACAGGCATATGTATGACGAGACAGAGAAAGGGTTATGGAGGGTGAGTTGACGTTGGAAGAGACTCCACGGCAACTTGCCAAACGCAACGATTCTAGTTCCGATGATTCAAGGTTGTTTCCTTTGTGACTGGGCCTGCCCACCAAGTAATTCACCCAACAGACAAAATTGACACATCCAGCGGCCTGACCTCAGTTTGCGAATCAGGTGAATGTCATCTAGACTGCTTGACTGCAAAGTGAGTTGAGGCAATCTGGCCAGCAACATCCCTTCCAGATCGGCACGAAAAGCCCAAGCTGCTTATCTCGGAATATGGAAAGAGACACATAAGCTTTTCACAACACCACCGACAGCCGAGCAGCTTAATTCTCCCAGCGTCGTCCGATACATCACGGCCTCTCAGCTGGATCACCTACCTGTGTCACTCTGCAAAGCCTTTAGCGCGAGAGACGAAATGATCAAGAGTAATGACGAGTTTGAGGCCCTGGTCGGTCGGATCGCCAACCTCCTCACGGCAAGGGGCATCCCAGCCGTGCTCTGGGAAGGCTTGCTACTGAACGTCCACGGATCTTTCGTCTCTGTTTCGGTCAGTAACTAGACACCATTCATCGTTCTCAACGGACCAATGAAGCTAATCACTCTGGCAGTCGGTCAACTTCGTCATACCCGACTCGCTCATCCCCGATGCGACAGAAGCACTCGCCTACGATCCAGTCCTGGACCTGCGACAGTGCGAGGAGGATGACGCCGCCGGACACAAAGATCACCCCCGCCCAACAGCACACATGCACTGCGACACCAACGGTCTCGAGGTGGGATTCTTCCCCCAGTCGACGACGCTGTGGTTTCTGGGCGCCATGGACCGCGATCAAGCGCGCCGGTGTCTTCCCCCCATCGAAGGACTGATCAAGGCGTCCGACTCTTCCCTTCCCTCTGTTGAGCCCGGCCAGTTGAGAGGCCGTTTTCTGACGACTGAAGCCCCGATCTGGGTCTTGCCCGTCCATTCCCTCCTCGAGGCCTGCGTCCGCTGCATGATGCGAGACGGGCGCAGGCACTTTTGGCATTACTACTTTATGTTGCAGCATATCCGTTTTGACATGGACAAGGACGGGTACCTGGACTTGGGAAAGCTCTCAAACGCTTGCAGGAGCTTCTACGTCCTTGGGGCAAAGGCGACGGGTGCGGGTGAGAACATGCCTGAGATACTAGAGAACCTTGAGAAGGAGCTTGAGGAGGAGATTGAGGGGGAGCTGGTAGGGCTGGGGATCGATCAGCTGTCTCTCTCCTGAGCGACTTGTCCCTCGCAAGAGACCTTTCGTTACGCCAATACTGGAGCTGGCTCCTGGAACAATGCCAAAGCTGACACGCCACACACGTGTCATCCTTCCATACATATGTCTCCGTATCATTGAGATTTCTATAGGTAGCATAGATGGAGGGAACGAGCCGCTGTTAGCTCTGAAGAGCTAGCGAATTGAGTTGCTTCCCTCCGAATAATGGTACTGTCAACACGTTGTGAACCGTTTATATGAGCGAGCACCAAGTACACTCTGATTGAGGCCCGAGACCGCTGCCCGGATGGCAACAAGTAGCTGGCTCAAAAATGGCAATGCTTGCACCCTCACCTTTGCGGCTGCTTTCTTGACAGTACCGCAAACTTCTTGCCAAACTTCAAGTCCTCCGTACATGGCGGCATATGGACGGGCACAAAGAGACGAACCTGACCAAAGACGGTAGGTCTTGGGACGGAACACCTTGCTAGCTATGGATCAATATTTGATAGTGCTGCATGTATATCTACACAGATTCAGATCACAAACTTGATCAGTGATACCCAGAGAGTTCTCAGCCTACTGCTTAATTGTTCGCGCACATAGGCTCATTGTGATTGTTAGTTAAGCTCTCGATCTACTGTGAGACCTGTGGTCAAGTCAGCATTCACTTTGTCAGAGAGTGGGAAAGGCGAGAGAAAACTGAGATTTGAAAAATAGGCACAAAAAGGCAAAAAAGAAGGGCGCAAGCAGGGACCGAACAGCGTACCGTGGCTCAACAGTCTCGCCAATGTCCTCGACTGCCTGAGAAGGGTAACTCCGGCGGCCAACCCGGCCTCCTCTCAGGACTTACTACCTCCAGAGGCGACCACCGAAGAGCCTAGCAACTAACCAAGGCTGTGCAGGTCGCAAATGGGAGCCAATTCCCACTGCGCCATGGACCCCGCTTGCTCGATCGATTTATGATAACCATTCAACCTAACCTCCCCTATATACCTTGTGTCAAATCTTCGATCTCGCCCACGATCATCCATGATATTTTGCTGCCAAATTAATTTTTTGACATGACGCACTCCTTGCACCCACCCCAACTACTCACGATAATTCTCGGACTCGTCCACGACACCATAGATCAAGCGACCACTCTCAACCCACACTTCTCAACCCACACCCGACCCCATTATCGCCCAAATCAAAGAGCAATGCCACTGAGTGCCAGCAGAAAGAATAAAGTCTGGATGGAGATTGCCTGCTTTCAAAACACAACGCATGCATCCAGAGTTTCGGGCCGAATTCTTCAGACCCGATACGGTGATGCCTTTGATATAGCCCTGTTTGTGGGTTCGGCTCGGATATAGAATCTTATCCGGGCATGTTCGGAAGTCGCTCTTTTTGTGGTTCGTGTTATGAGGAGGTCTGCAATAACAGGTAATTCCATCCTTTGCGGGTACTGTCATGGATGCTACGTCCGGCTATCTGAGATGCCGACAGCGCGCTTCAGCTACTGTGGAAACGGGCAGTCCGAACCGGGCGATATTGAGAATCGTGGGGTATAATGGAAACTCCGCTATGGACACACACGGCCGCTGCAGGCTTGGCAGAAAGTCTCATCACAACCTATTGGGCCGCCTGATCCATTCCTGGCAGGAAAGTCCACGAGGGATCACATTTGTCAGACGTTGTTCCTCCCAGCTGCAGCTTGTCGGCCGCCCATCGTCGGCTTTCAGGATGGTGAAAAGGTAGGATCGCACTTGTGTCTCGGCGCTGACTGCCATCGTCACTGTTGTCGCGTTGTTGTCTACCTGATTTCTAGAAGCAAGCTTCCCCACAAAGCCACTGGGCAAGGGTCTCGGGATAAAAATACAAACAAAGACATTATCATTGGGAGGCTGTTTCTCGAACGAGGTGCTGGGTGGATCAACGTGGTGAAAGTCGCCCACGTTGGGGTCGGTAAAATGGAGCCCGCTAGCGCGCTTCGGGCGCCAATCTCCCACCAGATAGCGCTGTCATCCCATCATCCTGGATCGCCCGCTGGCCCTGCACCCATTTTTAGCACACACCAGCCAAAATGATGGCTGAGCAGCAGTTGGGTTTGCAGCTGTGGAGTCGACCTTGGAACCCCGGAGCTGAGGCTGCCAGTTGAAAGATCCCCAGCGTCCCGGCGCGGTGGGAGAGTAAGCCGAATGAACAGCTGGCCGTGGCACTAACACAGGGCGGAGTCATCCTTCGCCGGGGCGTAGGCGCAAAAAGTAAGCGCGAGTCTACTTTGTATTGTGTTTCGCTCCGCATTCTGGCCATGAGGCCATCGCCAGCTGGTTCCCATACACCGCTAATGAACGGGCACTGCTTTGAGAGGGGACAAGACCCGCCTGTGCCTCCCAACAAGCGGCGGCCGTCGTGATGGCGCAGCTTGACAACGAGGCTTTCGACTTGACGTTGCTCTGGGAAATGTTGATACTGTCGACGAATATTTCCTCGTCCGGAAGGTCTGGATATCGAGGCCGGAGCATCGTGCAAACATCTATAAGATGCTTCTCTCCACCGCACCCCAGTGATGTTTTTGTTCTCCATCATCACTCACATCAACAATCTCAACACCACAGTTGAATTTCCTCTGGGTTTTCCTTTTACGCATTTTCCTGTTCACGAAAAAAGATACCCCCTTCAACTACATAATTCCTAGTGTCCTTCCCATTTTCATTTCAATCTCCTCACATCTTTTTCAAAATGGTCAGAATCACCGACTTCCTCCTCCTGGCGTCCGCCGCCTTCGCCGCCCCGGCCGCCAACACCAACACCAACACCAACAACAAGAGGGGCAGCGTCTCGGCCGCAGACCAGCCCCTCCCCGCCGTCGTCAAGGCCAACTCGCGCGCCGGCGACGCCCAGCTCGTGCAGTCCCTGCTGCTCGCGCCGACGCAGAAGCAGCGCGTCAACCTGCTCAACCAGCCCGGCGACTTCATCTTCGACTTCAAGAACCCGCCCGAGGGCGCCACCGCGACGGGCAAGGGCGGCAGGCTCGTGTCCGCCAACGCCGAGACCTTCCCCGGGCTCATCGGCAACGGCGCCGCCATGTCGGTCGCCTTCCTGGGGCCCTGCGGGCTCAACTCGCCGCACGTGCACAACCGGGCCACCGAGCTCAACATCCCCGTCAAGGGCCGGCTCGTCACCTCGTTCTTCCAGGAGAACGGCGCCACCGCGCGCGAGGACCTGGCCGACACTTTTACGCTCGCCGTCTTCCCCCAGGGGTAAGTCTTTTTGTTACTCTTACATCACAGAGAAGACACCTCGCACTAACAACCGACTCCTTCTCACAGTGCCATCCACGCCGAGTACAACCCTGACTGCGAGGACGCCGTCTTCGTCGCCGCCTTCAACAACCAGGACCCGGGCGTCGAGCAGGTCGCCCAGGCCTTCTTCAGCCTGCGGCCCGACATCGTCCAGTCCACCCTCAACGGCGTCGACATGCTCAAGGGCCAGGACATCGAGAGCTTCCGCGACGCCCTGCCCGCCAACATCGTCCAGGGCGTCGAGAGCTGCCTGAAGAAGTGCGGCATCCCCAAGAACGCCAAGCGCGACCTGTCCGAGGTCTTTGGCTCTTGAGCGGTGGTTGTTCTATTTTGGTGTTTGCTTGGTGGTAGAGTGTGACGTTTGGGTGGTTTTGTTCCTTTTCTGCATTGCGAGGCACGCTGCATTGATTCGGAGTTTGGACTCGTGGTTTCATTCTACTCTTCTCTTGGGATATCCATGATGACCTGATGATTTATAACGACGGGCTATAGATGGGAGTTTTGGCTATGATAATGCAAATTAGTCTGGCAAAATGTTAACAGCAACAACCCGGTGAACCTGAACATGACTACTTGCTGGTTGAAACAAGTGTGAAGTCTTGCTTGGTGTTCCGCTAGACTCTATGACCGTTGAGGTTGAGTCGTCTCTTCCACTTTCTTACTAGTTGCCATTCCATCTGACTTCCCTCCGCAAGTTTCTTGCTTCGCCTTGACAATGCTGCGTCAGAGAAGCGATGAGGCTGTATCTAGATTCTAATACTAATAGTCACATGACATTACTGTTCTGCAGTTGGGTTGCAGCATAACATTTGTTGGTTCTCGTGCCGATCCAACTCTAATGCATCGTTTTGCACCATGAGAATTACTAAAATATATGGTTTGATTGATGGGATGAAAACAATTGGAGTTCCAGTACAAGCAACCATTGAAGTTAACAAGGTGTGCCCTCTCACTGTGTTGAAAAACTGACTCAGCTGCCTGGCTGACTCAATCAACCCTAGATAGGAAGCTGTACACTCGATCTCATTTTGGTTTTCAAAGGGTCATGTTTAATCTTGTCGGAACGCTCCTGAATCTATCTGTTTACTTTGTAAATAAAGACTTGAAATATGCGCGCTGACGGGTTCCGTGTTCAGCGGCCGTTGACACCGTATGTGAACCACTCGGATTGTTGACGCCAAGAGATCCGGAAAGGGATATCTGTCTCTGGGTAATCTCCCTCCCGGAGCCCTCTCATTGTCTTGGGCCAGTACGTAATGAGGTGGAGGGCCCAGCCCTGTGTGAGATGAGGCAAATGTCTTGGGAATGCTTGGCATAGCGAGCCGTGTCGGGCTGAGTCGGCTGAGGTGTCGTGATTTGTGTAACTGACCGCGAAGAGTCGTGACACGGAGTTAGGCGGAGTTGGCTGAGGGGAGGGTGGGAGACAGATATCACAGCCTCGCCAACTCTGAAAGACTTTCAAAGACAGTCGCATCTTGGGACTGGTGGGTGCAATCAATGAATTGACACCACATCAGCACCCAAAACCACCGGATACCGGCACTGCGAGCCCCTGGGACCGGGCCTGTGGACTGCAAAATGAACCCCGAAAGGGACAGATTCCAGCGGGGCCAGCGCTGTGCCGTTGCGTAATTCCAGCAAGGTTCAGCGCGGGAAGCCTTGGCGTTTGAGGCGTCTTGGGCTGATTTGTCGGCTCCTGGTTGGCTCCCGAGGCCAGCGCACGCGGGAAGGGGGCTCCACTGTGCGTGTGCCTGGGTGGGGGCTTTGCGCCTGTACTCCGTACTGTACGTATTCTGGCATGCTCGCTGCTTTTTCTGGCTCGTGATGCTGCCCGGTTCCATTCCCATCCCTTTCCCACCACACGCACAACGCACACGACACCCACACACGCCTGTCTCGGCCCTCTACTCCGTACCTACGCTGCGTGCCGTTGTCACATTCCCGTGCAGGCACTCCACGAGATCGTCACGCGATAGATCGCATCCAGAGACCCGGACACGGCTCGCTTGCGCCCGCTAGTCCTCCTCGCTGTTCCATGTCGACAGAACGACGGTCAATCGCTGCGATAACCTGCTGCGAATCCGGGCTTGCTTTTCCGACCCGATTGACACGAACGAACGCTGCTTGATTGCGCATCTCCCCGTCTCGACCCGATGACGACCAACCATCCGCCGTTGCACACACTCCGATAACGACACCTACGCTGCGAGCCGAGATCCCATCTTCCCACAATTCTCGATGGGCCCTGACAGGACCAAGACCCTCCTGTCGATCCCTCTCAAATCCTCTCGAGCACACAACACACTCCCTCCAGCCCTCCCCGCCCTCCCCAGTCCAGCGCTGCGAAACCTGCGATGGAAGAGGACTACCGGCCGCCAATGTTGAGACACGCGGACGGACGATCGGCCGCACCTCTCCTCTACGCAGAAGGCACTCCGGACCGGGGCAGGATGTCGTACATCGGCTCCCGCCGCGGCAGCCCCCAGGCGGCGCTGCTCAGCGCCACGGGCGCCGAGACGCCCACGCGCCCGACCTTCAGCCGCCGCTCGACGATGCGCTCGCGCAGCCCGCCGGCCCACGCCCGCATGGCCGCGCGCAAGAAGTACATGTACGCCGCCTTCTTCCTCGTCGTGTCGCTCGTCTCCTTCACCGTGCAGACCATGCTCGGCGCCTGGGTGCAGCGCAACGGCTGGGACAAGGCCTACTGCATGCTCTACCTCACGCACGGCTCGTGGGCGCTGCTGTGGCCGGTGCAGCTCGCCGTCCTGCGCTTCCAGAAGCGCGACGTGCCCTGGCCCGCCTTCTGGCGCCGGCACGTCTCCCTCGTCCGCTCCACGGCCCAGATGGTCGAGCGCCAGGACCTCGACATCCCGCGCCCCTACCAGTCGCTGAGCCCCGTCCCCTACATGCTCCGCACCACGGCCTTCATCACCAGCGCCCTGACCGTCGCGGGCCTGAGCTGGTACGTCGCCGTCAACATGACGACGCCCAGCGACCTGACGGCCATCTACAACTGCAGCGCCTTCTTCGCCTACGCCTTCTCCGTGCCCATCCTCAAGGAGAAGCTGCGCGCCGACAAGAGCATCGCCGTCCTCATCGCCATCGCCGGCGTCATGGTCGTCGCGTACGGCGACACGCGCTCCTCCTCCTCCCCGCCTCCCTCCTCCTCGCCCCTCGACGGCGTGGACGCCGCCATCGAGGCCGCCATCCTGCAGGAGGAGGCCCTGGCCGCCGGCAAGCGCTTCATGGGCAACGTCATCATCGGCCTGGGCAGCGTGCTGTACGGCCTCTACGAGGTCATCTACAAGCGCTACGCCTGCCCGCCCGACGGCTGCAGCCCCGGCCGCGGCATGATCTTTGCCAACACCTTCGGCTCCATGATCGGCTGCTTCACGCTCTCGGTGCTCTGGGTGCCCATCCCGCTGCTGCACTGGCTCGGTCTCGAGACCTTCGCCCTGCCCACGGGGAAGGTCGCCTGGTACCTGTTCCTGTCGGTCGTCATGAACGCCACCTTCGCGGGCAGCTTCCTCGTTCTGATTAGTCTGACGAGCCCCGTGCTGACGAGCGTCGCGTCCCTGCTGACCATCTTCATCGTCGCCGTCGCCGACTGGCTCGTCAGCGGCGAGCCGCCCGCCGCCGCGGCCATGGCGGGCGGGTGCATGATCATCGTGGCCTTTCTGATGCTGAGCTGGAGCACGTGGCGCGAGATGGCCGAGGAGGAGCGCCGGCGCGAGGTCGACATCGCGAGCGACGACGACGACGACGAGAGCGGCGAGAGCGACAAGGATGACGTCTAGACCGGCGAGGTGCGAGGGTAGAGCACTGCATGTATGCGTGGCATGCAGTCACGATACGACAACTATTCCTTGGAGATTTTGAATGTGTAGTTCCAACGCAGTCGGGAAGCAGGCGCAGCACCTATATGGCGTTTTTCTTTTTTTCCCTTTTGTCAATCTTGGGTATCTCACATAATCCGGAGTTTTGGGCGGCGGGTCTGATATGCCATCTGGGATGCATCTACGGGCGCGGGTGTGCGTGAAATCTCCATCGACACGGGCGACGACTTAATTTCTCAGTCTTGAGAGACGCCGCCTCCATATAGCTAGACACTAGAAATATCATTTTGTAATTATCATCTTTTCCTCTTGCGGAACTGCTACCAGTGATGGCCATAAACTCTATCGCGCCTTGCAAACAACAAATCCGTGCTATGCCCTTGGGGGTGGGTATCGTATTCCTCCTCATGAATCCGTGTGCAATGCCAGTTGTCGTCAGCAGTTCCCATGTACATGACGGGATCCCTTTTTACCTTGTTCCATATTGCGCCTCAATTTGCCAAACAAACAGAAAAAGTAGACCTTGCAAAGCCAAACATACTCGCCCGTATCCCCCAATTTCAACTTGCTCACAGCCTCGGTCGGGTCCTCCTATTCCTCCTCGTCGTGCCCCCCGTGCACGTACAGCCGCAGGCTCGAGAACGGCAGCACGCTCGTCCCGTTGAAGGCGATGCGTCTCAGCTGTCCCTGACTTTTGTGCAAACAGCACACACTCGATATTAGCACTTTTGTCCCCCTTCTTCTTCTCTCCTCTTCTCTGTCTCCCCCTCCCCTTTTCACATGACATAACAGCTGGCCGGTAGTAGGGACTGTTGCAGGGATTGTACTGACAAGAGCGAGCCGCCGCCGCCGCCGCCGCCATTTGCTGCAGGATGCGCGCCGTGGTGGTTGTAGTTATTGTTTCCTGCTCCACTTCCTCCCCAGCCGGCATGAGGCGGGCCACTGTAACTGTCTTCCTCCTCCTGGCTGTCATAAGACGCGTCCGTGTCGGAGTCATCCTCGCCCTCCCCACCCTCGGTACCATCTCCACCGTCGCCGCTCTCCCCACTTCCACGCTTGAGGAACACGCCCTCGCCGCCGACGCGCCATCCCCGCCCGGCCAGCTGGACGTACTCGGCCGCCATGGCCCACGCCTCCCGGTCCGCCGCGTCGCCCGACTCGAACTCGCGCAGGCCCTTCCACGCCGCCGCCGCTGCCGCCGCCGTTGTTGGCGCGACGATGGCCGACGAGCCGGGCTCGAGCATCTCGTGCATGACGAGCGAGTAGCACGTGTTGCGCTCCATCCAGAGGTCGGCCGGGTCGAGCCCGCGCATCTGCTCCGGGTCGTCGAGCACGCCGCTCTCCGGGCGGGGCACGAGCTGCACGAAGAGCTTGTCGAGCGGCGGCAGGTGCTGCACCAGCGTGTTGAAGTGGCTCGACAGCGGGAAGACGGCCACGTACGAGAGCTCGCGGACGGTGGGCGGCAGGAGCGGCTCGTCGTTGGGGAAGTCCTCCGCGCCGAGCAGGGCGCCCAGGATGGAGGGCGGGCGCTTGAGGAAGAACTCGTACATGCGGTAGATGCGCATGGAGGAGCCCTCGTTGAGCAGGGCCGCGGACCAGGGCCGCATGGTGAAGAGCTTGCAGGCCACGCGGGTGCGCTTCTTCTCCGCGCAGGAGGACGATTCTGCCGGCTCGGGCCAGGAGTCGGCGTACGGTTGAGCGTATGATGTTGGCTTCGCCTCTGGCGCTTTACCCTCGTCTCTGGGTGGCGGCATCGTCCTCGTCGACTCCTCTCGTGACAGGGAGAGAATGTGGTAGGGGACTTGGAAGCCCCACGAGTCGCCGAGGAAGAGCATCCTCGACATCAGCGACGTCAGCATCCTAGGCGACGCGACGATGGTGAAGCGCAGCGGATCGACGACGGAGAAGACGGCGTCCCACAGCCAGTTGTTATTCTCGGCGTAGGTCGCGGTGTCGGGCAGGAAGCCCTCAGAGCCCATGGGCAACGGCCGCTCCGGCAGGTTGGACAGGCTGCCCGTGTGGACGGTGCTCGAGGCGCCGTCGCGCATGCGCAGGCTGTACTGCCCGCCGTAGCTGTCGCCCACGACCATGGTCCAGGACAGCACGTAGCGGCCCAGATCGGCGTGGCGCAGCCAGGCGAGCATGGGGATAGCAGCGACATGGTCCGGCTTGGGCTCGACGAGCAGCAGCTCCCAGCGGTCGAGGTGCCAGATGGCCTTGCGGAACAGCACGGGGAGCACGATCTTGCGCCAGCGCTTGCAGACGAGGGAGACCTGCTTGAGGGGTGTGGGGGACGACTCGAACATGCTGCCCTTGGGCAGGTCGCCCAGGCGCAGGTCCGAGGGCGCCGGCGAGTCCAGATGGCTGAAGATCTGGGACATCACCTCTGGAGGGAGCTTGGCTTCGATGTCGGCCACAGCTGGGGCCGGGACATCGGGCGACGCCATGGTTGGGATGGAGGGGTCGGTACGGATCTCGGCTCGAGACGTAGCCTACTACTTACTTGAGCTGTCGAATGGTGATGGTGAGCTTGTGCGTCCACGATGCAAGCTACCGCGTAGTAATTTTGGATGAATGGACGAACACTCAAGAGTGACAAGAACCAAATAAAAGAGTTTCTAGTCAGGTTTTGTATTGAGGATTCAGAATCACCCGTAGCCCACAAAGAGCGCTGCTGCGACGAGCTCTCATATGAAGATGATCGAGGCTGCGTCGTGAGTGGCGAGTGATGGTGGGGTGCGCGTTGGTTGGCAGCCACGACCAAGCATCGAAGTCTGTACCAGCGGGGTGCGTCAAGTGATAAGCGAGCCCTCCCATCCCATAGCCCTGAGGCCAGCCTTGGGGCGACTGCCCGGCCCAATCAGCGCCTGTTTCAGCGGTGTGTTGGCGGAGGCGGCACCTAGCATTGCCTAAATTGGCATCAAGAATCCAGCAGACTTGAGCGTGCTGCATTTTTGTGTAGCAACGGACGGTGATGCATGCATGTCCCACTCTTTCCTGCAGAGGGTTTGTTTGTCAAACTCCATTGTCACAAGTTTGAGGATTGGCATTGAGCTTCAAGACGGAACTATCAGGCGGCGGAGTGAGTGCATCTGTAACTATATGTAAATCACGCAAAGCAATACCTACATTGTCTACGGACTAGGTATTGTCATGAAACACCACGCCTGCGGATGCAGTGGCCCGAGTGGAAGCTCTCCTGAACCCACTTGGAGGCCACTAAAACGCAGTAGTCAGGCGAGTAAGCACCCCATGGATGCATGGCCCGCAGGAATAGGGACAGCGATCCATATGCCGGCACTCCTTTCGTGAACGGCGGACCATTCAGAGGCCACAGCCCCAAGACCTTGTCGTCACCGGCGCCGGGGAGGACCCGTTCTAGCGCCGCCCTTGACGTTCCGGCACCACAATAGCTGGCAATGTCATCTATTACCAAGTGCGGGGTTCTGTATCCACGGCCCCAGGTACGAGCCCTTGAGAATGCTCCGATGAGGGGCAGAGACCTGTTGCTCATGGGTGATGTGCCTGAATATGTGCTTCTTGTGTCGAGGTGCGGAGAAGCTCTTGGCGTAGCGTCGTCTTCAAATAGCTGTAGTCTCGCCCCCTCGGTAGCTCATGTAGACCTCAACACAAACCCAATCTCCGACACACACACACATTCCTACTTCCAGACGACAAAAATGGCTGCCAAGAACCACCAGAGGCCGCCCTTCAGGGCCGAGCATATAGGCTCTCTTCTTCGCCCGAAGGAGCTCGTCGATAAGCGAGTTGCTATGGACGGGAAGAAGGCTCTCGAGATCACCCACGACCCCGAGCTACGCGAAATCGAGAAGCGCACCATCAAGGACATTGTCAAGCTCCAGCTCGACCTTGGTTTTCATGCCGTCAATGGTAAGTTTGAACTTCGGGGTGGGCGTCTTAGCGTTGTCCTTGAGCGTCAAGATCGGTCAACTTCACACCTCGCGATGGCGCGTCGACGAACCCCCGGACACGACACTCGCTCACAACGAGCCATACGGATGACAATCTTGATATTTAAATACCCTTTCATGTTTTAGCGGGCGCCAATACACGCGTGGCTCGCTGGTTTGGTGCCAGTGTTGCTTTGGCGGCGTGCGCCGTCAACGTTGCTCCGGCCGGTCTTGATGCTCAACCGGACAACCAGATCTTTCAGGAATTGAATAAATACACTGCTAACCCTAACCCTGAGATGGTGAGCACTCGCGACACCAATTTTGGGGTACCTTCTGGCCAGGGCTTGAAGGGATGGAGGAGATCATGAATCCTCCGCTGGATATGTTCCGGCTCTACGTTCCGGACCTCGCGGCGTTCAGTACGTGGACCCACCCAACCCAGGGACTTCCGAGTCCTCCAGGACCCTCCAAATCCTCAGAGCTGACTAATTTATCGTAGCTGAGGCTGGACACAAGCCTGGCGAGTCCGTGGTGTGTGTCGGCAAGATTAAGCACGTCGGCAGCACCTACACCGACGAGTGGAACTACCTCAAGAGCCTGTTGCCGGAAGACCGCGTTAAGGAGGCCAAGCTGACTCTCCCGGCACCTAACTGGTACCACCTGCGATACAAGGCCGGCCATGCGTATCCCAAAGAGGTTTATGCCAATGACGCGGAGTACTTTGCCGACATCGCCAAGGCCTACCAGGCTGAGCTGCAGATCCTGTACGACGCCGGCTGCCGCAACGTCAGTTTCGACGATCCTAACCTGGCCTGTACGTACATCTATCTGTTGCTGTTGTGTGAAGAAAGACAAAGGAAGCAAGGAATGGATATTGACCTGGTGGAAATGTAGACTTCTGCTCTGAGAAGATGCTCCAAGGATTCAAGGACAACAACGAGGATGCCGACGCCCTCTTCGACAGCTACGTCAAGCTGTACAACGACTGCCTCTCCAAGCGGCCTGCTGACATGCATGTTGGTCTGCACCTGTGCCGCGGCAACTTTGCCTACTCTCGCCACTTCTCCGAGGGAGGGTACGATCGCGTCGCCACCAAGCTCTTCAAAGAGATCAACGTCGACACCTACTTCCTGGAGTACGACACCGACCGCGCCGGCGGATTCGAGCCCCTGACCGAGCTGCCCGCGCATAAGAATGTCGTCCTGGGCGTCATTACCAGCAAGTTCCCCGAGCTCGAGGATCTCGGCAAGATGAAGGATCGCGTCTGCCAGGCCGCCGACTACGTCGCCAAGGGCGCCGGTCAGACTCGTGAGGAGGCGCTCAAGCGTATTGGTGTCAGCCCGCAGTGCGGATTTGCGAGCCACCACCTCGGCAACTCAATTACCCGCGAGGACATGGTCAACAAGCTCAAGCTCGTGCGCCAGCTGGCTGACGAGATCTGGCCCGGTGAGCCTTGAAGGACCTATTTGTTACTACAGGCTGAACTCCTGGCAAAAAGTGCTGCAGTATGTATAGGTGGAGCGTGGCGTTGAGGTGAAAGTAGGTGAGATGAAAACGGCGTGGCGTAGAGTGTGCAACTGGATATATGGAGATAGCGAGACAATTCCACCTTCTCATTCCATCTTAGGTCGCGTGAGGCCATGTCTTTCATCTTAAATATATCGACAAACGCGCCGCCTTGGACAACGTTGACCTGAGAGAATGAGGAATGGTGCCCTGTGATACTTACGGTACCACCAATATTCTGATACAAGCCGTCGCCCTCCCGCGATCAGATTAGTCGATGGCCCGCCAACAGAGGTGATTGACTCTCCATCATATCCATCGGTTTTCTGTAGTGATATGGCCCTTACGAATTTAGAGAAAAGACTCGTATTGCTAGCAATAAGGTGTCTTTCGATGAATTTCCGCCAACTATCCTGACATCCGCTTGTTGGGGCACTCCAGCGTCACATTCATTTTCGTACCTTCGAGTACTAGCATCGCTAATGTAGGGGTTGTGAAATTACTTTTTCTCCTGATCTTATCTCGATTCTTAGTGAACATCCTGCACTCCCTCAGTCTCCCTTAGCACCAGTAGACCTGTTGGCACTGGGAGAGCTCTTGGCAGAGAACAATGTCTGAGAGTCCTTCTGCTCTTGAGACTGAGATGTACCCGTCTTGGGAGTTTTTTGTGCGGTGGCCGATGAACCCTGACTGTCATCGCCCTCCTGCTCTCCATTGGGTTGGTTGTATCCGTACATCTCTGCCTCTGCATCCATCTGAAACCGAGCGGCCTCCTCCATGGCGGTATTGTACTCCTCCTCAGTCAACTCCTGACTCGAATAGATCGCGTGATCATGCTCAGCTTTCTCGAGTACCTCTTCGGCGAGTTTGATGAGCCTGTCTCTATGCTCGATATCCTCATTTGTGGTGGTGCGGATCAGGTGGTAGAGCTCTACAGCTTTCTTCGCATGTTGAACGTAGCAGTCTGGTGAGTGTGCAAGGATGAGGTGGCAGCCAGCTTGATGAAAACGGCCCAGGTTTGGCTGCAGGAGGAGGAACTTGCAGAGATTGTTGGCTTCGTCGTATTTGCCGTCCAGGAAGTGATCCCAGGCAGTCTCGTAGTAGGCAGCGAAGACTTGGCCCGTCGGGTTCAGATGTGGGAATGCCTCCGCCATGATGAGCTATGGTAAAGAAAGGGAGCTTGTCAGTGCATGAGATAGAATGACCACCTAGTGGCTGCTTACCAGGTTCAAGGACCGGACTTTTCTTGCTCTCGGCAGAGCGTTTGATCGTTTGGGGGAGAATCCTCGGGCTCGGCTTTTTCAGTGGTGATGCCTGTTTTTGAATGACATGCCCTGCCGAATAGTAGAGATATTTGAAAGCGAACGAGATCTGAAAGAACAGTCACTCTGTGTCGGACTTTTATGATGGGATATGTTCCCTTTGCCCCACTAGATAAATTTAGGCTTCATTCATTCTTACTCTGTTTTCACCGGTCCTTCAGCTTCGCCTCGTCACGGTCAGTCTCAGATTCTTATGATCATGTAGGTTCTTATTCTATCACTCTCCCCGACTTCGACCTCCACTAATCCCTCACTTCAAACCCAAACAGCGAGATGTCGTCACGTCGTAGAAAGGCGCTTCGCCGCAATATGGCGATCTCGTCGTCGTCCGAAGAGGATGGCGATCTTGTTCCTCTCAACGAACCTGAATCCTCAAAATATGTTGAGGATACCATGTCACCTACAGTGGCCCCAGATACCCAGGCCGAGCACATGACGCTCCGTAAGAACGCATGGAAGGGTACCCGAGCTCGCCCTCAGGTGCCCTTTGGATCAGGGAAACATCGACCCGTTACACCAGCGCCAGATGGATCTCTCGTCGACGCGGGCAATGGAGCTGATGCCGAGGAGGTGTATGCTGAGCCTGATCGACAGCGCGCAGCCATGATACTCAACAGATTCCGAGACCTCAGAGTCAAATCTCGGGAGATCACGAACATGGAGGGGGGAAATTTGGAGAACCCACCGCCCCTGGACGATCTCCTCTCAATGCAACAAGTCGCCTCGAGGGTTCGCTCTGGAACTGACATGGATGCTGCACGACCACAATTTCTTGTCGCAGACAGTGCTGGAGAGGCAAGCTCTCCAAGTGAGGAGTCCAAAGCCTCGTCAGATAAAGGAGATACAGCCTCTTCTAAGGACAAACAGCTCTCCGAAGCATCGAAGGACAGGCTCAGCGCTGCCCATGCTTCTAGTGTTCCAGTGCTCCAGGACTCGGAGTCAACCAGTGTCCCCGAACCAGAGCCAGAGGCATCATCTTTTCCGGATACCCTGCAGCAAACACCAAAGCGCATGAGGATTCCGAGTCCCAAAATGCAGCGGCATTCTCCGCCAAAGCGCCAAAAGGGCCAAGACACCGACACCACCCAAGCCAGAACCGTCCGGGTAGTTGCACCAGCTGAAGAGACTGCAGCCCAACTCCGTTCCTCGCCCGTTGGAGCGGCGACATCGTCCATTACGCATTCTCCTCGTCAGTCTACAAGTGTCTCAGAGGACACAAACGACTCGGCTGTGATTAGTGAGCTCTCTCATCGCCATCACATGATTGGCGCGGCGATCATTCGTGGAGGTTTGATTGCCACCCCCGGTGTCCGTGGGTACTTGGTCTGTATGTACATTGCAGTAATCAACGGTAACAGGCCCGACTTCGAGTTTTTCCGTGCACCTCTACGCCAATTGATTGGGGACCCCGCGGACGCCGATGCAGACTTCCGATCATCGTTGAATGACTACTTGCCCACAGAGTAGGTTCAGGAGGTTGCGGCCTCTAGCCTCTAATGAGAGTGATGAAGGAGGATTTTCGTTGAGGATCGAGGAAGAGCATGGGAATCGTGTGAAGGCTGTACGAAATTTCTACAGTTTGTTATCAAGCACGACATTCGTGCATAGGTTGGCACGGAGTATGAGGCTCAGGTATTGACGGGCATCAAGCATGAGACCCCAAGAATGGCACTTGATTTCGTTAGATGCTTATTCATGTACAATAACAAGGACTATGACTACTATCAACCCAGGCAATTGACAACCTTTCCAGTTTTTTTAAACTGCATGAAGCGGAAACAAGAAAGACACACCGTCTTACTTTTACTTATCGGGTTTCGCATAGCGCTGAAGTGGATCGCTTCTCCAAGTAGACATGTTGTAAAGCATGATATGCACTAAAACCGTACAGTGCTTCTATCAATTCCTTATCATTCTCCCTCCCTTGGCCAAATCGAGACGTCAGTCAATCCACTCAGGCTACCACGGGGGTTGCTAAATACTGCGGACAACCATCTCTTGTGACACCTTTACAGCACGCCTCTTGGAGCTTCATCGTTGCATTCAATGGGATTGTAGTACGCACGAACACTCCCACCTGTTTATGAGGTCTCGACTGCGCGGGTGGGCCCCTTTCTCCATCCTCTAGGATGTGTCACCGCCTTGCTGAGCATCCATGGATCCACCGAAGCCAAAGACAAAAACCAAGACCAAGACCTTCACAGGGTAAGACTTTTTTATCTGGCTGGATACCTTACAGACGCCCGAGGGAGCGACGCTCACGCTATAGTAGATGCTGGACATGTCGATCGAGGAAGGTCAAATGCGACCTGGGCCGCCCGCACTGCCAACGGTGTATCAAAGCACGGCTTCAGTGCCAGGGCTACAACGTGCCTCTCTTCTGGGTTGCCCAGGATGAGGTGTCGCAGTCGTCATACCGCCGTCAGGCCATGAGTTTACCATGTATGCTCTACTCAAGCACTCGCCCTAACCCTAGTGTCTCCGACTGACTCTCTCTCTTTCATAGTGGGAAACCCGCACTGGCCAGCCGGTCAGGTAAACGATGTGGATGAGCACTTGCAAGATGTTGATCGTCTGGCAGCAACCGCCCGGCCAGAGGGCCTCTGGTCAGGGCCGTTTGGTATCTTCTGCGCTCGAAACAGTGGGGGCGAGTGTGGTCTTCGACAGACAGCTTCGCCACCATTGATCAGCCAAACATCGCCATTAGACTCTATTGCCACCAGCAGCAACGACAGCCCGGTTTTGACTTTATCTAGCGCCGACTCATTGGATCCCAATTCATTAACAACCGCTGCTGTTGCCGAGGACTCCGGGCCTCTGCCCGATGGAAGCTCCAACATGCTTCTCACCAAACGTCCCCATCACAGTCGTGTGGGATCCGGATCAGTCCCTGACTTCCCCAGTGCGGATTTACAAGCCGAGAGCCTAGTCAGTAATTTACTAGACCATTATCTCCAAAACGTGGCAACTCTCTTGCAGCCTGTGGTTCATTCACAAAACGCCTATAGCTCCATCTATGCCAACCAAGCGATGGCCGTGGCAAGAAGAGTGCCGTGGAGAGATGCCATGAAGAGCTGGAAGGTGTTGGATAGCAAAGTCGCTCTGGTCTACTCTCTCCTCTCGTCGTCAACATCTCACCTTCGTGGCCTGGATGGAACAGACGATGCAAGTGCAATGGCCAGGTACTTTCGTGTGGAGGCTGTATCACGCCTGAGAGGGGCGCTGAACTCGTTGGATCTCACTCGGCAGGATGAGATGGGGGTTGTGGCTGATCGCAGCCTGTCCGAGTGCGAGGCAGTCCTCTCTGTCATGCTGACTCTAGTCACCGCGGATGTCATGGATGGCCAGATGGAGGAATTCTGGATACATCTGGATGCTACCAAAGCTCTTGTCTCACGCCTGCGAGGACACGTGCAGCCAGGATCGCCCGGGGCTCACCTCGTAAATATCTCGACATTCTTACGCACCCTGAGCGATTCTACAGATGTTGGTCTGGAGCCCTTACCGTGGAGGCCCGACTCGGATGGCCCGGCAGAGTTCATCGGAGCGGGACATTCACTCGAATACACGTACGGGATCACAGCCAGGCTAGTCAACTTCCTCAGCCGCGCTTGTCTCTTATCCCGAAACGCCGCCTTCTACAAGCTGGGCGGTTGCAGCCCACCGGAGGCCTTCTCGCTGGAATGCGACAGGTTCATCGAGGAGATGGACGCGTGGCATATCAGCGAGGAAGCGTTCACATCCTTTCGCACCAGCGACGACGTCACCATTCTCCTTGCCTCCAAGCACACGCTCGCTTTTGCCGCGGGTATCCGTATCTACTTCCACGCACGGGTGGCACCGTGCGGCGGACCTACAATGCGGGCGTTGGTCCAGAGCGTGGCCGAACAGCTGACTGATATCGAGAAGATCAAGAGGCGAACGGGTTACGACGCCACGCCGACGGCGACAATCTCCTGGCCCGGCTTCATGGCCTCGTGCCAAGCCGAGCCATCGGAGAGGAGGGTGTGGGAGGAGTGGTGGAACCAGATGCTAGGCTATCGGATCGGGAACATGAAGGGCTTGTGGTCCGTGGTCAGAGAGGCCTGGTCGGTCCACGATCAGGCGATGGGTGAGAGCGATGATGCTCCATGGGCTGTTGTCCTCAGGAGAACCGGGCGGAGGATCTTAGCAATCTAGACTTGTCAATGGCCGAGAGCTGAGATATACAGCCGTAGATAACGCTGACGCCTTTCCAGACCTGCTTTTCAGGGATCCGGGTGAACGCGGCACAGATCGAAGTCAACGATTATAATGGTAGCATCTGGTCTGGAAAGATTGCGGGGAAAGCTAATGATGATAAGACTGTCCGGATACTGAATGTAATACCGGGCCAGCGTCGGACACTCCACCGCCTCGCTGACGCCTACCATTCTCGGAACAGCCGAGTTCGGCCGCGTTTAGCTCCTTCAAAGTGAATGTTACTGCCAGAAGGTGACCATCCGAAAGATGCATCACACAACGCATCAAGCCATATAATTAGCGGAAACGCATCTCTTATCGTCGGAGGAATTGTTGAGTTGTGAATTGATAGCCAGACTATCATCAAGATCATTTTCCCCACTCCCGACTTCATTGTTCACCCTCAGTCTGCGAAAGATGGTCCAGCGCATTGCTAGAGAAGCAGGCCTTGAGGCCTTCATTGACGCCATAAAGAAGGATGGCTGCGTTGTCATCAAGGACTTCACAGACCTAGAGTCTCTGGAGGCGGCAAACAAAGAGGTCCAGCCGTACCTCGATGCCTCTATCTCCGCTTCGTCCAAGAGCACCGTTGGTGCCCTCAACGGCGGCACGGCAACTTGCACGCGCCTCGTCGGACGGAGCAAGACTGTCCGGGAGAAGTTCTTCTCCGACTCCTTGTACCAGGTATGTCATGTGTCCATTGTCTAGAGCCTAGAAAACCCTATTCACTAATCAAAACACGACAAAAGGCCATCGCAGACTACTTCATCGGCCTGGAAACGACCATCTGGTACGGCTCCAAGCCGACCGTGCAAAAGTCCGACCCCTTGCTCTCCATCTCCATCACCATGTCCTCGCAGCCGGGCTCCAACGCGCAGGAGCTCCACCGCGACGACAAGAACCACCACGCGCGCCACGCCGCCGCCACCGAGTACACGCGCGGGCGCGACATGCTCCTGGGCCTGTTCGTGCCGACGTGCGACACCTTCAAGGCCAACGGCGCGACGAGGATAGTGCCCGGCTCGCACCTCTGGGGCGACGACCAGCCGGATTTCGGCCCCGACGGGAACAAAGGCGTCGAGGACGCCGAGCTCAAGCGCGGCGAGGCGTTTGTGATGCTCGGGAGCTTGTACCACGGCGCGGGCAAGTACTCTATGCCTACGGGCTGCCGGACTGTGCATATCATGTTCATGTGCAGTGGCGTTCACCGTCAGGAGGTAAGGCTCTTCCTGCGCAACATGGTGATTTAAGCAGCAGTATTCCCCATGAAAGCTTTACTGACGGACGTGTTATTACAGGAAATCCCATTCCTCAGCTACCCTATTAAGGACGTCAAGACATATTCGAAGCTGGTCCGTGACCGGTTGGGATGGAAGCAGTCAGAGCCGAATTTGGGATGGGTAGATCTCAAGTCACCAGAGTTCCTTTTGGAAGAATAAGCAATAATTCAGTTACATACCAATGAAGAAAAGATAACAACATGTTGGACCTTGAAACTAACCAAGCCTATGATCACAAAACACAAAGATATGTGCCAAACATTTGTCAAAGAAATTGTCTGTAAGGAACTTGGTAGATAAAGTCCTGAGGAATGACGGTGGGGATTACCCCAGGTCCATTCTGGCATTGGTAATGGATTATCACAGATCGGGACTCATCCAGGCAGTTGGCATTGATGCACATCGATCCCTTGTTTCCCAACCTGAAGACAGGGTATTTGATAACTAGTGACCCGTTCAAAATCCCTTGACCAATTGCAACCTTTTCAAAGGACTAAATAAAAAAAAGTCTTGCCAAGCACCGTGATCGGCCATTACGGCTTCCCATAGAGCTCTCTCCACAACGCCTGCGCCGTACGACTTTAGCGTAGGCACTGGCGGCATCGCGGCGCCCCCTCATGACTAAGGCGCGCAGATAAGCAGACCCTGCAGGCCCTTTTTCATGCAAAGAAAGTGGTAACCGTCAGCGAAGGTGGGTACATCTCGAATTGTCGGTGCGGCCCCGGTCTCGTCTAGGTCGTTGGGAGATCCCGACAACATGGCGGCGTGAAAGGGATGAGAGGCGACCGGCGAGTCTCTGTTCTTTTCCATTACTACTTTCGATTGTTCATATATACTCAGATCCATACCCGGTTCTGGAGGACCTCCCTTTAATTACCCAGAGCCTCTCCCAAAGGCCCTCTGCAGACTGCATCATTCTTCATTGCAGGAGGAGAAAACCCTTTCAATATGTTGGACAAATCCTTCAACGTCCCTGAAAAGGGCATGGCGCAGGCAGGCACGGAATCCCACACCGACGAGGCGAGCGGCGATACATCAGCGGTCCCGCGTGGCACCAAGCGAGGCCTCAAGTCCCGCCATGCGCAGCTTATTGCTCTCGGAGGCACCATCGGCACAGGTCTCTTCGTCGGGAGCGGTGCGACGCTGGCCAAGGGCGGGCCGGGGTTCACCTTGATCACCTACATCATCATGTCTGCCCTGGTGTTTCTTATTGTCGGGTCCATTGCCCTGACGGCATCGTATCTGTGAGTTGCGTTGCTATATCGACTCATTTGGGAGCAAGCTGATAGCTGATGTGTTTTGAACTTGAATAGGCCCGTGAAGGGTGCAACACCTGCCTACTTCGCCCGGCGCTATGTCTCGACATCGCTGGGGTGGGCCATGGGATGGTACTACTGGTATGCCTTTGTAAGTACAATAATGTATCCAGGCCTCGATTAGGTCAGGGGAAAGACTGGTTATTGACACCCAATACCTCACTTCAGGGAATCTTCGTGCCTTATGAAATCACGGCTGCGAGTCTCGTCATCAATTTCTGGGACCCTCCCATCAGCCCCGCGGTCTGGATCACCGTCATGATCGTCGTCGTCGTCGGGCTGAACCTGCTGCCCGTCTCAGTCTACGGAGAAACCGAGTTTTACTTTGCCTCCCTAAAGATCATCACAATCATCGGGCTGCTCATCCTGGCGTTCATCCTCTTCTGGTGGGGCGGTCCAGCCGGCAAGCCTCTCCTGGCCTTCCACTACTGGGGCGACCCGGGAGCGTTCAACCCGTACATCCTGGAGGGCTCGAGAGGATATGTCGTCAGTTTCTGGAGTACTCTAATATCTGCTCTTCTTCCTGTGCGTCACACACTCCATGGTTATGTATTCATTCACGTCAACTGACTTATGACTGCCTTAGTTCTCGTTCGCCCCCGAGATGCTCGTCTTTTGCTGCGGAGAGATGAAGGCCCCGCGCCGAAATCTTCCCAAAGCTGCCAAGAGCTTCATCATCCGCATTCTCGTCTTCTACATCGGCTCAGTCCTTGCGATTGGCGTAATCTGCCCCTCCAACGAGCCAGGACTCAAGAGCGGCGACTCTGGAGCCGGATCCTCGCCGTTTGTGCTCGGCATCAAGCGTGCCGGCATTCGTGGTCTTGATAGCGTCATCAACGCCGCTATCCTCACGTCTGCCTGGTCCTCGTCCAATGCCTTCATTTTTCAGTCGAGCAGGTCGCTGTATTCGATGTCCATCAACGGTGACGCGCCCAAGTTCCTGTCCAAGTGCACCAAGAAGGGCGTGCCCTACATGGCTGTACTGGCGACTTCTGCGTTCTCTCTTCTGGCATATCTCAACGTCAACGCGCAGTCCGGTAAAGTGTTCACATGGCTTGTCAACCTCGTCAACACCGCGGCTTTCATCTCGTGGACTGTCTGTGCAATCGTAAGTCTTTACCAAATCTCAGGCTTAAAGGGGCAATGGCTAACTCTTTTGGTGTTCTCAGACCTCCATCCGGTTCCAGAACGCGTTCAAAGTACAGGGCCTCGACAGGGCGGATCTCCCTTTCACCTCCCGCATGCAACCCTACGCCTCGTACTTTTGCATCGTTGTGTTCATTCTGCTGTGCCTTATCAATGGATTTGAACTGTTCCTGCCAGGTTCCTGGTCCACTTCCTCGTTCCTGAGCAGCTATATCGGCATTCCGATTTTCTTCGTCCTTTACTTTGGTCACAAGCTTACAGTTGGAAGATTTGACAAGTGGGCCATTCCTCTGGAACAGGTTGATCTTCAGACGGGGCTTGACGAGCTCAAAGCGGATGAAGAGTTGCACCCACCAAAGATGTCCGTGTGGACCCGAGCACGCAATCACGTAGCGGCGAAATTGAGGAAATAGATAGGAGAGAGTATGCAAAGAGGGAGAATATCTGTAGATGGTAGTTCAGGGTACAGGGTAACCTTTTCCCGTAGAAGAATCTCTAAGTGTCAGATCTACTTGCAATTGTTGTACCGACAACACTCTCAAACGAATAACACGACTCCGAGATCGGCAAGAGAATTCCTTTTCATAACTAGATCCGTACATCGGCAAAATAAGTTTGAAAGGGGCAATACCGCTCCGGTTCAGACTTGGAGCATGCTCGCAGTCCCATGCCCTTCTGGGAACCTCAAGGGCCTAACTCCACAGGCTCGCCCCCGTTCCCGGTTTTGGTTGGGCCCGACCTGAAATAAGCCCGGCAGGCGTAAAGCCGAGATCTAAGCTAAACGGGGTGTGGAACATAGGGAACCTTCCGCCAATGGAAGTAGGATGTGAGCCCCTTGAATGCGCTTTTAGAGCTGTGGTAAAGTATTAAATCCAGGCCAGTACCCCAGTACTCTAATGCAGCCAGACACCTAGCTAACAACTCGCAGTGAGTGCAACAAGAACAGGTGGTTGAGGAGTCTAATCATGCCCCAAAACAGCCCCAAACAGATTAATCTGCTCCGCGGTTGGCCTCATCCTTCGCTTCTACCAAGAGAACTTTTAGCAGCTTCATCTCAGGCTGTCCTGTCGAATCCCGCAGTATTCGAGCCGGCGCTGCAATATGGCGCAGATCCAGGATTCCAACCGCTACGCGAGGGTATAGCAACCTGGCTACATAGCCACTACAATGTTGAGCGCGACCCGGAACGGATATGCATCTCGGGTGGTGCAAGTCAAAACATTGCATGCATTCTCCAGAGCTTCACGGATCCCCACATAACGCAGGCCGTCTGGCTTGTGTCACCTACATACCACCTCGTCTGTTCCATTTTTGAGGATGCTGGCTTCAGCGGGCGTCTGAAAGGCTTTCCCGAGGACGACGAGGGACCTAACATTGAAGCATTGGAAGAGAAGATGTTGCAAATGGAAGCAGAATATGCGCAGAGGGGAACAGTAAGTATTCATCATGTCTCTGTCAGTCAACTTTGCCCAAATGGCCTCCAAACTAATAGAAACACTGAAAAGCAATCACCAGTTAAAGACTCTGGACCATACCGGAAATTCTACCGGCATGTTGTGTATGTCGTCGCGACGGCCTCTAACCCCTCAGGCAAGACCATGTCCGTCAAACGCAGGGAGGACCTCGTCAGCCTAGCTCGCCGGCATGACGCTCTCATCATATGCGACGATGTTTATGACCTACTCCAGTGGCCACTGGAGTGCTCAGGCTCAGCGCGAGTCGAGGCGGCTGAGCATCCTGAGATGGTGCTTCCTCGCCTCTGCGACATCGACCTCGCCGTGGGCCCAACGCCTGAAGATCCCGGGCGCTTTGGGTATGCGGTGAGCAACGGCTCCTTCAGCAAGATGGCCGGACCCGGCATGCGCACCGGATGGCTGGAGGGATCGAGGGAGTTCGCCTTCGGGCTCGCGCAGACCGGCTCAACCAAGTCCGGCGGATCGCCTAGCCAGTTCTCTGCTGCGATCATGGCAGACATGCTATCGTCTGGCGCGCTACAAGCATACCTCGCTAACACCGTGCGGCCTGCACTGCAACGGAGACATCGCCTCACAATGGCCGCTGTGAAGCAGTATTTGGAACCCCTGGGCATTCGCTCTCGTTCAGCTGGGCTGATCGACGGCCACGCCTATGGTGGGTATTTCGTATGGCTGCAGCTTCCTGATGGTCTATCATCTAGTGACGTTGTCGAGGCTTCGATGGAGGAGAATTTGATTGTTGGGAGCGGGCCCATGTTTCAAGTGCACGGTGACGAGGAGAGTGCTGATCTGGATGCATTTCTACGCTTGACGTTTTCTTACGTGGACGAAGAGGATCTCGAGGAAGGTGTGATTAGAATTGCTCGGGCCATAGAACGGTTGCGAAAGGGGCTACCTCGCCACAAAAAGGCCAACGGACTGCTGGCTGCATCGATTATTGACTTAAGTCGCTAAAAGACCATGTAGTAAAAGTCGGCACTTTAGGTAACATCAGGTGTGCGCCGTGGGTGCCCGAGGCAGACTGCAGGCTGACACACTACCTAAGGAAACGCGATCTAGAAATGCACTTTTAAGTCACAACGCGTCAGGACCTACAGTCTGGACGAATCGGACCATTTCAATTGCTACGTGGCGTGCTGTGGTGGAGTTCACTGAGGCTGAGCTGCTGCATTCATGGTAATCTCGCTCTTTCTAACTCTGACAGTGACAGAAAACTTTTGTCTAGCGAACTCTCACACCGCTCTGTGAGTGCTTCAAAGCGTACGAAGTACTGATAGGCGTGTTTTGAATTCGCAGGTAACAATACCATTTCCCTCATGGAAGAGATGGCTACCGATACTACCGACTTGACATTTCCCGACCAGGTGGGGATCAGCAGTGAGAAGAGAGATTGTCCCTTCACGGACGAGCAGCATCATGAATCGAAGCGGCTTGCTGGGCAAGAACAAGTGTCATGGAGTTGGTCTCCCGACCCAGCCTTGACAGCGATGGATACTGCTCATACTATATTGAATTGGGATCAGTCGCGACTAGCCTGGGGTACTGCCGTAGCTCCCCAAGAATTGCCAGGCAGTGGCACTGACGTTTCTACGGCCCAGTTCGAAGCTTGGCCATATACCCCAACTGGGCAAGGAGATCCGACACTACTGGATCTACCACACCTCATCGACAACTCACCTGACTATAAAGAAACGAATGGGGGTTTCGATGGCTTGAGTTCGAATATTGGTGCTGACAACTTGTTCCTGAATGGCACAAATGCGGCCCAACACTACTCCAATGGTTCTGAGTTCTCAGACCCAGCGAGCATTTTTCCTTCCGTCGGCTGTGACCTTACATTCAACACTGCCACCTATCAAGACCCGGCCACACAGTCTGTTCCACAACCAACGATATTGCTTGGAGATGTCGCCGAAATGGAGCCTTGTGCCGGAAATTCAGAGATGATCAGCCAGAAAGACGACGACGATCTGTTCACTGATGGTGAAAGAAGCAAATCTACGCCTGCGGAGTTGCTCAGTACCCCAGACAATGGGGAGATCATCGAAGAGCACGAGTATGATATGTGTTTTGGGGTTGTAAGTACAAAGGACTTTATGCTACTGTTCAAACTCTGACAGGTTTCAAGATCGTGCTGGAAGTCATACTCTCCACTACCTATCAGGGCAAGATCGACTGCTTGCCGGTATTGCTTTCGCGAGATGGAGACATCATAAGCCTCCACTTCGAAGATCACCAGCAATTTGCTGGGATTATTGTCAGCAAAGACTTGCAGCGACTTTTGAAAGAATTCGCAGTCCACTTGACAGCAACTCTGACTGTGAAGAGATCACAAACCGTAAAAGGCAAAAGTAAGGACACATCCGGAACCAAGTTAAGGCGGGACAATGCCCTTGCTCGGATCCTGATCTACGGTCAAGCAGAAGACAGAAATGGGATCGGAGATCTGATGTCTGAGTCGGGCCTTTTCTTTCAACACCCTACGGCTGAGGAAGCTGATGCCAGCGTGCCCTATTTCAATCCCCATCTCCTACTCAGACCCGGGGCAGAAATGCCACAGATCGAGGGTGTTTCCATATCGGCAAGTGGGAGTGTGGTCGAGGCGAGTGGAAAATTGGACGAAGTCGGGAAAGGACTTATCTGGAAGATCTTTGACCAGGCGAATGGATTTTCTGGAGTCACAAAAGTCACGGAAAGTCGACGTCTCAAATCGAAACTCCACAGGTATATCGCGACTGGCCCTTCCTCCTTTCGGAATCAATTGCATTATAACAAGTAGCTAATTGTTAGCAGTCATCAGTTGGAAGCACTCTCGATGATGGTAGAAAAGGAGCGCGGCGGTCTCGACAGCGCCACAGTCCACACGATATGGCAAGCAACCTCGAACGGCTATCGCCATGTTGTGACGGGAGCTCGAGAGCGGGATCCCCACCCGGTCCTTGGAGGAGTTTTGGCAGATGTAAGTGAGCTAGCTGGGAATGTGAAGATGACGCAACTCAGTAAGCTCAGTACGCTCTAGGAAATGGGGCTCGGGAAGACCCTTACAACACTTGCTTTGATCTGCTGGTATCTGGATATAGTTGATCTCAAGAAGGCTGAGATCGATGCTAAACTGTCTCGGACCACATTGATCATCGTCCCTAAGTCAGGCAAGTACAATTAATATGTGTCAATTCCGGCATGTGATGGCTGACTCGCTTCTTCAGTTATCATTGGATGGGAGGCTCAGATCAAAATGTAACGGCCAATAGTTGAAAATAACATCACTAGTTAGGTGCTAATAAACAGAGCGCAGGCACCTTCTCGATTCAGTAACGTTCGTCATTTACCATGGGGCCTCGAGAAAAACCTTGGTCCCTAGCCTTCTTCAGCACGATATTGTTATCACAACATACGAAGTTCTCCGTGAAGATTTCGTTGTGTCGTCAGAAGATACTCTTTTCTCGCATTATTGGCATCGTGTGGTTCTTGATGAAGGTACGCCCTCCATTCCGAGATCATGAAACATATTACAGCTCACTCATTTTGAATCCCTTCTCTGTCCTAGCTCACCGTATTCGCTCACGCATGTCGAAAATCCATCAAGCTGCTCTCGCCATCTCGAAACGCGCCATCTGTCGCTGGTGTCTTACAGGTACTCCGATTCACAACTCAATTGATGACTA
Organism: Thyridium curvatum; assembly: GCF_004353045.1. Classification (NCBI taxonomy): domain Eukaryota; kingdom Fungi; phylum Ascomycota; class Sordariomycetes; order Thyridiales; family Thyridiaceae; genus Thyridium; species Thyridium curvatum. The sequence goes on from NW_022156764.1 coordinate 169,533, forward strand.
CGGTGCGCTTCTCAGCTTCCTCAGAGTGCCCAAACTGGCGGAGAAACGAGCTTTTGATCATTGGGTTACCAAGCCTCTAAGGCACCGACAACCCAATGCCATAAACCGTCTCAAACAGATGGTGCGGGCCACTTGCCTTCGACGAACAATCTGTACGAGTATGGGAATGCGACCGCCTATCGAAAGAATTGCATGGGTCGATCTCGGAGAGGCTGATCAAGAACTGTATAACTTCTTCAAATCCCGAGCGGCTGAACTTGCGTCAGGCGTGAACAATTACAGGGCAAAGAGCGCAGCATCCCAGTCCAGGGCAATCTATGACGACAACATACTGAGTCTGATTAACTGCCTCAGATTAATCTGCGATTACGGAGATAAAGTACTACCCACCAAGGCTTTAGAAGCATGGCGCTCAAAAAGTCATTGTGCTAGCAACTGGAAGACGACGGAACAACACTCACAACAATGCTCTGGTTGCAAGGGGCCATTGGCCAGATTTGACGATGACTCCATACTATCGTGCGGGCACGGTATCTGTGATATGTGCCAGCAGCGCATACAAGAGGGGGAGGAACTCGATGACGTCAATGACTGTTTGATGTGCCAGGCCTCTGACGAGGCCGAAGACACGGTACAGGGCTCTTCCGGTTCTTATCAGTCAGCAAAAGCTGCAACTTTGGTCCGAAACATTTTGACAGAACAGTCAAACTCAACGGGCAGCCAAGAGCCCAGAAAGAGGTAGTCCTAAGCAAGTCAACTTTCTTGATTTCTCAGACTAACGCAAGTTCATATGCCAGTGTCGTTTTCAGTTGCTGGACCAAAGTGCTGGATTTTGTTCAGCTTGACCTTCAGAAAGCAGGTTTAAGATTACAGCGAATTGATGGACAAACGCCGCTTCTGCAGAGACGGGCTGCGGTTGCACGCTTTAGCTCTGATGTGGCATGTACGGTCATGCTCGCCAGCATTGGGAGTGCTGGAGAGGGGTGGGCTGCCCTCCTCCATATATCCTTGATCCTTAAAGTTGTTGACTACGTACTATACGGTCTGCTGACACTCAAATTGACAAGTAGAATCGATCTCATATCAGCATGCCACGTCCATATCCTCGAGCCACAATGGAACCCAATGGCGGAAGCCCAGGCGATTGGTAGAGTCCATCGTATTGGGCAGTCCCAACAGGTATTTGTAACTCGTTACGTTGTGAGGCGGTCAATAGAAAATGTGAGTTACGGCATTTCCCTCCCATTTCAAAGTCCACCGCAGAAAGACAACGTTACTCAAGACAACCAGTATATCCAATGGGTACAAAAGGATAAGCTGAGAGTCATATCCGACTCCTTAGACTTTGGGTCACTCTTGCAGACAGATATAGACCAGCAGAGATGGCAGGTAAGCTGGATTTTCCCAACCAGTCAGCTTATTTGTTCGAAACTGATAGATATTTCTTCGTCCATTGTTTAGGAACTCAAGAATTGCTTTAACGACTCATCGACAGAGATTAGTAGTACATCTGAGTGCTCTGATCTATCTCGCATGCCTTAGGCTCAAATACCTATATTCTCTCAATTTGCTTCCCAAGGATCTCGGATTAGCTCTTCCCAAGATTTGCCCAACCAGTTGAACAGTCCTTTTGTGCCAACTTCGTCCGATATTTTGGCTTCCTTGAATCGATACTGCCGATCAACAAATCCATCTGTCTTTCGATATGTGATATCTGCATTAGCGCCGCGTTGTAACAAGAACCGCATAAGCCTCGCATTTCTCAAGCTGTCCTTCATAGCGGCACGATGAAGTGGCGCAGGTGTCTTCAAACCGCTTCCACGTCCATCAGCACGAGCCCCTAACTCGAGAAGTGCCGACGCTAATTTGATAGAACAAGTTGTCGCCGCGACAGTACAAAGCCCTGACTCAAGATGAACACGACGAGGATTCCGTATCATTTTCAAATCTTTCCACAGCGAGATAAGTATGTCTTCCCTTCGAGGGCAGTTTGCTGTTGACGCAATTATCTCCCGAGAGTAAAATGCAATCTGCTTTTCTCCGGTTTTGAACAAGTGCAAGCTGAGGGGCTTGAGAGCTTCTTGAATAGCGTGAAAGTTCTCGACTTGAAAAGCCAGGGCTAAGGTTGCTGAGTAGTGCTCGGATGAAGAATGGGGCGACTTGTAGTTGGCAGCTATCCACTCCACAATCCCAAGATTGGCACTGGCGATGGCTGGATTAAGGATGATGTTGCACAAATTTCGAATGGCAAAGACACGAACGTCTTGTCCCAACACATCTTGCAGCATTTCCACAGACCCTGAAGAGGCTAACTCGGTGAGTAATGCTTGCCAAACTTGCTCCTTTTCAGTTAAATCCCTTTTCCAATTAAGGTACGGAGTATTTCGCGGGATGTCGCCTGCATACTGCTTTATCCAGGTTCGCATTATCTCAACTTTGTTGGCTCGAATGAGAGCTGAAGCAAAGGAAAAATCTTCTTCAGAGACCTCCTTGTCGCGCAGGCTAACCGATTCGCCGGAATGGTCGACACAGTGAAATTGGTCCAGATGCTCATCTCTCATTCGACGGGAGAGGAAGCCAATTTCGGAGTATTCGCAAGCGGGTATTTCACATCTCCATGGTCGCTGGTGGTCTTTGGCATGACTTTGCCTGAGCTTCACATCCTCGTACCCGTTGCGGTACAGTGCGCAGCTCACGAATGGACACTTGAACAATTTCGTTCCGTAGTTGAGTTGGATAAAATTGAAATCTTGCAAGCCTTGCAAGCAAGGTGCTGAGCTTGTCGACTCTGGTTCTCTCGCGTTCAGAGGGCAGATCCTTTCTTCCAGTGCGCGATTTACAGCAACTGTCGTGCATCGAAGCTTCAGAGGATCAAATGTGAGATGTTCACCTTGAACTTAAAGCATTAACCAAGTGTTAGACCCCAACATGTTATTGACTCCACATACCTTTGCTTATTGTGAACAATCTCATTTCAGAATCCTTGAGAAAACGAGCTTCTTGGCACAACAATTCGTAGACTTCTGGACCCAGAGTCTCGGCATTCTCAAGTAACAGGGGGGCAGTCTCCCCTGCTGATCGAAACGAGTTATTCGCTCTTGTTTTCAGAAGTTGCTCTAGCAGGCGGGGCAATTGTCGCCAGCTTTCAGATCTCTTGTCAAGTTCTTTGAATAAACAGCATGCTTTTATCAAGTTGAACCACTCGCAAACAGCGAAATGATGAAGTCGATAGGCACCTTTCCAAAGGTGTCTGGCAATGGTGCCATGATCTAAGGTCGGGTCATGATGAGGCTGGCAGAGGTATGTGATGCAGACATTTGCCAGGCTCAGAGTGTATCGGGCCGTGCTCAGATGGCTGCTGATCCGCGAGTCGAAGAAGTATCTAGCATTTGAAAACTTGTTAGAACTCTGAAAGCACGTATGCAACAGGCGCTTCTCACTCTTTCGCAGTGAAGTGGACGAAATGGACCTCATTATCCACTATTTCGACAACCGGGCCACAGAGATGCACAATCTTCAGAGTGGAGTAGGCTCCTGGTATTTGGCAGAAGTCTCCGACTTTGATGGACAGAGCTTGGTCAAGTTCCTGGATAGTCAAGGGCACAGGAGAACACCCCACCCACCCCAGAATCTTGCGTGCCTTCTCTCTCAAGTACTCTGTAGGGAGTTGCTCGTTGATGCGGGAGAAGATGCGGCCATAACTATCAAGTGTTACTTTCCGTGGAGCTGGATTGATGGGAGTCAAGGGAGAATATCTTACGCGGCTTTGAGGTCTGTAGGTAGGACTTTGAGTTCTTCACGTATCTCGTCGATGCCATCGAGAAAATCCAAGCCTTTCAGAATAAGCTCCGCGTACATGAACATTCCTGTAACTCCATAAGTATCACAGTAGTGCCGCAGGTTAGCGCTCTACCCAGGGAATTTATTACCTTGCGCCTTTATAGCGATTGGTTCCAAGAGAACCGCAATCTCCTGGTTTTCCTCCTGGCTAAAGTTATGGGCCTTTATCCACTGATTGCACCGGACAGTGACATAATGTCTGATACTGCTCGCGTTGCAATTATCCGCCCGGATAGCTGTCGCGTTTGACTCCAGTTCGGCTTTTATGTCAGCTTCGTCTCTGCTTGCAATCAGGATGCGGGTCTCTGGGCAACTCTGAGATACTGTCAGGATTTGTACAAGGAAATGAAGTCGTTGCCTTTCATCAATCTCGTCAAGGCCATCGATAACAATGTGAACTGGGCCAGAGAGCTGGAGAAGCTTGATCAACAACTCTGTGGCTGCATCGAGACTGGAGGCCAATGTGCCCCGGTCTGTCTCGCAAATGAAGTCTTGCAAGACTGACTCATGTTCTTCAGGTTGGCCCTTTGACATGAGATGATGGTCCCGAGCCAATTGGAAGATGAGTGAGTGGAATATTGAAAGAGAGGTCGTGGAGACGCTAAGTGAATGAGTAAGAATTGCAAATACAACATGATTCGGCTCGCGATACATGGATCGAAGCTTTTGAATAAGGCAAACGGCAAGGAATGTTTTCCCTAATTCAATATCAGCAAGAATCATGATAGACTAACTTTCAACCTTCTCAACGACAATCCTGCCTGTGATGGCGTCCTGACTGACCTGCACCGGGGATCCCACGAAGCCACACGATACGCGGTATGCTTCCAGATTCCTCTGGCCTGAAGTCCAGCCAATTCTGCATTGTAGGATGCTTCAGGATCCAATCGCCAGTCCCTTCACACAGACGGTCTTGAAGTTCATACAAGTTCTTGTCGTAGAAAGTGGGGGCCATAGCAGTCTCCAGAATGCTGTACTCTGTATGCTTTGTTCGGAGATGAACCTTTCTGAAATGTTCAAGATCGGTTGTGCGAGCTTCATAGGCTGCTTGGATATGCTCTAGGCCGACCTCAGTCCCAAGCATAGCGGCGTGACGGCCCACACGGTTGATAATATGCTCAATCTCTGGCTTTTTCTTGGGCCACACCGCTTCAAACATAAGGTTCCATCCTGAAGAACTGTGAGCATCATCTGATATTTCAAGTAGCTGGCAGCCCAGGCTGAGCACTCCATTAGACTCACGCGGCATGGTGAAGAACTTCAGCGCGACCGAGTAGAAGTCTAGGATATCTTGGAAGAACAGGGCCAGAAGAAGATCGATCTGATCGCTGTCTCCAAACATTCTCTTTGCGTGCCCAAATTTGGGTAGTAAATACCCGATCTGAGCGGCCATATCGATGAGTGCATCAAGCGATTTGGAGAGCACACTTGCCCATTGGATGAGCAGCTTGATTGGGCCCCAGATGAGTGCGAGAATGTCGGGCTTTGCTTGTACGAAGGTGTCGATGGCGCCCGTGTATGCATCAAGCCGGTCCAAATACGGCTTGACTTTGGCGAGATTCCTGAGTCTGTGCTGTTTTGATTGCTCCTTCTGGAGCTGGTCGGTCATATCATATACCTGTTCGATAGAACTGGTCTGGAGAATCTGGGCGTAGAGCTTGTCGTTATTGAGAGTCTTTTTGAAGCTTTGAATCGCCGTCTTGAAGGCATCCGTCGCCGACTCAGGAAAGGTATGCTGGGTCGCCATGGTGAGGATTTTGATGGATTACGTAGTCTGAACAGCGTCTAACATATGAAGGCTGCACGATTCTCGCAGCTCCTCTTGGACTGCGAAGTGATGTTTCGGTACGTTGCGGGGTATGTCGGTGAAGGATGATCAGGCTGGAAGTGGCGGTGCTTGTCGTGGATGCCCAAGGCTGAAAACGCCCGTCCCGTGTGACTTGATGCAGGCCATGGTGAGCAAACTGTTGTGATTGGTACGATTCGGTTCCCTGATGAGGCGTTCTCCCTTCCTTGCGCATCGTCTAATCGACTGCCGTAGTAAGCCTTGTTGGATCCTTCCGATCAACACAGGTATTTGTTTATCTCGACCTTCTCCCCTGGCAGCACCATCCCGGCGTGGGTATCAAAAGGCTTATGTCCATCATTGTCGGACATCCTTGGACAAACGGGCCCGCCGGCCTCCGCCAAGGCACCAGCGTGGCGCTCCCGCATACAGTATGATGTGGGTCCGGCCCGGCGCCGTGAACGCCGACGAGAGTTCATCGAGATATAGCAGGCACATAAGGACTTCGAGCGAACCCCTTTTAATTCCGTGAAAGCAAGAATCACGTCTGATCTATTGACCAAAGGGGACTACTCAATGCGTGGTTTTTGAGAACTACCCGTTGATTCGACGACAGCCATCCAGCTCCACTCATTGACTACGCCGCACACGATATATCGGAGTACTTATGTGGCAATCCCCGCACATCACCGCTGGCCAGGACTCTCATACCTTCATGCCTTCCCCCCTTCCTTGAGGAACAACCAGATCACCATGCCTCCCTCGACTTTCTACTCTTCCACACCCCCTGTGATCACCCCGGCCTCTCGCGAGGGTGATCCCAACTACAAAGCCCCGACCTTCCCCATTGGGCCCTTCGTCAAGCACGCAGGCAACCCGCTCCTGGTCCCGAACCCGGACAATGACTTCGAGTCAGCCTACATCTACAACGCGGCCGCCATCGTCCTAGACGACACCGTGTTCCTGCTCTACCGCGCGCAGAACGCGGCCCTGCTGTCGAGCATCGGCCTCGCCTGGTCCGCCGACGGCTTCTCCTTCACCCGTCTCGACCGCCCCGTGCTCGAGGCCACCGAGCCCTGGGAGGCCGGCGGCGGCGTCGAGGACCCCCGGATCCACCGGTTCGACGGCGTCTTCTACATGACCTACACGGCGTGGGACCTCGACACGCCGCGCCTGTGCCTCGCCACCTCGACGGACCTCGTGCGCTGGGAGAAGCGCCCGCCGCTGTTCCCGGACTTTGTCGACGTGCGGCTGACGGTGCAGGGCCGGACGCAGATGCGCCGGGGCCACACCAAGGCCGGCGCCATCTTCCCGCAGCGGGACGGCCGCGGCAAGTACGTCATGCTCTTCGGCGACGCGTTCATGCACCGCGCCGAGAGCGACGACCTGCTGCACTGGGAGGCCCAGCCGTTCAACGAGTACTTTGCGGCGCCGGCGCTGCCGTGGGAGGACCGGCTGCTGGAGCCCGGTCCCGCTCCTGTCCAGACGGCGGACGGGAAGTGGATCCTCGTGTACAACGGTGCGACGGTCGGGTGCCCCGGGTATCGGAACAACCAGTACTCGATCAGCCAGATGCTCGTCGACTTTGATCGTCTCGAGGACGGACCGCTGGCTCGTCTGGATCGGCCGTCGGTGGTGGTGTCGGAGAAGAATGAGAGAGTGGGGTTGGTGAATGAGGTAGTCTTCACTGAGGGCATGGTGCAGTTCCGGGGCCGCTGGTTCCTGTATTACGGGCAGGCGGACAGTGAGCTGGGAGTAGCCACGGCCGTTGTGAGTTAGGTAATGGGTACAAGCTCTATTTATTGTGGGTGTGAATGGTATTCAAAAGATTTTGTGTTGAGTTAATTGATCGGTTAGAATTCACTATTGTTTGATCAAGCTAACCCAATACAATAACATAGGAATCTGAACAATTAGTGACGTCGCGGACACTTATAGCCTGATCCATTTCTTTGATCTATTGTTTAACTGACCGAAGGGACAAAATCAGGAGCAACGGTCCTATAAATGTCCGGAGGGGTTGCCAAAGTCTTCCGGCATGGACCGGTGGCCTCACCTTCAACAACCATTGAAATCAACACAACAGCGCATCATCGCGATGCCCTCAACATATATATAAAGACATTATTTCTCATTCTTCTTTGCCCTCAGCCATGGAACACTGGCAGCCTTCTTTCATTCCTCCTGCAGATGTGATTCTGACCATCTGGGGCTGCATCTCAAAGTGCTTCCACTCACCAGAGGTACTTTGTATCATCACACAGCTCTTGCACAGAAGACAGACACCAAGATCTTCCATTCTCTTTGAAGTCCTGCACCTTGTTCAAGGTACTCCTTCTTTCCGGAGCCTTACCTTCGATCCTCAACTGAAAACTCGTTACAATGGCGAGCTCGTCCATCTACATCGACCGAGCCATGGACAGCATTGTCGATGGAGACAAAGTCCAACGATTCAAGGCGGTAAACAACGCAGCCAGGGTGCTGTATCGCGTGGCCAAGGTCTCTGAAACCCTTCTGTTCCTGCAGGAGGTTGGTGTGTACGACCGAGACGCGATGGGCGGCCGCGGAAGAACTCGGATGGACGACAGTTTCAAAGACGATCCGTACACGGGCGGCTCGGTATTCCGCACGTTTGACGGATCCAACGCTCCTGGCGCCCTCCCGCATGCCGTCCGGTCGACTCAGAAGCGACACAAGTACGATGACATGGCGCTCGTCAACGCACCACTCGTCGAACTCCTCCTCGGACGTAAGTTCTCATCCATACTCTCCTAGAACTGCCGCAGATAGCAGAATTACTGACTCCTGTGCTTCATCCAGCGGTCTGCGCCTCGATAAACGAGATCGAAGTCAAGTCTCCTCTCTCCCGCAACGTCTTTCCTCACGACGAAAGCGTCAACGATGCCCACCAAGGCCGCGAAGATGATCACCACGTCGCGTATCTCGTCCACCCGCGAGGTGGAAAGCAGGGCGAGCTCCTGGTCGTCGACCTGTGGGCCCCAATCTTCGGCTTCCTAAGCCTTGTTCGCCACTACACACCGTATCGCGATACGCAAACGCGCGGAGTATCTCCCGGTCGTCCCCTCGGTGCTGAGAGACACCGCTTCGACTCGGCCCTTGCTCTCGACCCATTGGACGGGGTGACCCGTGCCGGTGTCGAGCTCCGTGGTCGCGCCATCAGGGACTGCGTCGTCAATACCGTGCGCCGCTGGTATGGCTCGCCTTCGAGTGCGTCACCAAGTTCCGGAGCCGGCTGCTACGTCAACAACGCGCTGGCTCTGCCGGAGGGCGAGTTCGACATCGCGCTCAACGCCTTGGAGAAGGAGGTCTAGGAGCGCCTCTCCGAGCTGAGGAAGCACTGGGACACGGCCGGGATCGGTAGGCTCTACGCGAGTATCGATGCGCGGGGAGACGTACGCGTGGTCATGCGGGGGGCGCAGACGGCGAGGGTCCAGTGGATCAACCGGAGGTTGGTCAGGGACGTCCGGGAAGGGCATCGAGAAGACTCGGTGGTGGAGCACAAGTTTCTCCTCTACATGTACCAGATGCTGAAGCGGACCATCCCGGACCTCGAGTGGGAGCGCGTCTGCCCGGACTATCTTGAGGACGCGGAGTTGGCTGTCAGGCCGCTCGGGAACTTTTTCTAGGGCTGAGCATCAGAGCTCGGCTCAGGAGTGTGAGGAGATAGCTATGAATTAGTATCGTTTTACTTTCTTCGTATCGATCACTAGATGAAAGGTTGGGAGCTGGCTCCGTCAACTGCAAATAGAGACACCGGCAGGCATGTTTCAGATAGTTTGAACTGCAATACAATTCATCCCAGCCCTTGTCGACTACTTTCGAAATTGATGTTGACCCAGGATCGTGACGGTGACCACGTGCTTTGATTCGACGCTGCTGAAATCGAGCCAACGGCCCACTTTTGATTATCGCGCGCTGGAACGCCCTGAACCGAGGCGCCATTTGGGAGCCCCTCCACGCTAGAAGCTTAGAATGCCCGGCCCCTGGAGGCATCCACAGTTTCTTCCAGGTTGTTTCTCCTCACTCTCTAACCGTCATCGATTTTCCCTTGGCGGGCGCGGCGTCTCGAAATAATCGCCGGGTTTGACTCGCTTCACCGCTAACCTGCCAATTGACAAACACCTTTCCCTTTGAGACGGGCTAGAGATGCAACGCGCTCGTTTGGAGAGATGGAATTTACGGAGTAGAGAGGCAGTCCGATAGCTACTGCGCCGCTCGCCGCTCCCTTCGATGACACCTTTGAGGGGAAACATTGCGCCAAACACACCCGGATTGGTTGGACCCCTCCATTGGTCTCAGCAATGGACTCGATCTCGACTCGACTCCATTCTGTCTCTTGGACCCTGCAGAGAGGAGAGAAGGTGAGAGCGGGAAACGTGTTGCCGGCCTGTTCAGTTAGCAGCTGCAGGTTAAATCACTCGCAATATGCATGATGCCGGCCATGCTGCACGATCGTGCGTAACAGTCTCCCCACCAGGATCGGGCGTCTCCTCGGGGCAAATCACGGAGATGGACGGCATTGCCTTGCTGGCTCGTGAAAGCCGAAGGAGTCATCATCAGTCATGCGCTGAGGCATGGCAAGCACAGTAGCAAGTGTTACTTGAGGCCCTGCTGCAGGCGTCGTGGTCGTGGAGACTTGCTCCAGCTTGACGTTGTCTTGCCATGGAATGGATGGAGGGTGGCGTTGATCGTTGACGACAATACACTCGAGACAAGGGAGCCAAAACCTCCCGAGAACGAAACGCCACGACGCACCAAAGACGCACGAGGGGAAACTAAAATATGGTACCTTGGCTTAGACTCTCGGCCTAGCTCCCCATTGGTGACAAAGGTTATCTTCGGCGTTCCGAGACGGAGACCCTCCACGCACTCCTACGGAGTAGGTCCCCTTTTTTTTTCTTTTCCACCTTACGCCATCCTTTCCCCAAGTCGACATCAAGGTAGATAGATCGGTACAGTATTCCCATCATTCGTGTCTGGGGAAACTAGCTCTCAGTCTTCCCAAGTCATTACCAATGAATAACTGTTCCTTCTCCTGCTCAACTTTGCTCCCTTCTTCCTACTCTCGACCTTACCCGCGAGGCCGGACTGTGAACTCGCTTCGTCCGAACTTACCCGCATATCTGCTCGGATCTTATCTACTCCACCGAGATTAGCGATTCGAGGTCCGTCTTGGAGGGGTGGACATCTTCAGCTTGCTCCCTTGTATCAACGAGGATCTGGAGCTAGGCGCAATATGAGCGTCATCTAATTTGTCTTCCTCCTTCGCGTTTCATACTCTCTTCCAGCCTCAGACCTTCTTCGAGAATGATCTCCTGAACACCTTCCCGCCTGGACAGCTTCCCGGTGGTATTGGACTCATAAGTCCCGCAAGCACCAAGCGAGAGCCAAAGTCTCTGCTTTCCACGGCCAACCGCACACCTTGACCAGCTGGCTGGGTCCATCACAGCAGGACAAAAGATACCTCTCCTCGGCCTCAGTACACCTCTCACGATGACCGAGCGGCGGTGCCCCGTGCAGACCAGCGCCGTCTACCTCGTCGGCTCCGCGCCGGCCTTCCCCTCCATCCCTCCGCCATCCCCTCCCTCTCCCGTCACCCCCGAGGCAAGCGGCCTGTGCTCCCCGATAGAGGAGCTCTCACTCGACAGCAATAATCATCAGCAGCAGCAACCAACATCCGCGCCCGCATCACCGGTCCTCACCCCCTCAGAAACAACCACAGAGTCCAGCTCGGAGCTCGACGTCCGGCTCGCCACAGCCGTGCACGTCCTGCACACCGAGGCCACGGCCCTGCGCAACCTCGCCGCGCTCTACGCCACCGACCCGCCAGCCCGCGACGCCCTGAGCCGCGCCGTCGAGCTCGTGGCCGCCGCCTCGGCCGCGGGCGGCAAGCTCGTGCTCGTCGGCGTCGGCAAGTCAGGCCACATCGCCCGCAAGCTGGCCGCGACCTTCAACAGCCTCGAGCTGCGCGCCTCCTTCCTTCACCCGACCGAGGCGCTGCACGGTGACCTCGGCCACGTCGGCGCGCGCGACGTCCTGCTCATGATCACCTACTCGGGCCGCACGCCGGAGCTGCTCGCCCTGCTGCCGCACCTCGACCGCCTGGCCCTGCCGCTGCTGCTGCTGACCTCCTCGCCCGACGCCGAGATCGCCCGCCGCCAGCCCGACGCCGTCGTCCTGCCGGCGCCCGTGCACGAGCCCGAGGCGCGCTCGTTCGGCCTCGCGGCGCCGACGACGAGCACCACCGCCGCGCTGGCCGTCGGCGACGCGCTGGCCATGGCCGCCAGCAGGGAGGTGCACGACGCCCGCGTCGCGCACGTCTTTGCGCGGAACCACCCGGGCGGCGCTATCGGCGCCGCCATCGCGCAGAAGAAGCACAGCACGGCGGTGGGCGAGCTGAGCGTCCCGTGGGCCGACGTCCCGCTGCTGAATGCCGGGCGCGCGGCGACGGGCGCCGAGGCCCTGCGCGTGGCGGTCGGTGGCTGCACCGCCGGCGGGTGCTGGGCGCGGTGCCCTGACGGGGCTGTGCTTGTGCCTGGTCGGTTGCGGAGGCTGGGTGCTGCGGAGCTGGCGGTCGAGGTCGGTGCCATCGAGGGTCTTGTCGTGTCGCGCGGGACGGCGACGGCGGTGAGGGTGGATGAGGTGGTTGGCGATGTCGTGCGGCGGTTGGCGAGGCGGGAAGAACAAGACGACGACGATGAGGATGGCAAGGTCGGCGAAGTGCTCCTCGTTGTGGATGAGTACGGGAGAGAAACGGTTGGTGTTCTGGAGATGGCGACGCTGCTTCAACATCATGAGGGGCAGAGTGACTGAGCGTCTGTTTTTACACATTTTGGAATTTCTCATGGGCGGAGTGGGAAGGCTTTAGTGATTTGCATTTCCCAGGGCGTTTTTGGATCAAAGTGCTCGAGGAACGAGCCAGCACATGCACATGCACACACATACACATACATTATCGTATAATACCTGTGTGCATCAACGATTTACACATTGTCATAGAAGACATGGCGATAGATCGAACGGGTCAGGCATAGCCGCAGACATCATCCTGCTGGCACATTTTTCTGGTTCTGGGTGGGGGACAACTCGACGCAGCGGATTTCGCCGCAGAAAGGCGACAGTTGGATAGCATTTTAAATATGAGAGCGTTGTCCTGAACCTTGGCCCCGGGACTGCTTGCTTCTGTTTATCTGTCGACGTTTGTACCTTAGGGGTATCATTTGTTTGAACGACATGCATCGCTTGGCGGCCTCGGTCGAGGTCTTTCAGCGCGCTATCATGTGCTGCTACATGAGATCCCAATAGTCGCGACCAAATTGCGGATACAGGGCAAAATCTCGATCATCCAGCATAAGCATATCATCCAGCATAAGCATATCGTCCCGTGACATTGAGACATCTGACAAGCCCTCCTAGTCACTGTCAGAGCCCTCTGCCGACTCGTCATCCGAGTCCTCCGCCGACTCGGCATCGGATCCGCTGCTAGAGGAAGACGAAGAGCTGCTCGACGTCTCCTCGCGGTTCTGCAGCGGAGCGCCCGCCTCGGCCTCGTCATCCGAGTCGTCAGAGGAGCTCGTGTCCGACCCCGAGCTGGACGTGCCGTCGTCCGCGTCCGAATCATCCGAGTCCGAGTCCGACTCTGACTCTGAACTGCTCGAGTCGGAGTCCATGGCCGTCCGGCTCTTCTTCTTGCGCTTGAGTTTCTGCTGCGATCCGTCGTTCAGCTTGGCCCGCTTCTCCATGCCGTTGACCGCGGCCTCGGGGCCCGATGAGCTTGCTGTCGTCCCAGACACGCTGCTCTCCCCGCTGTCAGACAACTCGTCTGCGATCCTCTTGGCGCGCATGCGCTTCATCAGTCGGCTCCTGATGTCCGGGTCCGACGTGCGCAAGACGTATTCCACCTCGCTTATCCTGCGTATCCTCTTGCCATTGGCATTGGTGCTCTCCCCAGCCTCGTCCAGGCCAGAGACTAGCTTTGTATATTCCTCCTGTTTCGACTCTTTACCCAGAGTCTTCTCCGGAAACCCGGCCGCGCCATCGCCCATGTCTTTCTTCCTGATCTCCTCGGCCGTCTCGCGCAGACGTGCCCGCACCCCGCCCTTGAGGTCGCTGATGTATCTGTAGAAGGCCTCGATGTCCGCCGAGGGTATCGTGTCGCCTATGAAGACGTACTTGATGAGCAGGATCTGGTGGTTCTTGTTGAACTTCCACGAGTCTCGCAAGGTGTCCCACTGCCGGAGGTAGGCCAGAGCGGCTTGAACGCTGGAAGCTTTGGGAGCAGCTGGGGCCTGGGGCTCGGGATTCTTCTTCGCCTTCTTCTTGGCCTTCTTCTTGGCTTTGAGCTCGGGGTTGGTGTTGTCTGCGGCGCCTCCCTTGGTGTCGTCGGTGAAGGAGACGGACTTCTGCTTCCTCAGAGACGGTGTGCCGGGCTCGTCTCTCCTTGGGCGCTTGTTGTAGCTGTTGCTGTTGTCCTGATTAGACCAGGACGAGGAAGGCACCTGCTTCCGTTTGTTGGTGTTCCAATTGGGGGACGCGGAGGAGTCGCCGTAGGTGTTGGGTAGCTGTGCAGGAGGCTGCGTGGAGGGGGCTGCGGGTGACGCAGTGGTGCCGTCGGGTGCAGAGCCCTTGAGCTTCAGGCCCAATCGCTTCCAGGCCGGGACCTTCTGAGACATAATTGGTCCAAGGGAGAGAAAAGGCGGGAGGAGGTAGACGAGACAGACTCGAGCACACCGCACTGGGGGGGAGGCGGAGGGAAACGCTAAGACGACTTTGCGTGCCGATTTTAATAGAGACAAACAGGGAAAATTGACGTGTGATCCGGCTAAGCGGGCTCCAGACGAGACTTCAAGCAGATTCCAGAGCCAGGGATCTCGGCAAGAGTGGATTGGGCAGCTTTCACCTCGTTGCTCTGGTCTGCTCTGTAATTTTTGGGATTGCCTCACTTTTTTCTGCACTCGAGAGCCAATCCATAATTGCTTTATCGTAGAGCGGTGGGGCCCTGCTCCCCCTGCAAGGAAGTCTTATCAGTTTTGCCAGCTCAGGTCGTGCCCGCCAGCTGGCGCTTGGTCAATGCGCCAGATCGGCTTATGTAAGGAAAGGCAGAGCTCCAGCCTTCTAGGCAAGCTCCTGCCAACGCGTCAACTGGGTGAAGCTCTGCGATCATCGAAGACGAAAGCTCCATCAGCCTGCGACCTCGCCATCCACCTGGCAATTGACTCTCCCCGAAAAACCACCGCCTTCCAACGACCCGATCGATCGCATTTCTTACAATCTCAAAAGTAGAACCAGTCGAGATCTAGCTCATCATCTTCAGACAAGATGTCGGGTGCGTCCTCCATCACCGTGATCTCAGCTGCGTTGGGATTATGAGCTGACAGTGATGAATTTGCAGGCAGCGCAGGATTCGATAGACACATTACGATCTTCTCTGACCAGGGAAGATTGTACCAAGTCGGTATGCATCAGCCTTTCCGCTTGTGTTGTTGGCTCTACACCGATCGAGCTGGACCCCCAATTGTTGAGAGCTGGAGAACCAGGCAGCGGGCCTTCTGACCAGTCCACGACCTTGCTAACACGATTACTGCCGGTAGAATATGCATTCAAGGCCATCACTGCCGCCAACATCATGTCCATCGGCGTCCGTGGAAAGGACTGCGCGGTCGTCCTGTCCCAGAAGAAGGTCCCTGTACGTTGATGGCGCTTACATATGGAGTCAGGGTGTGCTATTGAAGCTGACAATCTGTGCAGGACAAGCTGATCGATCCCTCTTCCGTCTCGCACATCTTCCAGATCTCGCCCTCGGTCGGCTGCGTCATGACCGGCTCCATAGCAGATGCGCGCGCTTTTGCCCAACGTGCGCAAGGCGAGGCGGCCGAGTTCAGGTACAAGTACGGATACGAGATGCCCAGCGATGTCCTGGCCAAGAGGCTGGCCAACATCAGCCAGGTCTACACTCAGCGCGTAAGAGAAACCACAGTGTTTGCAAGAGATCTACCGTCGTACTGACCTGAACTGCCAGGCTTACATGCGTCCCTACGGCGTCGCTACGACCCTGATATCACTCGATTCCGAGAACGGCCCTCAGCTGTTCAAGTGCGACCCGGCCGGATACTACATCGGCTACAAGGGCACGGCTGCCGGACCCAAGCAGCAGGAGGCGCTGAACCACCTTGAGAAGAAGCTCAAGAACAAGGACCACGCAGAGGGCAGCTGGGAGGAGGTTGTCGAGCTGGCCATCACCACCCTCAGCACAGTGCTCAGCATGGACTTCAAAAAGACGGAGATCGAGATTGGCATCGTGGGCGGCCCCCGAGCTGACGGCAAGGAGGGTACAGACCCTGGCTTCAGAGTGCTTACGGAGGAGGAGATCGATGACCGATTACAGGCCATTGCCGAGAAGGACTAAGCCGTTTGTGGGGTGTGGATTTTCTCCTATTTAGGCGTGCTCTGGTGGCGGCAGCAGCTTACACAAAAGGGGGAAAGGGGCGAGTTGTATGCGTGTCTTGCCTGAGAGGCAGGAAAGCAGCCGCGGCAATGGCAGGTATTCGTTCCACAGACGCTGTGCAGCCAAGGGCCATTCGAACTGCCCGTCACGGGCGCGCGGGATTTCAGTGGGGGCAGAGCAAGAGGGGTTGTGTGCAGCAAGGGCCAGGAGTCACAGGTACCCCGTTCCCCAGCCCTGGCATCGTCCTCTCGCGTGTGTTATTAGCCATCCTATCATGTGTCATACCTAGAAATAAACAAGGGCCCCGGCGTGTGCCTATCAGGACGTTGAACCCGAGACGTATGACATCCATTCCTGTGAGATCGCTTCCCGGAGCGGTATTGGTCTGGCACGGACGAGCAGGTGGGCCGATTACTGCATTCAGCCTGCCCTTGGCTTGCCGTTTCCTGATCGGTGCATGCTAGCTGAGGGCTGAAGTGACGGTTTGAGGCAAGAGGGAAGGCTGAGAGGCCTGGCCTGGAGGGCCAGAAGCGATCGTGGCCCTGAAACAGCCTTGGGAAGAAGCGGGAGATCTAGTGATGCTAGCGATGCTTGTTTCAGCTGCGAGGACGCAGAGCCGCATGAGGTAGTGCGACGACGCCGGACTACCTGGATCGATGAGGCTGACCGGGGCGAAAGATGAACATGCCGGGTAGTCTGTGAGGAGAGTCTAGACCAAGACTAGCAATGCCAGCACGAGGACTGTGGCATGCAGGGCGTCGTGACGTGCCTGCCGCGACGAAGGGATTACCTGTTTGGGGCTAGAAGTGAAGCCACAAATACCACGTTGATGGCACATGGGGAAGCATCGTGACGAGGCATGGCTTGGTGTTGAAGAAGAAGAAGAATGAGACTAGAGAAGAAAAGGGCGGTGGGCTGGTCGAGTGTGCCCCGGCAGGGCAGCTGGAAACATGAGTCTGCCCTGTACCAATGCAGGTTGATGCAAGCCACCGCAGATAGCCTGCTGCACTAAGGCTACCCGGGCCATTGTTTCGGGAGAGTTTGGATCGTAGATGTTGCAGGGAGCCTCACCTCACCGCACTGCATGATGTAAGATAATCTCGTCTGTTTCTTTGATACCACACAAGCTGGAGAGCATAGCCGACTAGTAAAGCGATAGTCTTGTTTTCATTTTCTAGAGTACGACGGATCGTATGTTTTCCACGGCATTTTCTTTCTCTCTCCCTCCTTCGTTGCATGCCACACCCGTGACCAGGTCTGGATGTTGTGTCATTGACGATGCCGCTGTTTGTCAGAGCGGTCAAGAAAAAAGAGGCCGCCGCCATCCCCAAACCAGTGCCAAAGTGCGCTAGCTTAGCTCAGCACTGTCCTTTTGTCCAAGCTTGGATCAGCGGTGGGCCTTCTACAGTCACGGGCTCTCGGGCTCTACCGATCACTGGCACTTGGCGTTTAGGCCGCTAAGCCCTCTTGAAGCTTAGACCACATGGGAAGGCCACGCCCATTTGTCTGCTCTGTCCTTTTTGGATGGTTCTTGGCAAGGATATTCCTCCGTGTCCAATTGTCCTTTTCGCTGCCAGTGAGCCATTCGGAGTTCCCATTTTCCATTTCTCTCCCCACAGCGACATTTTCTTTCGTCTAGGTTTCCCCCGCCCACCTAGCCCTACGTGCCGCGGGTGCTGGGAATGCAAAGGCGATCACTGATGCATGCGCTCTGATGTCAATGGTACACAGGTACTCCATGCCATGCAAACACAGCAGGGACGGAGGGGGCGTGACCTGGTGAGCATCGGGAACAGGGCGTGCTGCTAGTCATGCAAGCCATTGCATCGAAACGCACCAAAAATATCCCAATGCTGCGATCACAAGCAGGCACAAAATACCCCAGGCCAGCTGGGCCTGGCACGCAAGGAAGCGGGCTGGGCTAGCTCGAGGCGAAACGTGCCAAACCGGCGAGTAGCCGCTCGACCTACAGGCGTCTATTGGGGAGGCTGAGTGCCCAGCTTGGGATTAGCACCTGCAGCCACGAGGGGCCTTTTTTATCTTTGCTTCTTCACTCACGTTCCATCAGTCGAATATTGTCCATTGGCAACAGCGAAGTGCCTCCCCACCATCTCCCAGCAACCCCAAAAGGGCAACAGGGACGGCAGACGAACGGAACGGACCAAATGGTGGCTGAAAGTAGCCGCATCGCTGCCACTCTTGGTCCAGGCGCTCCGGAACCGGATCGGGCAATTCGCTCTTCTCTTCGCGCGTATTGGATATCAATCTACGATGCGCTGAGATCTGAGGCCTCTTCCGGTCCGTTTGCCCTACCAACTGGGCTTGGCCTCTCTTGCTCTCTCTCCTCTTGTGTCTCCAGTCGCGACTTTTGATGCAGATACCTATTCGGGTTACAGGTGTTTCAATCTCTGGTAGATCACGGCCGGATCATGGGTCCTCCTCCACACACATCAATGATGGTCCAAGCCAACCACGCCATCCCCCACTGGGCTACTACTGGCCGAACTTACTAAAGGAGATGCTAAAATCCTACAGATGGGACATTGGCATACTGAATACCTACAGACTGGGGCCAGAGATGTAAGAGATCAAAAAAAAAAAAAAAAAAACTATGGAACGCCAGGGGAAGCATTTTCGCGGCTCGACCTGCCAATGCAATCCTGATGCTCCTACGTGGATGTACTGTTGCCAACTCGCATGCATGTAATATGCCGTCATCCCAGTCATATCGGCGTCTCTCCGGTACCTTCGGCTCCAGCTGCACGGTACCAGACCTTGGCTCCCGTTTTGAGATCAGACGAAGGAAGATGCAGCGCAGCTCAAAGCTGGAACCCGCAATCCCACCCAATGCATGCAGTGCAGCCCTTGGCAGCGCCAACCTGTGACTGATTCTTGACTGCAGTGATGATTCAATGACTGCGGCAGGGCCAAGGGCTATTGGCTATCACTACTGATGCTGTTGCTGCCACCTGCAAGGGCGCCCTCTCTGTCCCTGCAGATGAGATGCATCGCCTCTCCCTCCATGCAGCCAGCGCAGCTCGGCAGACCGCAGGTTGTACAACCTCGCCTTGTCCACTCACCACAATGCAGAATCAGCATCGCCATCGCGGATCCCAACAGCGGAAGAGAGCGAGGAGGGGAATAAGAAAAATAGGCCCGGAAAGTGTTCCAAGCGATCCGCGCGTGTGTTCCCACTCCCCTAAGGTCCGGGCTAAGACACGGCCACGGGACAACAGACTGACAAGACAAGGGACCCCTAGCATTCCCGGGGAAGCAGATTCACAGCTCGTCAGGGATTCTTGCGTTAGCTTTTCCGCTGGGCTGGTCCACCATTGATGCGTCTTTCCCATGATGGTATTCTCCGAGCCCACACCTCCCACGGCCCAATCACGCTGCTTACAAGGCCTTTTGACAGCTGATGGGGCTCTCGGAATGCAGGCACACACACTCGCATCGTCACTTTCTCTCTCTAACCCCCTGCCGCACTACTCCTGCAGACTTTCCTAGTGCGGATCTCTCACGCATCGCGCATCGTATGGACATTGATCGACTGAGCAGAATTGTTAGCCTTTCCCACTCTTTCCTCACCTAAGGTCTTCATCTGCGTCTCCTGCGGCTTTGTAAGTCTACGCCCAAGGGGTACCAAGTGGTCCTGGCGATCCTCGCGGGGCACATTTTGGCACCAACGTGCGGCTCCGTCACGGATGTCTCTCGGTCATGACCGTGACTTCCAACCTCTACACTCAACGCATGTCCTTTTTCTCTCGGAACTGGTCCTCGCCTTACCCAAACAGGAGCACTTTGCTACTTACCGGGTGTTAGCCGGGGCTCGGGTAGGGCTTGAGGCTAGGCTACTTTGTCTCCATGCAACATGGCTTTGTGCTTTCTTTCATCCTCCTCCTCCTCCTCCTCCACCAACACTCTTCTTCCTCAAGTCATGCAAGCCCTCTCTCTCAACGGCGCGGGTTGCCAACGGTGTCACGCCGTTTCGTACAAAAGGACATGAGAAGCCACCAGAGGTCTCGACCATCCGCGATACCCTCTGCTCTCATCCATCCCATCCCATACACCTCCTCGAAGCGAAAAGCTAGGCTTTCCCTCTTTCTGCTGCTGCGCATTGCATTGCCTTTTACGGATCATCTTGGGTTCTACTTGCGCCTAATACACCACACCCTCACTTGCTGCGCTTCGTCTGCGTTGTCCTTTTGCGTTGTCTGTCTTGGTTGCGCCTGCGTGTGATCTCGCCTGTCTGCCTGCTTGCTTGCTTGCTGGCCATAGCGACCATTGGGAAGAAGGAGCTAGATCAGGTTGTATCGCCGTTGTCGACTTGGTTTGCTAGTGCTTCTGGCGCACCGTCTTGTCTGAGGAAAAAGTTGGCCCGTTGCCACTAATACGCAATGGACGGATGTAAGCCACCACCACCACCCTCCTCCGAACTGAACCCCCACGAGCGCCATGTCCTTGGCAGGTGTCTCGTGTGCGCACATTCGGTCATATTCCCGACCAAGGAAGAGTACCAGGCATTGAGACTAACCCGCTCCGGTGCTCATAGTGAACGCGTACCGCACGGCACGAGTGGCTGAGGTGCTCTCTGACTTCCGTACGCTGCAGTACTACATCGCCGCGGCGCCTACGGACCCAGACAATATGGACGACTACTACACCGAAGGGTGGGCGGCGCTGCGCCAGTGCGCCCTTGACGGGCAGCACATTCTCAACTGCGGCGCCGACACGTCCGTGCCCGAGGCGCGCGGAGGGCCTGACGAGCAGGCCAAGGCGGAGCTGCAGCAGTGAGTTTCCCATGTCTCCTTTCTTTTGTGTGCCTAAATATGCGGGAGAGATAAAGGGGAAAAGAAGGAAATAGGCTGACAGAATTTCACCAACAAAAGGGTGCTGCTTGATGCCTACGCGAGGAGGCACGAAGGCCAGAAGATCTACCTGCGGCAGGCGGCGGCGCAGCGGTGGATAGAGTGGCGGGACTCGGTGCTCCAGGGGACACGGCCGTCGTCGAGGACTCAGTCGCATCTGAGGGCCTGCGACCAGCAGTTGCGAGCAGTATGTCTCTCAAACCACGCAGCGGGAAACAAGACCAATCTGACTTACGCATTAGCGCTTTCGACAGGAGCTCCAGGCTATCACGGACGAGGGCATCTACGGCGAGCTGCAGGCGCAGGACGTGCAGATGGGCCGCTGGACGGCCGAGGACCCGAGCCTGCGGTCGGTGCAGCGCTGGCTGCGGACGAGGCGGTAATTTTTTCGATTCTTTTTCGCCAACGAATCGAATGAAGTGAGAGCTGGACGAAACTAATCGATGAGCCCTAAGTCCGAGGGAGAGATTATGTCTCTTCAGCTGTGCTGGAGGCAGTCCCTTTCTTTCGACGATGGACGATAATTCGCGACGATTTTCACCAGGAATTCGTCGACAGAGCATTTGTTTCATTTTTGTCCTCATTTTCTTTTTGCTGCAATTTTCTCTGCTTTACACAGCATCATTTCTCTTTTCTCATTTTCTCCAGAGATACCACACATTTTTCTTCTCATTCTCATGGAACTGCGGGAGGGCCGCACATTACCGGGAACAACACATGCATGCATGGCGACACAAGAGGATACAAAAAAGCATGGACTGGGATGCCCATTTCGATTCTTTTGGGGGCAAAACATATTTCTTCTTCGTCATTTCATCTTTTATCGGGGGTTTTCTATGTACATAATATGTTACTTCCATCTGTGGAAGACAGGGTGGGGAGAGGGGGTGGGCAAGTGTTGACGCTGGTCGTTGGAACACGAACGGGGCCTGGCTGGAACGGTGTGGACAGCTAGGATTTTTAGCCATTTCATGGTGGATGCATTGCATGGGAAAGGGCATTTTCTTTCATTTCTCATTTTTCTCGTATTCCATTGTCTGTGTATTCCTAGACCTCCAGGCAGAGGCGTGGTGTTGAGGGAGAGTCTGCCTGGCGCGGATGTATGAACCCCACGGTAGTTGTCGATGGGCTCAACATGGGCATCCAATCGACCAGCCAAATCTCAATGACAAATCATCACATAGAACTATTTCCCAGAGTACATGGGCCTGATTTGTCTCACTTTGCGTATACAGACCCTCAGTTCATTCTCCAGGGGTAGTACTTTTGTCAAATTTCTGTACCGACTTTGAGCTCGCAGTTGGTTGCACGAGACGCGGCCCGCATTAGCAGAGCATCTTCATGATTCTGGAGCATCTACCAATCGCAGTTCAAAAATAGCACACCTCCAAGAAACCCCGGGCCAGGGGAAGTCCAGCTTCCGGTGGCGATCTCTGAACTACTCTGACTTGACCTTCCCCTTCGGTGAAGCGGCTACGGAACTCTAAACTTCTGGGGCCCATCCTTCACCTCGTCTTGCTGTGCACGCAGAGGGCGATCCCGCACAGCGAGAGCGTCATGCCCACCATGGTCTCTGTGCGTGCAACCCCCTTATCGTCAGCGAAACACACTCTCCCAGTAGATAGAGAAAAGAAAAGCAGGAACTTGAATCTGAAGATCCGGCAAAAAGGAAGGGAAAAAAAACTTGAAAGCTCACCTTTGCTGATAACCTTCTTCTCGACCCACCACTCGCCCACGACGGTGAAGAGGAAGGCGAGTGTGTTGACGATGGGCACGGTGAGGCTGAGCTCGGCCTTGCCGATGAGCAGGAAGAACCACACGCTGCCCGTGAGGTTGAGCAGCAGCGGCACGGCGTAGCGCGGGTTGCGCAGCAGGTCCGCGACGCCGAACCAGGCGGCCAGGAGCGCGGCGCGCAGCCGGGGCCCCAAGGCCCAGGACGCGGATGCGGACGAGGCGGCGGCCCGGGCCCGCTCGAGGGACGGGTGTGGCGGCGGGGTGTGCGTCTTGGCGGCGCGGCGGATGAAGGGCGTCGTCAGGCCCCAGGCCAGGCCGACGAGGAGGAAGCCGGCGATGTAGTTTAGGGGGCCTGGGTGGGGGTCTGTTTGGGGGGAGGAGGAGGAGGAGGGCATGGTTGGATGGTGAGTGGACGCGGTGTGCTATGCGGTGCAAGGGGAATTGGATGGGCTGTGGCTGCGGTGCTTTCCCTGTTGCCCTGTGCTGTCCTTCTGCTGCGGGCGATGATGTGTGATGCCGAATTGAAAGGTGTTGATGCTCGAGCGATTGCGTCAGTGGAGGTCGTCGTCCTGGCTTCCCGGACTACGCCGGAGGTGAGGTTGAGAGTCAGTGGGGTTGGGGCGGGTCCCGCAAACCCAAAAAGAGCACAGCCTCACAGCCTCAAGCCGCGCTACTCACCGAACGGGCCAAGCTCCAGGGGCGTAGGCAGCCAATAGCACTGCTAGGACGCCCTGTGACTTTTGGCCAGTGTCCCTGCAGAGCTGAAAAACAGCACTCTTTTGGGCACTACATCTCGATACTAGAGGAGTAGACCAACCGATGGCATGTATTGGACTTTAGACGATCTGTCTTCGAAATCTTGATGATTGATCTTATGCAATGCCCTTTTCTTGGAATGCGGCCGCCAGCAACGAGGCAGATTTGCGATCTGCACACAGATACCCTGAGGTTTCATTCGCGACATGGCTTATGTCAGCGATATTGTGTGCGCGCGCGCGCGCAAACACATTTGATCATCTTGATTGAGGCTCAGCAGCTGAATGCGGCGTCTGCGAGAGGGTGAGGCTACGAGGGTGTAATCTGCCTTCAGCTGCTCGTGGCCTTTGAGCTGAATGTCCTGTTGGGTTTTTTTGCCTTTCTCTGCCGCCAACTGCGCTCATCCCGGCTGTTTGGATACCCGGACACGGGTGAAGAGCCTCAAGCCAATGGTCGGTTTGTCGGTCAGACATGAAATCCACTGCAACACACCACTACAGCAGTCCATCAGACTCGCGCTTCATTGCACCGAGACGATCTCACACAAGAGTTACACGAGATCTTACATCTGTTTCATCAATCTGTTCTTTCACAGCTGATTATCAATCTGTAGGTATCCAATATCTCATTTTCCTGGGTCGCTTCAGTTTCCGTCTCGATGGTCTGTGCTTCTACCCCCGTCGTTGACATCATGAGGCCTGGAGTGATTCATCATATCCAAAGAGACGGAGAGTTTGCTCCTGTTGCTAGTGCTCAGCCCTAGCTTTTATGCTTTCTTTTTCGAGATCGCTCCATGGGGGAAAACTGGACGACAATGCCTGTACTTTCGTCAAAAGGATCGCCAGCCATTGGCGATTCCTGACTGCTGCTCCAATTTGAACAGTCCCTACGTGCTAGCCAGTGCTTCGGGCCTGGTGGAAGTTCGAAAGGGCGACTCCCTCGCCTCAATGGGGTTTTCAAATGTGATACTTCATTCGAACCCCCTGGTTCGCAGGGTGTCCAGTTGGTAAAGTGGACAGGGCGTAGGGGTCGCTGGTCCTTCTCCTGAGGACCACACTGCCTCCCTGTCCCTGGCCCCGTGCGATCACTCGAGGCGAGACAGAACTGGAAAATGGATTGACTAGATCCCGGGCTGGCCGTTCCGGTTCCGCAAGGATTGTCCCGCGAGCATCTCCGATGCCCGATTGTCTGCTAGTGCAGAATTGAGTTGATTACCCTTACAACCTCCACGAACGGATCTCGCTTGGGGATTCGGGCATGCCTCGTGCCTGGTCAGGCCATATGCCCATTTACGGTTTGAGGATATGCATTGACCCTTGAGGCCAACCTCAGTTCTATGGAAACCGGTTTACCAATCGTTGCAGACCGTCGAAGCTAAAGCGGTGAAGCATGCGCCGGGTTCACTCATGAGCTGGAGAAGCTCCATCAATCTGTGACCCGACAGGTGTGCGAATCATCAATGCACTCCTTTCATCACATATCCTCGTCGAGGATCTTGTCTGCTTCAGTCCCGATGGCCCATGGAGGAGGGGCCTGGTGATCTGTTCATTTCGCGGAGCTGGCGCCGGGCCGTGGAGCAGACCCGTTCCTGGCATTAGTGACCGGTGTGCATCTCGAAGCCGCGGGATACCCCGTGCCCCAGCGGATTCTAACACGGGACCGAGATGCTGCCCTCTAGTCATGTTAGCATCTCTGTGTTTGCCGCCGTCGCCTTGGCTGGCGCGGTTCACGCGGGGTGCTTACTCGAGGAACCTTCCCTGTGCTCTTCCCGCCAGTCATCCAGCGATATCAGAGTCTAAGGCGTCACGACCTCGAGCTCAAGGCTAGACGGGGATTGATGAGGAGCCTAATCCCTGCCTCTGAGGCTGAGGTCAACGACCGCCGCGGCCGATGAAATGGACTGGATGACGAAGAAGCCCGCGATCGTCCCTCGTCATGCATCAGATGGAGAGGCATCCATTACGTCGAAGGGTGATGTTTAGCTATGGCTCATGGCAATAGATGGAGGTCCAGATGTCTATAAGAAGAGGGATTTCAACCCTCCAATATTGGACAACGCTCATCATCACTTCCAAACACCACCAAGCCCAGCCCCACACCCTTTCACCAACACCAAAGCAGCTACTCCTGTAGCCTTTACAGCTTCCACAACCGCCACTCAACATGCCTACTGATGCCCAGATCGCCGGCGGCCACAAGGCCAACCTCAACAACCCCAACACCTCGGAGGAGTCCAAGCAGCACTCCCGCCAGGTCCTCGAGAACGAGTTCAACGGCGGTGATGGTGAGACTCAACCTCTCTCTCTACGATTTGCAAATGTTCCATGCTAACGCTGTTGGGTGTAGTTCCCAAGTCGACCGACTCTGGCGACAAGAACCCCGGAAACGTTGCTGGCGGCCTGAAGGCGTAAGTTCCCTGCTGAACTCACTGGCGTTTCTCGCATCAACGACTAACCCGGCAAGCACAGCACTCTCAACAACCCCAAGGTCTCGGACGAGGCCAAGAAGTCCGCGAAGGACCGTCTCGAGGGTATGCAGTAGATATCTCGTTTCCAGACAGTAGCTGGACTGTCGACTTGTGGTGAGCGCGCACAAGTCTGTATGGGGCCTGCTGCAAGGAGGAACTGTGTACAAGTAGCGAGCAGGCGTTTTATGCCGCACGAGATTTAGGAGGCAATTGAATCGGGGTACCTCACTCAAGGCATATCGCTATCCAGTAGATGACATGTTTTCATTGTAGAATAGGTATTACGGAGTAGTTACGAGCACTCGGGATTTCTGTACCGGGCCCTCGGAATGTTCCCATGTCGTCAAGGTAAGAGCTGGCAATGGCTTCCGGCACAGCGAGGAATGTGAAACTGCGTCACTGCACGCCGGGCCACTAACTGTGCATATTATCTCGGTGCCTAGCTTAGGGGATTTGCGAGGCTATTCTGCGGGGCATTTCAATTGCTGCTCTGAATTCTCCGATTTGTACGCATCTGCCTCAGCCAAGCTTCCGTCAAGGCTCAGATCGTGGACAGGGGTGCGCGAGGTGGTGGGGAGACGTAATCCCATTGCGTTTTTGTGCTGCGGAGAGCGAGCTGCGGATCATGATTTTGAACGGCCAAGCTTCGTGTTTGCTGGCGAGTCTGTGCATCGATTGATCCATCCTCCCCACCTTCTGAGTAGGTAGCTTTGGAGGTGGGAAGAGGAAGACATGGGGGAATCAGGCCATGATTCTATGCTTCAGACTCGAGGTCAATCGAGGTCAAGTTTTCCCATCCCATTAAAAACGGCCAGCTTGTATGGAAGTAAACAAAGCTCGAGGTCTCCCCCCGTAACGGGCCAACGGGCCAACGTGCTGCAGGTACAATTTCGCTGCCTTGTACACGAGACAGGGATCACGGCCAGAGCTGCACCAGTGAGCCCCGAAAGACCGCCCCGCAATGGGGGTCCTAGCGGCCGGGACCTGCTGAAACATCCCTGGAATGGGTAAGAATGGAACGCCGCGCCCTGCAAGACCTTGCAACGGAGCAGCACTGGGCAGGGAACTGGGACCCGCCAACCACCCAAGTCGATCGATTCCAGCCACCATGATTACCCGCCCAAGCCCACTATTGGCCCAGCGGCCCCCAACCACCAAAACGCGCAAGCACACCACAGGCCGCAGGAGCATTAACTTAGCGGCCCCCCTCCCCCAAGCTAAACACTGCCGCCAAGTCGAGGCGCCGGGCCATTGTCAACAATTAGACTCTGCACCAGAACCTGTTTCCATCGATGCTTGTGTTTTGGTTTCCCGAGATGCAGGGCTAGGTAACTACTATCAGACATTCTTTTTTACTTTCTCATATCTTCTCTCTTCTCATGAGAACTCGCATTGATTCATCTGCGTAACTCGTGGTGGTGAAGTCTCTCGCTGATACTCGACCACCAGGCGGGACAATTGAGGGGAAGTCAACAAAGGCAACATCGAGCGAGGGCTCAGCCGGCCGAGTAAACAATCAACCCCTCTCAGACAATCCGACCTCAGCCAGCAGGCCAGCAACGCCACGAGCCTTGCGTCCATCTGCGACGCGAGACTCGCTCCGTACTCCAGCAGCCATGGCCGCCAAAATCAAGTCGCATCCGCTCAATGGCGCGCACACGGCCGGCATCTTCTCCGACATGAGCATCGATGGCCCCGAGATCGGGACGCTGGTGCTCATCATCGACAGGGCCAAGAACCTGCCCAACCGGAAGACAATCGGCAAGCAGGATCCCTACTGCGCGGCGAGACTGGGGAAGGAGGCCAAGAAGACAAAGACCGACATCCGCGGAGGCCAGACACCACGATGGTGAGCGTCCTCCAACTGGCAATTGGGAGTAAGAGATTTGATGATCCATATGCTGACAGCCTGCAACAGGGACCAGGAGTTGAGATTCACAGTACACGACTCGCCTGACTACTACCAACTAAAGATCTCCGTCTTCAACGATGACAAGAGGACCGATCTCATTGGCGAGTGCTGGATTGACCTACGCGACATCATCGTCAGCGGCGGTGGGCAGAGCGACTCGTGGCACACGTTGAACTGCAGGAGCAAATACGCCGGAGACGTCCGCATCGAGATCACCTACTACGACAGCAGACCGAAGCCGGAGAAGCCCGTTGCGAAGGCCAAGCCCGTGGAGCAGCCGGAAGCCCATAGCTCCCTTCCCAGAGGGCCTCCAAAGAGACGTCCACTCCCTTCGGATCCGGTCACCGGCCAATCACCACAGCCGTCTATCCCAGAACATGCGCAGACACCACCTCGACCCCAGCCAACCCCTCCGACATCCTACATACCAAACCAGTCGCCACTGCAGGCCGTAGAGTACCAGACGCCGCCGTCACGGCGATACCCCCAACCCCAGCCGCAATCACAGCCCGAGCAGTACTCGCCAGTCCCTCCCAACGGCGGCTACGCGCCCCCAACTGGTTCAGCCGACATGCAGTATGCGCAGCGCGGTTCGATGGACAGGCCTGACAGGTACTCTGGCCATGCCGAGGAGTCCGAATACGGTGCCGACTACCGCCGGCAGTCTCACAACCGCTACGACTCGCGGTCCAGCTTCGACGAAACCAGATCATCGTACAGCATGCCGCCGGTGAACGACCCCCGGCAGCTGCCTGCGGATGAGGATAGGCCGCCGCCACCCCCCGTGCACCGCACGAGGAATAACAGCGGAGCTGCTCAAGAGGCAATGCTCCGCAGTGGTTACGACCTGTCCCCGCAAAAGGGGACGCCGCCGTCCATGAGACACGACGTTCTGCGAAACGAGGCACACCGAAAGTCAATCTCTAGCAGCGCTTACCCGGGACGTCCTGCCTATAGGCCATACGACTCGGCGCCCGCGCCCCTGCCGAGCAGCCCGGACTACCAGTCGCCGGAGCCGCACCAACCTTCACCACCGCGGCATCACTCGTACGATTCCAACTACGATCCCCACTTCCGGTCCATGCAGCCGACTGTCGAGGATGCGCCCGAGTCTCCGAGTCCCGTAGTCCAGCATTCATTCAGGAAGAGCGGCTCTCGGGCTCCGCCGTCCCCCTACGACTACGATGAGCCCGACTACAACAATGGCGCGAGCCCTGCACCGCTCAACCTCGGAGGTCGTGGTAGCTCGGCTTCTGGCCACTACACCCAATCTCCGGCACCGATACAGAATGGTCAACGCCGCCCAGAGACAAACAGCTACGCCCATTCGGGGTCGCCCATATCATCTCGGGAGCGTGAGTACGTGCCGCAGATGAGCACTTCCCCTGGCGCCCATGACTCTCGTGGTTCGTACTCTAAGCAGTATTCGGACCCCCGCGACACTTTCGTCGATGAGCCTGTGAACAGCGCTGGTCAATACGGACTCCCTGCGGTCCCGGCCTCTCTCGTGCCGGGGATGGATCCGAACTTGTCCATGGATATTGCGGAGCGTATCAATGAGGACAGCAGACGGCACCAGCGGCGAAACACGCAGCCGCCAATGGAGACTCCACCGCGAGGAAGGCGGATGATCGAGGCTGGTCCTGGATACGCGCCCGAGGGCTCCCCACAGCCGTATCAGACACCTCAGCATACACCTCAACATCAACAGTCATTTGACCGGAGCCCGGTGGTGTACTCTGGAGGACAGTCGCCCAGCATTGTCAAGCCTAGAGCTATCTCACCCAACCCTTACCACTCGGGTAGCCCCAACCCGCATCATACGATCAAGCGCAAGTCCATCAGTCCGGCCCCTCCGCCTTCCGAAGGGCGTAGACTATCCGGCATCCCCTTTGGGCCCGACGACTATGACGCTCTGAACCCGAGCGTCGTGTCAGCCAACTCGAACGAATCGATGAGGTCGGACATGAACGACGCCGGAAAGATCGTCACGCACGACGGCAAGGAGATCGACCCGTCTGACCACCTGCCGATGGACACGTGGGCGCCCGAGCCGGAGCCCAAGAAGCCGTCTGCGCCCTCGACGCCGACCAACCGCCCGTCTCCGGCCGGCGCGCAGCCGATGCCCACCTCGACGGGCAGGCGGCAGCTGCGCATCGCGGGCCGGCCGCAGTCGATGGCCTCGTCGCCCGTGACGTACGGATCGGATCCCCCGGAGCCTTCGCCGCAGCCGCCGCCGTCGACGGGCAGGAACAGGCTGCAGAAGAAGGCTAACCGGCAGAGCGCCATGCCCGTCGTCATGTCGGGCGCGAACGGGCCCGGTCTTGGAGGTGGTGGCGGAGGTGGCAGCCCGCTGGCGCCGCTGCCGCACGGGCACGACAATTACACGCCGCCGCGGCAGATGGTGCGGGCGAGCACGTTTGACAGTTACTACGCGCCGCCCAACGAGAATCACCCTGTGCCTTCGTCGTCGCGGTACGGCCGGCCGAGGAGCCGTGGCGATGAGAGGGGTGGGTTCGGGTACCACCCGGGTCCGGCGGGTGCGCCGCCTGTGCCGGCGAAGATCCCGCTGATGAATGATGGGTCTATGGGGCCCGGTGGCGGTGGTGGTGTTGGAGGGTATGGCGGTGGGATGGGGATGGGGATGATGATGGGAGGTGGTGGTGGAGGAGGAGGAGAGTTGGCGCTCGCGGAGGAGATGAGCCGGATTGATATTGGGACTGGGAGGGCTAGGAGGCATCAGCGGTATTGATCCTGGGGAGCAGGTGGGAGGGAGGGAGAGGATCTGGGGGGGATTATGAGAGAGGAGAGTGTGGTGTCGTCCTGCCCCTGTGTTGATCTCTGGGAGGGTGGCTTTGCGAGGGTGGGATCATGCCCAGTGGCGTGTCGTGCCCTTGGGGGAGGATGTAATGCATATGGGAATCGAGGAAAGTGTCCTCGGTGTACATGGTCTTTTTCTTGTCAAATAATGGATATATATATGGGCTGGGCTGGCGAGGAGGCCAGGACTAGTGGACCTGGATATGCTGCCCGAGTGGGCGGACTTGGTGGTGGACTTAGCATTTCACATTTGTCTTTGGGTCGGGTCGGGGGTCGGAGTTAGGACCAAGGGGATCGAAGGCAATTTGCTACGCTTTCTTTTTACATGATGATACCCAGAAAATAGAAATACATCTTTAAGTTCAAGAATATCCGGAGGAGTGCATTCTGACTGAAAGGGGAAACCGTGTCCCCGGATGGGTGACGTGGCACTACCACTCCTCCCGCCACCGCACGCCCCAGTTCCCCTTTGCGAAGCTGGGCTCGACGACTTTGCCCTGCATCACGGCCTCGCATTTCTTCCTCCTCTTGCCTCCGTCATCGTTGTTATCGGTAGTGTGGTCGTCGTTGACGACAGGGAACCCAAACACGACGCCCCTGCGGGCCGCGGCGCGGACCTTCTCGCGCTCGCGGACCTCGCGCTGGCCGTCGAGCCGCCGCGCGCGCATGGCGTCGGTCTCGCCATGCCGCTCGGCGCGGCCCTTCTCGCCGCCCACGCTGCCGTTGACCTGCGAGACGGCCTGCGGTGGGCGGACGCGGGTGCCGCTGCGGACGGAGAGGCGGGCGAGGTGCTCTGCGTCTGGGGAGGGGCCGCGGTTGGCGGACCTTGGGGAGAAGTCGTCTTCTGGTTTGAGGTTCGGGGGGAGGAGGTCTATTGCTGAGTCGCGGGGGTTGGCGGGTGGTGATGGTGATGGAGGCTCGGCGGGGTCGGTATGGGAATCGGTGTTGGTGTCGGGGTGGTGGTCTTCTGGTGTTGGTGCGGAGGAGGAGGCGGGTGTGGGAGCATCCTCGTGCTTGTTGAACATGTACGCCTGCACGGCGTCGCAGAGCACGAGGGTACGCCTGTCGCCCTTGGCGGGCTTGCCGGAGGGGCCTTTCTTCTTCTTCTTCTTACTCCTCCCCTCTACTCCAGGAGTCTCGCCTGTCGCTTCGATGCTGGTGGTCGGGGGGAGCTCCTCTTTGCCCTCTAGGAAGCGCACGAACGCGGCCTCGATCTCCCGGTCCAGGCGGCCGGGCTTGTTGCTCCGGCACCGCGCGGAGCAGTACCTCGCGGCGGCGGCGGCGGCGCCGCCGTTGCTGCCACCGCTGCTACTCTTGTCGGCCTTGCGGCTGCCGATGGCGCGCCCGCAGGTGCGGCAGTAGGGCGTCGAGTCGCCTCCGGGCAGGAGGTAGTAGGGTGCCGGGGTGGCTTGGTGTTTTGAAGGGCGGGACCAGGAGTCCATCCAGCTCATGGTGGTGGTGGCGGTGAATGGGCGGCGGCTGAGTGAGATGCGGCGGGTCGAGGTTAGGACTGAGAGGTAGGGGTGCGGTGGCATGTATGGCAGTAGATTGGAAGTCAATTGACGCTCGAATCTTAAAGGAAAGCTTGGTTGAGATTGAGCATTGGGATGCTTGATGTGAGGAAGTGACGATCTTTGATGGAGGTGTAAGTTTGGGGAGCGACTACGTCATTGACAGCACTGGCTGGCGGCAGGTACGTTCTGATTCCACTTGCCATGACCACAGATGCGCAACCAAGAACGAATAGTTGGGAATGATTCCTATTGATTTTTTTCTTTTTCACATATCGTATGGACATCAATAAGTCCGACTGCATTCGTCAGAACTCCAGTTACTTCGTATCAGGTCATAATACTTCAGATTGCACCGCTTTACCATCTCGTCGTCAATTTGCAGCCGCATTGCAAACAGTTCCCATATTGCGCCATGCCACGCCCAACATCGCTAGATGTAATGACAGTATCGAACCAAATCCGATTCAAAAGCAGAACCCTCCCAGTCAATCGACACCAGTCCATAAATCCGTCAATGCGAAACCTTGGTCAGGTCATAAACACGCTGGATCTCACGCGCCATGTCCGACTTGGGCAGCAGCCTCGGCTGGGGCGCAGGCCGGTCCCGCGACGGGAAGCACCCGGGATCGAACACGGCCCTGAACTTGTGCAGCAGCGCCGCGTCCGACTCGATGGCCCGCTCGATGTAGTACACGTCCGG
Source organism: Thyridium curvatum (assembly GCF_004353045.1). Classification (NCBI taxonomy): domain Eukaryota; kingdom Fungi; phylum Ascomycota; class Sordariomycetes; order Thyridiales; family Thyridiaceae; genus Thyridium; species Thyridium curvatum. Next base: position 202,395 of record NW_022156764.1, read on the forward strand.
CCGGTCCCAGCCGCGCGACTGCATCTCGGCCACGACGTGCCGCATGCGCGACAGGAAGAACCACTTGGTCGGCGAGTCGTTCTCGGCCGCCAGGAAGCCCATGACAAAGGTCGTCGACGTCAGGTCCATGTAGGGGCACTGCCGGAACGGGAACTCGCACACCGCGTGCTTCATCTCGCACCCCAGCCTCGTCAGCTGGTCCGGCCTGGCGGCCTCGGTGGGCCAGGCGAAGCGCAGGAAGATCCGGGCGCCGACGGATGCGGCGCGCATGTACGCGCTCTTGTTGGCCTGCATCACGCGCAGTTCGCGGTCTATTTCGTCCACCATCTCGGTGAGCCTGTCCGCCACGTGCGCGCCTGTCTCTGGGTCGTTGCGATAGTCCGCCAACGTCTTCCGGAACTTGACAAGCTTGGCACCTATCCGCAGCACCATGGTTAGGTCTGGGTGGCCGTTACCGGCCAGGGCCTGCACCACCTGGGTGTTGTACACCCTCGGATATCCGAGCACATTGTTCATGAGATCCCTGCATAAGAAGGTCAGTCACTACTAACCATAAGGGGCAACAGCGGTGGGGGGCAGGCACATACATGACTATGAACCCAGTGAACCATGAGGGCATACTCCGCACGCCCCGTGCCTTTCTCTCTTCGAGAATCTGAGCTAGCCCGTCTAGGTGCATCCTCCACGACTTCTCATTCCGGTCAAGGCTCTCGCTCAATGCCATCGTGGCCACCGCGCCAAGAACGCCATCTTGGTGGGCAGTTCCGGACCGGATGTGGTTGATAATGATGGACACAGCCCGAGAGGAGTGGTCCTCTGCCCTCTTTTGAAATGCAGGGGCGGGAGACCAGTGACGCATGTTGACGCCTACTATCCCCTCGAAGAGTGCCGGTTCGGACAGGACGAAGGCCTCCCATTCTCTACACCCTGGGCTGTCGACTGGATCGTCGCGCCAGTACTTAATCATGACAGTCTGCAGAACAGAGTAGGGTACTGGGGTCATTTCTCATTTAGTCACATCACACACAGATCGCCACAATTCTGTCTCTGTTTGCTTAGGGTGGTGCGCGGCTATGCTTACAGGTTGAATCTACGATGGCCGTTTTGCGCGGCGAAGGAATCGAGCCCACTTCCCGCTGCCGGCGCAACCTCTCGTCATTGTCCCCCTCAGAGGCGGCACCTGCCAGCTTCAGGACCGTGGTTCTCTTGCGCCGGCGCTCTGAGAAGTTGGTCCTGGTGACATGAGCCCGCATGCGCTTCGCCTCGGCGCGGGACAGGCGCGGGGCGTCGGTCGTGTTGACAAAGGTAAAGTCCATGTCGGTCGTCTGCGGCGTCCGTGTGTCGCAACAGCGCGGAGTGCCTGTCTCAATTCGGCAAACGGTATGCCGCCTGATTAGGCAAAACAGTTTCACTGCGTCCGAACGGATGGGATTGGAGATTGGGTGTCGTCATGTTTGACCTTTTAAGAATTTCTGGGGTGAGCTGACAAAGCGGGCACAGGCTTCTCTTCTGGTGTCAGAAAAGTAAGCTATCGCCCGATCAGGAAAATGAGTTTGCTGCGCGGTGATCCCGATTGGCTGGCTGGTTGGTTCGTGGTTGACTCCGTGGACTCCACAGGGTTGGGTTGGACGACGACGACAACAAGGTGTCGTCGAATCGGTGAGAAACACTCCTCCAGATGTCAGGTCGAGGCGGGAACATTACATTTCTGCCTCGGCTAGTGTGCACCTACTCATATTGTTTAGAGTCGTAAAAAATAGATGCGTGATGTCGGCTTCTGGCATTGGAAATAATGACCGTGACGGTGCCATAAGATCGGATCGCGTCCGTCGGGGTGTCAGAGCAGGTTGTGACCGTTCCACGCTCCCCGGAGGGCCGGCCAGGTCGCCACGTCTTAAGCCTTGGTAACCAGAGCAAATGAACGCACAATGACGGGGCACAACACTCAAAGGCTGCCATTCCACGAACACTGTGGATTGCCGAGTTATTCAAACTCTTGGGGGCTCTTCATTCCCAAATGTGGAATATCCATTCCCAAGTGATGCATCCGAGGAAGATCCTCGTACCACTGGTTGGCCATTTTGCGTCTGTTATGGATATCCTCCTTCACTAGGGGACCATAGCCCGTATTTTCCTAGGTCTGGGATATAGGCCAAGGTTGAGCTTTGAAGAGTAGGGAAGAGAGCCGCCCGTGTTCTTGTTTTAGGGGTGTCATCACCAAGGGTCTCCATCGGGTGTACCAGGTAGTCAATCAATGGGTTCCCCCAGAGCTCTGATCGCAGGAGGTTAATGACAGGTTTTGGATAACCAGAGTTTAGACAAACATGGATGGCAAACCAGAACCAGACCAATTGCGTTTGGCTATGAGTTGGTTTTGGCCCACGGTACCGTTCAATGCGCTTATTCCTTAGCATAGTACAAATAAGTCACATTTCAACACCAGCCAGCCCATCATCGGTCATATAAACCTCGCCTCCTTCACAAGTCTGAAATTTCCATACTCCTTTGGAACTCGCTTTTGGTACCCACAATGTCGTGTGAGTCCTAAGAACAACTTAAGTCCTAGTCGTTGAGAATACCTTTGCTGACTTCAAGGCTGCAAAACCCAAGTCATGGTGAACCTGCTCACGTTTATTCTCACCCTTGTAGTAGTGGCTCAAGGGGTTGTACGAATGGTTGCCTTCTGTCTCGGCCTGTGCGTAGACTGGTTTCAACTCATAAACCCAAAGGTTATGGCCAGTCTTGCTGGGGTAATTATACCTTCATTGGAAATGGTGGAAGATCATGCCCACGAGGTTGCGGAGAAGGCCCAGCAGTTTGCACGTTGGTGGAGGCGATGGGGCGGGATAGAAGCTGACCGCTGGATGGGCGTGACAGGGGCAACATCGTACTCATTAGCGGTATCGGAGGCATTAAAGGCATCGGAACTCTTAGGCTCATCCAGCTCAACGACAAGTTCGACAGGCTCCTCAGGTGATGCTTGGCGGCGATGCGAGCGATGGGACCCCGCTGGGAATCTACTCTATGGATGTGACCTTGCTCAGATAATCAAGGGAAACTCTGTTCTGGAAGAGGAGAGGGCTGAAAAGAAAGAGTAAGGCTTCTGTCTGGCATAGGTGATGATGTTTTGATTCAACTCTTCGTCATTGAAGCAGGACGCAACAAGCAACAATGATATCTAGCGTAGTGCACGCTAGGATTCTGTCATCTTATCATTCTCTATCCTACATCGCCAATTTACTACTTAGCAACTCTTGGCCAACCAGAACTCGCTCCCATGTCCCCGCGCGCTCATATTTCATAGATATGTCCAGTTTCCCTGTGTAGTAATACTAGTCATAGAGGAGAGTCTTGAGATACAATGTCCCGCCATCCAGTCCTTGAGACTATTTGTGATCTCCAGAGGCAGTGCCGCTGCCCTTCCTTTTTGCGCCGAGATACGCAAGTACGGCAGTCAGTACCAGCAGTACTGAAACACCGAGGCTTGCTCCAATACCGACTGCGAGCCTCCACCTCGAATAACCGAGAGTCAGCGAGGAATACCTCGGGCTTGACCAGCATGCAATAGCAAGGCTACTTACCACTTCCAAACGCGATCTCGCGCATCATTCTCAACATGCTTCTCTGTCATGCTGCCCAATTCGACAAGTCCTTTGTAATCTCAGGGCCACGGATCCTGATCCCATGCTCGATCGCCAATTGCAGTACGGCAACGCGAAGTTCATGTCGAAGATCGACGTTCCTGACACATTTTGGAATAAGCTCGTAGAAGTCGACGGAAAGCTTCCGAGTAAGACGGCCTGGCCCTCTCGTCGGAATCTCTGCAACCAGCTCGTTCAGAACCCCCGTATAGCCCGTAAAACCTTCAAAGTACTCTTGTTGGCTTAACTCTGTATGATGAGTATGGTAGTAGAATAGCATAATCCCAACGTCAGCCATATTGAATGAGTACCCTATCTGATTCAAGCGATGGCCCATAAAGTCCAACATATCCATGCCCGGTATGGCACCCTGGCTACACTGGCCCACCATCCAGCAGAGATGCTTTGCCAGTTCCTTGACATGCGGTATTAGGTCACGCCACATAAACCATACCGGTGACCAGAAGCCTCCTCCACGCAGTGGATGTATTCCGAGGCCGTAATCGATGACAAGCATGTGCTCGAAAAGAGACGGAATTAAGTCGACCGCTCGGACGCTGTGTATACGATATATGAAGGAGTTGAATTTTGCCCCTTCGATAGGCTCGAGATGGCCACCGCACTCCTGTTCGTAGAGAATTGCAGCGACAGATTGAAGGACGGGACAGAGGTAGGAGTTGAGTCGGTATTGGCCATATGCATCGTCACATAGGTACCGGCGATCAAACATGAAAGCTTCGAGGAATAAGCCGAGCGTCCAATATTCTCCCAGAATGCTCCGGTGCAGTTGCTGTATTGCGCGGTCCCAGGGGCGATCCGCCAAGGGTCTCTTTGACCCTGCTGGGTGCTTTTGTCGTTCAGGGCGGGTGGCAGGGTGTGCAACTGTGGCAGACGCTTCGCAAATGTGGCTTAAACGCTCAAAGTCGGCATCGCAAAGGGGATCAATCGCATAGAAGACAGCCATGATGAGTCTCGCAGGTGCTGATGCGGTCGCTGACATCAACAATTTACGGTTGCAACTTTGAGCAGATAGGCAAATCTTCCGCTCCGAAGTAGATCCTGCCTGGCTTCCCAGCAGTTTCCGGTACCCGAAGCACTTACATTAGGGCAGACAGAACCACGGTTCTTCTGCTCGTCCTCCCCATATTTGCAACTCTTGGCTGCTCTTGAATGTGGAACTTCCCCAAATCGTTTACCGCCGCTAGGGAGATCCCCCTCAGGGCAGTTTCCCATATGTCTCTCACCTTATCCCTTGGAAGCTACATATTCGACCGGGCTTCCCACCTAATATTACCAAGTTAGATCCATATGGTCATAAAGACGAGAAGGTATTGATGGCTTAAGTGATATTCCAAGTTCATTCCTTCTATACAAGTTGTTCCACGATCCTCGCCACGATTGCAACTTTGCCATGATGGCGGTGTTGAGGGCTATGGAAACTATAATCGGATTAGACTTGCTGGTTCTTTCCCTGGCTGGGAAGGCGTCCCTCCTGAGTGGACATGGCAACAGGTATGGAGAGCTGTGTCGAATTCTGTACCAAGGTATTCAGGCGCTCCAGAGTAGTGGTTGCATTGATGCATTGATGTATCTCTTGATGAACTTCTGTTAACAAATCTGCCCTTTGCTTCTCAGGCTATTCTGCACTTCGTTATCGACTTGCGAGGCTTTATAATTGGCTGTAAATTGACAGCATAGAAAGTTCGACTCAGGTGACTGACGATAAATGTAGAACAATGTCTCTGGAAGGCTAATCTTGCGCTATGCCCCCTGTACTGTCAATTGTATGGTGTTTTCTACCATTTCCCACATTCCTAGTTCTCACGACACATATTTTGATATCTTGTGACTGATGCTAGGTGCACAACTCTTACTTCGGCACGGATCCTGACCCTTCACGCATCGCCATTCTTGCCCAGCTTCCACCACCGCCTGGCGGGGGCCGGCTCGGCAGAAGTCCCCTCGATGACCGGTGCATCTGCCCTCAGCTCCATCTCCTTCTGGGTGAGCGGCGCAGGCCGGCGGTACCCGGAAGCGCCCATGGGGATGTGGGCCAGCTCCTCGGCGTCGACGTGGGGGACGACGCCCAACTTGGCAGCTTCCGCGGGCGTGAAGGTCGCCCAGTCGTCGTACGCGTCGAACTCGCCGCGGCCCTGGATGGGGAAGAAGAAGTTGATGGCGTAGAAGAGCGTGAAGGAGATGCACAGGCCGCTGAAGAAGGCGGTGTAGTACAGCTGGAAGAGGGCGTCGGGGGCGGACTTGTAGTTGCCGACGGTGGTGACCAGGCCGCCGATGGTGGGCGCCCACCCGGCGATCCAGGCCGGGATCACGCGCAGGTTGAAGCCGTGGCTGAACCAGTAGTCGGACCCTTCGGGGTGGTAGAGATGGTTGAGCTTAATCTTCTGGTGCCGGATGAAGAAGTAGTCGCAGATCATGACGCCCAAGAGAGGCGACAAGAAGACAGAGAAGGAGCTGAGCACCGAGACGAAAGTCGCAGCCCTGTTGATTAGTTGCCAGGGCTGAATGATCCATGTGGCAACCAGTGTGATAATGGCACCTCGTCGAATGTCGATGTATCTCGGGAATATACCAGCGAGGTCAATGCCTCCAGCGACAGCATTGCCGCAGACATTCTGGAAGAGGACCGCAAACGTGAAGGCCAAAGCGAGGAAGAAGCAACCGGCCCGGGCGCCCGATGATCCATTGCCGTCTGTGTTCATCATTAGTACATGCGTGAGGTATATTGGCATATGCACAGAGTCAACTCACGGTCCATCATAACCATCATCAGGTCTGGTGGGTTCCACCAGATCTTGCCATAGATGACCTGGCACGCTGCCGTGGTCACCAAGCCACCAAGGGAGACGAGGATGCCGACAATCCACTGGCAAGAGACCGTTCCGATAACGAAAGCAGAGTAGCTGCCAGAATACCGAGAGAAGTCACTCTCGTTGGTCATGCCAGCGACCTTTTGGCCGATGGCCTGGTTCAGCCCAGCCATGATGATCCAGGAAACGCTCCACCGTGAGGTCTCGGGGACGTTCTGGCCTTTGTAAAACACCGGTCCCACACCCTTCGCAACGGACAGCGCCCAAATCATCATGGAGATCATGGCAATGCCACAGCCCAAACTGGACAAGAAGAAGGGTTTCTTGAATCGCTCCGGCCGGATGAAGAGGAAGGGGACGGAGATGGCCCAGAAAACAATGAAGCCAACCATCTCTTGGGTGGTTGTCGGCATGCTCGAAGGCAAGGTGTTTCGCATGCGTCCAAAGGAAGGCCAGAGTGCCGTGAGGCAGACACTGCAATAAGCCTTGTTAGCCAAATGAATCATTTCAATGCCAAGGTAGCTCATGACGGGTATGACCTACGTGACTAGCTTACCACCATTCCAGCCTGGGAGAGCGGACCATGTTAGATGTGTTAAGACGGCATGTAGACGATAAACTTACACTGAAGAGCAGTCCAAATAAAGTTCAGCAGCACGCGCTGGAGAAGAGGAATGTAGGCTCCGCGCAAACCCCAAGTGAATCTGTTTTGGACCGTGAAGCCAACGTGCCACGTCAAGCCACACCAGGCGACGACACAGGCGAAGAACGAGACGAAGAATCGCGATACAACGATAATCATCATGGCCTGGCCGACCGACAGACCCTGCGTCAGAAAAGTGTTGGGTGTCTGCCATGTCGCGACGTTGAGCGCGCCACTTCAGTCATGCGTCTCGTGTTAGTACATAGATTTCCTTTGCAAGGCCAAATAGTAGAGGTTGTCCATCTTACAGCGCGGAAGCTCCAAAGAAGTTGAACCAGCCCCAGGTTCGTCGCGACGGCGGCATGGGCACCAGATCGCGGTTGCACCAAGCCGTCGTCTCCTCACGGCGCGTCTCATCGGCCCTGAGGACGGCCGCCTCTCGGGCCCTGCGAAGAGCTTTCGTCGCCATGTGTCTCCGGTTTCAATTTGCTAATGGATTATGCAATCGGAGGGGAAGACAGGACCCTTTCCACATGGCATATGAGGGACCGGGCCACTGGGATTTTATTCCCATGCCGATCGGCCAACCGTGCCATGCCCTGGGAGACTGTTATCCGGGGATGGTCCCGGGAATCAGTTATCTCACTATCAAAACCGGGCACTTGAGCTGCCAAGACCGTAGATCGGCATCGGGCTTTACTCCATTGGGCAATTCCTCGACACCCAGATGAGCTCCCTCAGCCTGGGAGCGCTCTGGAACAATCAGACAAGGGTCGAAAAGAGGAGCAGACCTGGGTTTCTCCGCACGGTAGTGCCTTGGCCTCAAACCTGTTATCTCCCCGTCTCGTGCAATATCTTGCCCTATTGACCTAGGAACACACGATTTCTTGCCTCTACTTGTAATGGACGCTCCTGAGTCCCAGCCACTACGGTTGATAAGGACCCAGACGTTTAAAGTTGGCCGACTGGGAATTTGCCGACGGCACTTTTACGCCACACCCGTCAGCCCACACGGTCATTTTGCCGACTTCGGTTTTCGGGGACGCCCCGACGTCCGTGATCGGGCTGCTTGGACTTGTAATAACGGGTTCCTTGGTTGAGCCTCACAAATGTTTATCTTATCGACCCTTCACATGAAGTTACATTCACAGTGATCGAATCCTGCATCGTGGTTACAGACCGACCTCTTTCGCACGCAGAGCAGCGTATGCCATCGTTGTCAGACAAGATGAAGTCACCACCTACGCTCCGTATTGGCGTTGATGTGGGAGGGTACGTCGTCGCAAACGGGCGGTCTCTTCCGGAGAGGAAAATGCCCTGTAAATGCTAACGGATCACACAGCACCAACACAGACGGCGTCATCCTGGACCTGGCGCAGTCCTCCCAGCCGGACAGGGGCATCCGCGCGTGGAAGAAGTCGAGCACGACCAGGGACCCGAGCGATGGCATCAACAACGTCATCCGCGAAATGTTTGCGCAGTCCAGCGTCGACCCGGCCGACGTCGCCAGCGTCACTATCGGCACGACCCATTTCATCAACGCCGTCGTCGAGATGGACCAGTCGCGCCTCGCCCGGGTCGGCGTGATCCGGCTGGCGGGACCCTTCTCCAAGGACATCCCCGTCGGCATCGACTGGCCGCCGCGGCTGCGCAACATCATATGCGGGCACCGCGGCATCATCGATGGCGGGCTGGAGATTGACGGGACGCTGATCGCCGAGCTGGACGAGGACGCGGTGAGGAGTCAGTGTGAGGAGATCCGGGCCAAGGGGATCAAGAGCATCGCTATCATCGGGGTGTTCAGCCCCATCGACATCGTGTTCAAGCAGGAGGAGAGGGCGGCCGAGATCATCCGCAGCATCTACCCCGAAGCCGACATCGTCTGCTCCAAGGACGTGGCCAACATCGGCTTCCTCGAGAGGGAGAACGCCGCCGTCCTCAACGCCTCTATTCTACCCTTCGCCCGTCGGACCATCCACTCGTTCCAAAGCGCCATTTCCCGCCTGAACTTGAAATGCCCCGTCTTTGTCACGCAAAACGATGGCACCATTCTTCCCGCCGCTGCCGCCGCGAGGCTACCCATTCGGACGTTCTCCAGCGGGCCCACCAACAGCATGCGGGGTGCGGCTTTCCTGATGCAGGAGCAGGAGAAAGAAGTCATGATGGTTGTAGACATTGGCGGCACGACGACTGATGTCGGCCTCCTCCTGAGCAACGGATTCCCGCGACAGGCCGCGGCGTATAGCGAGATCGCTGGCGTCCGCACCAACTTCTCTTACCCTGATGTCAGGAGTATCGGCCTTGGAGGTGGATCAATAGTCAGCCACGACAAGGCCGGAAACCTGACAGTTGGCCCGGAGAGTGTGGGCTACCAGATCCAGCAAAAGGCGTTGATCTTCGGTGGCAATATTCCGACCACCACGGACTACACTGTACTGGCAGACAAGAGCGTGGAAATTGGAGACCGATCAAAACTGGAGGGCAAAGGCCTTGAGTCCACTCTGCCCGAGTTCAAAGCTAAGGTCAAATCAATGCTGGAAGGCATTGTGGACACGATGAAGACATCGCCCGAGGATATCCCCGTCGTGCTTGTCGGAGGCGGCGCAGTCATTGCTCCCGACAGTCTCGAGGGTGCAAGCAGAGTTGTCAAGCCCAACTGGTCGGGCGTGGCCAACGCAATCGGCGCGGCAACGGCCCGCGTTAGCGGTGTGGTCGACTCTGTCGAGAGCACCGAGACAAAGACAAAAGATGAGATCATGCAAGATCTATGCGAAAGAGCCGTCGATAAGGCGGTCGAGAATGGAGCCGTGAGAGACACCGTGACCATTGCGGAAATGGACAGCTTCCCACTTCAGGTATTTCTTCCGCACCATGGCCAACCAAGATCTGTCTCCATACTGATACCAGAATGCAGTACATTGCCAATAAGTCTCGCATGATTGTGAAAGCAGTGGGCGATTTTGACTACTCTCGGACTGACTTTGAGGACGTGCCGGTCAATGCAGACGGCGATCTGGACGAGTTTGCAGACGACACGAACCATATCGCCCAGAAGAAGGCTGGTGTCGAGGACTCCTCCGAGGTTCCCGACTCATCACATTCGGTAGTCTTCACCAAGGAGTATGTTAATTCGTACAAACCCAAGGTTACCAACAGACAATGGCTCTTGTCCGAGACCGACCTAGAGTTCATCACAATCGGCTGCTACATCCTGGGGACGGGAGGCGGCGGCAATCCCTACCAGCATTTCCTCCGTCTGCGAGAGATGCTGCGGGAAGGTGCCACGCTCCGGGTCATTTCGCCTCATGACCTCAAGGATGATGACATCGTTGCATGCGGTGGCGGCAAGGGTTCACCACAGGTCTCTATCGAGAAGCCCCATGGAGACGAGTGAGTCTCCTCCAAAGATTGGCACCACAAGACGCGCACAAGCTGACTTACCGGAACAGGATCCTGGAGTCGCAGCGTGAGCTGTACGAGTATTTCAACAAGACACCGACTGCTGTCATTCCGCTCGAGATCGGCGGAGGAAACGGCTTGCAGGGCCTCGCCATAGGTGCTTCGTCGGCATTAGACATCCCAGCCATCGATGGTGACTGGATGGGCAGAGCCTACCCAGTATCATGGCAGACGACGCCAGTCGTCTTTGAGCCTAAGCCAGTGATGGTACCTACCTGCATCTCTGATGGCAACGGTAGGATAATTGTGAGTCGTCATCACTTTAAAAGCGGTAGTGAACAAGTGGCTAACTATATGCCGAATATAGATCATGAAGAAAGCCCGCTCCGAGCTGGACGCAGAACGTGCCCTGCGTGGTGCTCTGTCGCAAATGGGCTCCCACGTCGGCTGCGCGAAGGGCCCAGTGTCCGGCAAGAACACCAAGGAGTGGGTCGTCGAGAACACAATGTCGCTGTCTTGGAGAATTGGCCGTGCCGTGGCCCTGTCCCGATGCACCAACACCATCGACACCGTGGCCGAGTCAATCATTGCCGAGGTCGGCGGCGCCCAGTCGGCCAGGGTTCTCTTCAAGGGCAAGATCATCGGTGTCGAGCGCGTCACACGTCTGGGGCATGCGTACGGCGAGGTCATCATCGAGTCGACCGCCGCTGCCGCCGAGGGCTCGGCTAAGGAGCGTCTGATTATCCCGTTCAAGAACGAGAACATCTACGCCAAGAAGATTGATGCTACAGGCAAGGAAGAGGTAAGTGAATCCCATCTTGCAACTCTTTTCGCTGTATTTCAACTGACCATCGGCGGGGTGGCTTTAGATCTTGGCCATGGTCCCAGATCTGGTCTGTGTCATCGATGCGCAGAATGGCGAGGCGTTGGGCACACAAGAGTACCGTTACGGCCTGCCCGTGGTTGTGCTTGGTATGACGGCATCAGAGAAATGGACCTCGACCGCGAGGGGTCTTGAGATCGGCGGGCCCAAGGGCTTTGGCTTTGACGAACTGGAATACAAACCTCTAGGCAAGTTCGTCAAGCCGCGCAGTGTTATTGACGAGTTTGATGTATCTGCTTGATCAGCCCGGTGAGGAACGGGTATAGAGATAAGAATATTGATAAATATAGATTCTACAAGCAATATTACTAGAAAGTGAAAAAGATACGATCATTATCCCTCTCATCCACTTTCATCGATCTTGCCCAAGTGGTCCATCAGAAGAGTCCAAACATGGGGTTTCAGATCACAGCTCATCCACAAGTCGCCGTTCACATCTCTGCCGTTGATGATACAAACAGTCATGGACAGAGGATTCTTCGGTTCGATGCTTTGCGCCTGGAAATATACAGGCTTCCCGGGTGTCAAACCTTTCCCTGGAGTGACGACCGCGGGCCCAAAATCTGTCTTCTCCAACAGCTTGCCCCTGGACCAGTTCGACATGCTGGTAAACTCCATCGTGCAGTCGCCGACGATGGGCTGAGTCCCGCTCGCCAACAGGCTCCTGTAAACGAGGTTTGCGTTGGCCTTGATCTGGGCCTCGGTAGTCTGCGCAACGACGTCGCTCCTGCACCGCGAAGCTAGCTCACCAAGAGTCATGGTCTGAGCGTCTGCTGCGGCGCACTTGACGAAGGCGCCGCACGGAGCGTTCTGTACGTACGCAGTGTCCGGACGGAGAGCCGACCCGACCCGGCCACGAGGATCCACGGCCATGAGGATGGCGATGGTGCGCTGCGACCCGGCGGGGTGCGCCATTGCGTAGACTTGCTGCATCAGCGCTACAATTACGTCGTTCTCGCTGACGAATGGCTTTTCCGAAGTTTCGGAGTCGACCGACTGGGGCAGCTGGCCCCGCGTCTGTGCCATAAGCGCATCAATGACCTTCCGAGGGATGCAGAGGATGCGCGATTCGTGGTTCGCAAAGGTAGACTCCCACAGGAACCGGATGCCAAAGACGGCCAGACGCCACCCCGTGAGAAGCTTGTCTTCGATATGCGCCCTCTCGAGAGGCACCCCGTCTGTCAGCTCGGCTTTGTAGATGGCAGCCATGGGGTCGCTATCCCATCCAGCGAGCGGCGGCACGCTGTCCTTCTTGCCGGCGAGGACCAGACTCCAGGCGGACATGATAGTGGACAGACCGCCCATATCGCTCGTCGCGTGATTGTGGCTCACCGTGACGAGTGTCCCGTCCTCAAAGGTGACTACGTGGAGGGCGTACTGCGGCAGGTCCGAGTAGAAGAAGTCCTCGATGCACTGGGGAGCGCCAGGCCCGACGCTGAGGCTGGCGTATTGCCGGGCGTTGGGGAAGGTTGCCGGGCGAGACCCTGCGGCGGGGAGCTTGGCGGCCTCCGGGTGGTCGGACATGCGCATGGCGTGGTGCGCCTTGGTGTAGTAGACGGCGGGCCGCTCCGGCGTGAACTTCTTCGGAATATGGACTTCTCCCTTGCCGTCTGGCTGTCTTGGTTTGTCAGTGTGATATAGTTTGGTGTTGTATCAGGCATTTGAAATCAAAAGCACATACTCTCAGTCTGAGCCTTCCACCAAGGCGTCTCCAGCCGTCCATCTCAAACAGTTCCGCCAGTGCCGCATGGAGCATGTCCGGGTCCAAGACATCCTCGAAGCGGAACATCCACATAACCGTGAATGACCGGAGCATTTTGGAATCATCCCAAGTGTGGCAAGGGAGGACCTCGTCTGTTGGGTCTCTTGCCGGCGGGACCCGGCTGGGTCCCCATCCGAGTATTTGCCACACAAACGATGCCATCCTTCCAGGCTTCGCTGTTCCTACCGCGATGATTTTCTTAACGAATCTTGAAGTTGAAAAGGGGGACGAATTTCCCTGGTGTGGGTCAATAATATGTTGGGATCATTCGATCGGACCTCTTGATTGGTCACCTCCGAAGCCATCATCAGGGATCCTAGTGCTGACACTCGCACAGGAGAGGAAGAGACATAATACGTTCGACGAACAAAACGATTCCCAGATGAAGATATTGTCATCATTTTGCGAGTCAATACTAGCATCGATGATCGAGGTAAATAACTACCGCATGATCCCTCCTAATCAACATGGCCATGTTCCTCCAACGCTATTCCGAAGTCTTGTATTAATGAGAAGATTGATCTGCTCCTCTAATGACACAATGTTGATCTATTCAACCCTCACTGAGGCTCCGATGCCTTCGCATAGTGATTCTTCCGCTTGTGACCACAAGCGCACATCCTCACCTTTTTGGGTGCCTCTTTGGTAAAGCCCTTGCAAGGGCAGGGAATCAGCTCCTTGTGCGGATTACCCTTTGTCTTGTCCTCGGTCATAGCCTCCCAGAGAACCCATTCGTCGTTCAAAACCAAATGCGCACATCGGCCTACCAAAGAACTCATGTTGACGTGACGATAGGCTTAGGTATTGAGTTTGTCAGCCTGGCCCCTCGAAGCGTCTTTGGAAGATACTTGCCTAGGCCGGTCCTAGGACAGAAGGAACAGGATTGATTGCGTGATTGATGCCGATACACTTTCGTTAGAGGAAACTTGATAACGGCGGGTTGCACTTGAATTCTTTGTGTAAATTGAAGAGGATGGCTTTCTCGCGGTGGCACTGGTGGTAAGAAGAGTTCCTGACCAAAGGAAGAGTCTCTCAGGAGGAAGGTCATTCTATAAGATGTCAGCTCTGTACCGGTAGTGACTGTACCTTAGCTGTAGGTGCAAACAGAGTATGCGTGACGTATTGAGTAATTCTCCCAGGGACCGGAGCCAAGGCTTGGGAATATCTTGACATGTAAGTGCGGGCAACATTTCAGCAGGCGACACGGGAAAGGTCTTTGCCAGAGTGGGACGAAGCATGAATGTGACAATTTCATTCAGTAGTTCCTAGCCTTCAGTTGCTGGTGATAGCGTGTCGTGACTCACTGCTTGCAAGCATGTCCTGGTACCACATCATCGATAGGGAACCAACTGTTCACGACCTTCCACCAAGCAGAGGTTGTTCACAAACCCGCAGAGCTCAGGTATGCTATTTTCCAGTACGTGGCAAACATTTCTGCCTGGGGGTGGGCGTTGAGCACTATTTCTACCTTGCTGGCACTGGTCCTCGAGTGAATCATCAGGAACAATTTCAGGCCCATACGAGTGTTGCCTGTTCTATCCGATACTATTCGATTCGGAATTTTCTTTGTCTAGGAAGTCCTGCCTCACTATGACACCTAGCATGGAGGTCAATGAATGTGCCAACAAAAGGGAGGACAGAGCCTACTTGGCTTTTCTTGATGAGCTGCTTAACAGAATTGGCAAGCTGGTCTGCTAAGCACTCATACAAGTCAACTGTTGACAGGAGCGGTGTTTGTTCTCATGGCGTCCCAACGCGTATTCTGACTATGTTTTCTTCGTGGATTTTCCACGACCTGCCTGATCTCACAATGTCTGGAGGCATGAAAAGGGGGATGCTGGGTAAGTACGCGCTTCAGCCATGCTCGTTGTGGGAGTAGAATTTGTCGTTTGAATTCTCGCGATATTGTGAGTCGGGTTATTCCTTTGCTCGGCAGCGGTCCATTTGTGCAGATGCCGATATTTCTTGGAGGCCAGCCATCAGTCATCACCACCGCCATCGGCCCAATGTTATCTAGCTACCTGCAGGCTGCAGCCTGCAATGGCTTGCATGGTGTCCACGCAAGATAAGAGTGGGCAGCAATGGCTCTTCGTCCTTCGTCATTGAAGGCATGGTCAAGTAGCACTGTTTGTCGATCAGAATCAAAGACGCGATTGTGGCTAAAGTTGCAACAGGTACTATCTCGCTATGATCATTTCTCGACTCAATCTTCTATCCGGATGTCTCAGTTCGACAAAAGCCTGATTACGTGGTCAAGGGTTGAACCTCCGATTTCGACAACGTCAGTAGACATTGACCGACACTGGCTGTGTGGGTTACAGGAGATCGAGATCGCGAGGGATCTGAATAGTCGAGGGTGTTAAATCAAGCAAGGAGCATTCACCCCGAAGAAAATGATACGCTTATTCTCAACACCGGATATTGTCAATGATCGCTATACACTGTGCAGGTTTGATCTTCTGTTGCGAGCGATGCTGATTGGAACATTGGATGCTCCAGACCATCTCATAGTTCGTGGATCACTGAGAAGTCTGCTTCCGACAGTCTTCTCACATTTTAATCTAGTGCAAACACAGTGGTGGACCAGCCGATGCTATCTGTGGCATTCTAGTTCGTGGAAGTCTGTTATTCCCGAATCATACTCTGTGTCACAGATCAACAAGATCGACATCCCAAACGGAAATTCTCGCCCTTTGCAAGTCAATGCTAGATATTATCCTTCTACAGATACTTACACCACTGAAACACGGGCGGTGACAGTCGCGGTAACCCTATCGACGGCCTAGCTCCGTGGTCGCCGCTGGCCTATACTGGGGTTCAGCATCCCATCAGCGCGATCTTCTGCCTGCTCTTGAACACCTGGCATTTACACGGTTCAGAATCGAGTCGGTAGTTGAACTCTCTGCTGCTTCACCGTCTTCTGTCAGTCCAGCAAGTTATGGGCCTGGACGCAGCAGGCGTTGGCTCTCCGGGCACTCACACATTCGCGTCAGCGAGCCTCAACGCGAGGGCCTTGCTGCCCCGTGCCGCTCTGTCTCTCGCCTTGTTCACGTGGTCGACCAGCCTGCCCTGGGGCGGGCAACTCTGCGGGTGCGGCCTTTGCCATTTCCCATTCGCTGACCGCACAGACTGGGAAAGGTCGCTATTGACAATACCAGGGACGCCTCTGTCGAGCGCCACGGGGAAGCCGGAGCGAGCGGCCAGCAGGTGCGCGATGCGCGGGCGTATCACGACATCGCGATATCGATGGACCTGGCTAGGTTGCTGCTAGCAATATTCCGGCTGCCCGTAAATGATTAAAGAACACGGAACAAGAGTGCGCTCGCTGGGGCTTGGCAGACAATAACCGGCATTGCTGTGCCGATCACTGCCCTGATGTGAACGCCGGCCTCGGGACATATGCAATAATCCGGGAAGCGGGGAGCGTGCAGGGACAAGGACGTGCGGGAATACAGGAGGGAATATCTAGATAACCTCAAGTAATACAGCGTACGCCGTCTCCTCCACTGTCTCTCCGAGGTGGCACGATATGAACCGAACCGCCATCTCAGACGTCGTCGACCTGGCTTATCCAGGTACATACCACGCTTTGTGCCGTAACGAAGCCCAAGTGCCCCCACCTCGCTGAGCAGACTCGGCAGATTTCCCCGGTAGAAGTGCGAAAAGATTGACCTCGAAAATTGCCGTGAGAGGGTCCTGCCTCTCAGTCTCGTCCCGTGTGCTGCCCCTGCAGTAGGCCCGGCAAATGAGGCTCTGGGCAATGAGGTGCAAAGTGGGCTTGCCTTTCCGACCATCTGGAGCTGCGCGCTCTGAATAGCGAAAGCCTTGGCACTTTCGGATGAGGATGATATTCAGGAGAAGAACAGAGATTGCGCCCTCTGCTGCTACGCTATTGGGTGAGTTGAGACTGGAAACGCTCCGAACCCCGGCCAGTGGTGATAAGATGGGGAGGGGTGCATGAGCAAGAGCCGGCACAATGTCAGAACGTTGATTAGACGAGTGTAGCTCGGCATCGCGATGGAGGGTGGCGGGGGTTTGTAAGCGCTGCTGTCGTTCTTCTCTTGCTTTCACCAAGTGATGAGATAGTGATGTTCGTGGGCGGCTAAAGCCGGGCATGCAAAGAGAAGAAATGACAACTTGGTCACCTTGCGGACCATTATGCACGGGTGGGACCGTTGAGGTTCGCGATAATAGCTCACCAATCACACTGCATCGACCTCCGGAGATACCCCCGATGTATGCTGCGAAGATTCAACGACATACCAAGGCGGTTTTTCTTGTTCCCGTCGTACCAGGGTCTCCAACCTCACCGCTCGGGTGAACCGGGACAAGACGTCGATGACCAAGGTATGATGGCAGGAGCAAATATTGATAATATATCTTCATTTGGAGACCAAGAGAATAATTTGACTTATCATTATCATGTCGTGCCTGCGGCCAGAAAAGAATCTCCTCGACATAGACCGGAACAGCCGTGATATAAAGCTGCGTTGACATCTCCTCAGTTCAGAAGGTCAGTGTGTTGGCAACTTCATCTTCCTGGTTCCGGCACTCAGTGGCATTCACGGTCTCATACTCATCCGGCAGCAACCAACCCCAACCAATCACCATGAAGTTCAGCATCTCGGCCGCACTCTTTGTCGGCCTGGCCACTGCTCTGCCGCTCAACCACCATGCGGCTCGCCAGGGCGCGACGTCCGTGCCAGTCCCGGTCCCGCCGGTCCCGACCCCTCCATCCCCGACTATGCCAAAGCCGACCATGCCTATGCCGATGCCGACTCTACCAATCCCGAGTCTCCCACCCATCCCCAGTCCAGTCCTCCCGCCCATCGGTACCGGACCTCCCCCCGTGCCGACCATGCCCGTCCCCACCGGCATCCTGCCCCCCATCAGTCTCCCTCTCCCCACCGGCATCCTCCCGCCGTTGACTATCCCTCTTCCTCTGCCGACCGGGACCGGCATTCTGCCTCCGAGGCACGCTATCGTCCCCACGGGAACGGCTTCATCTGGTTTCCTTCCGATGCCCACGCCAGCTACGTCCATGAAGTACCACATACCTACGCCGAAGCCTTATAAGTTCTAGGCTGTGCACCCGAGCACTGGAAGTTTGGTGTTACGACTTCGATTCTTAAACCAGAGATTCATTGAACTATCGGGATTGCAATAGGGTTATATTTCTCCATACATGGAACTTGAAGACCGGCAGAATGAGAAACTTTTATACACTTTTATATACCGACACAAGAATAGTTTGGCACGTATTACATATGTATCTAGGGAGACGACAAATCTTAGTTTATACCTTAGAATACAGTTAGATACTTAGCGATGGAGGGGCTTCTATTATAAAAACCACACAAATTTTCTTCAATACCAAGACCAGTCCCGAGCCGTTTACTATACAAAAGTATCGGAATGAGTAGTCAAAATCGGTCCAGTGACACACTCAACGAGATACTCTCCAGCTATCTTCAAATTGCGTAGCTGTTCCATTCATCTCATATTGTTCAAGGCTTGTCTAGAAGGATTGAACTTGTCTCTCGTTGAGGAAGATGCTGGTGAAATCGAATGACACACAGGCGTAAACCAAGGATAGCCCAAAGCGAAACGTCAAAGGCATTCATAGGACAGGTCCGTATCCTGATCGGCCGCCAGCTCTTCCATAGACTCGCTGTTCTGAGCCGGCTGTCGGCTCTCGGTCTTAGGGAGGATACTTAGTCTGCTCGATTCGAAGCCACTTCAACGCGTTATTGTCTTTCCTAGGCCAGAGTGCGGCGCCCCTCGGCCGAGGCACGATGCTCTCCGGCCGAGAAACATGACACTCGATGCTGCCTGAGACGTCTTCGCCTCTATCGACTTGGGTTTGGAATCCAATTCCCCATGGTTAGATATGTGGAGTAGATTCTGGATCGTGAACAAGGTAAAGGATCGCATGGAGGGCGATCAAGCGGGACCAAACTATGGAGTACAACTATCCCCTTCAGTGTTGATTGTCCAGGAATCTTCTAGACACCGTACAAGTAGTTACAGGGAATGCCACAGGGATTAGATGAACTAAGAGGGAAGATGCTGATCTCTTTTAGGGGTAGCCAAGCAGTATTGCTCTCGGGTACACTACTCGCAGGCAGGCCTGAAGTGTCACTGCAAATTTTCACCAAAGGATCCTATCATTCGTCGAAATTACCGGCCACCCGAGGTCAAGATTTGCTGACGCGGTTAGTGGCGTTGGTGGCGCTTGGGTGGCGCTTCTAGTGGTTGCTTCGCTGCACATGGCAGAAGTCTTGGGTGTCTCGGTACTATGAATAGGTAGCGGGCTGTTTCATCGTAGAGGGTGATCGTCTTGAAGGATCGAGGGTTTTGTCAGATCTCGACACGCTGTGACCGCATCGCCTGCGCATGCCAAGGCCTGGAACGCCAGCTGCAGGAGATTGCACTGTTGACGCGTAGACTTGAACAAAACTCTTACCGAACGCGCTCCAGTTCTCGGGGGTTGAAACTTCAGCGGTGCGGAGTCAACTCCGACCAGAGGGTCTCTCCGGTGAGGGCGCGAAAAGGCGTCATGATGATTGATCGGTTCCTCCCTCTGGAATGTAATGATGGGTTCGTGATGACAAGTTGGTCAAGGTGTCCTGTTTTAGGAAAGGGATGCGACAGGATCAACAGGATGTTTTATCCACAGGCGGCCGCAAGTGAAGGTATTGCCAGGAACAGCCGATGTTTCAAGCGCTAAGAATACCCACCGTCGCGTGCTAGTTCGCCAAGAGAGATTAGCACATGGCAGTCGAAGAAGAATCGAGGTTAGAAGTCCCTTCAAGGGGTTGATCGGCTTCTCAGCTAGGTGGCACTAGACCCTGACACACCCTAGCTCACATGCCGTCCAGACCTCAAGTGCTTCGCCGGCCTGCTAATAGTCTCTGCATGCTGGCTTTGGAATGCGTCAAGTTTGTCAGGAATAACGCCCACCTTCTTGAAAGGCATGGTCCTTTTGCCAGATAGGGTCAATGAGCACTTGCGTATGCCTACCTATCACGAAGCGTGCGGACTTACTCCGGTCACTCGAAGTCTTTGGTCTCAGCCCTTAATGAGGACCGACAGGATTTGCAGGCTAGCTTGCATCACCCGATTCCTCGCGCTAGCCATCCCAAACGGTCCTCAGCCCATGCCGCTATTTCGGTTCAACGAGACCAAACCGGTCTAGTTTTTTCCAAACCTTGAAGCATATCCAGGGTCACTGAGGGTCCTCGGGGTCTAGATGGCTCTCCTCAGATAAGCATGACGGGTATATGGTTGGGGTTCCCCATAACTACGTCCCGGGACATCCACTTGTTCCTCCTGCTCTGTTTCCACGTCGTTCATTACCATGTCAAAGGATCACACGGACGTTGAATACGGCCAAGTTCCCGGGCACGCGGCCTCGCGGCAGGTTGTGGATGAAGTCTCCTTTCCTTACACTACAGACAATATGGATTCCGAGAAGCCCGCGCCAGCTCTACGAAACTGGCGAGGACGATGTCTGGGCCACGCGACCAATCTTCGAGGGCTGCTGCCCAGCTTTCTCCTGGCCAATGGCTCAACGCCTAAGAAACTACACCCTTCGGCTTGGTTGGGTGCGTCGTTGACATTCTGTCCCTCCGTTATGCTCATTGTACACTGGGCCACTGCCAGGAGAACTAACCATGTGGTCAATCATCAGACGGCCTCAGAGGCACCGCGGCATTCTTCGTCGTATGTCACCATTGCAGCCTGTTGGCGTTCACGAACAAGATACATCAGGGGTACCACGTCACGGAAGACGACAACCTCCTCATACAATTGCCGTTCCTCCGATACTTCGTCTCCGGCCTGCCTCAAGTCATGATCTTCTTCGTCATCTCCGGGTACGCCCTGAGCTACAAACCGCTCAAGCTGGCCCGCCAGCGCAGGTTCCGCGAGATGGACGAGGCCATGGCGTCGGCGGCGTTCCGGCGACACGCGCGGCTGTTCCTCCCCGCCATGGCCGTGACCTTCATCCAGGTCCTGATGGTGCGCCTGAACTGGTACGGCCAGGGCGACACGTGGTACGGGACGGACATCCCTCAGCGGAGCCCGGGACGGGCAGAGACCTTCATGGGCCAGGTGAGCGGCTGGTGGCACAACTGCCTCTCGCTCGCCAGCCTGTTCGACCGAGACCCGATGCGCGGCCTCGGCTACGACCCGAACCTGTGGACGCTCACCGTCGAGTGGGAGATGGCGCTGATCCTCTTCCTCGCCCACGTCGCCTTCTCGCGCCTCCGCTCCGGCGTCCGCATGGCCTTGACCGTCTTCACCATGTGGTACTGCATGTGCTACTCCTACTGGCAGATCTTCCTCTTCTTCGGCGGCATGCTGGCGTGCGACGTCAACTTCGCCCTGGCCGAGCGGGCGGCGCAGGAGTCCGACCTCGGTGTGCAGCGCATGCCCTACTCCGACACGGCCGGGCCTGCGGCGTGGGCCAACGGCATCCTCAGCAGCTACCGTGGCCTGAAGATGCCCGTGGTCCACCCGCGGCTCAGGAAGATCCTGCTGACGCTGGCCTTCGTCTTCTGCTACTACCTGCTCTCGATCCCCCGGTTCGAGAACAGCGGGTTCCAGACGCCGGGTTACAAGACGCTCTACAGCATCATGCCCAAGCTGTACCGGGAGAAGTACTACGACAACTTCTGGATCCCCATCGCGTCGGTGGTGCTCATCTTCACCCTCGACCGGGCGCCCTTCCTGCAGCGTATCTTCACCGGCGCCGTGCCGCAGTACCTCGGCAAGATCAGCTTCGCGCTGTACCTGGTCCACGGGCCGCTGATCTACACCCTCGGCTGGCACCTCTGCGTGGCCCTGGTGGGCATGACGGGCCGCGAGACGGACGGGCAGTACGGCCTCGCGATGCTGGGCGCCGCGGCCGTGTTCTTCCCCGTGTGCATCTGGGCCGCGGACGTGGTGACGCGGTACATAGACACGCCGTCTGTCAACTTTGGCAGGTGGTTGTACGAGAAGCTGATCATCCGTGTGGCTGATCACGATAGACAGAACTGAGCGTGTAAGATGTTGCGTTTAGCATTAGATTTAGTTAGAGATCTAGACATGCATGTTAGCGAGGGGCAGGAGTTGGCTGGGTTTTAGAAGCCGTGTTTCATCCAAGTCACCATCTGATCAAAGCCGTCTCTGTTTCCCTTCTTGGAGCTGATATCTTGGTCACGGCAGATACGCCGCATAGACCTCGACATATGTGAGTGTTGATACTCCTGATTCTGGGAACGCTTTCTCAGTATAAGTATGGTTTATTATTCGTTTAGCATGGTTGATATACGTCCTCCCACATTCGTGAGCCAGCGCGACGGATCCCTGCGCGGTTCTTTCCTGTTTCCCCACCAATACATAGTAAAAACACAGCAGCTGTAGAGCCGAAAAGGCAGCGATTGTTCTTTGCTCTATCGAGAGCATGCGTATGGCTTGGCTGAGCCGCTGCTTGACTATGTGAGCCAAGCGTCTGGTGTTGGAATGGCCGTTGTACAAGGTGGCCGTTGTACAAAGTAGTGTTCACAGCTCTTCCTCATTCCTTCGACCAATCGCTGGATTGGTTGAGCCAAGAAATGGGCTGGGTTTTTCCGCTCCACTTAAACGGCTCAGCCGCACCAGACCATGACCGCTCACCCTGAATTCAGGGGGAGAGACCAAGATATCTGAGTGTGCCCAATGCCATGAACTTGAACTAGAGGACAGAGGCGGGTTCAAGTTTTGATCGGTGGGCTTGGGAATCTTGAGCACTCTCGATATTCAGTCATTGAATTTGTCACGCCAGACACCACCACCAAGACCACGGGGCCCTGAGCAAGGGCGAAGGCGGCACAATGTCTGGATTCAACCTCCTCGGGCTTCCAGCGGAATGTTTCCATGGCGTCATGGAACAGCTGATTGAAATTGTAGACATACCGGAAGCTGTAAGGCTACGTGCTGTCAGCAGTGAGTTTCGAACAATCCCCCGACTTCAGTGTTGCCCGCTAATCCAGGACAGAAACCTTCAATCAGGAAATTTTGTATACGCTCGCGCAGAAATCTGTGCTGGCAGACTTGTGTCGTGACAAGGAGCGGTTCGAGAAATACTGGCCTCCAAAAGAGCTGCGCCCCAGCGCACTCAGATTCGTGGCCACCTATATGAGGAACCGCCCACATGCACAGGAGCCTTGGAATGACAATATCTCCGCCCTTCTCAACTACCTCGTGGATGCGATCTTGCAATCAGAGGGATTGGCCGCCGATGACCCAAAAGGTCTTTCATATATGTACGAGCTCTGTGGACACATCGAGAGAAACCGGGGTGCCGAACACATTGTTGCGGACATCCAGCGTGACGAAGAGCTCTATCTGGAAGACATCAGCCCGGAATCCCTCATACCCATAGGGCGCATTGCCTTGGGACTTCCAGTCGATGCGTCAGAGTTCCGAGACGAGACGATCAACGAGGGCTGCTGGCTTATCGGGAACCCGTTGTCCATAAGCATTTGCGCCTCACGGCTCGATCTGATACAGCACATTTTAAGCCAGCCTAGCGTGGACGTGAACGACCGGGAGTATGACGTTATAGAGTTAGCCGTGAGGCATTGCAGCATCGAAATCGTCAGGCTGCTGCTGGAGCCCAGGTTAGGGCTCCGGATCGGCAACCCGCCATGGTGTTCTGCGGTCCTTGAGTCCATCGCGCTCAAGCGCCTAGATATAGCGCGCCTCCTTTTGGAACACCCCGGCGGCTGCTCACCTCTGCTTCTCGCTGACAGCCTGGCCGAGGCGACCCTCCAGGGCCATATCGAAACCGTGGAAATGCTTCTGGACATGGGCGCCAACGCCGACGGGGATGGCCTTCATACGAGCCCCACTCCCATCGAGTATGCTGCCTGGAAGGGCTGCACCGACATCGTGCAGTTGCTGTTGGACAGTGGTGCTGAGCCGCCGGAGATCAAAGTCATCCGGGCGGCAGCCGAGCAAGGCCACATCGACACTGCTCGGCTCTTGTTCCGGGAGTACCCGTGGCCGTGGTACCCAGAGGCACAAGCCGAGATCCTGCTCGTGGCTATAACCGCACAGCAAAATGACTTCCTGGACTTTTACATAGACGAGGAGCACATCGACATAGAACCCCTCCTGGAGGACGAGGATGACTTTGAAGTGCTGTTCACCTGCATCTCCAAGGCGTGCTTCAGCGCGAACACCCACGCCGTCCTGAAGCTCCACGAGGCCGGAGTCCCGCTCGACGGGCCCCTGTGGGACGCGGTGCAGGAGGGCTCGTCGGCGATGCTCATGGCCGAAGTGTCGGGCGACAGGGGCCTGATTGACGCGCTGCTTGGCCTCGGCCTGGATCCGGTCGACCCGATGGAGTCGATATTTGCCGCGCAGTTCGAGTCGGGCAGGTTCCCCAGGGTCGAGCCGAAGCCCGAGACCGCGATGCCTAGGAAAAATGCGTTCAAAGACCTCAGCTACTAGTCGCGTGCTTAGATATGCATCATACTGGGTTCAAGTTGCGTTTCTTCAACTGGGTCTGGATACCAGTGTAACTCGGCTTATACCTGATAGAGGTTGACCCGAGGTTTATATACTGAGCTCAGTTATATCCATCATATCCCAGTCTGAAGTTAGGGTCTTTGGGGGTCCATCTCAAGTTTCCGGCAGTCTGCTTTCTCAACGGCGAAATAATTTTTATGCTAGATCAAGGCAACCCTCATCTTGAGTTCCCGTTCCTTGAGATTGTTCCTTGAGATGTTGAAAGTCTCTGATACTCTCAAGTTGGTATACGCACATTCTCGAAACAAGACTTATCTCTGGTGACTCCTTCAGCGAAGAGCCTTGTCATGTCTGCCGCTACTCCCATCAAGAACTGCCATGAGTCAAATCTTGACACTCATTGACATTTACAGGGGACGCGCCCGAGACCGACGATGCAAGGCTTTCGTACACTACCTTATCTCATTGCGGACGCGGCGGTATTCTACGTGTAGATGCGGATAAGATGGACGGCACACATGATGGATCAGCGGCAAGTGGCCTGGGCACCCAACACATCCGAACCCCAAGGGCCGAGTCTTCCTCGCCGTTGCGCGGACAAGACTTGAGTAGACCCCCGGGCTAACAGTACCAACTCAGATGGACACTGGCAGAAGTAGGGGACGCGGTAACTGGACAAGCCCTTCCGGATGAAAAGCCGGCGTTTGAAATAGGGGCGATTGCCACCATGAGAGCATCCACACAGAATATGATATCTATTTGATATGACGAAACACTCCTAAAAATCACTTTGAATACCGTGAGCAAATAACCCCCCCGCGAGACGGGCGCGGGGTGGTAAGCTGACGACCGTGGTCCTAAGTGGATAGAGATATCGCAAGAGATGATGGACGGGCGGCGGGAGGGTACCTAGCGCGAGAGGAGGGACGGGCCTATGACAAGACGGGTTCCTGCGCGGGTGACCAGGGCTAGGCCAACTCTTGACGGAAATCGTCTGACATGTCACTCTGGGGATGGAGAGGGAGGGAAGGGTTGAGGGTTGAGAGCGATGGCTGACTGGCATCGGGTCGGGGGCGCGTAGTGTGAATGAAGCCTAACTAACTGTCTGTCCATGGATGGATGTGCAAGTCTCTTGAGTGCCGACCAACCACGTGTCGCGTGCCCACTACCACCTGTCCATCCTGCCTTGGACCCTGAAGGTGACTTTGCACTAATTATTTCACGATCAAGAGGTGGGCGGATAAGGCACTGCGCACGCGCACTCGCGCACACGCATGCACGCCCGCAAGAGATAATCGAGCACATATCGACAGTGGACGTGCGAGGAGAGGGACACGTGCTGCAACCGACGCGATCAAATGGGGGGAGACCGAGCAAGAAAGTGCAGAAAGGGAAAAACAGGCCTGCTGTGCCTGCTGCCAGGGTGGTGGCGCGTGAGCACTGCCAGCTCGCGTCCACTTGGCCGGCTGTGAGAGGCTGCTGGCAGCGATGCAGAACTCCACTGGCTGCAACCCCATCCTTGAGTCGAGCAAAATAACTAGTAGCCGAGGGAGAAAATGATGGAGGAAGAATATACCTGTCCATCTGTCCGTTGGGGGTAGGTTGACGGGCTCTGCTTGGTTTGGTTTGTAGCTTGCCTTTGTGCCTTCGAAGCCTGTGTACTCTTTGATAGAGGCCGATCGCTCCCCATCCATCCCCAAAATATATTCGAGAATGATCATGCTGACTGTTGCCGCGACCATCAGGGATAAATTTGGCCCTCATCCCGATCCGCGTGGGCATCATCGCCCTCCTCTGTCCTTCACCGCCGGAACGGTTCGTACCTGAGCTAGGGAGTGGAGGCTTCAGCGGGCGACAGGCCTCGACTCAACACTCATTGCCGTGAAGAGCCTAGCAAGAGGGGACTGGCAGGCCTCGCAGGCCTGGGTACGACCGGAAAGGTTAGGAGGAGAGGGTCTGCCCTCCCGGGGAACTGGGAAAGTGGGCAAGGGGGCGAGGGCCTGCGTTTTGGAAATGAAGAGAAAGTGGTCTCTTCTGGTAGGGCGGACCAAGGTCGGTTGGCTGGGGATTCCAGAAGCATTGGCGGAAAACAGGTTGCAGAGGAGACAGGCGGGAGATGGACAGGGGGGCCCTTTCATCTGACAGGGGAGAGAGACATCTGACTCAAGTGGAGCATTAACAGAATAGTACAAGCTCTGGTACTTAGCTTTATTATGTATCACATCTAAGATAAGAGTATCTGCGCTGCTCCAGTCCAAGTACCTGAGGCCGCCAATTGTGGTAGTGTCGCAGACCAAACAATTGTACCGACCTCATGTTCTCCGTAGCTCCCGGCCAGCAGTTGAATGGCCCGTTGTTCTGCGGGGAGAGAAGCCCTTCTCGATATGGATCTGATGCATCTGCTACAGATTATTCATGCCCAGTTGATTGATCGGTGATCATGATCCCAGCCAGCCGACCCTGTCCGACAGGAACAGGCAGTACCGCTGAAATCAGCTTACTTGTACTTCGTACGAAGAGGTACCGGAACAGCGGCGCGAGTGGTACCGCATTGTTGAGAATCGGCGACTGCTGCTACCTTTCGTCTCGCTTCCACCCTGGCCCAATCCCGCCAATCCCGCCTCTTCCGCATGTACTTGTACTCTGGCCTAAATCAGTGCGACAGGACTTGTAATTGTTGGTTTGAGGTACACATGGGGTTTGGTGAGGATTGGCCGACTGCCTCGGTGGTCCGGGGAGACGACGTGAGAGAGCCCTGGAGGTACTTGCACTGGAGAGGGATCCACTTGACGCCCACCCAGAGCCCTGAAAAAAACAGGCGCCAGCGTACCCAAACAAGCCCAAACTCCGGAGATTGTTCAGCGAGCCGGGCTTCCTCCAGGGCTAGTGCTACCACCCGTGGGCCTCTGGCTCGCTGGATTAGGCGGCCTGCCTGCCACTGCCTGCCTACCAGAAATAGCGGCTGGTGCCCATTACCATTACTTGTACTTTAGGTAGAGTCGGTTAGGACTAACTTAGGACCAGAAACGACATCATCATTGATCATCGCCTCCGTCACATCACTTCACCCACCACACGCGCATCACAAGGGAGCGAAACAACACACCCTCTTCCCGAACCTTAAACAGCTTGAGCGCTTTTTCCCTTCGCTCACCACACCACCCACCCAGACACACACCCTCTTCCTGCTGCTGGCCGGTACCATCCAACACACTCCTCCTGTCTGCCATTTCGACCCAACCGCCGACATCCGCCATCTTACCTTACCCTGACGGGCTCGCCTAGCCCGCCGCCAGAGACCCAGAGAGAGACCCAGAGACCCAGAGACCCAGAGAGAGACAGCTCCCTCCCCACGACGATCTCCATCGCGTCATCGTCAGACTACGGCCACCCTTCTGCTTGTTCTCTCTTCTGCACGTCTCTTGTCCACTCGCAGCCTGGCCTGCAGAAACACACAAACCAGCCTGTTCGTGACCTTCCAGAGCGACCAAGGCCTCTTGCAGCACCGCCAAAACCCACTTCACTTCCGCATTCACCACCGGCCGGCAGACGACCAAGCAGAGCAGAGCAATCCCTCGAAACGGACGCATCCAACGCACGCCGCATCTGCTACCCGCACTTCTCCATTTCTCTTCTCGTCCTGCAAGACACGCTGCGAACCCACTGGACCCCTTCCCGAATCCCCGGCAGTCATGATTTGCTCTCGTGCCAGGTAGTCGTAGCCAACTCCGTTTTCCTGCAGCCGAGACCCTTTCCAACTGGCATGACGATTGCGGGCTAGACGAGGCCTCATTCCTCCCACCTGACCCGCCACCATGGACAAGTCGTCAAACTCTGCTGCTTCTTCCACCACCGCCGCCGCCGCCGATACTGAGACCCCAGACCCTGGTGCCCGCCAGCCATCCTCCTCCGCATCCTCCAACAATAACGAAGCACGTCACTCCAATCCCAATCCTGACCTCCATCCCACGCCCGCACGTCGACCCCGCGACTCGCCCCCGAATGCTCTACCGAGAACCGACTCCTACCTCGCAAGGCAGATAGCTCAAGCTTCTGGCATCATCTCCGGCTCGAATTCTGCAAGATCGACACCGCTTGCGTCTCGAGAGTCCTCCCCGAGCAGGCCGTCCCTCAGATCCGCCGCCGCAGCAGCGAGAAATCCCCAAGGCACGAGATCACGCAAGAACAGCGCCGACACCAGCCCGTCGCGGCCCTCGAGGTCTACTGCCCCCTCGCCTGGCCCCCACAAGAGTCTCTCCTCGACCGCCATCCCGACACTCAATCCCGCGTCCTCCGACGCGAGCGCACGAGTTGCCGTCCCTCAGAAGAACACCACCCTCTCC
The DNA here is from genome assembly GCF_004353045.1 of Thyridium curvatum. Classification (NCBI taxonomy): domain Eukaryota; kingdom Fungi; phylum Ascomycota; class Sordariomycetes; order Thyridiales; family Thyridiaceae; genus Thyridium; species Thyridium curvatum. Next base: position 231,396 of record NW_022156764.1, read on the forward strand.
GCCGACCAGTCAAGAGACGCCGCCGCCCCTCGCTGGCCCGTCTCCCCCAGGTTGCGCTCCCCGCCCCCCATCCTCAACAAGCCACAGCTGGCACCGCCGGCGCGAAAGGCAGACCAGGAACCACCAACCATCAATGTCCAGCGGGCCACGCCCTCACCCCAGCCCATCATGGACCTCTCACAGACCGACACGGATAGCGACGAGGTGTTCCTGCAGTCCGGCGCAAGGACACCTGCCAGAAGCAACAGCACCCTGGAAACGGTCCAAGAAGCGAGCCCTCTCGGGTCGCCCCAAGCGCTTGATGCTGCCTTCTCCAAACTCGAGAGCAGCTTCACCTCCGACGCCGGATCGCAGCCCGACTCATCCGATGTCCCCTCATCGACCAAGACCATCAAGCCCAAGGTGAACCTCGAACGCAACGACAGCGGCAGCGAGAGCGTCTCCTCCAAGATGGACCGCCGCTCGGGTGCCTCCGGTGCGCCTCCACCGCTGACGACGCGACAGTCGAGCGCGTCGATAAAGCCCAGCAAGGGCAAGCCCGGCGAGGCCTCATTACAGACCATGACCGTCGAGACCGAGACCGTCACGTCCATACCCCAGGTCGCTCTCGCCCCCAGCGGCGCCGCGGCTTCCAACGGGAGCATCCGCAACAAGCCGAGCTCCGAGACCATACGTCCAAAGAAGGACAAGAAGAAGCCGAGTCGGAAACAGCCCTCGGTTCCTTCAGGCACTGGTGAGCCCTCAAGTCTACAGTTACAGTTTCAACCCAAGTTGCGGCATCACCAATCTCTCAGATCGGTCTCCTCCCGGACCGATGCCTGTCTCTCGCCGACAAAGCCGTGTGGGCAAGGCCTGCACGCTGATGAGCCCCTCAGTCCCCAGCGCCACTCGGCGCCGGGAGCCCGCAACCAGAGCCTAAGTCTACAGCCCAAGACCAGCCTACTGACACTCAGATCGCGCACAGCGTCGTCGAAAGCAGACATCTTCGAGGCCAAAGTCGCGAGCGCCGTCGACGAGGCCAACACGTCCGACTCGGAGGAGACGTTTGTCTATGATTCTAACCCCCCAGATGGCCGCGACCGGCCCCAACGATTCCACTCGCGCACGCCCAGCACGACGTCGATGGCCAGTCAGGTGGACAGGAACGGCATGCGGTCGATACACAGCGTGATGGAGGGCTCGGTGACAAGCGCACCCGCCGTCAAGAAAAATATGAAGTTTGTTAACACGAACACGCTGAATACGAGCGGCAACGACAGCGCTATGGGCGACGAGGAGGGCAAGGGTACGGGGAGGAGCACGGCAGGATCGAACCGGGGCACCGCCCGCCACCACCACCACATCGGCCGCTGGGGCCGTAACGGGCACACATCATTATTCGACAACGAGTCGCCCTTCCCCGGCGTCAACTCGGCGAGGTCAAAGATGGGCAGCATGATCAACTCGCGCCAGTCGTCCGGGCCGCCGAGCCCGCGGTTCAACTCGGGGAGGAATGCGACCGGCAAGCGCCACAACATGTCATTAGGCTACGACCTCGGCGACACTACCGGTGCCGACGACGAGACGACACCTTTGATCCCGTCGTCGATGAGGTCGGCGCGGTCGACGAGGAGCCGGCGCCACCCGATGACGCTGCGCGCGCTGGAGCACCAGGCCTACCGGCGGCACCAGCCGTCCTTCCTGAACCGGTTCGCGAGCTGCCTCGTCCTGACGGTCATGCTGCTGCTCGTCGTCTCGGGCGCCATCGGCTTTATGTTTGCGACGTCGCAGCCGCTGACCGACATCGAGCTGGTCAAGATTAGCAACGTTATCGCCAGCGAGCAGGAGCTCATGTTCGACATGATGGTCAAGGCGCACAACCCCAATGTCGTCGTGGTCAACGTCGACGCCGCCGACCTCGAGGTCTTTGCCAAGTCGCCCCACGCCGGCACCGACTCGGAGTGGTGGCGCCGGCCGCAGCACGGCGGTGACGACCGCGGGCACTACAACAACGGCGGCGAGGAGGAGGAGGTCCACATCAGCAGCGCTGCCGTTGAGCCGCCGTCGGACGACGAGGAGGACAAGGCGCCCAACATGCGGCTCGGGACCATCACGGCGTTCGACAGCCCGCTCTCGTTTGAGGGGTCCTTCTTCCACCAGGGCATCTCGGCGTCGACGGGCGGGGTGCGGCTGCGGCGCCCCGGCAACCAGACGGACGGCGGGTCGGAGCGCTGGGAGCGCATCATGAAGGACGAGTTCGACCTCATCGTCAAGGGCGTGCTCAAGTACTCGCTCCCGCTGAGCCAGCGGGTGCGCAGCGTGCCGATCGACGGGCGGACCAAGGTCAAGCCCAACGCGGCTAGTAATCCCAAGCTGCCTGAGAACGGGACTGTTGTGCCGGATTTATCCTGATCTCCTGAACTCCTGGGCTGGGAGGCCATGAGGGATCCTGAGGGAGGGATCCTGAGTTGGGGGTGTGGTGAGCTGAGGGATTCCGCGCTGGGGCGTCCTGAGCTGAATCCTGAGTGCGGCATCCTGAGTTGAGGCTTGTCCTGCAGGCATGATGTTGATTTGTTTTCATTTTTTTTTTTACTTGTTTTGACTACCTCTGTACAACATGTGTGTTTTGCAGTACACCCAGGCACACACGCACAAAATCCAGTCGACAACGCATGGTACAGGCAGGGCATCGTTGGGAGGCAAACAGTACAGTCACAAAGAGCACAGCGCAGCATGGCATGGCATGGCACGGGGAGCTTTCTCCTTTTTTTTGGTCATATTGCTTTGTTATGAAGCCAAAAGAAATGGTGTTTTTATCTATTAATTTTCTTCCCAAGCTGGGGAGATTGGTGGTGTTGGGTGCCACCAGATGTCACCAATGTCACGGACTCGGAAGGGGATCGAAACAACTTTTAGACTAAGCGATTCACACAGCCTCACTGTCCTTTTTTTTTTTGCATTTTTACTCCCCCTACTACCACCACTACTACCTAGTATACCATTCTACGATGATGACACCCAGCCTTTGTTTTTTGCACTTTTCTGGAAAAAAGGGAAGATATGTTGCTGGCTTTGGTTGGACTTTGTTGAGACTACTTTGAGAGAGTCGCTGGGAGTGGAGAAGGGGGAGGATGACTGTGGGGGTGGTTGATCAGAGATACACTACACTGCTTACGCACAATACCAATCATTGTTTCTTTTGTTGAAACTTTAGATTTTCTTTTCTTCTTACTGAATGATCGGGAGGGAGGATGCATCTGTTGGCGGCTGTGATTGGACAGATGGGAGATAGATAGGTGCAGGCGAGTGTGTGTGTGGTGACGTGAGAAGAGAGAGGCTCGTGTGCTGGGAAGGGAGGAGCTAGATAACCACAAGTGCGTGGGACGACTTGTTGCTCGAGATACCTGCTTAGGTAGTGGGGATGTAATGCAAGGGTGTTGACAAGGCTTTGATTCTTGATATTATGTACGGTGTGATCTCAATTCGGGCTGAAATATGAGACCGCCTCTTGGGAACCAGTCCCAGTACAAGAGGGTGTCTAGCCGTCGTTGTGGAGCAAGCCTGGCCGTATCTCCTCTGACATCCTCATATGAACAAGTACGAGAATACCTTCGTAATCTACTGCTGATGTGACATCCCGAAAGCGGTGCCTCGGGTGGCAGAGGAGCAGATCTCTATTTCCTCGGCATGAGCCAGGGGCATGCATGGAGATTCTTGTGGAAAGTCTGAGAAAGGCCCCTGTAATCTTTGCCATCACGGTTGAGGAGAGCCTGGATCATCAGTTTACCAAGGGGCAAAAATGAGGCACTGCAGGTTGGATTCATGGCTGCTTCTGAAAGCATAGGGTCATGATCACCAGTATTACTCCTCTAATCTTTTGATAGTAACAAGTGTATTACACCCTCAGCGGGCAATGTATTGAATGTCAAGATTTGCTCAGAGTGACATGGACACTCGCTGAGGTGACAAGACTGGATAATCAAGCTGCGGGTGCCCGGGCCAGATACGGAAGCACGGCACTTTCGAGGCGCGCGGGCCTCTCCCGCCGCCCAACGTAGCCGACCTCTGAGCCCGTCTTAGACGACCTCCTTTCGGCTGGCGTGCTCCTCGACGTGCTCACCGCCGCCGCCTTCGGCCTGCAGCTCCTTCTCGACGGCGGCGTGCTGCTGCGCGCGGTACTCCTCGGGCTCGAACAGGAAGGTCAGCTCCTCGAGCGTGCGGTTGTACGTCTCCGGGTAGAAGCAGAACTGGCAGATGAGCTCGAACGTGATCCAGCCGCAGTACACGGCAAAGTACTTCCAACCGATGGCCGTCATGCCGATCGGGTTGACGTTGGACGACAGGAAGCCCGCGGCCTTGCCGAAGAACTGGTGCACGCCCACTCCGCGGGACCGGGTGGCGTACGGGAAGAGCTCAACGACGTAGGCTGTGGGAGACGTTAGTACAGCAGACGGCGGCACGAAAAGGTACAGGAAAAGAAGCTTACTGTATTGCAGAGCCTGGTTGCCGATGTTGGACGGGAGGGTGTAGGCAAAGTAGAAGAACAGCGAGGCGATGGAGGCGGCCTGGTTGTGCTGGCCCTGCGAGTCGGCAGCCTTGAGGCGCTCGAAGCAGATGGTGATGGAGATAAAGCAGATGAGCATGCCCGTGGTGGCAGTCATGAAGGCCCAGCGGCGCGGGAAGCGCACGGCGTAGATGGCGATGGGCAGGGCGACGATGGCGTGCCAGCACAGGTAGGCGATGTTGATGCGCGTCTTGGCGTAGTTGTTGTTGTAGCCCATCATCTCGTACAGCAGGGACGAGTAGTACGAGAACAGGTTGGACCCCGACAGCTGCGTGAAGGCGCCCTGCAGGGCGATGATGAAGACGCGGCGGCGCATGCCGGCCGTGCGCACCATGTCCATCCACGACATCTTTGCGTTCTCCATCTCGAGCTTGACGGTGCTGCGGATCTGCGCCATCTCGGCGTGCACGATGGGGTTGGCGGCGTCGCCCTCGGCGTGGTACTTGACCAGGATGTTGTAGGCCTCCTCCTCGCGGTCGCGCGACACGAGCCACCGGGGCGACTCGGGGATCAGGAAGACGGTGCAGATCTGCAGCAGCGACGGGCAGATCTGCAGCAGCGAGGGGATGCGCCAGGCCCAGTTGTCGCTGAGGTCGACGGTGCGCAGCGAGATGGCCGCCGCGGTTATGGCGCCGATGTAGTAGGCCTGGTTGAAGAGGCAGGTCAGGACGGCGCGCTCCTTGGGGTAGCCGAGCTCGGCCGTCATGGCGGAGCCGGCCATGATGCAGAAGCAGATGCCGAAGCCGAGCATCATGCGGGCGATGATGTACATGGCCACGTGCTGCGAGAAGCCCTGGAGGATGGCGCCGACGACCATGATGAGCGAGCCGATCATGATGGACCACCGCCGGCCAAAGGTCTGGTTGACCCACGGGCCGATGGGCACGGCGCAGATGGTGCCGAGCTGGTAGCAGGAGGTCATGAACCCCAGGAGACCGGCCTCGATGGCGTATTTGCCCTTTGACTTGTGTCCCTTGCCAAAGTCTGGTCCAGTATCAAAATGTCAGCGGATATCTGTACTTGGCCCAAACCTCCCCCCGCCTGGAGTAACAACGCACACTTGTTGAACTGCTGAGAGTACTGGTTCGTGTTCATCAGCTGCGAGTCGAAGCCCGAGGTCATCTCGACGCCCATGCAGCAGCAGAACAGCATCATGTAGAGGTAACGGAGGTTGCGCTTCTTGTACCAGTGCGTCTTGTCCTCCTTGACGAGCTGGGTGACCTGGTCCTCGGACCGGTTACCAGTGTTGAAGGGAGCCATGGCTGCTCGCTTGTCGAGAGGCCGTGCCGTGGGATAGAGTCGACTGTCTAGACTTGAGGGCGTGACGTGCTGTCGATCCTCGAATTGACGCTCGGTGTGGGGAGAGTAGCATCACGAACCGACATGTCGGGGAAGAGAATCCTGCTTTATAGCCCCAGTATGAGATTGCCCAAGACTTCCCCAGGGTCTGTGATTTCTCGACATGTGGGGAATCAGAAAACCAGCGTGGTTCATGGGGACTGCACTGTGCTGGAGTCGCATCTTGTCCTAGTCTCTCCCATGTGTGTGTGGCGGAAAAGTTCCCGCCAAGTCTGGATGCGGGGTGGCCCCAACCCTGACATGCTCCGGATTCTTGTCCGGCCTTGCAGAGAGCCTCGTGCCAAACAGCCGGATACAACCATTCGACTTCTGGGGTCCCCGCATGTTTATGTCGTTGGCAGAAATTAAAGTAGCCATTCACGGGCATGTCTCGTCAGAGGGAGACCCGGAGCAAGGCCAAAAGCTAGCCCTGCTTCGGTTATGTGTGCCGATGAAGCTGGCCTCGGATCCGGTCTGCCGGTATCGTTGTTACATTCTGGAGTGTTCAGTCCTGTACGGAGTAGCAGGCCAGTCACAGACTCAAAGATGTCGCTCATATTCTCTATCTTGTATGACCTTGTCGAGTATACGACTCTCGCCTGCAGGTATCGATGCCTCCAGTTGCCGAAGCCTTATCTTTGGCTGCCGTCGGGTGGGTCCAAGACGTCCTTGACAGGACATGAGGTTTGTCCTTGGTGACTACACTTCATCACGAGATTGACACACGCCATAGTCTGTGTTCTGGGCTCTTCAACATATACCACTTCATAGTACATCTTACACCCGAGACCGAGGCCATGGACAAACAGCAGGAGTCTTGTGCTGGTATCGATCCGCTCACCAATCAATTCTAGCTATGGTTTTCTAGTCCGGCTTTAGTAGCCTTGGCGACTGTCAAAATCTATCAGAGGGACAGTGCCAATACAAGCCCATTGCGCCTGACTGTGCCGCACGCTAATTCCCGGATATCCCAGTCCAATCCCACAGGCAAGACACAAAACCCCCCGTCTATCGATCACAGTACCCATTCTCCGTCGCGGATTTCCCCATGTTGTTAAGCCCGTCTTGTGTCCAGCGCCGGAAAAGCCAGTGTGTCTGCCCACCCTCTCGGTATCGAATGACAACCGGCTCCAGTCGGCAACGGTGACAAATATCGTGAAATGTACAACAGAAAGACGCCTCTGTAGTTCGCTTTGTTGCGGCTCGCTCGCACGACATCTTGCCTGCCAACTCGGTAAGGAGTTCCGGGTCTGTGGGCTATCAGCAATGCCCCTGAGCAATTCTCCTCGAAAGGGTGTTTGAAGATGTCTGAACCAAGCAGCCAGCGTGGTAAGCTGGTCAAACCAGTCCCATACAGAGCTTTGAGCAAACGATCCGGTATTTTCTAGCAAAAGTCGAACAATTTCACGAACATAGCTGTCTTCCTTCGAAGGCAAAGTTGCCCGTTCTTGTTCGTTTCCAAGCAAGGCTTTCTCAGCCAGGTGTTGACGATCTGGGAAAGCAGCTATGATCGTCTCTGCCATCAACCGATAGCCTATCTGTAAGCAAGACCCACGTGCTGGATGATGCCGTTATTCTGTATTCATGAAGGGATTAGGGAAACACTTGGCCACACGGTCCGTAGGGGGTAGTGAAGCTTACGGTGATTGCACAGAGGCCCGCCGCGGGACTGCCCTTGGCCTCAAATTTGCTGGAAGTTGAACAAAATGAATCGTTACTTAGCTCTTCTGAAGGCGTAAAAAAGTCGTAACTGTTGCGGTCCGTATAAATCTAGAGAGAGAAGGACGTTAGTGCAGTGTTCGGTAGCAAAGCATGCCAAGTATCAAGTACCGTGAAGCCGTAGGGCTCGTCCTGTGGCTCGAGACGATTGGAACGAGAGGAAGTGTTCGAATAATAGGCTTCCAGTGCTGTGACTCGCTCACCAGCAGCACCGTTGATATAAAAGTGGGTTCTGCTGCAAAAGTTGTGAGCAGGATCAAGGATATTTTCCCTCCCGATGACAATAAGCTGTCGCCCAAAGTGAACCTCGAGCCGAATCATACGCTCGGCAGCGTCCCCCAACTGTGGGCGTCTATCATAATAGACAGTCAGGCCCGTTGCGTACGGAGTTGGATGGTCTGGTCTCTCCAGACTGATCCAGACGAGTCCAGCGGTAGGGGAGCTTCCACTTCCCCGTTTCCATCCCAGATCCAGATCAGGTATGCCCCAATGCCAATGAGCGCAATGTTCATCAAAGAAAAGATGCTCTGGCGCCTCCCGTAATTCATAGAAGATCCAAAGTTTCACGAGCTTGACAGCCTAAAACCCCGATTAGTTTCTGCTTTGAACCCCATTTTCCTAGAGACATACATCAAACTCTGCTTCCAGCCATGTTATCTTATCTCCAGGGTTAGTCAGTCCTTCAGTCTTGACAAGATTCCAATAATCGCCAACCCAGGGTGACACTTTACGCGACGATGAGATCATAGCTACACCTCGCACCCCTGCTCGGTCGATCGCAAAACGAAACCCGATGATTGGCTCTTGGAATGTCATCATAGAGATCTCTTGGGTTGAATCTAGGTATCCCAGAGTCTGGGACTTGCCATTCCCTTCGACAATCCGCAGGCCAGCAACGTACTTCACATCGCCGAGCGTGATCAACGACACGAAAACAGCTACTACTGGAGTCTGAAGACCAACAAATCGAATAGCCGTTGTTCTATCCTCACCAGAAGACTGAAGGTAAACCTCTCGCACCCTAGAGCTTTGCCTTGCAATCAAGGCAGGAATGTCGAAGGGAACGCCCTTTGGGTAGTCAGGGCTCTGGGGACTCATTCCCCCCTGACAGATGCGCATTTTCGTTCGTGCATCGATGATGTCAGCAAGGTACACCGCCACTGTATACACTTTCTTTCTCAGAAGAACGTGTGGGTCGTTTTGGATCTTCTTTGCAGCCATGAAGACCGACCTCCAACACCCTCGGAATTTGTCCCGGAGCGCCACCGCCTGGGTGAGGTGCCCAAACTCATACCCATCTGTGAACCGTGATTGCCAAAATCGATCGGGTAATCCGGCCATGTAGAAGACTCTTGCGGTCTGCATCAATCTGACAACAGATGACGATGGTAAATGGGACAGAATCATATGGAGCAGCTCCACAGGTAGCTCGGAGATTTTGTCTTTCGCTGGCTTTGTCTTTTTCGGTTTTCTCTTTCTCGACTTCCTCTTCTTTTGATCCTGTGGGATGTGACCTAATGCGTCCCTGCTCTCAGAATAGTCTTTCCCGAAAAGGGACACAAGGCTGCGAATTCGGTTCAGATCGGGTTGGTACGAGCCACTGAACTCGGCGGTCTCGTCCGCCTTGCCATGGATCATGTCAATGTAGGTAGTGAGATTGCCGCCGTAGGTGTGTCCAATATCGAGCTGGGGCATTTCGCACGCAAACTTTGGAAAAGATGACAGTATCTCGTGCACTACCACAAGTTGGCTAAGCATATCTGGTTGTATATGCAGAAGCATGGCCCAACAATAATGGTGGAAGGCAAAACCATGGCAGAAGAGATCTCCGGGATTATCGTGCCTGTTGGAGATTGGAATATAGTGCAGGTGAAGGTATCCAGGCTCATTCCGACCCGGCACCACGATGTGATATTCGTCGATTTGTTGTTCAGGCTTGAATTCGTGGAAGTAGACTCGGTTGGGCTCGCCGGAGATGATGTAGACTGCAATTGGGTTAGATGCCAGTCAAACGGTGGGAGGCACGGTACGACATACTTGCACAGTAGCTCGAATGTGGATTCGGGCTCATCAACTCGTCATTCTGTCCACAGAGAGCGCAGTGGTACATGGTTGGAAGGACCAGCGAACAGTAACCAAGGGGTGTTGTGATAGGTACGGAGTCGTTTCAGGATATGGTTTGGGAGATGCTTAGTCGACCAATTTGGAATTCCAGAGGCTCCTGATATTTGCAATTTTCAGGAGCCCGAACCGCGGAATGTGAGAATGTGAGCCAGTTGTCGTGGCACCGTGTGGCAGGGTGATGCGTGGGCAAAGACTGAACTTGCAGAGAAGTTGTCACAAATGTTCGATGAAGAGTTGACACCCAGATCGCAGAGGATATATCAGCGCATGAGATTTGTGTTTTAAAGCGATGAGAATGGGACTGGCGAAGCTTAATGAGTAACTTGAAACAAACATGAAGGGCAACAACAACCCTCAATACAATCAACAAATTCTACAAATTGAGTCAAAACAGGATTTCAGGCGAGCTTTGCAAACGTATGAATTGCTGAGATCCTGCCAGATTTGCCAATAATATCCCAGATACAGTCAAGCTCCAGAGTCAGGTTCATTCGCTTTTGATTGCAACAAATAACAAAATTCCTTTGCGCCATCTCATTTGCACTCAAAACCTGCCATGAAAGCGGGGATGGAGGAGAAAGCCAGACTCAAAAGTAAGAAACAGGTAGAAATGGTTGACCGAAAGATGAGAAGCGAGGAAAATTGGACAGGAAGGCGCCAAAGCGCCTTTTAACTGGATCCTCGAGACCTTGACTACTTTCAACTCCAATCCAAACCCGCCAGATTCTTCAAATCTTCCAGCCTTGCCAAACTTGCGTCCTTCCGCTTCTGTGATATCTCAAGCTAACGATAGCTTTGGGGTGGCGAAAGCTATCACAGCTCCTTGGCGTATGGGTAATACCAAACCTCAATGAAGTAAGGTTTATCGGGCTTGATAGTGCAATCAAGCTGCAAACCATTGTAAGTGGCAGGCTGACCTGGCAGGGCCACACCTGGCTTGATGTACGGATGCCCATCTTTGCTCCTACGCAGATCAGCAATTTAGATGTCACCAGAAGTACATACTCAGTGGATACCCTTACCGATGTATGGTCTGTTCCTCTGCCAGAGCTCCATTGATATCAATGGTGGTCACTGTGACGTTATTCATGTATTCAGATCTGTCACTACAGACAAAGGCGTAGCACCCAGCATAGATAGGTCCGCCCTGAGTATTTCGAGCCTGGATCATCATTTTACCCTTTGCATCGCAAGTGCCCGCCATCCGTACTAGACGCATTGGCCCAACGGGTACGGAGCGGCTGGAAGAGTGGTTGGAACCCATGCTGTGATGTGTCAGGGTGAAAGAGACTGGAGTTTGAGGCGTGGTAGTTCTCAGAACTGTTTGGGAATCTCGGGTTGTGATTTCAGATCACTGGCAAGATTGCCACAAAGGAGGAAAGGAAAGACTACAGCCTGTCTTGTCTGAGCAGTAGGGTTATATACAGCAGTAGCTAGTCTTTCCAGAGCGTCTTGCCAAGCCCCCCATGTCGCGTGGCTTGAATTGTACGCCCGAAGTCATCGTGGCACAATGCACAAAGAATAGGGTTGCAGCCCAACCGTATTGGAAGGCCGCCAGCCACGTCACCAACTATGGTATGTTGGGGTCATCAGCCTATTTTGAAGGGTTATCAACTAACTATTCAGCGACTGGCCGCACGTCAGGAATGCAGGACACACCAAAATATGTACTTCTGCAAGGTCATAACGCACGCCGGTTCACTCTCTCCTCGTTGGTTTCCGTGCCGAGGGTCATATCGTGCAAGAGCCTGGAGGTATTGTAATTTTGCTGCAAGAAAGCAAGGAAGGACAGGCTGATATAGGTACAATTTCAGCAGTCTGGGTTGTATGACCAGAGAAGGCAACCACTTGGCGCATTGGGCACCCGTAAGGCAACCAGCCATTTCTTGTGGCTTATTGACATGTTCAACTGTGATTGGGTGGGACTGACATGCTGACCACCCTCCACAAACAGCACCAACTTTATACGTACTTGCTAGTGAAGCTGTACTTCCTAGCTTGGGGCGAGTTCCGAAAACTGAGGTCACCGAGATGTGCATTTTGCAGGGCTTCGCTTGCCTAAAGGACAAGAGCTGTCCTCATGGTCACTTCAAAGTTGCCATAGCAATGTATAGAAGTACATACCGACAATGCTAATAATACGCGCTAACAAGTTTTCTCTTTCCTGGTGTTGGAAGAGCCCTTCATTCCTTTGCTTTCGTTATAGTTATAAAAGTTATCCAATGACTTGAATGAACAGATATAGGTTAAAGTCAGAGAGTGCTTTCTAACAGTTAGATGCAATTCCGGTATATCTAGGAACAAGGCCAGTTCTACCTCAGGATCATCAAGACGATTTGCCTATTATTAAACGTCCTTAAGCTCTGTAACAGCAATTATTGAAATGCGTACTGTGCCTATAGGTCCCTTGTACTGCACAATTCTGCAGCGCAAGTGAAGAGCTACAAGCAGTGAAGCTCAAGTATATCGAGTGAAAGTTGAACTCAATTAGGGATGAGTGCCGAATTTAACGGCTGTTAAATATAAAAACACTGCACGAAACGTAGGCTAGTCATAATAATTCTTAGATCAATCCAGTACTAGGTAGGTCACAGTAGTTCTGCAGAACCTAAGAGCACACATGAGCTCAGGCTCAAAAAGAAGAATAGGGGGGACAGGCGCAGGGAAACGCAGGGGACGCAGTTGGCTTAGACTTTTGGTCAGAGATAGAGATTGAGTGAGGGCTGAAGGCGTGCTGACACAGCCTGAGAGTTCATCACTTTTGCCCTTTCCGGGGCTTACATATTGAGGCCTACCCGAACCATTTTAGTCTGCTGACTAGTTATTGCCTAAACTAGATAAATTGCCGAACGCCATATCAGCTCCTGGCCTGCCTTAGGCCTCCATCAAGATCACATTACGACTGGGCATTGGTACCCGAGTTAGTCATCAGGCATTGAGTAATGAATCGCCACAGAATGTGAGCTGAAAAGGACCACCTCTTCAGGTAAGTTCTAGGCCATCTTTCTTTAACAATGCCAAAGCGTTCTTCCCTTCAACGAGAGGCTGGGAGATGACTGCAGTAGTCGCGTCATCGAAGGTAACCGTAGGAGCCGTCGACGTCCATCCTCGCGTGTTATTCGCCCGTAAGGACGACACCTTACCCAACAACCTAGCCAGTGTTAGGATTTGGGAAATTAGGTCTCGGGGGAGCTTTGACTTACAGGAGGGACCTGTCCCGAGGACCCGATGCGACAGATCGCTGTGGCAGTCTACTACTGAGCATTCTTTTCTCAGTAACTCTCCACGTACGATAGACTACCTGCAAGATGACGTACCTTTCATCGTCCGACCAGCCATCTCTACTGTCCACAGCTCCATCCGACCGCGCATACTGCATCTCATGCGGCCCTAGATTGCCACAGGCGTCCCACGCCGCCATGATAGACAGGAACCATTCCTTGTGATTTGCTGCGAAGAGGTGTCTCGTGGCCGGAGACAGTCTGAGCAGCCTTTGCGTGGCATTGGACTCGAGGAAGCACGAATTAAGCCACTTGTCAATTCGCCGTGAAAGGCTGTGGGTGTCTTGAAACGTCGTCACTGAGGGATGTCTGAGACGCCCCGGAACTTGCACAACCATCGGATTCTCAGCATCCTTTAGATTCCTCCAGGTCCACTCAGACCCGAAATGCTCCCGGGTAATGTGATGCTTGGCTTCCCTGGCGCTCCGGTACAGCTTGAAACCGGAGCACTCTACACATTCGGAAAGCGGCACCTCGATGTATTGATTCAGGGGTGATTCGTGAGGCGGGTCAGCAACAATCCACACGTTGGCCAAGTCTTGACCCGCAGCTTCCTGGCCTCTGTGCTTGCGGAGGTACTCGATGCGCCGCTCGGTATCGCTTGGGTACCCAAAGCCGACCCTGCTTTGCATATTCTCGACAACTATCTGTTCTTCTAGACAGGCAGCTTTGTACAGCAGGTTCAGTTGAGTTTGATCTGTCGTTTCGTACCGAATAGCTTTTTTCGAGAGTGCATCTAGAAACTCAACAAGCCGATTTGTGTCTCCTGGAGTGAACGGCGCCTTCCAACCAGGGGTATTTGACGTTGGGGACCATATTGAGCCAGCTTCCGAGACAATGTTCGCTTGCATAAGATGAATAAGAAGCGATGTCGTCTCGGACTCTTCACTCTCAGTCGCCGGTTCTATTTGTTTTTGTCGACGGCTTATCGCCCCGTCACGGTGCCGGAAGATGTTGGACCTCCGGACCCGAGACCTGAGAAAGGTGGCCTGCAAGACGTCTCGGTTCGATTTGAGCTGATTTGTCAACTTGTGGGAGCGCTTCAAGTGCCGTCTCAATGCTGACCAATCCTGGTAAGCGACCTCGAGGTTGCATTTCCCGTAGTTGTGATACGACACCAAGTGATGCCCTCGAGAGAATGCATCTTCGAGCTTGTATTGCCTTGAGCAGAGCAAGCACGTCTCATCAGGGAAGGCGACGTCGATCCCGCTCAAGGCGTCACAACTCCATTCCAGCGTCTCTTCGTTATCGGTTGCTGCAACCGAATCATTTTCAGACAGTTCGGACTCATCCGGGTCCTTGGCATGGAATGAGAAGGATGACGTTATCGTGGAGATGTTGCTCTGGATACTTCTGATGCTGCGATGCGTGGACCGGTAGTCGACACTGATCCGTTCGGTGAGCTCGCCGACCACATCGTCAAGGGCGCGTTCCTGGTTTCGGAAAGCCTCTGCCAGTATCTCCGCAAGGGGCTTGGTGTCGGTGTCCGGAGCTAGGTTCTCAAACTCTCGGGTGACGACCTCGTTGAGTCGCAAGTGCGCCTCCGTCAAGCCATTGAACTGGAAGTGAAGGCTGTCGAGTTTGGTGTGGCTCAGATAGTCTAGGGATCTCCCGAGAATAGACAGACTGAGCCCTATCTTGTGTTGATGGTTTGTAATTCTCTTTCCAAACTCTTCGAACAAGGTCTTTTCGGCAGCGACCTTGGCCCTCCGGAAGAAGGAGCGCAACCCCGTCAGCGACCCTGGGTCGAGGTCCTCGGCGACCTGAGCCCATTCGACAATGTCCTCGGTGCACGACCTCACGTTCGCTAGCAAGGAAGATATGTCGGGTCGCTTTGCGCCGGCAGATGGGATATCATCGTCGCTAAAGAGCCCCGCAAGCTGGCGCACGTCATTCAGGGTGGCGTGGAGCTCTTCAATGTCCTGCAGCAGGTCGGCAACCTTTTTCGGTGCTCTTTTGACTTGGACGAAGAATTCCCTCAGCTTGACGAGCCCGTTGAGCGACTGTCCCACGAAGCCGAGGATGCCCGTGAAACTAGCCACAGCGCTGACGGGATCCATCACCGACTGGAGGCGATCAGCCCACCCACCCGGCAAACAAGGTGTTGAGGCAGGTGGACATGAATTGCATTTCTGAGAAGGAATAATAGTATGCGTCTGACTGTATCGTAGCGAGTGATTCTACTCGAGAATACCTCGGGGAAGATGTGAAAACAAGAGGTGGCAATTTGCATGAACCCTGAGGTAAGAAGGCCGCCCATTCAGCCTCACTCATGCACACAGCCCCTCGCCTAACCCTGCTGAAAACGCCATCTGCGCAGGCCTCCATCAACCCCTGCAGTGAGTTGGCTATGGGCCGCGTTAACGATATCTTTGCGAGGTTCATATCATTTGCAAGACTTGAGGATGACTATCACCACGAAAATTGGCCAATATTTGAACTGTTCACAACGGAGTAATGCGGGTGAGAAACTGGCTACAAATGTCCAACGGGACAACCAAGTTTCAGACCGCTGCCTTGAACTCTTTTGGGGGAGAGTCAGTTGCAAGATGAATCTGGATGAAATTGAATTTCGGTTACGATGGGGAAAGGTACCTAACACAAACGGAGGCATAGGTGATAAATAGTTGGGGACATCCGAGATGAACACAAGCTTTTCCATTTCTTCAATAAGGGTATCATACTCCCAACATGCTGCGCTCAACTCGATACGCTTTTGATGCGATTCTCCTCGTCGTCTCCCCACGAACTTCCATAACCTGCAATCCGCGTCGTTTCCCATAAGCGACATAAGTGTTCACTCTTCTAGGCTCCTTGGAGCCGACATGGCGCGTGATGCATTGCTCGGCCCGTGTAAACGTATCCCTAGGCAAATTTGGGGGACCACTTTCAGATCTGTTGCGATCTGAAGTGAGATCTTCAAGGCACCCAATCTTTGATGGAGGACCCGTTGATGAGCAATCGCCCGGCTTGAATCCTGCTAGAGGTCCCAAATCACTGTCGTCCCCTGCTCATCCGAAGTGAATGCCCTCCGAGTTGAGGGCAAATAGCAACCTCAAGAAGTCGTTCTCGTCACACTGCCGCGCACGCTTGTCGACCAGCTCGGTCTCTTCGAGGACCTTCTCGATCTTGCTCCTGATGAGCTGGGCTAGCCTCGTCTTCTTCCTTTTGCTCGGCGTCTTGGGCATAGACTCGTTGGCAGCCTTGAGCTCCTTGAAGAAGGCCGGCGTGTCGTCGTCCCCCTCCTCGACATCCATATCAAAGCCCCCCCACTCGTCGCCATTGCCCTTGGCATCCTGGCCGTCGACCTCCATGTCCTCGTCCTCGTCCACGCCGTTCTCGTCGTCGACGACGCTATCGTCGATGGGGATGTTGTTCATGGCGCAGTAGACGCGGTAGTTGCGCTCGATCATGCTCAGGACCTCCTTGCTGCCGAGCCAGGCGGCCCTCATGATCTTGTTCTTGCGGTTGAAGCAGATGCGCAGCATGCCGTCGAACTCGTCGAAGCTGACCTTGGGCTTGTCGGCGCCGGTCTTGGGGCATATTCTCACGACGCTGGACTCGACCTGGGGCGGGGGCTTGAAGTTGGAGCGGCCGACCTTCATGACGTGGCTGACGGTGGCGTAGAACTGGACGTTGACGCTGAGGCGGCAGTAGAGGGCGTCCCCGGGGCGGGCGGTGAGGCGGAGGGCGAACTCGCGCTGGAACATGAGTATGGACGTGCGGGGCGGGTTGGGCATGGAGAGGAGCTTGAAGACGAGTGGCGAGGAGATCTGGTAGGGAGTGTTGCTGATGCAGACGTCGAAGGGTGGGAATTCGGTTCTGGAATCGCAGCGTTAGTATGGCTTCTTTTGGGTAATTGAGCTGATGTTGTCAAGCTCACTTGATGGCATCCCCTAGCAGCACCTCGAGCTTCTTCTGCATGGGCGTGCCCTGCACGCGCTTTGTGACTTCGGCCGCCATCCTGGGATCCAGCTCGCAGGCGATGACTTTGCGCGCCTGTTGTAATATCCTGACGGTAATGTTTCCGCTACCGGGACCGACTTCGAGGACGACGTCTGTGGGTTTGAGGTCTGCTTTTTGTACGATGGCGTCGGCAACACCGGGGTTTCTGGGAGTTGATTAGTTAGCTTGCGGAACTCTTCGTGGTGAGTGGATGGTCGATGGCATACTTGAGAATATGCTGGCCAACATTGGTGTCTTGAGAGATGTGTTAGTTGCCAAGGTCAAGAGACTGGGGCGAAGTGCGATAGAGCAACATACTGAACTTGAAGATATTGTTCTTCTGGGCCGAGGCCGATTTGGAGGGGCGGTCGTACGGGCTGGAGGCTGCTGACCCAGCCTTCCTGGCCGTCTTTGCTTTGCCCATCGTGGTGCAGGGGTTGCTCAAACACTCTAGAGGGACTATGACTTTCCCCAACCTGTGTTTTAAGGAAATCGTTGGGCGAGGAGTGCGCAGACCAAGGATCGAGACGGAGATGGGTGAAGGCGGTGGAGGATTAGACGGCGGAATCGAAAGAGGGGCCAGAATTTTTTTGCTGATAAGGATGTGGAATTGGGCTTATCGGGCATATTCTGGCCAAATCCCTGCCTCAAGTCTAGGTACCTTCTATGATCGTGCCAGGCTCGCCAGGCCAACAAATTGTTCCACCAGACCCCGCGAGACGCAGCGTTATCGATAAGGCGCAATTGCTGGGGACAAGGTCTCCAATGACGAAGGCCCGTCTCATGATGCTGATGCCAGTTTCATCCCTCCATCAGTCCTCTGCGCGCATCTTGACGCCGCTTCTATTCTAGTGTCCTCTAGATGCGCATCTCGCAATCCTAAAGGAGGCTTCGAACTCTCCCGGAGGCTTCGGCAGCTACGTCACAAGGACGACGCGGCCATCTCATTCCCATGCCAACACCGAAGCCCGCTGGAAGAGCCGCTGAGGCTTAGCACCTGCCATTACGTCGCCTTTTATCGGGAGAGGCGCCCACCAGCCTCAAAAGCCCGCTGGTGCGGGTTTGAGCTCTCTTAGGAGCACGCCAACCCAGCCCAGTCTCTCCACCCGGGTCGAAGCCGGCATTTGCTGTTGACAGAAAGACAAGCATATTTGATGAGTCTGCTGCTTGCAAGAAAGCCAGTACTTCCTTCTTCATTGACACATGCAAACATGCTGCACCGGCACATCGCCAGCGTCGTCGTCTCCACCCAGCACCAAGGAAGAACTGTAGACTCGGTCTGAACAAAACCCACCTCTTCCAAGGGATACATACACCTTTGCAAGAACCACATCTACAGCAGTTTCTCTCACCCAAGGGCAAAGGGCCGGCACCTCGTCCCAACGCCTCACAATGTCGCTCCGGATCGCCCTCGCGGACCCCCCAGACTTCTACACCAACCTCGACGTCATCACCGGCCATGTCGTCCTGCACCTCCCCCGCCCCGAGCTCGTCGGCGCCATCGTCGTCAAGCTCGAGGGCGAGTCCCGCACCGCCCTCGCCGCGCCCTTCTCGGGAGATCCCCGGTACCAGGGCGGCGGCCCGGGCGGCCGTCTACCGGGTAGCTACCCGGGCAGCGGCGGCGGCGGAGGCCTCCACAGCAACGCGCAGTCGGGCAACATCGTCAGCGAGAACCACAAGATCCTCTACCGCGTGTCGCAGGTCTTCCCGCAGGTCGGCACCCCGGCGCACGCCGCGCCCGTCAACCTCGCGCCCGGCCAGCACGCCTTCCCCTTCAGCTTCAAGCTGCCTTTCAACAACGCCTGCGCCGACAGCGCCGCCATGGCCCGCATAGGCGGCCTCGCCGGCGCTGGCGGCTACGGCCTCCCCGGCCCCGCGGGCATCTTCGGCTCCGGCATCCGCGTCATGGACGGCAGCCGCCAGCTGATGTACCGCCACGTCACGCGAACGCTGCCGCCCAGCTTCACCGGTTTCCCGGGCAGGGCCGAGATCAGGTACTACGTGAAAGTGACGGTCCAGCGGCCGGGCCTGCTGCGCGAGAACTGGCGCCAGCACCTCGGCTTCAAGTTCCTGCCCATCGAGCCGCCGCGGCCCCAGAATCAGGAGAAGCAGGCCGATGGCAAGAACCGCGAGGCGTACGCGCGGAGACCGTTCACCTTCCAGGAGCGCAGTCCTACTCCCATTCCGGAGAAGAAGAAGAGCTCGCTCTTCACCCGCAAAGAAAGCACCAGCCTCGCCGTCCCCAGCCCGACCGCCGGCCCAAGCAACGGTGCCGGCAGCGGCAGCAGCAGCACCGCAGACAACGCCCAGACTCTCCAAGACGGCCTGCCCCCCTCGATCGAGATGTCCGCCCGCCTGCCCCACCCGGCCATCCTGACCTGCAACCAGCCCATCCCGCTGCGCCTCATCGCGCGCAAGCTCGTCCCCTCGCGCGAGGTGGTGCACCTCGTCTCCCTGCAGGTCGACCTCGTCGGCAGCACCCACCTGCGCTGCCAGGAGCTCCACGCGGCCGAGCAGACGCGCTGGGTCGTCGTCTCGCGCTCCAACCTGGCCCTGCCGCTCTGCGGCGCCGACGACCCCGTCGGCCACGAGGCCGCGCTGCCCGACTCGCTCTGGCGCGCCGCGCCGCTGCCCAACACCGTCATGCCCTCGTTCGTCGCGTGCAACCTCGACCGCGAGTACAGCCTCGAGCTGCGCCTCGGCCTGTCGTGGGGCCTGCCGCCGCAGCAGCAGCAGTCTTCCTCCATGTTCGGCAAGGGCAAGCAGCCCGCCGTCCAGCCGCAGGCCATCTTCCTCCCGCTGACCTTCAGCTCCGTGGAGGTCTACTCGGGCGTCACGCCGCCGCCCGAGCTCGTCGCCAGGATGCAGCAACAGCAGCAGCAGCAGCAGCAGCAACAGCAGAGGCCGCCGAGGCCACGACCACAACAGCCGCAGCCGCAGCAATATCAGCACGTCCCGCCGCTGCCGCCGCGCACAAACACCGCCGGCCCGCAGGCCGCGCACGACACGCTGTACCCGCCGCAGCTGCGGCCCGGCCAGGAGGTCCCGCCCTACGACGACGCGCCGCCGAGCTACGACGAGGCCATGGCCGAGGAGCTGACGGGGCCCATCCTGCCGCCCGGCCAGGCGCGCCCGGCCTACAGCGGCGTGACGAACGAGAATGCGCCCAGTACGATACCCGAGAAGAACTGACGGAGTTCATTTGGAATTATATATATATATTTATATTTATATTATATGGCGAAGGTTCGAGGCAGGATAATGGCATGGCGAGCGGCGCAATTTGGGGAGGATGGCTGTAATGGGGGATGTAGTAGCCCATGTTACCATGGAAAGGCGCACACGTAGAGAAGGAAAAGTCAACGATACGCATTCACGATCACTGTGGAGTGGCGCTTTCGGTTGGAAGGAATATCCTCGATGCATCTAATGTGTCCATGACCTCTAGGAATATGTGTGCCTCTCTCTCTCTCTTTTCAAGAGACGCTTCCGCAGAGTCGGGGAAGTGATGTCGGAGAGAGTCCAAGTTAGGTATCCTAACAAGGTGTAATATTCATACACGTCGTTATAAACAGGGAAAAAAAAGCTTGTAAAAAACTCACTGTGCCCGGTCGCTCACCCTCTCCTAGTATAAGATTAGGGGCAATGCCACGCGCAAGGAAGAATCTCTCTGTTCGCTCGTTACCTCCAGTCCGCGAGGCTGGTCTGTTTCCCTTCAATGTTCTGGCCTGATGGACTCCATGCAGAGGAAAATAGTAAAATGAGGAACGCCTATCGCCACCGGAACCCCTGAGACTAATCGCCGTTTTCAGAAAGAGAGACAGGCAGAAACAGGAAAAAGACGCCTGGTATAACTAACTCCGTCGCATCAGCACGCTTGCTCTGTCTACAAGGCATGGATGGGCACACATCGGCCCTCGGGCTTCCGAGGCGTCGTTTACCCGTCAGCCTGGAAAGGACAAACAGAACTAGAAAGGATAGACAATGCGCTGCGCCGGCTAGCTGAAAAAAAAAACAAACCGGGAAATCGGTATGGAGGGTCGTGGTAACATGAACAAGAAGGAGAACGCCTGTATCCCCCCCGTCCGTGATCATCGATAGAAAACGCAACAAAACTAGGCGAACAGACAGCGGAGGGGCAAAAGGGGGCCCATGGTATCGGCAACCCTCCCTCCAAAAACAAAACCCTGTCACTCAATCAATCGTCGTCGAGCAGCTCGACAACCTCAACATGCTGCCCCCGATCAGCCGACGCCGTCGCCCGCGCCGCAGACTTGCGCCTCGCAACGCCATTCACGCCCGCACTCACACCAGCACCAGCACCAGACGCCGCCACCGCACCCTCCCCATCGCTGCCCTCGTCCCCATCGTCATCCCCGCCAACAGCATTCCAGCTGCCATCGGGCATGACAAGCACAGCCTTGGCCCCGAGCCGGCCCTCCGCCGCGAGCCGCTGCCGCACCTCGAGCAGGAACACGTCGACGCGCAGGCTGCGCGGGCGCGCGTCGCCCTCGCCGCAGACGGGGCACTTCCAGCGGTCCGGGTGCGACGGCTCGGGCGTCTCGTTGCACCCGCAGGGCTTGAGCTTGTGCAGGCACCGGGCGGGTTTGCTGGCCGGCGGGCGCGTCTGCAGCCAGTTCTCGAGGTCGAAGCACTCCATGTGCGCGCAGCCGGCGCCGCGGACGGGCACCTCGAAGATCTTGGCGCTGAAGGGGTCGGCCAGGTCGATCGAGAGGCCCTCCTCGACGATGACGAGGCCCTCGTCGTCCGAGGACGCCGCCGCCGCCCCCGCCGAGGACTTGGCGAGGCGCGACCGGACCGTGTCCCGCGTGACCTGGGCGTCGACGAGGCCGCTGTTCCACACGAGGTCGGTCACGCTCGAGTGGCTCATCGTCTCGATGATCTCCACCGCCAGGATGTACCCGCTCCGCCGCATGGTGTTAACCGCCGGCGGGTACGAGACCTGCAGGCTGTTGGTGCCGGGCTTGATCAGGGTCGTGAGCTCCAGTGGCAGGTCCTTGCCGTTGTGTGTCTGTCGCCGGACTGTGAGGCAGTCGTCGTTGAGCTTGAGGCCCAGGTGGCTAGGCCAGGTGGTCTCCGTCGTGATCCAGGTAGCCTCTAGGAAGTGGAACGGCTCCGGCAGCGGTCCTTTCTTACGGATGCAGCGCAGGCGATAGCGGAGACTGCCCTGAAAGTAGTTCGATTGAGGCAGGCGTTCGCCAGAGGGTGTTACGGATGTCTCCAGCAGCGCGAAGCTCGCCTGGTCGACATCGAAATCGAACCGGTAGATGTACTGCGACGGCGGGATGGGAGTCGGGCTGACTGCGAACCTCTGGACCGCCTGATAATAGCGCTGCACCTCTTCAGAACCCCCCTCGGCGGCCCCGGGACGCAGGACTCGTTTCGGACTCCGCAGGTGGGCCTGATGCAGAGACATCTGGAGGGCCTTTGGGTCCGCGAGATCATACGGCCATTCGCTCCGAGTGATCCGAAAACCTCGCGGAGGGAAGATGCGCGCGTCTGCCATCATCTGCGGCTTAGACGGCACAGCAGGAACACGGGAGGCCGGTCGCGGTGCTGCAGAGCCGTTCACCACCTGCATTTGAGGACGCTGCGGGCTGACCAATCCACCTTGTGCAGGGTTCGGAACAGCTTCTGGCTGCACTTGTGGGCGCGGAGCTATCGGCACCGCCTGCGAAGGCTGTGCCGGGGGCGATTGCTGTGCTTGTCGCATCGCCTGCGGAGGCTGTGCCGGGGGCGATTGCTGCGCTTGTCGCATCGCCTGCGCCCATTGTGCCATTATCTGTGCCTGTGCCTGCGCCTGGACGGCGGGTGGTTGTTGTTCAAAGGGCGGCTGAGTGAATGGCAGCTGTATATGCTGCTGGTAGGTCTGCTGCTGGTAGATCTGCTGTTGTGGAGTCGGCTGATGCCACGTCTGGCTACGTCTCTGGGGTGCTAGCTGCCCCATGTTGGAGGGTTGGTGAGGATCGTGGGCGGGGGACTGATATGCCATCTGGACGGCATTCGAAGGGAATGGGCCTTGACTAAACGGCGGATTCTGCATAGGAGGTGCATTTCCTCCTTGTTGACCGAGCTGTCCTCCCACGACGCCGGCCATAGCAAACGAAGGCGCCACTTGCGCCTGGGTCGGGGTCTGCCCTGGCTGTACATAGGGAGGCTGCACGCCCAGCTCGCTAGGCTGAGGGTTGAATTGCGGGGTAACCGGACCAGGAGTTGGTGCGTTGGAAGATGGGATCGGCATCGGGAAAGAGACGGTGGGTGACTGCATTAGGGGTGGTGATTGTTGCGCGATCCGGGAATGCTGAGGAGCGGAAGCCATGGCCTGTTGCTGAAATTGGAACTGATGTTGGCGTTGACGTTGAATCGTCTCGCGGAAGGAGGATATAAGATGAGCGTTGCGGTTTAAAATTCTAGTATAAACTTGCGGTGTAGGGTTAGGTATGAACTCGATGATCTCATTGGATCGGGACTGTCTGTTCATCTTAAACAGGCTGTCTAGATCGTTGCCAAAAGGTTGATCGTTGACCTCGAGCCTCCGTCTCGACGAGGTGAAGATAATGTCCTGAAGCACCGGGGACCGGCAGTTGAGTATCGCGACCAGCTCCTCCATAAGGAATGGAAACTTCCTGGCCATCATTGCCTGGAGCATCATCTCCCAGTGCATATTGAGGAGGCACAAAAAGTGGCTGACGTCCCCTAGCAGAGCTGAGTAGGAGGGCATCTGTGTCAGGATGGTGTTGAGTGGAGCCGGGAACGAAGTGAACCAGTCCAGGTGTTGGTCATTCATGGCCTTATTTGGTCTCAGGAACTGTTCCACAACACGGAAGCCGCCAATGATAACACCGCTCGGGACGTCTTGGTTCATATATTGATATACTTCGTTGGGGCTGCGGGTGTGGACGCAGAAAAGCTGGTGCAGCAAGACGAAGAATATGTCATCGCGCACACACGCATCTTTGAGCAGCACGAGACGCGGACGGGCCAAGTCAGCAGATGCCGATGCCAGGTTCGTAATGAGTTGCCTCTGCTGACTGATCCTAGGAATCGAGGTAGCTAACTGTAACGAGCCAGAATTATTGCTGCAGGCGACGAGGTTAGCTTTGGTGGTACAAAGTAGAGCCCACCCGAATGGCAAACATACTTGAGACGCCGCCGCTTAGCGTGATTGACGCCGTTTGGCGTTGTTGTGCGAGAGCTCACACTTGGCGATCCTGCTTGGCTCTCAAGCGGAGGGGCGACTGGTGAGCCGAGAGGGTTCGTAGATAAGGGGAAGGTGAATGATCTCTGGATTCCTGGAGCCGCTTGGGCCCCTGATGCTCCAAGGTTCGGGATGGAGACCGAGGGCGTCACGTTGGGCCTCCCCAGGGGTAGCTGGGAGGCATCACTGGTCGGCAACTGGGAGGTGCCATCGCCAGACTGGATGGGATCGCACATCACAGGGCTGGCGCAGACGAATTCTGCGGTTGTATATGGGAGGGAGGGCGGCATGGCTGGCTGAGTCTGACTAGCGACACTCGGGCCGGGCACGAAGGTGGAGGAAGCATTCGGGCTGTCTAGTACGGAAGAAAAGACAGGGCTAGGTTCGTCGCTTGGGGCCGGAGAGGGGAGGACAGCTGGGCTGAGTCTAGTGTCAGGAATTAGCATGTTGTCTTTCTCTCTGTATCCGAGTCCCTCTGCTCCAGGTTTGATGTATGGCACTATCTCGGGATTGTGGTGCTTACTCGGTTCGTGCCTGAGGGGCGCACGGAGGAGGAGGGACGGTAGGTTGTGACGGGCGATTGCCAGAGAGCCATGCCGGCTTTCGCTTGGGCCCGAGGAAAGCGTTGGCGGTGTCGTTGGAGAGGGCGACCTCGCGGTCAGTCAAGGGTTTACAAATATGCCTTCGCGCGGTCGGGTGATTCGGCATGTTGTCGCATGGCGGTCGCGCAAGGCTTCAGGAGTTATTTTATCGAGGCCTTTGCGCGCCTGATCGGATCGCGCCTTAAGTGTGAGCGAGAGCTGATTAGCACTCCGAGGCCAGGCAGACAGAGAAGCACCGAGCCAGGCTCACCATGAGCAGCAGGGCGGGTGTCGAGCTGGCAAATGGACGAGCAGGTCGAAGTATGAGGTGGTTCAATGTTGTCGGAGAGGCGGGCTGGGGGTTGAGATCCGCAGATGCTGTCGTCTGGGAGCTTCAGCCTCTAGGGTGACCTTATCGCAGACACTGAGGTAGCGAGAGAGCCCAACAGTCGAGCAGGATCGGATGGTCGGGAAGAGTGCGCGGATTTGAGGTGTTGTTGACGGGTGAGTGATCCTGTCCGGTAGGTTGCATGGAAATGGAAGCGCCTCGAACAAAGCAAACCTGAGGTGACCTTGGCGCTACAAAGTGAGGAAAAGTTCGGGCGGAAAGAAGCAGAGCAGGGTGCGCCTGGGAAGAAGAGCCGAGCGGGAGGCTCGATTTCGTCGGCAGTCGTCGCAGTGAAGGTGAAGTGAATGGAGGAGGGATTGTAGAAGAAGAAGTGTGGAGCGGTGAGTGAGTCGTTCCTCCAACTGCTCCTCCTCTGCGCGCACGCACAACGAGGCCGAGAGAGTCAGTCACCAGTCGAGTCCAGACTGAGCAGCGCACACACATACACGCACACGCACACGCACACGCACACGCACACGCACGCACACACACACACACACACAGCCCAGCTGCCGGATCTCTGACGTTTGGTGGTTCTGGTTGAGTTAACTAGACTGGGCTCTGCTGGGCTGGGTTGGGGTTTTTGGGTTCCGCTTCGGCACCCCAGCGAACACCACCCGCACCAGCGCCAGGACTGGCTGGACCTGACTGACGGCGTGCTCGCTGGTCGCGAATGGTCGCGGGTGGGCTCGACAGGCTCGACTACTGCAAAGCAACCTTTCTTTTTGTCTTTGCGGTGGAGGCC
Organism: Thyridium curvatum; assembly: GCF_004353045.1. Taxonomy (NCBI): domain Eukaryota; kingdom Fungi; phylum Ascomycota; class Sordariomycetes; order Thyridiales; family Thyridiaceae; genus Thyridium; species Thyridium curvatum. The sequence goes on from NW_022156764.1 coordinate 257,279, forward strand.
CAGCCAGCCAAAAGTGAGACCAACCCAGAGGATGGATCGATCCGATTGGGTTGCCCGAGCACAAGGCGACAGGGTTCGCACGGGCTTTCGTCAGCCACCTCTCTTCTCCGAGTAGCTCGACCAAGTTGCCAGACCTTTCGCTGGCCAAGCACCTAAGCGAAGGATCCCGGGAGACGCTGTTCAGTGGAGATTTGGTGAAGAAACCCCGCTCGGTCATTGATGGAGTGGACAGCTTGATGGGCCTGGGTCAACGGCATTCCAAAGCTGACTGCTTCTACGGGGCCTTAGCACGTGCTCAAAGGATACCTAAGTACCTACCTAGGTAGCTAAAGAAGTTGCAGGATACCACCTAGTTAGGTAGGTAAAGTGCCGTGAGGGAAGTGTTGAGGGGTTTTGTTTCGGAATGGGTGCGAGACCACGGGACGAAATACCCAGGTAGCCTATCGTCGACATGCAAGCACCCATTAATTCCATCAATGATGTCCGTTGGGGCCTTCAACAGCCATGTCGCCAGCCATCTTAGCGGATCTTTAGTGAGGAGAATCGTCCACGGGTTCTGATGAATCGGAACTAACCCCTAGAGAGATGCATATCCTCGCTAGCCAATCACTCACCCATGGTCGACCCCACCACACTTCAGCACTGAGCGCATGGGCTTGGCTTGGCTCCAGCTACTTGTACTCCGTAGAGGCACTAGACTACGGAGTAAGGTACCTAGGTAGTTACCTCACACTGGCTTGAGATTTGGCCTTGCTTATCGATAACAGCGACCCTGCGAAAAAATTATTCCAGAGTCCAAGCAGAGAGCCTCGTCTTTTTCAACATCGCCTCGCAGCAGAACACACCTCCTCTCCGCCCACCACCCCTCCCGCCCCGACCACAATGGCAGCAGAGGTCGCCCCCCTCCCGCAACTGCGGCTGCCCTCCGGCCCGACGCCAATCACCGCCGAGCAGAGGTACTGGAAGTCCTTCAAGACCCAAAAGTCGCACACCACCACGGCCTCGTGGCCCGTCTCCCACATCAGCTTCCCCGCCCCGTCCTCCATAGCGCCCTCGACGGCCAACGCGGTCAGGCAGAACGACCTCTTTGCCGTCACGGCCGGCCCTCGAGTCGACATCTACAGCATACGGAAGCGGGAGCCCCTCAAGACCATCGGCCGCTTCGACTCGGTCGCCCGCAGCGGCCAGATCCGCGCCGATGGACGCGTGCTGGTCGCCGGTGACGACTCCGGCAAGATGCAGGTGTTCGATGTCGCCGGCGGCAGCCGGGCGGTCATTCTCAAGACGTGGCACATCCACAAGCAACCCGTCTGGGTCTCGAGGTGGTCGCCCACGGACCTTACAACGCTCATGAGCGCGAGTGACGACAGGACGGTCAAGCTCTGGGACCTCCCGAGCAATGAGCCCACGAGGCAGTTCGTCGGTCACCACGACTACGTAAGATGCGGCTCGTTCATGACCGGCACCGGCTCGAGCAGCAACATGTTGGTTTCGGGATCCTACGATTCCACTGTCAGGCTATGGGATGCCAGGACGCCAGGCGGGTCGGTCCTGACCTTCAAGCACGCTGCTCCCGTCGAAGCCGTGCTCCCCCTCACCTCCGGGACCACTATCCTTGCGGCTGCGGATAACGCCATTTCCGTCCTCGATCTGGTTGCTGCCAAGCCTCTACAATTGATCACCAACCATCAGAAAACGGTCACCTCTCTGTGTCTGGCTTCACACGGGCAGCGTGTCGTCTCGGGCGGTCTCGACGGGCACGTCAAGGTCTTCGAGACCGGCTCGTGGAACGTCGTCGCGAGCTCCAAGTACCCCTCGCCCGTCCTCAGCGTCTCCGTCATCTCGGCCGGCGCCAATGCCGAAGACCGCCACCTCGCCGTCGGCATGCAGTCCGGCGTTCTGAGCATCAAGACCCGCCTCTCCGGCCCCGCTGCCGAGCGCGAGAGGGAGAGAAAGGCAGAAATGGCCGCTCTTGAGGCGGGCACGGCTGACAAGTTCGACGCCATCAAGGCCAAGCGCAAGCGCACGGTCGACTCGCGCAAGCGGCTCGACTTGATCGGGGAAGGCGTTGATGTCATCATCGCCAACGAGGCTAAGCGGGGCAAGAAGGAGACCAAGTGGCAGAAGGATCTTCGGCACCACCACTACAGCGCTGCGCTCGACCAGGTCCTCGACCCGCAGGCCAAGGACCATAGTCACCTCAACGTCCTGACCCTGCTCGTCGCGCTACGCCACCGCAGCGCCCTACGCGAGGCCCTCGAGAACCGCGACGAGGTGTCGGTCCAGCCCATTCTCAAGTGGATCTGCATCCATATTGTCGACCCGCGGTACACGACTGTCTGTGTAGATGTCGGCCTGCACCTGTTGGACCTCTACTCTGAGTTCTCGGCGGCGTCGACCGAGCTGGACGAAGGCTTCCGGCTGCTGAGGAAGAGAGTGAAGCGAGAGGTCGAGCGGGCACAGATGGCGTGCCAGACGAGCGGCATGCTAGAGAGTCTGATGTCTGGATCTATGTCGTAGCCTGCGCCCAGATATGTGGCGGGTTTGCTGATCAACGGGATATACCCAGTGGGCTATTTTGGTTTTTTTGCATCGCGATGGCGTTCACATAGGTCAAAGTAGACTAGGGAGAATTGACGTGGTGATTTCGGGTCTACTTGTTGTATATTTTACTACGCTACTCTGTGCTTTTGGGCTTCCTGAATCCGTTCCTCGTCATCTTGACCGCGGAGATGCCGCATTCTCAGCCAAGCCCGACCATCATGCCCGGAGGGCCGAATGGGGTGATTTCCACGGAGACGGCGCTCTCGACCCACAAAAGCCACCACCCACCTTCGGCCGTCAATTGTGCCGGTCGCATCAGCCCGCCGAATCACTTCGGAAGTTAAGGTGCGCGTCACGTATAAGATGCAGCGACATGTCATCATCTTCCTCGAATATTCAAAGCAAACTTAACCTCACGCCTAATCGAAGAAACTTCATCCCACCGTATACAGACTATCAAAAAAAAAAAAAAGAAAAACAATAAGATGGCTACCAAAGCCGGCCCCGTGCGGATCGGCGTCTTCATCCCCGCCGAGACCCAGCTGCTCGACCTCGCCTGCGTCGACGTCCTCGCCATGATGAGCAAGCAGTACCTCTCCGCCATCACGGAGCTGCCGCGCGCCACCGTCGACGCCGCGCCCAGCGTCGAGGTCGTCTACGTCACCTCGGCGGCCGCCGCGCTCTTCGTCACGCTGACGGCCGGCATGACCGTGCGCGCCACGCACGACCTCTCGCACGCCGACGTGCAGCCCGGCAGGCTGGACGTCCTGCTCGTCCCTGGCCCGGACCCGTCGTCGACCTTTGAGAAGGACGTGCTGGACTTCCTGCGGGGCCACTACGAGAACCCCGGCACCGACGTGCTGAGCGTGTGCACGGGCATCCTGCTCTGCGGCGCGGCGGGCATCATAGAGGGGAAGAGGGTGTGCGGGCCGCGGGGCATGCAGGACGTGCTGCGGAAGCGGTTTCCGGGCGCCAGGTTCGAGGGGGAGAAGTATCGTTGGCTTCAGGATGGGAATCTCTGGACGAGTGGTACGTACACACCTACAATGCACAGTGCACTGATTAATACTCCGTGATGAGAAAAGCCTGTGGCTAACGTGGGGGTGTGGGCTAGGTGGCATCACAAACGGGAACGATCTCGTGGCGGCGTACGCTCGCTCGTCCAAGCATTTCCCCTCGGCGATTGCGGAGTTGGCCTGCAAGATGGCGGAGGTCGGGGATAGGCCGCAGCTGTATGACCAGAGCCAGGCTCGCTTTACGCTCGGGTTTGTGTGGACTGTGTTGAGGTCTTTGTTTCATCCGAAGCGCGAATGACTGATACGCGAATGTCGCATTGATTGGTTTCGTGGTATCACAAAGGTGGCTCTCTCAGTTCCCCCGTCTACATGTAGTCGAGCGGGTCTCTTCAAGTTTCATGATGACTACACTGGGCTCAACGCATCTGGTCCGCAAGGTATATAGGGTCTGAAAGAGTACTTTCTACCTAGGAAGCGTGAACAAGGCGAAGAGGACTTCGGACGTCTTTGGACGAAGTCCATGTCTCAGAGAGGTATTTTTGAGGACGTACAGGGTGCGTTAGGCGGACTTGGCTTGTGTGATGGTGAGGAATCCCAATTAAAGTTGTATCAAATCTTGTTCAAGTCGATAAGGTACAGCACCAGCGCCTCTAGACTGAGTGGCAACGGTCTACGCCAGCCTGATAGTGGTCATGTCTTGTCAAAGTGATGTCATGATGTGAGGCCAGCGGGGATGTGGTAGAGAGTGGCGATGCGAGACTGGTGCCATACGGCTCATTGCGATGTGGCGGTGTGTTGTTTCTCGACGCCCATGCAACACCACTTTAGGCTTCAAGATGTAAGGCTCGAAAAGATAGCTTGCTAGGCCCCCCTGATGACACTTACGCAGTGTATCAAACTATTATCTGTCGTCACTAGGAAGACGAGGGTATATTAAACATGTATTTCGGATATAGGACGGCTTCCTCTATCGACTAGTTGGCCATTGAAAACATATCCATGTCGAAAGACGGTATCGACCATGCGTCAAATCCAAACTCGTCTTGTACCCCGTCGTATGGTATCGAGACGAACTCATCAAGAACCCCATCTGGGCTATTGCCTGTCAATGGCCCGTTGGCTCCATGCTTTGAAGTTGTGTCTGTGTTCTGCGGCCTCGTCAATGGTAATGGGCCACTACTGTCGTACAGTACCTCCGAAACCTCAAGGTATCTCCCCTTACTCAGTGTCTTCTCCAAGAAGATGACAAACTTGAGATATACCTGTGGGTGAGTCGCAACAAGCTCCATCCAGTCACCGACTGCAGGCAGACTTCCCAAGGTCAGTACTCGGCGGATAGCTTCCGAGATCGTATCCACCCCTTCGTACTGACAACGATATACATCCATGATTTTGATGAGCCGGTCCAGGCGGGCGATAGGACTATTGCCTTCAGGTGTGGTCGGTCTTCGCTTGGCTAGACGGGCATCTAACACCGCAAGAAGAAGTGGAATCGCAGTGCACGCAGGAGCGGTGCTCGGTAGATAGATCGCCTGTCCCCTATTGAATATTCCCTCGCTGCAGCTCGCGATAGCTTCTGCCGCCTTTTGCATCCCAGAAGTGGCAGCTGGCAAGTCAGTAAACTCCATGCCTACCGTATTGCTCTGTACAATCTCAAGCTGGTATAGAGATATTTTGGCTGCGCTGTTTTGGTCAGTTTCATGAACATCCTCCAAGAATTGTATCACTCTTACTGATAGTAAATGGAGAGAAGTGAGACTGCTGTATGAACCTCGTCCGGCTCAGCAGATGTCAACTCAGCCATTAACGGACTGTATGACATGGCATACCATCGATTCAACTGCCTGTGGCACGAAGCTATCGGATCCATGTTGCCTCGTTGCTGCAGTCGCTGCGTCGATTCATGCAGAGGATGAACCAAGAGCAGGACATCCGTCAGAGCTAGACAAAGGTTGCACAACGATATAAACGCCGCGCCGAAAACATCTTTGTGCTTGGCGCCATACACTTTTTCAAAAAGCATATTGGCGCCCAAACCGTGTGTCATCGATTGCTCGTTTTCGTTATCAGATCCAAGATGGTCTCTGGTAAGGAGGATTGGTCGATGGAGCCCGAGGGACATAAGGCGGTCCCGGATCAGACAACACCACCAAAGCCTTCGAAGACGTCTTCTGGTACCAAATCTAGCATCTGCGGAGGCCTTCCAGTGAGCACCGGCGCTCTCGGCGTTCTGAATGGCCAGGCTGAGCCAGGACGTGTTCCGCCGAATTCCGTCGTCGACCTTGCCCCAATACGTGAGCAGCAACGCCCCTTGAGCGATCTCTACAGGATCGCAAAGTGCATCGTGGTCGACCAACATTTTCGCTCTGCGATATAGAGTAGCTTTCGCAGAGCGAATATCGTCGAAGCCCAATGCGTAGAGAATTTCAGGTTGGACGAACTAAAAGCAAGAGTGAAACGTCAGTGGATGAAGAAGCATTCGGGGAAAGGATGAGGGCTCACCCCACACGAGACGAACAAGATGCCTTGTAGGATGAAAAGTGATAATCTCCCGTCGGCTTTGTTGGTCGGCTGTTCCGACTCAAACATCATGAAGAAACTCGACTCCTCGAGTATAGGTAGGAGAGGGTGGACGTGCAGAAAATATTTGCGCACGAATTCCTGAAGATACGATCGACTGGGCACTCTAAAGCACCCTTGCATCTCCAAGAAGTTGATTTCGATTGGGCTCAAACGAGCGATGTTGTCCAGGGTCAGGAATGGGAAGGATGAATAGGGAACGTCTGCACCGAAGCTGGCAAGTCGTGGGCCATGATCGTGTCTAATAGGACCGGTTTGAAAGATGCTATCAGGTGAAGGATTGCTGATCACATCGGTTCTCGGCAATGAAGTGTCCCTTTCACTGCATGCCATGCGTCCACTATTCGATCCATCCTGGGGGTTACGGGCGGTGTCTGGTGTTGACGGTCCAGCATCGTCTTGATTTCGCGGGGAGATTGTCACAAATGTTTTCGGTCGGAGGGAGCTGGAAGTACATGATCGGTCAATTCTATAATCACTTATCGTCATTTGCACTTGGTGGCTCTTGACTCACTCTTTGTGCTTCCTCCGTGTATTTACAATGCACTCAGTCCCGTCCAGGACGCAATTCGTGCAAGGTGCGCCAGTGTAGGCGACATCGCAGCGCACCTTCCGGGTGCGACATAACACGCAGGCAACGCGAGCTCGCCTCTTCTTGCTCTTCTCCTCTTGCACATCACCAGACTGCTCCATGGTGGTCACTTCGGTGGACGGTCCCATTGCGTGACAAGAGTGTGGAGAGTGCTTCAGTGCACTGCGCTAGATGTAATTCTCGGTCCACCGCTGGGTTGCTTGGTGAGATAGCCCTGCAGATCTCCGGGCCGAAATACGGGTTCGAGACCCCAGCTGCGCATTGTGCATTCCCATCATCCGCGACAACGATGATAATTGCAATGAATGAGTGGCATCCATGATGTCATTGGGGCATGATTTTGCGGTATCTCCCAGCTCAAGGAGATGTTGGGCCCGATGAATACGCGCATGCCGAAGTTTCGGCTCTAAATATGGCAAGATATCAAGCCGAAGGAACCTATTACGTCAGCAACCATATATGAGCATCCTGGAAGTAATGAGATGCCTGACATCTGAGGAGTTTCCAATTCATGTGTCTAAGGGATAGGGCTGAAGATCCGGGCTCGGGAACTGTGTTCCAGGGTTCTTGGCTTTGTGGTTCTTCCACAACCAAGTGATGGTCAGATTAGTTGACGGACTGCTAACAGAAATACTTGACTATTCATCAAGTCCATCGGATTTCGGTAGTGGGATAGCCCTTCCGAGTTCTAGGGCAAGGATGTGACAAGGATATTGATTGTTAAGATCGAGGTAGCTCCTGATGAACTTCCGTCAACTATTCAGACACCCACTTGCACAACTACTACGGGTTTGGATTATTGTGAGTAACACATCGCCACGCAGGAGGCAAAATTTGATTCGAAACGAAAGTCTCTAATTTGGTGCAAGAAAGGTCTTATCTAGTGGATTTGAGACCTTACAACTGCATAGCTCCCATCTGTTCGAGCTTGTATTCGTGAACCTGGCTGTCTGCCTTCATGGTGGCGGTGAATTTGGTGGACAGGGGCTCTTTCTTGCTGTCAGATCTTGTCTGTTTCTCCCAGCCAGTGGCTATCTTTACAATTTGCTTGGCCATCGCTTCATCTGGAGCTTGCCGACCGCGCCAGACCACATGTCCATCGGGGCGAACAAGGACCAACGGGTACTCCCACAACTTGCGTGCATGGTCTTCGCCACGGAGCACGACATGTTTTAGTTGCATTCCAGCATCTCCTGCGCTTGCGAGCAGTGATCGGGGTGCACCCTCATTGCCCACGTCGACAAACTGTACCAAGGTCCAGAGTGGCCCATAATGGTCGAAAATAGACGACCCGTCCTGCAGGAACACATGAGGAGCCCGTGAACCAGGGAACGTACTGGGAACGTATCGAGATGGGTCCCATGGCGGCGCCTCGCCATCCTGCTGACTGGGATGAGGATAGACACCAGACTTGTGACGGTAGTCCATTTCGACGCCGAGGTCGATATTCTCTCCGTTGTGCATCTTGTAATGTTGGTCGATGCTCTGCTGAAGGCGTCGTCCTTCTGCGGAATCCTCTTCCACGAGCGCTGCGTTGCCGCCGAGGATCTCAGACATGGCAATATGCGCTTGCATATGCACCCCCGAGCGCTCGATCGAGCTGAGAGCAACAGGACGTCTTTCCTCCTCATACGAGTCAAGCAATGCCGGCCCGGCATTCTGCTTGATCACGGCGGCGAGCTTCCATGCAATGTCGTAAGCATCTCCAATGCCCTATGTCATATTAGTGCTCATGGCTGCAACCCGAGGAGCGGTAGGGCCGACTTACAGTGTTCATACCATACCCGCCGGTCGGAATGTTTTGATGTGCCGAGTCCCCTGCCAAGAAGACCTTGCCAAGATCACTTCTGTACGTCCGTGCCACTGCAATGCTGTGTCTATAGGTAGATCTGACTAGAATCTCATCCACTGCAATCTTGTAAGGAGCTCCAACACCACCGAGAGCCTGATAAATGGCGTCGTGCGAGTCGATTGATTCGTGATCTGCTTCCAGAGGCAGAAGGAGATGGGTCGTGAATGTGTCTTTGTCATCTTGGCAGATTGCGGCAGCACGGAGACCAGAGTCGTTGAAAATGAACAGGTGCCAGAAGCGTCCAAACTTGAAAAGCTTGCCAAGATCCCGAGACTTAAAGTGGACAAGTAGAGTGTACCCTGGTCTTTCTCAAATATCAGCGTTAGTATCCTAACCCTTTAGTTGCTCACAAGTGGCCGAGCGGAACCTACAGTGGTCCACCATCAAGGGGAATTTCTAGATCGCGTCTCGTTCGGCTTGATGCTCCGTCGCAGCCTACTAGAAACTTTGCCTGGATCCTTTTTTTCTGCTTGGTTTCGGTGTGGGTAACATCGATAGACACGAAATCTTCGGTCTCTTTGCACGCATCAACCTTCCAGCCGAATCGGCAATCCACCAAGTCGTTCTCATCACATCGGCTCTTGAGTAGTTTCTCAAACAACTCCTGTGATATTCTTTGCCAAGGCTCTGAGGGGCTGGTGCCGTTGTTGTCGTCTCGGAACTGAGCTCGGAGCTCGCGCACGGAGGGATATTCCCAGCTGGTAATGGGCTTAGAGTTGTGGAGGCCGGTGGTCATGTAGACGTTGGAAGGCGTTGTCTCGGGTACACCTGGTGTCGCAAGAAAAGACATCAGCACGGGTATCCGTGGGATTCTCGACGGAGAGTCTCACCAAGATTCCTAACTTCCTCAGCTAGTCCTAGTCTGGCCAGTAGCTCCATGGATCTGCCGTTGGTCAGGTCCATCTTTGGCCATCTGTAACCTTGGTCAGCGTTTGGTCTTGGCCCCGGACATGGATTGCAGAAGGATTCTCTCACTTCGTGGTCGAATTGTTACGCTCAAGGATTACAGAGCGGACGCCATAGTGAGCCAACACAGTAGCTACCATGAGACCAACAGGGCCGCCTCCCGCAATAAGCACTGTGTGCTCGTCAAGATGCTCGATGGCATCCCGGCCATTGGTTGAGGACTCTGCCATAGTTGGTCGATGATCGTGAGTATCTTCTTTCAGATCGAAAAAAATGCTCGTCAACATCTATGATCGGCATGAAGTACACGAAGTAAATAAACTGCGGCTCTTGCCTTAGTCATCGAGCTCATTACTTGCCGGGCCAAGGTCGGCCGCCACGTTTGTCGGTCCGAAGCTGACGGCTCCGGCATTACATGGGTGGGGCAGCATCGTACGTTGCTGGCACCCCGAAACCCTGCGACGACAATGCCTCTATTATTATCGCTACGAATCTCTGATAGGGATTCTAGAAAGTTGCCAGTCCTCGGTTCACGCTAACGGTTGGATATCGGCAATTTTCGTAGAGCTCGACAATCCTGATCCGCCGCTGTCCTGCGCACAGAGAAAACCTTGTCCTTTCACACCGGGTTGCCGAAAATGTCACAAATCCTCACGGGCTCTGCAATCATTACCGGGGCTGGTTCAGGTACAGTCGCCCCCGAGCTATAGTACTTAATTGTTCCTGACCAGTGGGCATGAAGGCATCGGTCAAGCCACAAGCGTGGCTCTTGCTCGGCATGGGATCCAGAAGATTGCGCTGGTCGACGTGAACGACGCCGGACTGCAGACGACCACCGATCTGATTCGGGAAGAGCACACCGACAAGACGGAGGTTCTAATTATCGTCGCTGACGTCAGTGATGAAACATCCGTGGCCCAGGCCGTTCGAACCGCGGTGAAGAACTTCGGTAGAATTGATATCGCACTCAACATTGCTGGGATACCCGGCCCTCTCAAGCCCTCGACCGACGTCTCCTTGGAAGAGTTCCGAAAGGTCATTGACGTGAACATGACTGGAATGTGGCTGTGTCAGAGAGAGGAATTGAGGCAGATGCTCTTGCAAGAGGCCGTGCAAGTGCGGTAAGGCGATCCTTTCAACAGTCGTGGCAAACTAGTCGTTGACAAACTGTACCAGTCCTGGAGTCAAGAGCCGAGGAGTCATTGTCAACATGGCGTCAATTTTTGGACTATCTGGGGCTGCGCCGTACACCCCGGCAGCTCCCTATAACACCAGGTAAGCAATCCCGTCGTCTGTTGTGCAACGTCCTTGGGCCTCCCGCGCATACTGACGCTCTTCATGACCAGTAAGCATGGAGTAATGGCTATCACTAGGAATGTAAGTTTGCAGTGTATTCCCGCAGCGAATCCCTTGATGACTGGGAGCCATTGACGACTCATTCGATCACAGGACGCAAATACATATGCGAAGGACGATATTCGTATAAACGCTGTGTGCCCAGGGTACGTGCACCTTCCTGATCCCCGTTTCCCCTCTCTGCAGCCAGCTCACGGCTTGTAACGGTCAGATATATCAAGACAGCGACCATGGAAGCAGCAGTTTCTCAGGGTGGCGCTATGCGTAGAGAAATTGAGAAGGTTCCCATGGGTCGACTAGCAAACCCCGAAGAGGTCGCAGAAGCGATCATATTCCTAGCATCTCCCATGAGCAGTTTCATGACTGGAGCTGCTCTCGTAGTTGACGGGTGAGTACCACGACCACCAGATCAGAAGTTCAGGCTAACCGAAATAGCGGGTATACTGCTAATTGACCACAATGATGTCCTGTCGAGTTCCGAGGGAGGGGATTATGTAGCCTCCGATATCTTTTACATAGTGAAATAGCTTAGCTATTCCTAAATAAGAGCAATCTTCACCATACCGAAAATATCACCAAGCAGCGCCGTTCGTTGACAGATGCTTGATCGGCTGCTTGGATGCCCCGATTCGGTATCGATCCCTCGGTGAGTTCGGCTTCGGAACGCCAGTCCTGTTTTAGTCGGACAGCTACTGTGGGCCGCCTTGGCGTGCATACTTGCTCTGCAACGTTCACTTTTATTCCTTTCTCTGAAACAGAATTAACATCTGCAAATTGAAACATCTCTTTGAACTTTATTCTCTTGCCTCTGCTATCTTCTAGAGAGCTGTACTTGACCGTTGCCAAACATGTCTGAGGCGAACAATCCGATTGTCTGGGAACCGTCGGTCTACGACTTGACGAGATCGCCACTAGCAAAGTTCCGCAACCGTATCAACAAGAAGTACAAGCTTTTCCTCAACAGCTATGCGGATCTGCATGACTGGTCGGTAAATCCGGCCACAGCTGGGGACTTCTGGATGGAGCTGTTCGACGCCCTGGACATGCGTGCTACGAAGCAACCTTCTCGTGCATTTGCTAACGAGATTGATGTGCGTTACTCGAGCATTGCATAGGTGTAATGTGTGGAAAATACTGATGCCGTTCACAGCGCAAGATGTTTCCGAGCCCCGTGTTCTTTCCCGACGCCCGAATGAATTTCGCGGGCAGCATCCTGCAGAATCGCGAACGATCCGAAGTTGCGCTGTATGACGTTGCGGAAGGATCCCTGGACCCGACCGTGGTTACGTGGGGCGAGCTCTCCGATCGAGTCCAGGCTCTTGCAAGCGCAATGAGGGCCCACGGTGTAAAGAAGGGAGATAGAGTCGCTGCTGTCATCTCCACGTCGGGCCTGGCCATTGCACTCTGTCTCGCGACGCTCTCGATTGGCGCTATCTGGTCATCGGTATCCCCGGACTTTGGACAGAAGGCGATCCTGGACCGCGTTCTGCAGATCGATCCCAAGCTCGTCTTTGCGTCTTCGTCTGTGCAGTACAATGGTAAAGTGCGGGACCTGAGCGGGAACATTCGATCCTGGGCCAAGCAGGTCTCGGCTGGATCTAGTCTTCAGAAGATTGTTTTGACGTCAAGGATCCAAAAGCTCGAAGCAGAATTCGCCAAGGTCACTGATCTTAAAAGGTTCATCGGATCTGCTAAGCCACAGCCTCTTGAATTTGAGCAATTGCCGTTTGCCCACCCTGCCTTCGTGTTCTATTCATCTGGAACGGTAAGCATTGCTTCGGTCCTCAACACGAATGTAAAAGCTGAGACGACGACTAGACGGGAGCCCCGAAGTGTATCTTACATAGCGCCGGAGTAAGTCTCGCCACGCTGACGATTGATTTACGATATACTCACGAGATTCTGACGATCAATAGGGAGCAATGCTTCAGATCAAGAAGGACTACATCATGCAGATCGGTGTGGTTGAGGGCGATATTCTTTTCCAGTATACTACAGTATGTTACTCCAGGGAGATGAGCAGGTCGTCAAACTACGGCATGGCAGTGCTAACTGTATTGTGACAGACAGCTTGGATCATGTGGGCCTTCCTGCTCACCGCCATGAGCACAGGAGCAAAGATTGTCGTTTTGGACGGGTCGCCCTTGTATCCAGACATTACCTACATCCCGCGCTTGTTAGCCAAACTCAAAGTCTCAGTGTTTGGCACCTCCGCCAAGTACCTCACTGATCTGATGGATAACAACGTGAAGCCAGGTGGGTGACCCAAGACTGCATGAAGAAGGAACCCGCTAACGCTGATACTTCATGAAGCGAGTCAATTCGACCTAAGCGCACTTCGAAAGGTCACGTCCACTGGCTCGGTTCTGCCCTCGGATGTGGCACAATGGTTCTATAATACGGGCTTCCCTCGAAAGGTGCAGCTGATATCTGGCAGTGGTGGTACGGATTGCGCATGCTCATGTAAGTCGAGTTTGGGGACCCTGGTTATGCTGTTGGCTCAGGCTAATTGCATGAAGTCGTGACCGGAAATTCCTTCACACCGGTTCATGCAGATGAAATCTCAGGAAAGTCTCTCGGTATGGCTGTGGACGTATTCGACCCCATGTCAGAGAAGGGAACACCTGTCAAAGACGATTCCCCTGGCGAACTCGTGTGCAAACAACCATTCCCAAGTCAACCATTGTCTTTCTGGGGCGAGAACGGCGATGAAAAGTACAAGGCTGCGTACTTCTCGGTTTTCCCAGGCATTTGGGTACAGGGTGACTTGATCCGAATCAATCCCAAGACGAATGGGATTCAGATGCTTGGAAGATCGTAAGTCAATCCCACCTAGCGAGCCATTTTGAGCGTATCCTAATATCGTGTTCAGCGACGGCGTTCTTAACCCATCAGGAGTCCGGTTCGGCTCGGCAGAGATATACAATGTCATCCGCGCGTTCCCGGAGGTGGAAGACTCCGTTTGTGTTGGCCAGAGAAGGCCACAGGATCACGACGAGTCTGTGGTGTTGTTCTTGAAACTAAAGCCTAGCATGCCGCGGACCCAGGCGTTCAAGGAAAAGATCAAGCAACAGATTGGCGACAGCCTGAGCAGACGCCACATCCCAAAATACGTCTTCTACGTTGATCATATCCCCTACTCCAACGTGGGGAAGAAGTTGGAAATCACGGTCAAAAACATAATTTGCGGCCGCAAGTTCGAGCCCAGTGTGGTTGCCAACCCGGAGAGCCTACCTCTCTATCAGAAGTACTACAGGATTGAGGAGGCTTCGGAAGCGGAAGATGGGAAATTCCAGGCCCGGCTTTAGATGCTCAATATGGAGTATACATCTAATCTACTTCCAACGACAGTAGTCACGATGGTGGTTACTAAGATCTGAAGCAGTTATGGCTCACCGTTGTCATTATAGACCGCACTTAGATTCATTCACTCCAGTCAGGTTAATTAGAGTCTCATTGTATCCACTTTGCGTTCAACTCCAACGATAATATTTGCTACTAGGGACCCTGGGAACTGTTTCCCCGTGACTGAGGCCAGGTGGGTGGATGGGGACATTTGTTTTCTATTCGCCAGTCTGAGATCTACAGCAGTCGGCCCTTGCCGTTGTCATAGCCAATCGCGCTTAGGTTACCGTACAACTTGATTGTATCCACTTGGCGTTCAACCCCAAGTTGGTCAGTGTTCAAATTCGGGACTAAGGATTCCCGGGACTGTTTTTCGCTTGGCCGAACACATGTAGTGCGGAGACACTTGTTTTCTTTTCGTTAGCACGAGATCTGCAGCCTCGGGCCGGAGTCAGTACCATCCCTCAACACCGTTTGTGTCTTCGGCCCGGAAGCCTTGAAGAGGTTGAGACACAGTGAGATCGTCCTCTTCGTGACCGAATGTAGCGTATCGTTCCTCGCGCCTTGGCAGAATCTAGGGCACATATAATCACGATCCTAATTTCAGTTTCATAACCAGTGATCAACTGACTATCAGTAGCAATTCGAGATTAGACATCGAAGTTAAACGACCGTTCACTTGCACGGCTGCAAAGCTGCAAAATCCATCAAAATGTCTTTGAGCCGACAATGGCAGAAGCTCGATCGCTGGCTCAGCCAGGTCGCGGTAACCGGGTTTCTGAAGCCTAGAAACCTTCATTACGCGTGCGCACTTTCCGGGCCAATCGCGGGCGGATTTTTCATCTCTTGCTTCATCGCCTCGGGCTTCCTGCCGCCTATGCGCCCATGGTGGTCAGCAGAGCGATCGCTAGAGCACTACCAAGCGCACTTGACCGGGATGCACGTGGGCAGCGCTCTCATGATGTTCGCCGGCGCCTTCTTTATCCCGTTCTACTGCGTTGTCGCCGACCAGATGCAGCGCATGCCGAACATGCCTTGGATTCTGCCACAACTGCAACTCGCCTCTGGCACTGCATCTACGATCGGTTTCTTCCTTCCAGGGATGCAGCTCGCGGTAGCGGCATTCCGGAGAGATAGAGAACCCGCACTCCTCGAGCTCGCCAACGACTCCTTCTGGATATTTGCGATCATGCCCTTCTCATCCTTCTTTCCACTTTGCTGGAGCTGGGCGTACGCCATTCTTCTCGATACTCGGGAGAAGCCACTCTACCCGAAGTATATGGCGATCGGCAACTTCATTGTACCGTTCATGTTCCTTTGGTCCGCGGCAATTCACGCTACCCATTCGGGGCCCTTCGCTTGGAACGGGGGATTCGGGTTTTGGACACCGCTGGGGGTGTTCGGCCTGTTGTTTGTTGGGGATACCTACTTCTTGCTGAAGGCTATTCAAAAGGACTTTGCGGAGGAAGATACAAGTGGAATATTGTGTAACAGCATCCGAAGTGAGGCTCCGAAGAATGAGCCTTGATATGGATCATACCAGTACAAGGATATAATGATGAAGCTGGGCGTCTTGGCAGAGCAACCAGCTGAGAACCTGGCTCGGCGAACCGACACGATCTGACGGAATAGATTAGAAAGCTTAGATTGCAGCAACTTCTGTCTTATCCTGTAGAAATCTGAAGTACTATATGGAAACATCTTGCTATCTCTGTTGGCATCTCGGAATTGTAGTTGAAATCCCAACATGATCCTGTCCAATGTTGCGCAGAGAGAGATTTTGCAGTGTGTAAGAATAGATACTTTCCCCCTTCTACCAATAGTTTATGTACAGAAGTCTTAATTAGGAGGCAATGGAGCCCTGGAGGCACTCATAGAAGTATATGCAATCAACCACTCTAGCTGACGACTATGTAATGCAAAGAAGTCGAAGAGATTTACAGAATGCAAGCTAGAAATTAGCCTTGAACCCAAGATGTTACCTCTAATAAGTCTCTCTAACGTTTCTCGTCATATTTGTAGAACAGAGGCGGTGGCATAAAGCCTCTAGGGTCTTGGAGGGGCTTTCTCCCGCGCGGGATATCTATAGCTAGTGAGTTGGGTCTAGAGATGCTCATGAATACCCTGTGTATAGTTGTTCGAACAACACCATCCCCACACCTTATTGGTGCGCCTTGAAGGAAAGCTCGGGGTAGTTACGCTCTAGTCTATCTGAGGTGCGATTGGAACGGACTTGAACCCATGACCGGCGCACACATACACATATCCTAAAGAAGCACCAATCAATGTATAAGAAGGACAATGCAATGAAGGACTTGATATTCAATTCTAATTTGCGTGGACCTTGAATATCCGATACACAACTTGTAGATTGCCAGCCTCAGTGAGAGTGATCTTCCCCATACCAAGAAAGACTGTCTCGTTGACCCATGCAAGCTGCTCGCTCCTACTTTCGAGCACGGGTGACGTGTAATAATAACCTTCATGCCAATCCAGAGAGCTCTTTTCTCCCGCCCACAATGCCTTCATGGGTCCATGGAATGCGATTTTACCGCGATAGCTCACATCGCAGTTCAGCTGTGGCCCAGCAGCGCCTGGCTTCGTTGCGCATGAAACCCGAGCATCAATGTCTGCATAAGTCTCGTGCAGTCTCATCCAGTCTGTTCCACCTAACAAAGGAATCTCGATGGTTCCATCCGCGGATTTCAAAGATCCCTCGTACACTAGGCGGAGTGCGTCAGCAGCAGGTTTCAAACGGCGAGTCTCATGCCTTGGAAACTGACCATAAGCTGCGCTCAAATTTGAGAATGAGCTGCCTTCAGAAGCGAACCCAGGAGGTCCATTGATGGTCAGGTCAAAGGCATGTGTTAACCCAGGTGCCGCCATTGCGTAATCTTGCCGTCACTGCGTTCTATATTCGATGCGTGAAAGATGCTCTACGTGATCTGCACGAGGATTGGGGATATTCCTCGGCAGAAACCGATCTAAAGTGAAAGGCGATATATAACCTTATCCAGACTCCTCGCAACCCCGCGGACGCGTATATCTGAGCGGTCCATATGGCTTTACGTGTCATGCGAGTAGACCATTTGGAGGCCGGACAGACGACGTTTCGGACCTCTGATTCGGGCCGGGGCTCAAGGTGGGGCTCAATGCGGAGATCGCGGTGGGGATCAATGCGTTGACATTCCGAGATCTTCGGCACCACTCACTGCCCCGAATCTGTGGTGCTACTCGCGCTAAGACTACCAGCGTATCAAATGCTCGTTATAACTAAGATAATGAATGGAAATAGACAGACAATTACAGTCGAGGCCTCTGAGGTTGGCATTCATCCCTGGCGAACGAATTTGAACTTACAACACCATGGACTTCGTCAAATGCAGTACGGCGTCCGCTGTGGAGGTGGTCTTGCTCCATCGCCTCATACTGTTGCCTTTAGATACCTGGCCGAAAACTTTCATCTATTTGACGGTTCTGCAGTATGTTGTGACCAGACTGTTTTACATCTTCATATGGCCTTTCTATTTCTCGCCGCTGCGAAACGTTCCTGGCCCTCAGGTGAGATCCCTCTTCCGGTCTTTGAAGTTCGTCTGCTGACGATGTCAGGATGGGGTATTTCTTCTTGGACAGACTTTGAATCAGGTGAAGGCTCTACCCAGCGAACTTGAGACGAAGTGGATGAAACAGAATCCAGAGAGCCCCTTCATTCGTTACCTGTCGGTCTTGAACTCTGAAGTCTTGATGGTCAATAACGCCCAGGCCCAAAAGGCAGTACTCCAGACAAAGTGCTACTCGTTTGTGAAGCCAGGATACTGGAGACGGATTGTCGGAGAGATAGCGGGAATAGGGATCTTGTTCACGGAAGGACAGGAGCATAGACACCAGAGAAAGCTTTTGATTCGTAAGTCCCACTAACTGACCATGACGCACGCACATCCTCTAATCTATGGTCCGACCAGCACCTTTCTCATTTGGCAATATCAAGCGGCTACTCCCCTTCTTCGAACAAAAGGCCCGGGAGACATCTGCTATCATTTCAAAATCTCTGGATGAGGGCAAGAACATCATTGATGGTAGGTTCAGTCCTCGAAATTGCTTCACACACGCTTCCGCTGACAGCCAGTAGTCTCCGGTCTTCTCTCCAAGACAACATTAGACATTGTCGGGTTGGCTGCTCTTGGATATGAGCTGAATACCCTCTCGACTTCATCGCCATTGGCAATGAGCTACGAAAAGATCTTCGAGTGTGCCACGCCAGCGCAGCTGTTGATATCATTCATCCACCAATATGTCCCCATTCGTCCATTCCTACCGTTCAAAGCAAATAGGAACTATGTCAATGCCAATGCTGAAGTTCGACGCATTCTACGAGAGCACATTCGGCAGAGGAAGGCCGAGTACCGCCGCGGGGAAATCCATGGGGAAAAGGCCAGCCGGGACCTCCTCACTCTCATGATTGAAGAAAGTCAGGATGCCTGGTCCGAGGACGAGATGCTTGGATATGTAAGTCTCTCCCCATACCCGCAATCTACCCTGGTGCAGTAGGCTTACGTCACAATTTCTAGTTGTTGAACTTCATGTCTGCGTAAGTATAAGCAGAATTACCTGGCCCTCTTTATTTCATTGCTGACTGGATGATCTCGAAAAGTGGGCACGAAACGACGGCTGGCACTATGGTCTGGGCGCTCTATGCTATGACTCTGCACCCTGAGGTACAAGAACGCTTGAGAGCCGAGATCAAAGAAAAGATTACGTCACCAAATCCAAGTCAAAGTGACCTTGACAGCTTGGAATACTTCAAGAACTTTACGAATGAGGTGTTGCGATTTTACCCTCCTGGTATGCTCCTGACGCTCATGGACTGGCAAGTAACAGCAGACTAAGTTTTTACAGCCCCAAGATTTCCTCGAGAAGCAGCCGAAGATTTGAAAATCGAAGGAGTAGTGATACCCAAGGGAACAGCGATCGTGGTCGCGCCCGCTGCGCCCCAGTTCAACCCAAGTATCTGGGGCCCTACAGCAGACAAATTTGACCCTGACCGGTGGGACAACCTTCCAGAAGCGGCAAAAGATCCGTATGCCTTCCAGGCATTCTCGACCGGACCCCGAATCTGTATTGGGAAGTCTTTTGCCTTGCTAGAGTTCAAAGCGGTCATGACGGAGCTTATTCGCCAATTCAAGTTTGAAAACACGGGGCCTGTCGAGCCACAGAGGAGCGGTCCCAGCTTACGACCACTGAACGGAATGAGGCTCAAGATTACTCGAGTATCAGAGTGAAGCAGGAGTTTAGATCTAGATCATATGTAGTCATATGGATAGAAGTCAAGCATCTTGTATAGCAGTCATCACTCGTGGCATCCCGCGGTCCCAAGTAGCGGAGGCCATAGATGCATGAACCATGCCCATAATTTATGTTTGACCAAAAGTGATGATATCTCTATCATCAAATCTTGATCCATCCAAAGGCTGTTAGTTTTGATACTGTTCTATTGCTCTATCGGTCTAAAGACTACCAAGCTTGCAATCGTCCCTGACAGCTTACAGTAGATCACAATCAGCCTAGCTATCCTCTAGAAATGGCATGGGAGAGGACATCTGAACTGGTATAAAAGGCCTATCGTATTCATGAGAATCAAATTCTACTAAACTCAGCTGCCTGTCCAGATTACTTGTTGGCTACTCTATAGAAATGCTCCTTGGCTTGCTCTTTCTCCAAGTCCATCATCATTTCCACAGTCCAGTCCTCGTGAACATGGCCCTCGGGCAGGTTCTTGGAGACGAATGGAGTGCCATTCTTCACGCTATCGACAACTTCATCGAGGCGGTCATACGCGTACTGCTCAGCATCGAAATCGTACAGCCACATAGGCTGCGGCATTTTGAGAAACTCGGGGTTGGCAGCAACCATGTCCCAGTCCGTCTGATGCCATCTGTGCCGAGTCTCCCAGCCCATCCGTTGCGTCAAGCTTGTCCTTTCGTATCTGGCACACATTATTAGTACTTTAGATCCTTCAGATGATCAGCGAGTCTCACCTAAGCTTCTCGAATGCTTTGAATGCGGTGGATATCTCCTCAACACCAAGCTTGTCAACGAGGGCGCCGATCGTCCCAGCATCCTCAAAGGCCTGCGCGGCTCCCTGCCCGGAGGTAGGAAGGTGCGGGTGCGCTGCATCGCCGACCAGAGTGATGCGTCCGGTGCTAGATACCCACTGCCGGATCGGATCACGCCAGAGAAGCTTCCAGTCAATCAACTTGTCTCGCGGCACGGCTTTCATGGCGGCGACGATGACGGGATCCCATCCCTTGGAGATCTTCAGCATGTCATCCAAGTCTCCGGGGTTAGTCCACGATTCTTCAACTTCGTAGGTATCCTGCAGTGATCCGTTAGCAATGAACCTACAGCTTACGGGCAGCCGCGAAAGACCAACCTTGTGGGTGCAGAAGATGACCACCTGTCTCACTTTGGCAAGGATGAACAAGATGGCGTGCACGTCTGTGTCCAACCACACACGGAACATGTCTTCCTTCAGCTCCGTCAGTGGCTTGGTGAGCGGGTCATCAGCCAGGAGATCGAGTGGGAAGCAGGTGCGGTACACGGCAAAGCCACTGGTCCGCGGATGCTGCTGGATTCCAATGACATGCTTCCTCGCAAGGCTGTGGATGCCATCAGCTGCAACGACTCCATCGGCCTTGATCCTTTCATCGCCAATGACGATGCCGGCGCCGTCCTTCTCCTCAAAGTACTCTCTCACGCGCTCCCCAAAGCGGAACTCCACGCCAATCGAGCGCGCATACTCGAGAATGAGCCGCTGCAACAGTCCGCGATTGGAGTACAAGACCGGAAAGCCGCTGAACTCTGTCGGGAGAGGGGCATGGAGCAGGACTCTGCCAGTCTTGTCGAACATCTTCATGTCCTTGGGCTGGGCCGACTCGGCGACAGCTTGCTCCAGCACATTGCCCCAGTGAGACATAACGCGGGTGGCGTTGGAGCCGACCTGGATGATATCACCTGTCCAGCGATTAGAGAACTGCATGTCATGTCGTGGCTGTAAGATACGAAGTTGTGCCAACCTTGGGTGGTCATGTTCTTAGCTGCTTCGACGACCTGTACCTCGAAGCCTTTCCTTCGCAGCTCGATCGCGGTGGCCAGGCCGGCATAGCCTGCGCCGACCACGATGAAGCGACCTCTAGGCTTCTGGTCATTGCCGTTAGTGTTGGCAGGCATGGCGAGTGAGGATGTATGCAGGGGTGCGCTCTTCTTGGCAGACTGGACAATGAAGGTTGCTGGGTCTGGTTGTAGTACCAAATCCTAGTAAACATGATAGGGACTTTCTAGAAGAAGTATTCATTCACTTCTACATAAGCTAAGCCAAATTCACTTCCATTCTCAGACCGATACATTCGGAGCCGGGGGTCATGCGATTGGTACAACAGCCCGAGGGCCCACACATTCGTACCGGATCGGTAAGTCTGGGAGCACCTTGGTCTAGTGCCGGAGATAGAATGGCGTGTTTAGGGCTATCGGTGCCTGAAAATGGCGTGGCATGCTAGCTACAGACTGTCCCGAGGGGATTACACACCAGATGCTGGTGTGTAACTCTGTGTACGGCTATGTGACGCGGAAAACTGTGGCACATCCTCCATTGTGGTGTATAAAATCGTCATGGCGAATTCTTGCCTTGCTTTTAAGCAGTCAGACTGAATTCTCCAGCCACATTCAACAGCTCTGCCCAGAACATCACTAACACATCGACAATGGGGATCGACTTCAACCAGCAATCCGGCAAGGTGATCTCACCGAGCAAGCTCGCGCACGTCGTGCTACGCACAAACAACTTCGAGCGCATGGTACAATATTACAAGGACTTTCTGGGAGGCACGACGGTGTATGAGAACGGATTCATCGCCTTCCTCACCTACGATGACGAGCACCACCGTATCGCCATCGCCTCCGTCCCGGGCACAGCGGACAAGAATACAAAGTCGTGCGGCCTCGAGCACATCGCGTTCAGCTTCGACTCGCTGTCCGACCTGCTGCTCGCCTACCGGCAGCGCAAGAGCAAGGGCATCGAGCCCGTCTGGCCTGTCAACCACGGCCCCACAACTTCCATCTACTACCGAGACCCAGACGGCAACATGATCGAGACCCAGGTGGATAACTTTGAGAACCCGGATGACGCGACTGACTTCATGCGGTCCGAGAACTTTGCGGAGAACCCCGTGGGGACCGACTTTGACCCCGAGGACTTCATTGCGCGGTTGGAGAAGGGCGTTCCTGAGAAGGAATTACACAAGCGCGTCGAGATCGGTCCGAGAGGATTCCCCGATTTCGCTTGAATGGGGACGTTGCACATGAGAGCGTAGCTACCATGCTTGACCTAGTGTTATAGCAAAATGAACAAGTGTATGGCCTCCAACTGTCCGTAAAGAAATGCTCAACTCGCGCCGCCGGACCTGGAGAAATTGGGGTAGGAAATGTGGAGAGACCTTGAGTGTGGGGTTTGCCTAACCCGGCCGGTCCGAAATTTTGAAGGCGAGAATCGAGGGTTTCGGGCCGGAACCCAATCAGATGTTGGAAATGTGCCAGCCACTAGTAGTGTCTAGCCTCGTGTCGGTGACACTTGGTACAAATGGTACAAGACAAGGGCGATCCTTCACTCGATGGTAGAATCAACAAGGCCTCAATCTAGTCTTGGTATGGGAATCTGAGAATTGCACATTTTGCTTCAATCCTAGAACAAGTGATTAGGTATACCAAACAAAGAAAAACAAGACTCCAACATGGCCGTTGGCGAGTGGAAAGATGAGGTACGGACTCGACAAGGCACAAGAGCAAAACAGACAGCTGACTAGACCAGACTAACCTCACAACTGTCGAGGCCCTGCACAAGGATCTGAGCTATCCTCCCAGCGGTGTAAGCATCTGTCACTCTCTAACCCTCATATATGATAATACTGACCATCGACGCCAATGCACAGTACCACGACCCGGCCCTCGAGTCGACAGAGCAGGAGATCTTGCAGCACTACAAGGACTGGGCGTACTTTGCCAACTTCAGATTCAAGGTTGACGCGAACGAAGGTCACAAGTTCTACGACCTGGACCAGGTGCTCTACTACGATCTCATGGGCATTGTGACCCGCGGAAGCTTTGGCCCCCATTTCGACCGCATCGGGCCATATTTTGCCAACGCCCACATTGCGTACAAGGATCTCGAGGTGTACGCCACCTCGCCGACTTCGGGCTGGTCCAGCATGGTGCAGAGATACTGGGGCACTTCGCAGGACGGCGTTGACTTTGACTTTACCTTCCGCATTACGGGCATCTTGCAGAAGAAGGACGGCCAGTGGCGCTTCGTCCACGAGCACGTCTCGTTCCCTGTGGACATGAAGACGCGGCAGGCCGATTTCGCATGTGGCCTGGAGGCGAGCGTGGCGCTGTACATCGGCAAGGACCGAGAGCAAGCTGAGAAGGACGGCAAGGCGTATTAAGCCGTGTAGATAGCATAACGAGTCTCTGTGCCATTTCTTCAAGTCAGACCAAGTCTGCCTCTGTCTTGTTCAACTGAATCTGCACATTTCAACATGGAACTCGCGGGCTTGTCGTGCCAGTAAATACAATTCGTGCCGGTGTGTCAAAGACAAATAACGTTTGATTTCACTTTGCATCCTTTGGGCAGTTCGGGCCCGATGGTAAGGTGTGGGTGGAGATCATCCCCAGCTTTTCCCCGCACGAGACCTGATCGCTGGGAATCGTTCGCTTGTTTAGGCCATTCCCCGACTGGAACAAGTTAGTCAATGGGGTTACTCCTCAGCAGGTCAACGTAGTCAATGTGCTGCTGAGAGGGCCCAGCAATAGCTAGTTATATCCGAGATGACCACCCCCTCCCCCAGACCAGGAGCTCCGCTTCTTCCGCCCACACTCGCGCACTTCCCACGCTCCCTTGCAACTACCTGCAGTCGACCGATTACATACTCCAACCGTCCCCAAAAGGCTCACCTGGACTTACCTTGCCCTTTTCTTTAGGCGACCCGGAGCACTGACTGGCGGCAATGACCAACACGGCCGACATCAACCCAGCTAAGCGCCGCGCGATCGCTTGTCTCCATTGTAGGGAGAAGAAGGTCAAGTGTAAGCCTTGATCAACAGCCTCCCGAGAGAGCCGACCTGTCCGGCTAACAGACTGCATCCAGGTGACGGGTCTCGTCCTTGTGGCTATTGCGCGGTATGACTCCCCGAGCTTGCTCTCCCGAGGTCAAAGTCGATGTGCTCCGAGGACTGACACGTCTCACAGGCGCGGAGCGTAGACTGTGTATTCCCGTCAAAAACAATCCGGCGCAAGTACAAGAGTACGTTTAACACAGCTACTGTGCCCTTCTCAGTATGGAACTGGCGATCGAGGACTGACACCACGCGAAGGTCGGTTGCTGGCATCGTCTGGCGACTCCATCAGAGTGTATGCAGGACCGACACCTGCCGCTTCGAATAGATCCCCACAACAGCAGTCATCGGCGGCTCGTGAAGAAATCCGGATGGACAGCTTCAACGAGAGTTCGAGTGAAGGTCTCTTCATACCGATCTCCGAGATGGATCGTCGCGGTAGCATCGAGTCCTATCAGACTACACAGCACGGCGCGATGCCGGCTGAGAATCATTCACATTCTGTCTCCCCTGTATCAAACATGCTGCCAGACAGCAATTCGCCTATGGCTATGCCCACCATCATGTCACCGCCTGTAACAGCGTCTGGCACTGTACCGTTCACCGACTTCGGCTCGCTATGGGATATTGACCACGTCGAGACACGAACATCAATATCGAGCAATTCGACTGGGGCAGAGAGCCGCCACAGTGTTGACACAAGCGTCATTGAGCCCAATGTAGGTGTTTCCTCTTTCTTGTGGCAAATTGCAGATGAATGCTAATGAGACGCAATAGATGGCCAATGAATATCACGGTACATCTTCTCGACGGCTTTGCAATATGGCTGCTTTCGTCACTAACTTGGCATCTAGGGGCCACCTCAATTCTGGCTATCTGCTCTTCAGCAGCAATCGATTGGGTTACTCAGCAGACGCAGAACAAACAATATCCTCGCATAAGCTCCACCATGATGTCAATGATTGGGGAAGAACTGAAGCTACAAAACTGGTTCTCCAACCAGCGGGCGCCCGAGCCAGACTTCCAGACGGCATGGAGATACTATGAAGGTGAGATAAATATGCTTCGTCCTGCTTCAGATAGCTAAGACGCTGACGTTTGTTTCCGTTCAGCGTATTTCCAACAAGCTGATGCCAGCTTTCCTGTTCTACACCGCCCTTCCTTTGAGGCTCGTCTGCGTCAAACATTCACACAGCAGAGCCATGCCCAGGACGACCCGGCGTGGTACGCATTACGAAACACGGTCTATGCGGCAGGGAAGCGGCAACTACTCAGCAATGATTCGGAGCACCATAGCTTCTCGTACGTACAGGACCAGTGCTGGCCTTATTTCGAGAACGCCATGTCTGTGCATACCGAGTTGCTCTTCACTAGAGTCAGTATTATGGGTGTACAGGCCCTGATTGCGATGGTAAGAAGTCTCCGTGCTTTCGAATTTTGGGGAATGGTTATTGATCATCCCATTTTGTTCTCCCAACAGGCAATGTTTGTCGAGGGTCTTGGGAGCCCTTGCCTAGAGTACATGCTCTGCACGAGCGCGTCGCGACTTGCACAATCTCAGGGTTTGCATAGGCACCCGCCGAAGGACTGCAAGTTCACCGACGCACAAATCTCGCAGAGGAGTTTACTATTTTGGTCGATATACTGCTACGACAAGCACATATCTCTCCGGGCTGGAAGACCATCGGTAAGTCATGATTCAACCTAGATGAAACACAAACCAAGCTGATTTCGGTATCGTTATTTCCTACACATAGGCCATTGATGATCGAGATATAACGTGTTCAATCCCGCGATTTCCTGCATCCAAGGGACTTGAGGGAATCTTCATCTCCAAGGTCGTGGAACATGCGCGCCTGTCATCTGATATCACGGCTTGGATGTCTGTGTTCCGCAGCAAAAACATTCCCCTCGAGGAATCCATACGCCAGCTCCAAAAGCTTGACTCGCGCATGTCTCGCTGGGCCGAGTCACTTCCAGTCCCCCTCCGGCCCGGCTCGGACTTGAAAAGGTTCACAGCCGTCAAAGCAGGCCTGCATCCCAACCAGATTATTTACGTTCACTACGCTTACCACGGTGCTACCATCGTACTGAACTCTATGTTCTCCTGGCCGTGGCTGGCTCCCATAATGTCGGTTGGGAACGAGGCGCTTTATGAGAAGCAGGCCCTGAAAAGCACGCCCCTCGTCGTCAAGGCAGCGCGAGCAATCATCAACCTCACACACTACATTGAGATTGACTGCTCAACGCCCGTGTGGTAAGTTCCCTAAGATTGTATACTTCCTGTCGTCGTGAAATAAGCGAGCACTAACCATACCAGGCTATTCTTCTACTATCCATTCATGGCCTTTGTCAATCTGTTCGTTTACATCATCCGTTTTCCGAAGCTTTCCACGATCCAGATGGACCTGTCTCTCCTCGACGTCATCTCCGGATACTTTGGCCGTCTGGAGCTCGCAACTGGTGCAAAAAAGTCTTTCCCCTTCGTCCGCGACTTGGCACAATGTGCCCACGCAGTGGTAGCGCGGAGCCAGCCTGGGCTGTTGACCGCCGACCATGACCATGAAGGCCCAACAATCCAATCTGCTTCAGACACTGCCTATGAAAGCGCAAGGTTGTTTACCGAGACAGATGGAATTTCTGCGGATGGTCAGGTAGATCTCGACATGGTCCTGGATGGTGCTTCATCCGTATTTCCTGATTCTTTGGCGCATGTCACCTCGCATATCGTCGACCTCGATTTCAGTACTCATGACCCACTGCTTGGATTCATGGACACTGATTTGAGCTGGGGTATGCTCTCAGCTGTACCTAGGACAGACACCCTCGTTTCAGGCCCCTGAGATGTTCGTCATTCTCTGCTGTTAGGAAGTTTATCCAAACGACCGATAAGCAACTGTTGCGACGACAGCATGTATATCATTCAGCTTCTACATTATTACCTAATACCTCAGAACTGTAGACTGTAAAATCAAACGACAATGACTCAGCTATAAGATTGATCTACACTTGAGGACAATAAAGGAAATCGCTGGCAAAGTTTTGGGTGTGACATCAGTCTGAATGCTATTCAATGACAAAAAGCAAAGCCAGAGCTTGGTTTAGTTTGTTTAACAAATAGCAAAGCCGTCTTTCTGTTTAACATTCTTTTGTACAGTCATCCCTTTCAACCAAAGGTTCAATGAGTCAAATATATTCTGACAATCTGAGAATTTATAATATTGCCTCCCTCCCTTCTCTTCCCCAAAATTCATCAGACACATAATTACACGATTGCGATCTCATTATCTACACGTTCCTGCACGGATACAGTACTTGCGGCCAGTCTCATAGTCAGAACAATGAGTGACACGGACTCCAGTGACGTTACGTCCCGTTATCATCCTGACTGTCTCGAGATGGACCGGGGTCCAATAGAGCGTCTGATGTTTCTTAAAGAGTGAGTGTCATTAACTCCGCTATGAAGATCTTCATATAGGGAAGCTGACATAGCTCAAGACTCTTCTATTCAGGCGAAGGCAGTGACATTACAATCAAGTGCGAAGATCGAGAGTGGAGGTTGCACAAAGCCATACTCAGAGCTGGATCTCGATACTTTCGCGCAGCTTTCAATGAGCGACGATTCATTGTAAGAACATCGTTTCATTGAGAATTTCATAATAGTGATGTTAAGTACTTCATGACTAGGAATCCCGTTGCACAGAGATGGTGCTTGATGAGGTTAATCCGGAACATTTCGACTGGGTAGTGAAGTTTATTTACAGCCAAGAGGGTGCGTTCAAAACCCTCTGTTATAGGCCGAGGCGCAGAACTAAATCGCATTCCTTATTTAGTATCTCATGTCATGGGCCCAGCAGCTTCCTCTGATCTCCTAGGTTTCTTCCGTCTTTTCGATGCCGCAGATTACTTTGGCGTGGATATCCTTGCGGGCCTTGCTAAAGGCGAAATACAAACTCGACTCGATCGCCGCTGCGAACACGTGAAAAGCGAATACGCCCAGTACTATGAAAGTTACGGAGGCGAATGTTCTGCGTTGTTTCGGATCTTTTTCAATGACTGGTTTGGCAAAACCCTCTTCGAAGCTATCGACTTTGCATTCCGTCCGGGATCTCGACCGCATCCTCTGCGAGGATGCCTGGTCGACATCTTCAGCATTTCCAGGCTGCCACATAAGGGCTTACCGTCTAGACTGCCTTTGTTGGATGACAAGACCAGGAGTGAGATCCTGGAGAGGCCACGCTTCGCCGAGGAACTCAGACAAAACCGCCACTTGCACCCGGCATGTCGCAAAGCCATCTTTGGCTGGTGAGAGACGTCGACGGCACAGTTTGCATTGATGTTGGAGGGAGTACCAAGACGGAAAAAGGATCACTAGTGTTAGACATCTGTTGTATTGTATTATTAAGCTCCTATGAATGAAGATGGTCAATCTCAAATCTTGATTGTCGCGGCAAAGACACCTTGGCCACCACCGACATATATGACATTCTTGTCTGCATCAGTCCGTCCGAAGGCACAAGACGTAGAACCGCTGACCCGGGCAACAGCGGTCGGCTTTCCCACAGCAGGGTCTACCTCCACTACAGTACCACCGCTGTTTGTCGCCACGTAGATCTTGCCGTTGGGGCCGAAGCAGAGGTCGTCGCCCATGAGGTTTGTCCAGAGCGTTGTGACGGAGCCAGTGGGCTTGGCGGTCTCGGGGTCGACGCTGACCTTGTGGAAGCTGTTCTTGAAGATGTTGGTGTACCAGACCGTGCCATTGCTGTACTTTATGCCGTCGATACCAAAGGGGATGGCGCCCGACGGGGCCATGGTCGGGTCTTTCAACGCCTCGGAGTACTCCCCGGTGGAGATGCTGAACTTGTAAACGCTGCCCTTGCCGGCATCGGCCACCAACACCGTGTCGTCGTTGAATACAGCCAGTCCGTTCAGGTTGCTAGCCCCCGTAATCTGCTTGATGAGGGTCGACTTGGGGGATGCGCCAGTGAAGTCAACCTTGTAGATGCCCTTGCCGCCGATTACGGCAAACACGTCCGGAGAGACCTCGCCAATTCCGCTCAGACCTGTTGCGCCGGTCACAACAACTGCGGTGGAGCTCTTCTTGGCAACAGGGTCGACGGTGTACAGGTTGGCGCTATTCATGTTGGTAGCCAGGATCTGTCCATTAGAGCGCACGGCGACGTTCTCGATCGAGGCGAGCCGTACGACTTGTGTTGCTGCCGATTGCCGGGACTCTATGGGTGGCGCAGCAGCGCTGATGCCCGAGAGCAGCAGGCCGCAAAGAAGCTTCGATGGAGCGGAGATCATTGTGACGTTCGGCGTGATTCGTCTCAGCAAGACCGATGTATTTGAAAAGGGACCGGCGTTTCCTTGAATGACACGTATGTGGTCGAGACCAGTCGAAATAAATACCTGGCCCTGCCTCTCGGAGCGTCAAAACTTCCCCGCGAACCGGGGACAAGACCAAGACGGGTCAATCGAGTGTCAAATTTAGAAGTTATCGCTGGCTAAATTGAGAAGCTACAAACATAGAGCTGTTCTACGATGGGCAGTACGGAGGTAATTTGGCTAATGTCGATCCAGCAACGGCAGATCGCCCAGTACAACATCAGCATGTCGCGGTTCCCATCTGATTGAGGCTGAATGAAACCATTCGTCAAATCTAGCATGGAGCTTTCAGTATAGTCGATCTTGTAGGGTAACGAGCTTGAAATGGTGTTTAAATATGGACTGAAGAGTTGAGAGACGAGCTAACGAGTTTTGAAATCTTGTTGGACATGTTAGGAAAGAACAACCACGATCCTCTGTTTCCTAAATCCCTACTACCAGACATCAACTTTGGCAATGTTCGCAAGCAGGTGGGTCATCGTTGCGATCTCGCGGAGCTGGCTCAACAAGGCTTGCTGTGCTGGTCGAACATTCGCTTGCTCCAATTCCTGATCAATCACCAATCATACATTAGTAAGCTTCATCTAGTATGCGGACTTAGTACTGACCTTCTGATCCTTAAAGCTTTCGAGCACCACGATCTCGTTGTCTTCGGAATTCAGATTCACGCCAAAGACAGCGCGAGAGCCCAGAGTAGGTTTGGCTAAGGACTTGACCCTGTCTAGTAGGCCAGCTAGATCGTTGCCGCTTTTGGGACTAAGTAGGATCAATCCCAATGCCGTGTCGTCACCGACGCTTTCTAGACCACTACTTGTTTCGAAAAGCTTGAGCGTGGGTGGTGCGGTGACGCCATGCTTTACCTTGTCTTTGAACAAGGCGAACTCTGGGGATGCAAGGAAATTGTAAAAGGCAGACGCCTTTGGATACTCTAAAGAGGTAATTAGTATTGCCATCAATATCAGCAGTTCGTTGTCACATACCAACAAGGAGAGTGCCTCTGTTCTTTTCGGACACATCAACATCGTTGTCTGTCGTGATGGTACCGCGCCGCATGCCTAGAATGCCTACGGCACGTAACTGTTCGAGAAGATAAGGAAAAGGCTTTGTCTCCAGCTCGTCTAATTTCACACCTTCCTTGAAGTGTGGAAACACAATTTCAATGATGGCCATGACTGGATAATAGTTGAAATAGTTTGAAAATTCAATGGATGTTGGAATTGCAATGGACACAATGGAGAAGGCTGCTTGACACACGAGTTGAGAGAGGATATATATATATAGTATTTTTATAGTACATGAATCTTCAAGAAGTCTTTATTTCACTCGTGACCACGAATACTGGCTTGGACGGACCTTCATCAAGGCCGACGGGGGGATTAATAATGGTCGTCACCCTCATGGTGGAGTTGCGGAGGCTAGACCAAATCGAGTTCAGCATCTGACTGGCGATTTGCGGGATCTAAACCGGATTCGATTTGAACTCCACGGAAGTCCATACACGAGGACCTGCCTCCTACTCCGTATCATTTTCGTCGAACTTTTTGACCCGCAAGATGGGATGGATGGACAATTTCTTGAAACGAATTTATCAACTCAGAAGCAGTTCATTCGGCAGACAGATATGATCTCCCGACAGCGGTCCTGTGTACACTGCGTAAATGCGAAGCGCAGATGTATCCCAAGGTTGCCAAAATGCTCCCGGTGCGTCCGCCGGGACTTGCCCTGCTCCTACAAGAATGAGCCCCTTGCTGCAAAAGATGATTACACATGGAAAATGGTCACCCCCACTGTCTCGGCAAACGCCGTTGCAGAGACACAACACCTTGGCGAATCATCGGTGCGGGTTGCAAAGTTTTCAGGCAATCCAGGGATCCGGAGCTTGAAGGGAGCGCCCGAGTTCATTCAACAAGCCACTTTAGGTCCAAGCGTACCTTACCCGGAAGGCTTTCCGCCTTCGGATCTCACTATTGTCGTCTTAAAGACACCAGAGTTGAGATTCCTCGTGCGCAAAATCAGCTATTGGCCCTCCACATTCGTCAGTTGTCTTGAAGCTCCCTTCATCTATCCGTCGACCAAATATGCATCCTCACCAATGCCATCGCCGATGCAAAAGGCCTTCCTCGCATGCACGGGTTACGCATCAAGGACACCTACCAATAACAGCCTTGTGCTGAGCATAGTCGAGAGCACTGTCAACGATTTCCTCCGACAACCTCCTTGCCTTTTGTCATATGATGAACACATCGAAACGTTGCAGGCGCTCTTACTACTACACACTATCCAGTTATGGGATGGAGACGTAAGGCAACGGGCACAAGCCGAATCCCAATCGCAGTTGATTGAAGAGTGGGCTGTCCAACTGCATCTGCGGGTAACTTCCAGCGCAAACTTGCTCCCTGACGCAGTCTGGAGCATGGTGCACGAGAACGCTAGAAGATCTATCTTGATGACGTTACTATCTCAGGCAGTCTATGAAGTCACTAAAGTTGGCTTTTGCTCATACGTGCCGCGAATGGTAGATCTATCATTCACGCATGGTCTGCACGATCTAGAGCTAAAGCAGAATCCACCGGGATCCTTGAAGACAATCGGTGGATTAGTTACTTATGGAGACTTCACTACGGAATGGAAGAGGGCATCCCGACTGCGAGGTACGAACAGCGGAAGTACCCGGGTGTTGGACGAGTTCACGAAGATGCTGCTCATTCCATGCGTGGGCTTATCTGCGGACATCAATTAGAGAGCTTTTGTGCAATGGAGGATATACGACTCAGTCCGGCTGTTGTAAGCCGTTCATGGTTTCTGAACAACAAATTCAACTCAGTTTTGCAATCTCACTTGCAACTATTCTTTTACCCCGCCACCCTTGAATAAAGCAACCTGTCATGTGTCTACGTGGGGGGCGGCGATGCGAGCGAGGCAGAGGAAGGTGCACGTTCTAGCAGAAAAGAAAAGAGTGGCTCTTGGACCCCAACTGAAGGAGTCCAACCACAGAGTGCATCAATACCATTCTGCATTGTTGGGTAGACTCCATTCTCCGTGCTCGGGCGGCAATGCAGGTGTTGGCAAAGACGGCATGAGCAATGACACACCGTCAGATATGAGGATTCTTGGTGAAGCAATCCCAGGGCAAAGGTAGCATGGAACCCTGCTGCTGCCAGAAGACACCGCCTTTAAGCTTTCACCTAAACCAGCTCCTTCGTATCTCCGTGCTGGATGCGATGTGAATGCCCACAGGGTGAGCTTTCATTGTAAAAGCCATGGACTTAGGAGCCATGGGATTGCCCGAGAGGCCAATTCCCTCGAAGAATCTCCTCCATCGTCCAAAAGAGCACAGCACAGATGTTGCGCATGGGATTGAACTTGCTCGCCCGGCACGCATTTCCACACCTTTCGAGAGACGTGTCCGCCGGTCGTGCATAACCTAATCAAGAAAAAGTGTCTGACTGGGCCCGACTTGGATAGATGGCCGCTACTGTGGTGTTGGGGTGCGTGGCGAAGGTAAACAGAATGCCTTGCGTAGCTGCTGGTATTCCATTAAAGAATAAGGGCCTGGTTTCTGCCAGGCAAAAGTTGGATTTTTGCAGGTTCTTACCCATTCTTCCAAGTACTCTGGCTAGGGTCTCTTCCGACGTATATCAGAGGAATGGGTAGCCTAATTCTAGCCTACACTAGGACAAGATGTAATGTATCGGTCTGCATTTTGAAGTCAACTCACTAGCCAGTAATGCCCGAATCATGGGCGTCATGTATGCGAGTTTGATGACCTGCTTGTGATTGAAAAGTGCCTTGGTTACGGAGTAGGCTATCGTGAAGGCAGTTATGACAACCTTCGTTTTCCATCCACATCAATCTAGCGGGCGACAAGGTAGAAACTTCCAGTGTCTCAAATATCGGTAAATGCTGTTAGGTCTTAGATTAGCCCCCAATTGTTAAGAATCCGTGATCACACTAATTTCTGCAGTCAGGCAGCGATTAGCTCAGCTACACGTCGATGGTATCCAATTATGTAGATTCTTCTAGGGTCTACGCTGATGTTCGTATTCAGCTTACCCGCTCTCGATAGGCTAACAATCGAGACAATTGGGGGCGGAAGGGGCCAGGCTGTGTCTCCAGGGCCGTGAATATTTAAATTCGGTCGCAGCACTTGCCAGAGAGGTCTTGCAGAGGTTCTGTAAAGGTAGAACTCTCCGCCTGAACCTCCATTACACGCATAATGGCACAACTTCAAGGCAAAAAGGCACCGGCTGACGCCTTCTCCTTCGGAAAGGCGAAGGACACTTACAAGACTGTCGATAAGGAAGTCGCTAAGCTAGTCAAAAATTTCGAACTTCTCTCCGAGGACCCGACTATACGGGGCACAAGCGGTTACGACAAGGCCAAGAAGACACGCCAATTGGTCGCCGACTCCCGCCAAGAACTTGGAGATCTGTGCAAGTCCTTGGATTCGATGTGGGAGAAGGACCCGAGCCAGTGCGTGCAAGACACGATGGAGGGTGAAAGCTTAAATGCAACACCTGTGCTGAAGCCGGCGTACCAGAAGAAGGTCGCCGAGGCTGTCAAGAAGACTGCCGAGCTAGGAGGGCACTGCCAGCAGCTCGGGCTCAACGCGAAATCAATTGAGGAGAGTCTAGATACCCAGAAGAAGCTCAAGATGTGGAAGTTGCAGCATCCCGTGGCCTTCGCGGCGCTGTCGACCTTGATCAAAGCTGGCACCAAAGGCATCATTGATGTGGGGGATCTAGTTTAATGTCAGTGCTACCCATTGTCCCTGCCACAGCTTGTGGGTTTACTGACACCTTCTCTCGCTAGTAGCGTTGTCCAGCGACTCTAGAACCTTTTTCTCTTTTAGTTGTACCGTTTTGTTACTCGAAGAAGCCGCACCAAACCCTACAGAGTTGGCAAGAAGCAGGATGATGACATGGGCTTGAGCAGCTTGGAACTTGTGATTGTCACGAAGACTTATCATTCAGGCTTAAAATACCACTGAAATTATTAGTAATATAATTGTGTGTCTTTCTCTTACGGGCATAAGTATCCATTATCAATCGTTTTGACTACACAGGTTCAACTGAATAGCAGATGTGCCCAATGTCCAGCTCACCATTTGACAGGGACACGCCGGACGGGCGGGCCTTCACTAGTTCTTGTTTGATCTTTGACAGACCTGGCATGAAAGTCTCAGCCATAAAGGACCCAGATCGGAGTGTGTTCTTGGCATAAGCTTGATGGACCCACGGGTGCTCGCCTCAGCCACCCAGGACTTTGAGATAAAGACCGTCGGACACTGCGCACGAGATGGCAATAGGGAACTATTCCGAATCAAATGACGCGCCGAGATGCTTTGCACATTTTATCTAGCTGGGGATCCCTGCTCCCAGTGCTGTTGCAGTCGAGGCAGTTGTGGCTCAGCGGCAATTTGAACATCGACACGAAGACTCAGGTCATCATTTGATGGTCCTGTTGCTTCCGTCCCACGGCAGCAAGTTATAAAACAGCGAAGGAGGCACTGACCATTGCTACAGATACTTCTCCCGGCAACGAAAAAATAAGAGCAGAAGCACTTCTTCACCATGTCGTCAATCAGAGCTTTGGGCATAGCATTCCTCACATGCCTCACCACAGTCTCCTCGAGCTTCACCATGCGGGTTGCGCATCAACAGCGCGGCATCCTCACCCTTGATTTCGACCCTACTAAGCCAGCCAACTCGAGCATTCGAGTCCTCAGCACCACAGAAGCTGGATACAAGCCAGGCTGGCTACATGCACGAGGCGACAAGTTATTTTCCATCTCCAGGAAGCATTTCCCCGACAACACATCAGACAGCGCGGGCGTCTACTCCTTTCAGAAGATGCCTGGTGGGCAGATAAGTTTCATTGACAGCAAGAGCTCGCATGGCGATGGCGGCGTCTATGTCGATATCTCTCCAGATGGCAAGACCTTGGCGTCGGCAAACATGTACGTTCGACCGCCCTTTAAGAACTTCGTCCTTGTAACTAATGAAGCATGTGCCATCTTCCAGTGATGGATCTACTGTCTCGGTCTTTCCACTCAGTCCCGACGGCTATATCGGCGAAGCAACACATGTTTTCAAGTACAACCTTACACACCCCGGCCCGGGAACGGGCGACTCTCAACAAATTGCAAACCCGCATGAGGCTGTATTCAGTCCACACGGCGACCTCCTAGCTGTTCCTGATAGAGGCTCCGATCGAGTGTACCTTTACCAGGTGCACAGTACTGGCCAAGTGGAGCTAATCAGAAACATGACGCTCGCTCTGGGGACTGGACCGCGCCATATCCTCTTCTCACCACTCAGCCGAACTAAGAATCTCATGTATCTTGTCTCCGAGATAGACAACACCATCAATGTGTTCTCACTTGACCACCCGAGCCTATCTTGTGGCAACTACAGGTCTGACCTCAACGAAACTCTCAAGATCACGCACCTTCAAGTCGTTTCCACTCTGAACAGCAGTGATCAGCGAACCAAGCCGCAGAACATAGACCTAGCTTCGGAGATTGCTCTTTCTAACGATGGCCGCTTTCTTTACGTGTCCAACCGCAATACTGAGTCTTTGGACGATATCGACACCCTCGCCATTTACGCTGTTGCTGCAAACGATCCCCAGCCTCTGCGATTCCTCGGCCTCAACAGCACCCACGGCAAGATTCCCAGACATTTCTCGCTCTCTAGCGACCCTCGAAATGGATTCATTGCAGTAGCAAATCAAGTTACGAATGACTTGCACATTATGGAACGCGACACGAAGAGTGGTTTTCTGGGCCGCATCGCTGGGCAAGTCAGCTTTGGGGACGTCGATCTTTCGACTCAACTAGGGCCTATGGCAGTTATTTGGGACTAAAGGAGATAAAAGCCTTGGACGCGGAGTTTGCAAGTGCATGTATCACTATCAGCTCGTCCAATTAACACGGGGAACTTGAGCTGCTTACCCCCCTCGTTTTCTCGATTGAGAAAGATCTTGTACTATTCGACTTGAGTGACTGGTGAATTCTAAGAACCAGGCTGGCTTAGTCCAGATAGGGAAATAGATCTTTACGAACACCCCATGTGCTCGTGCATGGGATTGGGAGCTGAACATCTGGCCCCCAACTTCGACCACCTGCTCTTTCTTCGGACAGAGCATCATTGGCACAGATGGATGCTGCATGGTGTATCCCTGTCGATTAGCTAGTGAGAACAATCAGTCCAGTCGAAGATGCCCAGTCGTAATCTCAGCCTCATTTAAATGCAAGATAGGACATCTTCTTCTCACCCACTTTTCTTGCATCCTCGAACCCTTGAGGCGTTATTTTGCGAATGCGCGAAACCGACTCGATCATCTGGCAGAATGAGACTCATAGACCTCAGGAAACGGTCAATAATGCCGATGACTTGGGCTCAGAGGCTGGTTAAGGCTCTACAGGATGCTATTGGGAGTATCGCCAGAGCTGCTAGGCTTGTGCGCGACACTTCAACATCTTACTGCCGCTCCATCGGCCTCGCGATACTGGTCACGACTTTCGGGGAAGAAAAGGCTAAAGTCCTTCTTCGGCGCTCGCGACTCACAGCGTTGGCCCGATCCGGAGTCCACGTCCTTCCCTCGCTGGCTTCCCTCGTCATCATCACGATCAATCTCATGACACTCTACATCGGGGAGGAGCTGGTCGGGGTGAGTGGGCAGGATGATCTCAAGCTAGCCGTATTGCAAGTTTGTGCAAAGGCCCAGGTATAATCCCTAGCGGTGCCTTGACTCTGTATGATTCTTGGCTGAGCAACCCCGGAACCACAGGAACTACTTATTGTAGGCAGCTTGGCCACTATCATATTTGATACTCTGCGCCACCGCCTGGTCACGGATCGTGGTGTACCGCTGGGCCTGCTGGGAAGCGGGTTCGCGTTCACCCAGGTCAGGTATTGCAAATTCCAGTCCGAGGTCATGCACATCTACTGAGATCAGGACCAATAGCTTCTTCTGGTCTACTGACTTCCTCGGTTCTCTGGTCTACCGCGACTCATGTCTACTTCGCAAACTCTTCTTCATCGGTCTCTTGCTCGTCTCCGGCGGCATCGCTGTCCTTGCCGGTCCCGCGACGGCCGTGTTGATGATCCCTCGACCGATGGATTGGCCAATGGGCGGGGCTCACATCTGGCTCAATGGCGAGTAAACCCCCAAAGCTTCTCGTTGTCTATGGCAAGAGAAAAAAGTCTAACGCTTCTCGTGCCATCAGGTTCTAAAGAAGAGATGTGGCCAACAACGCTCAACAGCTCATCCCTCAACGGCTACGACTGCTCAACCAACACCTCCAAGTTCTTCGACCCGGTCTGCCCTTCGTCCGGCTACAAGGCGACGTACGACCACGTCGACGTCTGGCACGCCCTGCCGGCCAACTGGCTCGGCGACTTCGACCTCACCGACACAAAGATGCGCAAGTCGGTCCAGTACCGCCTCCGCCGACCGGACTACCACGGCGCGCACGGTGCGACCGTCCGCTTCATCGACGACAGCTGGGCCGCCACCGTGCACGCGCCCGCCGCGAACATGCTCCTCGCCGCGCGGTCGCTGTGGCTCGACGCCGTCTACTTCGCCGTCGAGCACGCCCGGTGGCCGCGCGTCTCGCCGTTCGCCTGGATTGCGTCCTACCCGCTCACGCAGATCCACCGGGTGCAGGCGGACCTGCCGCTCGTGCGCGTGCGGTGCGACACCAGGGTCACGCAGCTGAGCAGTAGTCTTAGCGAGAGTTGGTCCAACATATCGTTTCCGCTCGTGCCTGTGAACGATCACGCGCAGAGCGACAGGGGGAGATTCGAGGTCCTCGGGCCGATCAATAAGGGACGCCTGCGTAGCAGGATTGCGAGCGCTGGTCCGAAAAGAAGGGGTCACTTCCTCGCTGTGCCGTTGATGTTTGAGGTTGGCACCAAGAACGAGAAGCAGGGGATTGCCGTGCTCTGGCCGACGGTCCGACCCAATGGTACCCTGACGGGTATGTGGACAGCCAGAGGATGCACGCATCTCAGCGGCTGGGCAGAAGGGAGCATAGTTGTCAACTTTGGCGGCAATACACAGATCTACGACTTTGAGAGGGACCAGGGTGGCCCACGCATGGAGATCGACAAGCTGTTGCATGACTGGGGGTGGAGCTACTTCTTGCCTCACGATGACGGAACTTGGAGGAAGATATTCGTCGACACTTCGTGGTGGGATATCGCACTGCCAACATTAGACGGATACAACCTAGACAGTCGACAGAACCTACCCGCAAACAGCACAACTTTAGAGAGCGTGCTTGCAGCAGCCCTTCACAAAGACGAGTTCGCTGACGGCAAGAAGGAGGAAGTCGCCATCATGACCGAATTGATTATCTCCACTCTCCTTGTCGACACCATCTCTCGAGTGTCCTCGCACCGTATGCTCAACTACAGCGCATCCCTGGAGCCTGAGCTTTCCAAGCCCTGGTCGTGGGCGCGCACTCGCGAGTACATCATCGCGGGAAGGGATCCCACGGTCACGATGCCCAAGCCATCGTCCGGAGCCGCCACACCGATGACGATGCGCGCGTACTTCCACGGATTCGTGATCGCTGCAAACGGGTGGTTTGACTATTTCAGCATCGTCCTGCTGGTTCTGCACGCCGTCATGGCCTTGGCGTTCACCATCAAGACTGTGGTCTTCAGCCCGCTCACGGGTGATGCCTGGGAGACTATCCCCGAGATGTTGGCCCTGGCGCAGAACTCGCCCCCTCCGAGAGACGATGTGCTGGACAACACCTGCGCGGGGGTCCGTAAATGGGGCACGTCTGCGGTCATGGCATGGGTGGAGGATTGTAGTGCCCCTGCTACTTCTGGAAGTCCGAAGGAAGAGCTGAAACTGACGTTTGGGAAGAAGGTCGGAACTAGAAGGACATGTGCAACGTATAGTATGCCGGATAGGGCGTACGGGAAGAGGCAAGCGAATGTGAGATCTGACTAGCAGAGGAATGCATCTTGAGAACACAAGGAGGTCTATCGTGGTCGGTAGTAGCTTGAATCCCCGAGTGGCTGTGCGCAAGTGATCACGGTGGGTTCCTCGAATCCTAGAGTTTGCGCCAAAGGCGGCTCCTCGACAGGGCCAGAATTGTACAAGTCTCTGACTGTGACGTCGGGGGAGGGAGGTGAGTCGAGGTCGAAAAGACCGAGGCTTCTGTTGCGAGGCACACGCGAATTCGGTTCCAACGAGTTCGAATCTTCACGGTGGATGATACAGTTGTGTATCTGATAAGTTCGTGCGATGGTCATCGAGGTGCGTCGGGAGTATTTGCATGCAATTGATGGTCTGGAGACGAATTAGCTGCACAAAAACAACCTTCCTGCGTCCACCAACTAAACCAGCCCTCCTCAGTCATTCGCAAAGGAAGAGAGCGGCCTTTCCTATAAGCCTTGCAGCTTTTCCACCAAGTCAATGACAAAAAAGCAGCAAGAGTGTTGTATCCTCTAGTATTTGTCGAAACACCGGATATGTACACAGGACTTCGGGTCCTCATCGTCCAGATGGTATCACCAACTCCAGCCGTCTAGTTGCTCCTCGCGCCGCCCTTTGCTTCCCTCAGCTCGTTCATCTTGGCCACTCGCTTCTTGAACTCGACGTATTGGCACTTCTCGTAGCTGTGCCTCTCGTCCTAAAGGATAGCAATCGGGTCAGTCTCGTCGCGGCGGGCTCGGGAGTTTGTCCCGGCCTCGAAGCAGCTCCGGCCGCTGCGCAGGCACTCTCGGCACATACCTCACACTTCCATGGGAGATAGTAGGTCTCGAATCGGCATCGATTGAGGGGGATCAGGAGGTTGGCGCAGCTGTCACGGTACTGGATGGGCAGCTTCGCATCCCGCATCTCTTCGCGGGTCGCTTCTGTTGATTCCGGATCAGTCAGTCAGTGCATGCTGGACGGCCTGAGGGCGGGGAAAAGTGGTGTACGTACGCCGCGGCGCATCGGTAACTGCGTGCCCCATGTTGGTATGCTGATTGAAGCGACTGGAAACTTCAATTGCGATCTGGTGAGCGAGTTTGAAATGGCTTGTTTGCCGTTGGAGGAGAGTCGAGAAAGGCACCACACCTCGGATCTGCAGGTGTGGGTCTAGTCTACACGTGATGCAGCACGTGCTATCGTCGGGTGTGCCTCGAGACCAGGGCGAATCGTCGCTTCTTTCCCTTCCACTACAATTACCTCGCTTCAAATCAGCAAAGACATTGAATGTTATGGAGGATATCCCGAAATCAACTTGCATTCCCAGAAATGTCCCTTTCATACCGGTCTGAACGTTGCTGCGGCCTTCACCAACATGCACACAATGATCCTTATCTCGGGGTGTAGCGTCAAAATACCCGGATCCCCACCCGGCACCACCACCTCCAAGCAAGTGTACATGTAGTTGCGTCGCTCTAGTCACCATCCTCCACCCCGTCTCACCTGGACTGGTGAACTATCCAAAATAATACCAGAAGATGAATCATGACTACCTATACTCCAGGGACTGCCCTACAGTACAGTAATACCTTTGACGCGTCGGACGAGCCTCCAACTAAGCGTCCTAAGACGCTTGCTTGCCAGCGATGTCGGCGGAGAAAGGTGAGCTAGCCGACCTTATCTTTAGCCGCCGGGCGCGAGACTTGAGCTGATTCCATATCTAGCAAAAATGCGACGATGAACGGCCGTGTGCCAATTGTACCAGGTCGGGGGAGGAGTGCCATGAAGCACCATCACGCCCGTACTGGCCTCAACCTGCTAGGTGAGAGTG
Organism: Thyridium curvatum; assembly: GCF_004353045.1. Classification (NCBI taxonomy): domain Eukaryota; kingdom Fungi; phylum Ascomycota; class Sordariomycetes; order Thyridiales; family Thyridiaceae; genus Thyridium; species Thyridium curvatum. Next base: position 298,792 of record NW_022156764.1, read on the forward strand.
AAGCTACCCATAAGAATGTGGGTGGCCACTGACCGTCTTCCAGTACTTCAACGAATGGGTTACATCCGCCTCTTGCTCTACTCGGGGATATAGCGTCGCTCGAAGAGAGAGTATCTCATCTGGAGAAGAGCAGAGTTCCGGAAACCGACCTTCGGAATGCAGGCTTTCCCAGCTCACAACAAGTGCATTCGCAAGCTGAACCAGAAAGAGAGAGAAGCAGACCAGTGTTTCCAAGTTTGTCCACGCCGGATGTCACCCCGGCCCGCACCTCGGCGGCAATCGGCATGCTACCTATTAGCCTTCACGATCCTCTTTCGCAAGTTTATCTTACGTCTCAGTCTGCCATGCATCCACCCCTACCAGAACTTCCGTCTCTTGAACAATCTGGTGAAGACATGCTCTTCCAGTCCTACTATGAGAGAGTTCAAACACGCTATCCATTTCTCCAGTTGGAACCAATCAGAGATATCAGCAGGAGGAAGCAGGATATGACCCTAGCCTTCTTTGCAAACATGATATTCTCTATCAGTCTTCTTCTTGGCAAGACGGGTGAGTTCCAGCTGTCCCAAGCTCGCCAAGAAGATTTCTACCAGGTCGCCATCTCACGATACTTGCCGCACATGTTCTCGCTGCCGGATCGTGTCCTCCACATCCAGGCCTACCTGCTCCTAGCTATGCATGCGCTGTACTCGCCCTCCACAGAGAGGCTCGTCTCGATCACGTCAACGGCGATGCGTTACTGCGTCATGGCGCAACTGCATCTGGCAGACGCGGAACCAAGAGCGGCCGACGTTGCGGCGAAGGTCGGAATTCAGCTAAGACGACGAGTGTTCTGGTCCGCTTATGCTCTCGATCGGGCTGTCAGCACCATGTTCCATCTGCCATTCTGCATTCCTGACTACCAGATCACAACCAAGATGTATGCAAATGTCGACGATGCCGACTTGTACCGGCGTTGTGAGGCGGCCTTTCCGGACGACCCGCACAGCCAGCCCTCCTACACAAACATCTCTGCAGCACTACACATCGTATACTGCAGGCAGATCCAGTCGGAAATACTCAACACCACTCTGCATCGAGACTTTGAGAAGGACTTCGACCGTCTGCCTAGCTGGCGCCGCCACATCCTAGAGAAGTTGGACAGGTGGAAGTCTCTCTGCCACCGATACACAGAAGACGGAGCGAGGCTGTCGCTGGTGCACGAGGAGTGGTTACATATCGTATACAACTACAGCCTTCTCATGCTCTACCAGCCAAACAGGCAGACAGCCGGTGGTCCTGCGGGAGACTGGACAGTCAAAGCATGTGTGCAAACCATTTTGATCTTTCGCAAGTTTCAAAGAGAATCAGCGATCAGCGAAGCTTGGATGGGCTTGATAGCCCAGTTCAAAAGTGGCGTTGCCCTACTCTATTGCTTCTGGGCGACACAGGGCCTATCACGGTCAGCAGCCTTTGACCCATCTGAGGTGTCGGAAGCAGTCCGGTGCTGCAGTATAGTACTGTCTCTCCTTGCAGAGAGATGGCACTCTACCAAGGTGCTCAGAGACGCGTTTGACATCCTGGCACGCGAAGTACCCCTCGTCAACTTCGTGGCGAGTCCGAGTCTGCGGCCAAAGAGGATACGGCCCGAGTCCTCCCAGAAGCTACTCTCTTTGCTATCAGAGATCGAGGCTATCGTCGTGCATCGCGATACACTTCGGATGATTAGAGAGATGGCCACTGAGGCATTTCCAGTCAGCCACCACCAGCAAGCCAGCACACTGCAGTTAACCCAAGATGCGATCAATAATGATCCGTCCAACCAGATTTTGGAGAGCGACGAGTCTCCGATGGGCACTGCAATCACTGGCGATCTGTTTCAGCCAGTCACTCCACACTTCTTCACCCTCGACACTTCAAACCTCGAGCCTGACGATTTTGATTACGCAGCGCTGGGATTCCCGGGCCTCTTCGACCCAACGATATGATACCACTCTTCTTCACGTCTTGATATCTTGACAACCATCAACCAGAATAGTGTGAACAATCAATCTTTTAAGTATGCAATGAAATTTGTCTATGATGGTCTCGTCTAAGCTACCTCAGTGATCTCATCGCCATCTACCACATCAAAGAAGGCGTCTGCCAGATACCCCCCGCGCGACGTGGGCTTACCATACTTGTCAGTCGCCATGCCCTCGATGGCCGGCTTGGCCACGTTGCGCATGTAACCCGCAATCCCTTCCTTCTTGAACATCTCGGCGAACTGCTTGGCGTGCAGGCTGAGGCCCTGCGTCGCCCAGATGGGCTGCACCTGCCAGACCACGCCCTGCTTGGCGATGTCGGCAGGGAAGGTCTCGACCTCCTGCTCCGTGTAACCCGCCTTGACGAAGTCGTAGGCGCCCGTGTAGCCGAAAGCGAACAGGCGGTTCGGGAAGACCTTGCGGACCCCGGAGTGGAAGTCCTCCATATCCTTCTTGTCTGGTCCCCGGCAGTGTCAGCGCGTCGTTCAGCGTTTTGGGGGATTGACGACGATGAAACACTTACTGGGCTTGTCCTGTCGACTCCACGTCACGTCGCCGAGCGGAGCAGCTAGGACGGCGCGGTCGATGACAGCTTGCGTACACCACTGCCACATGTACTGGCCGCGCGGCAGTCGGGGTAGCTCCCAGTCAAACATAATGTCCTTGCCGGTGATCTTCCTGGCGATGGCCCTCCGGTCCTGCAGCGCGATGATCTTGCCCTTGACCTCGGCCTCGTAGCTCTTGTATTGGTCTTCCGAGTCGGCCTGGGACTTTACGGCATCGTCGAATGTCATTAGACCCGCCGATGCCTTCCACTCTTTCTTGACGGCCAGGTAGTCCCTGCCAGACTCGCGGCCCGTGGCGAGAGCCTGCAGGAAAGAAGGGACAACTTTGGTCGCGCCGAGGACGTAGGGGTGATCGCGCGGGTCGACGACGCTGTTGATGAACTCTGCGTTGTCACTGTCGCAGCGGCAGAGAAGCATGGTGTCTGCCCTGCGGTAGGGTGTTAGCTACTCACGCTCTTTATCTTCCAGCATCATGCAAGGGGGAAGGTAATACCCCATGATATCAAACGTCATCCGCACAGTCGTGAGCCGCTGCAGGTACTCAGAGGTAGGCACGATGGTCCGGCCCTCGCCGTTGGCAAACTTCTTGAGCCCCATGGCGAGGTCGTCGATGTGGACCATGGCGACGCCCGACTCGACAAAGCTGCGCGCGAGCTTCATGCAGCCCGTCAGCGTGCCGAAGCCCATGTCGGCGTCGGCGACGATGGGCAGCATGTAGTCGATGCACTCGAGGTCCCTGCGGTCCTCCTCGGAGAAGCGCATGCGCAGCTGCGTCTGCCGCTGGTCCTGGAAGAGCTGCGAGTTGAAGATGCGCTTGACGACCGAGGGGACCGTGTCGGCCGGGTAGTCGGCGTGGTCCTCGCCCGGCCAGGCCGCCTGAGAGTGTCCGCAGAGTGCGCCCGAGACATAGACGGTTTGCACTGGGAGGTGCTTGAGTTAGCTAAGCTATTGGACTGGTGGGCAAGCTTCCACATACTGTATTTGGCCATCTCCTTCGCGATGAGGGGCTCCGTCGTGCCAAAGGTCAGCTCGTACGTGCCGTTTGCATTGTGCTCATTGAGGATCTTCCACAGCTTTCTGCCCTGTACACTGGAGGGATAGTCGGTCTTGAAGCCGATGTTGCGAAGCGCAGCGATGGACTTGGCCGTGTAGGGTCTATCGCGGTTTAGAGCGAGTTTCTGAAGGAAGCTGTTCTCATGCATACCTTTTGATGTGCTTCTGGCGATCAGACTGCCACCACTTCTCGATGGCCTTCACCTCGGCGTCAAATGCGGCGCTTTCCGCCTTGACATCAGGGTATTTCTGCGACATGATGCTGGAGATAAGGTGACTTGTTAGCTACGGTCAAAGATGGACCACGACAGAGTGCAGCTGGGAATGTTTACAAAGAAGTTCAAAGAGAAGCTTGTCCCGCAATTTGGAGTAGCTTTTGCTTCCCCATATTCGTCCGGTCGCGGACGCGAACCGCATCTCTCGCTGCAAACCAGCCATGTCGACGTCGGTTCGGCATGGCCCCGACAGATGAGTGGTGCTGGGGGAGAAGGTCGGATTCGAGTGGCCGATCTTCCCCAGGTCGCGTATTCCCCTCATGCCGGCTTATCTCCTCAAGTCCCTGATCAGCCAACTCTCCAACAGTAGTAGCAGCTCTGCATCATCTCTATTGGTCGTCGAGATTAGCAGATGACTTGAAGATCCCACCATGGAAAGGTGTGTCGATCGTCATCGGGCTGGAGCATCCCTAGCGCCCGACACTAGGCGACGCTCCGTTATGCGGGGCTTTCTCAGCTCGCCCACGGTGTTTCCGCCGATGCGGAGAACTTGGCAACCAAACTAGGAAGTGCTGGGAGAGGGTGGTATATTGAAAGCAAACGCAGGACATCGGTCCAAGATGCCAAGCCGTTCAAGTTCAAATGCCGTAAGTTGGACAACGTACAACTCCTAACTTGCACGAAGCAGCGGCCTGATCCATCCCACACGCCACCTCTACACATACACCAGGCATCATCATGGGCTCATTGGGGAATGCTAATGCCTCAAAGGAGCTTATCAACCTCCAGCTCGGATGGCCATCGCCGCGTCTGTTTGCTGCCGCGGGTCTTCTCGCCGGCGCACAAGAAGTCCTCACGTCAGAAGCCGAGGTCGCGAAGGCTCTCGTCTACGGGCCGCATCTGGGCCATCCGCCATTCCGACAGAGCGTTGCGGAATGGCTCACCTCGATGTACAACCCCAGTGCTGGAGGGGTCACCTCTGACAGAATAGCCATCAGCAACGGCGCATCCGCCAATCTCTCCAATGTCCTGGCCCGTTTCACTGACGCGGGCTACACGCGGAGGATATTCATGGTCGAGCCGACTTACTTCCTTGCCTGCCCGATCTTCGAGGACAACGGCTTCCACGGCAAGATGCGCGGCGTTCCTGAGAATTGCGAGGGCATCGACGTCGAATACCTACGCCAGGAGCTAGAGAAGGCAGAGGCTAGCGCTGTACAGCAGGCGAAGGCCGAGGGACTCCCAGACGAGCCACGCATGAAGACCGGAGCCAACTACCCTAACAAGATCTACAAATACGTTGTTTACTGCACGCCAACTTTTGCCAATCCTAGTGGCAAGACCTATTCGCTGGAGAATCGGAGGGCGTTGGTCAAGCTCGCGAGGGAGCATGATGTTCTTGTTATCTCTGATGATGTGTACGACTTTCTCAGCTGGCCTGCCGATCAGAACGCCGCAACAGAAGTGGTTGCGCCTTTACCTCCACGGCTAGTCGACCTCGATCGCGAGCTCGAGGGAGGCAGCAAATGGGGCAACACGCTGAGTAACGGTTCCTTTTCCAAGATCATTGGACCTGGTATCAGAGTTGGCTGGGCCGAGAGTACTGCAGCTTTCATCAAAGAACTGGGCGAGGTGTAAGTATCGTGGCAAAAATACATCACCTCATGGCTTTCTTGCGTATCGCTAACACATTGACAGAGGCTCGTCCAGCTCAGGAGGTGCTCCATCGCACCTGGCCTCTACATTCGTAGACAAGATGCTACGTTCCCACCACTTGCAAGAGTACATCACGGACACACTGATACCCACTTACCGAAGCAGATACTACACTCTGATATCAAGTATTGAGAGCCGACTTGTTCCCTTGGGAGTCACTATCGAGAACAACAAATCTTCACATTCCACTCCCACTACTGCTGGTGGGTACTTCCTATATGTGCGGCTTCCATCCGACCTACCTGTGGCCAAGACAGTGGCGGCATTCGCTTTCAAGGAGTACGCCCTGCGCGTTGCCTTTGGTCACATGTTTGTGGTAGCTGGTGATGAGGGTAGTATTCCCAGAGCAGAAGCTCACGGAGGGTACGCGAGGTGTCTTAGGTTGTGCTGGGCCTGGAACGAAGACAAAGCTATCAAGGAAGGGGTGGAGCGGCTTGCCGATGCGATTGTTGACATACGCCGAAGGACAAAGGCTGGCGAGCCCATCGGTAGTAATCTAGCTATTGGCATTAGATAGAAACTAGTTCTCATCTAATCTACACAAGCACCTCATCCTCAAAGATCCCGAACCTTTTTCGTGTTTTACGATCCTGAGTATCCTATCTCCAACAACTGGTGAGTCGGCACACCATTTGGCAACATCTGTAACACCACCTCGCGCCACACTCTCCCACTAGACCCTGCGCCGCTTATCTCTAGACAGGGTTGTTGAGGCATTCCTGTGTCTTCTCCGCACTTACATCCCTGAGTAGACATGCACAGAGTGGACACTGACATGAGTATCGGGCGCTAGGGAGACTCCACTCCGAACGTGCCGATGCTACTCCTACAGTCGCAACAACGCCGACCCCAGATCCACTCCTTATCACGCTGGGATGGAGATGCCGCATATCCAGTCCCACGCATCCCCAGACATGGGGCCGCCTTGGGACCTTGATATCTCCGCTCCAAAGGGATATCAGGGAAAATGATTTGACGGGTATGAGGTACAGAGCCTTGTTTGTATATGTATCCGAAGATCACTTGCTCTACAGCTTCCTTTCCCCATCTCGAGTCTTGCATCTCTCACTTTTTCCACCCCCCAAATCCCAACCCCGTTCCATCACCCGGAAAAAGGACTTTGTTGTCATAATGGACCGAGTCGAGAGCTCGACCAACAAGCCAATGGAGACGACCACTGCCGTAGACATCGAGAACAAGAACGGCGTCTTGCAGCCAACTCGCCAGGACGACGTCGCAGCCGCCTACACCAACTACTTCAGCGAGAACGAGCCGTACACGCAAAAGGAGGCGCGTTCGCTACGGTGGAAACTCGACCGTCGCCTAATCCCACTGCTATGCTTCAACATCGTCCTAGGTGCCATGGACAAGGTCAGCACGTCCACTGGCGCACTCTTTGGCATGCGCGAAGACACGAACTCGGAAGGGGACCGATACTCCTGGCTAGGAAGCGCGTTCTACTTCGGGTAAGTCACGACGATATGGCACAACGTAGCTCTTGCCCTGAAGGACTGAGAAAAGATGATCTTATCATTCAATAGGTACCTCGTGTGGTGCTTCCCGGCCGCAAGTCTGTTGCAAAAGTTGCCCATAGCCAAGCTGATGTGTGGCATTATCTTTCGTGAGTATCCGAAATCAGCACAGCAACCATTGCCGATAGCCACAGGACTAATTCACTTCAATGCCCTAGTCTGGGGTATTATCCTTATATCGACTGCGTACACAAGAACCTTCCCAGCTATGATAGCACTGAGGGTTCTGCTCGGAATCTTGGAGGCACCTATCATCCCTGGAGGCTACCTCATGTTGACCATGTGGTACACTCGACAGTACGTGCAGATACAGCCTGATGGAACAAAGGAGAAGGTAGCTAACGTCATGGACAGTGAGCAATCATTGCGGTCTGGCTTGATGTATACCAACCTGTCAACCTTCTTCACCGCTCCAATCGGTTATGGGTCAGTTCTTAGAGACACCTTTTCCAGACTGAGTTCAAAAGCTAACCAGGCCTGGCTGTAGTGTCGGTGCTATTGCCGGTGGCCACCAGTGGAAGTGGTTCTTCATCACAATCGGCTCCATCTCCCTTGTGTGGTCCGTCATTATCGGCCTCTTCCTCCCTGACAACCTGATCCGGGCCAAGTTTGTCACAGAACGCGAAAAAGCCATTACTGTCGAACGCCTGCGTGCCGACCAGACTGGCATTGAGAATAAGACATTCAAGAAAGAGCAGGTCTGGGAGGCCCTGAGGGATCCCAAGACGTGGCTCATGTTCTTCTTCAACGTCTTCGTCAGCATTCCTAACGGTGGTCTGACTAGTATGTTTCGCCATTGCTCAGTGCGTCTAGGAACTGTCTAGCTAATCGTCAATCGTGAAGACTTCCAAGCTCTGGTCATCAAGGGCCTCGGGTACGACTCACGCACCGCCTTGCTACTGACCATGCCCGAAGCTGCCGTCGCCACTGTCTCCTCGTGGCTTTGCAATGGTGGCGTCTGGTATTTGACACGGCGCTGGCCCAAGCTACAGTGCCGTGTTGGCATCATCATCGGCGGCGAGATCATCGGCATGATCGCATCCGTATTCCTGTACACCCTCCCACTCAACGCTATCCACGGACGTCTCGCCGCGCTTTGGATGGCCAAGTTCTTCCTCGGCCCCTATATCGTCAGCCTGGCCCTGAACGTCGCCAACATTGCCGGGCACACCAAGAAAGTCACAGTCCAGGCCGTCATCTTCATTGCATATTGCAGTACGTAGAACCCTCCGTCGATCCTTGGCGCCCACTTCCTCGTTTAGTCCGCCATCGCTGACATTGCCTTTAGTCTCCAACATCATCGCGCCCCAGTTCTTCAAGGCCAATCAAGCACCCCTCTACCCTCTTGGCATGGGCGCCATCCTGGGCGCGTACGTGCTTGCCATCATCACCATCGCGCTGTATGGCCTGTACTGCTACTGGGAGAACTGCCGTCGAGATCGCGTTGACAGCACGCGCGGCGAGCGTGTCCACGTCGACACGGATTTCAAGGATCTCACGGACAAGCAAAACGTTCATTTCCGCTACGTGTGGTAGACTGATGCCGGTCAGACCGGGGTCTAAGGAAGCATCCCGGGTACGGTGGTATTCAATGCTTATTCGGGACATCGTATTGAAAAAAGCATAGTCATTGCTTGGCGAATTGAGAGAACGGCACCACTCTTGACAGTCATCTCCTTGTTCTTTGCGGCCACCCTTAGGGCTGTCCAATAATAGTGCCTGTACTCTCTGTCAGACCCATAGAGTGAATGCCTAAATTGTCTTGGCTTTCTCGGGTCATCGCTTGGTTTCAACACGAATGTGCTGTGCCGCTGGAGAAAACACAGCCACAACACCAGGGTCAGGGCCCTTTTCACCCATCGCGATTAAATACCCGCCGGACCCTTTCTCCATCAGTCATCTCGACATCCCACTATCTTTACACCCGGTGACGATTCGCACAAGCCTGCACAGTTAGCATGGCTCCCGCAGACGACGCCAACAACAACGTCGCCCTTCGGCCGAGGCGCAGGAAGTACCTCCTCTGGCAGCTGCCCTTTCGGATTCCCCTATCCGTCTATGCGATCGTGGTCCTGGCCTTTCTGATCCGCTACATCAGGCGCTGGAACGGCGAGTGTAGCCCTTGGCACCCGGACGAGTGCAGGCCCTACCATGCCAGCGACAACGCTGCTTGCGGCATCGTTGCCGTAAGTGCCCAAGAGGAGACGCTATCACCTCGGGGTTAGCTATTAACGTCTCGCTGACCAAATTCTTCTAGTGTATCTCAACCCTCGGAGTGACCGCGTGGGTGGTCGTCGCCGGCACAATGTTCAAGAACAAGCCTTCGCACGGCGCCGTTATCTGCTTTGACATACTGGCCTGGGCCCTGGCATTCGCAGCCATGTTCGTCCTAGCATTCGCATCATTCAGCTTGGAAAGCCCGTCTAACGCGCCGCGCAAACCGTGGCTTGACGACGAGTACCTTGTCATGATAATGATGTGTGCGCTATGGTTAGTCCCCAAACACCGTTCCTGCAACCCAGCCTTTCTTCGAGAGAGTGCCGTCGCTGACATGCGCTTTTCCCACACAGGGCGTCCCATTTCATATGTTGCACAGGGGGCTGCATTGGGTTATGCGTCCGATCATGCGCGAGAAAAAGACGGGCGAAGAAGCCTGTTGTGATCCGCGTGGAGAACGGCGAGACAAGACTCATGCCAGTGGAATTGCCAGGATCGAATTTCATACCGGTAGAGTTGCCAGCGACGAATTCCGGACACAAGTTGGTTGCCGTCCGAGAGGAGAATGGGGTGATGAAGGTCGTGCCAGTAAATCAGACCCCCCGATAGCTTGGCTCTTCAGATCGTGGAATGAACTAGGCTGGTATAGATAAGTCGATATAAAGCTTCTCGAATATTTCTTCACAATTAGTTCCACTTAACCCCGAGATGGTCTATTGAGAAGCAGACAAAGATTTACTTTAATGTCTAGTTATCACAATTATGTCGCCCCCCAGCTTTGGCTTTTGCGTGCCTGCAAGCGTATGCTAACTTCGCGGTCATCGGAAATCAGGCCTCGCTCCAAAAGCCCTCAAGCGCCCCAGTCCGAGTAGTGTTAGCTTCTCTTTTGTGACCTTCTATCATGCTCCTCAAAACTTGCTTCGTAACAGTGGCGTAGGTCGTTCCGTGGAACGTGGAGAATGTGTAAAGCGCACTAGCCAGAGTCGGCTCTCAACAATAGCAAACCTTAATCATATTCATGGCAGCCCATCGGTATCTCCTTTCCGTGTAAGATTCCACTCTTTTCCAATCCCGTGTCCAGACTCTTGGAGAAGAGCGCGTGCCAGGGTGGGCCAATGTTTGGTGTGCATAGGTGACACATACGCGTGATGCCTCGATATTACCCTGATTAATTCAGCCGGGTGAACTCATCAATCAGCCGCGGCCGTGGCCGTTTCTGGGCTCGGCGCCAACACCCCGCGATGCCAAAGCCTCCAGCTCTGATGGTAAAGCCCAAAATCCGCTCTAGAAAACCGCTTCTAGGCCGGTTTGCTGGCCCTTGTCCCCCACGCGTTGTGACCGTAGCATAGTCATGCATGCTCGGATGGTAGTGTTCTATTTCAGTCAAAACCCTTTCCTTCTTGTTGATAGACCCGAGTAATGCTCATGGTGCATAGAATTCAACAAACAAAACCTGGTAAGGTGTTCTTCCCGGGCCTCTCAACCCACGCAGGCCCCAGTTCTCTCACTGTACACATCTCAATGCCGGCCTACGGATCCCATGGCATCATCTTATCTGCATCTTCATATAGCACCTCTTGCTTATTCTCCTGCGAGATAAGGCATACTGCCAGTGCCACAGCGGGGACTTCCAGCCGCCCTTTACCATATCGCTTCGGTGTCGGAGCAAACAGCTCCAGCTTTATAAAGCTGCCGTTCCAAGCTTCCGACCTCTAGTTCAGGTGCAAACTTACTTGCCAGGCTGCTTCCTTGTCAGCTAAGGCAGTCTTCAAGATGAGAGCGTCAGTCGTGTCAACATTGCTCCCCCTAGCAACCCTCATCACGGTGGCTTATGCCACATTATCGACTCGCTTTAGGCCAGGCTTAATTGCGCTCGAGGCAGCCAAGTATGCGCCAGTGAACTTTTCTGGGTTCTCATCCTTTCAGCAGCTCATCGACCATGACGACCCTGATCTCGGCACATTCAATCAGCGGTACTGGTTCAACTTCACGTACTGGGGAGGGCCAGGGTATCCCGTATGTTGGAGGTCTGCGACCGGGAATATGGGTATTTCTGACATTTGGACAGGTCGTCTTATTCACTCCTGGCGAAACGGCTGCTGATAAGTACGGCGGATACCTTACGGACGCGGCACTGCCGGGGCTGCAGGCGAAGAAGATCCAGGCAGCTGTCGTAATGGTTGAGCGTTCGTTTTATCTATTATCTGGACCTGTGTAGCCTTGTCTGACACCCTCCAAGATCGGTACTGGGGCCTCTCAACGCCATTCAAAGTTCAAGATACGGAGGCGCTGCAGTACCTTACCTTGCGAAACTCGGTCCTTGATTTCGTCCGCTTTGCCCGGAACGTTCATCTACCATTTGATGACAACTCTACGAGCAACGCTCCTAATGCGGTAGGTCATCAGCTGATGCCCTCGCTTAAGTATCGCTATTGACCTGTTGTCTTTGCTTTCTAGCCATGGATCATGACTGGCGGCTCATACTCCGGAGCACTGGCGGCATGGACAGAGAAGCTCTCGCCGGGGACGTTCTGGGCCTACCACGCCAGCAGCGCGCCCGTCCAGGCTATACATGACTATTGGCAGTACTTCATGCCGATCCAGGAGGGCATGCCAAAGAACTGTAGTCAGGATATGGCGCACATTATCGAGCATGTCGATGATGTTCTGACTGGTGACGACGAAGATGCCGCGCAGAAGCTAAAGGATAGCTTCGGCCTTGGGGATCTGGAGCACGACGACTTTGCAGCGTAAGGAAAATAAGGAGACTGGCTTTCATTTTCGACACACTGACATATGGACAGAGCTCTTGCTTTTCCCGTAAGCGATTGGCAAAGTATCCAATTTAATTCAGGCTACAGCGATTTCTTTAAGATGTGCGACGCCATTGAAGAGGGTAGGCACTGCGGGAACGGATCCACGGCACTTCATCATCGGGCAGTGGCCAAAGCAAGGGCCAAGAAGCTCACGGCTAGGTTCGCTGCGTGGTTTAAGAACAAGTACCTCCCAGGATGTGAGTACCAAATTGTAAAATGCCTCAATGAAGTGCATGAGGCTAACAGCTTCTGCCAGTCTGTGCCGAGCACTACAACTACACAGATCTTTCCGCAACAAACTCAAGCCGCTGCTTTGACACTCATAACTTGACAAGCCCTATGTACACTGACCGAAGTGCCGACAATCTGTTTTATAGACCATGGGTCTGGATGACTTGCAACGAACCGTTCTTCTACTTCCAGACCGGTGCGCCCGCAGGACGGCCTACTATCGCCTCGCGCCTGATAACAGCCGAATACTTCGAGCGACAGTGTGGCATATTCTTCCCGGAGGAGAAGGGCTTCACATATGGGGCAAACAGGGGCAAGACGGCTGAGATGCTCAATATCGAGACAGAAGGGTGGCATCGGACTGATACCAAAAGGCTGGTCTGGGTGAATGGGTTAGCTGCAACTGACCAGAACAAACAAAGACTATGGCTGACATGATACGACACTAGTGAATACGATCCATGGAGGTCTGCGTCCGTGTCGAGTAAATTTCGGCCCGGCGGCCCGCTCGAGTCGACCTCAGACGCACCAGTGTTCATGATCAAGAACGCATCTCACTGCCAGGACTTGAGAGCGTACAACCGCGTGAACCCGGGTGTCAGGGAGGCCCAGGATGGCTCCATTTCACAGATCGCAGAATGGGTCGATGAGTTCTGGGCGATCAATGGCAAACCACGGCAGAGACGTAATATCAAGACCGCGAAGCATTGGAAATCGTAGAGCAAGAACAATGATAGAGTGGCTGATACTTGGAATTATCATTATTAGTATATAAATATTTGACCGAACCATTTTCGTCGTTGCCGTGAATCGCCAAAGAGTCAATCGTGGAGAAGAGACAGCTTTTGTACAATACATAATGAAAGGAGCGAAGCAAGACCAATAACCCCCGCTATGAATCAAAGATCGCACCATAAGCTGGCACACCCCTGCTCTCAAGCCCGTAAACCACCTTCCTCGTCACTGTCTGATTGGAGATGATGATCACAGCTTGACAGCGCCCCAGACCCGCCGTCTTACTCCGTTGATACTCGTATCCGGCCGCTGTCGCCGCAGTCTCGAACCCGCACTCGGGTTCCGAACCGCTGTTCTTCCAGACCTGGTAGACAAGCTTGACAACGTCCGGCCGCCCATCCTTGCGAGAGTCGATGACGACGGCGTTGGGGTCGGCCCCGTAGATTGTGTCCAGGACCGGCTTGCCAAAAGTCTTGAGGGGGTCCTTGGTAGCCCAGACGACCCGCACGGGATGCGTCGGCTGATCGATGAAGAGAGAAAGGCAGGGTGAGATACCCGAGCCAGTAGCGACAATGAGGCAGGGCCTGAACATGAGCGCAATGCGGAGGACACCGTCTTGCGGAACACCACGCGAGTAAATCTGGCGAGGCGGATTGTTGATCATGCGGCGGGTCCAATCGCCAGCGTTGGAGATGATGACCGAGAAGCCCTTCTTATCGACATAGGTGAGGTTCTGCGGCTTGCCACGCTTCATCTCCGTCTCGGTCGTGGTGTTGGGAATCAACGCGAATGCGTGTGTTTCCTTGAGGGGCGAGTCCGCGAGTCGGACTGCTTGGCCGTACCAGCCTGTTGTGTAGGTGAAGTTGAGCTTCACACAGTGGCTGGACAGGGGCTGAACCTCGACATCACGGAGCCGCAAGCGGGCCCATGGATATATGACGAGCGAGGTAATACAGATGAGGATGGAAAATGCGGGAGTCTGGAGAAGGGCCTTCCAGTATGGGATGTTGGCGGTCTGGGCGGTGTCTGCGGCAACCAAGAAGGTTTGAACCCAAAAAAGAAGAGTGGCAGACCATCCCATGAAGCGATGGATCCCTTCGAACCAGTTGTGCGTGGCGATGCGAATGGTCGGGTAGGCAAAGACGAGAATACTGACAAGGAGGAACAGAATAGCGTAGCTGACCTCGAGGATGTGGCTCCGGATGACTGTCATGTCCGAGTTTACGTAGTCACGGGTGATAAGTCCGAGGAATACCATATACCAGAATGTCGCGGCGACCCCGCACCCACTGTGGATTCCACCGTAGCAGTACACCTTGGCGAAGAAGTGTCGAAGTCGGAGTGGGAGCCGGCGGGGCCAGACGCCAAACACAGTGATGACTCCGTTGACGATATGCTCGTTCCGGACGATCATGGCCATGAGAATGTTGCACGCCACAGCAGTGCCAGCTTCACCATAAGTCAGGCCAGAGCCATCGATGAGGTTCTGGACCAACAGAACAATAATGGTGGCAACATTACCCAAAAAGGCTACCGTGAAGATCCTCTTGTACATGGAACCAACATTCCACCTCAAGAATCGATAGACTCTGCATCCCTTCTTTTCCGGGAACTCGGGCTCCTGGTGAGCCTTGAGATCCGTCATAGACGACTCCGAGGAGAGCGAGGGTGGCGGTAGCGCTGTTCGGAAGCTCCTGAGGGACTTTTCCTCCGAGGACTGATGGATCGGTGGGGGTGCCGAGAGCTCTGTCTGTGTTGTCTGGTTCTTCGACTTTTGTACCGTGAGCTGCTCCATGTTTGATTCCAGCTCAGGACAAAGCCCGGGAAGGTCTTGGGTGGAGTAAAATCCTTCTTCAAAGCGAAATAGGCTTCCGTTTGCCACGGAGCTCTCACGACGAAGACCCACAGGGACTGTTTGAGACGGGCGTCTGTCGGCCATCTCGCCGGGTTTTCAGAATGGAAGCAACAAAGTCGTCCTTTCAAAAGGACCTTGCTTGGCAGGGGATTTAGTGTACGAGGTTTTAGAGTTGGCGGATGCTTCGGAGGACCAGATGTAATCATGCAGCTGTATAGGTTTGCTCCGTGGTTGACCGTTGGTGAAAACAACGGAAGTAATGAAACTGGCATGGCATTGTGAATCCGTTTTATTGTACTTATCAAAATCCTTTATACCAGATATGAAGTCTACAAAAAGTAAGCTCTCACCAGGTGGTGTGGTCTCGGTCCCGAGCTTTGCTAGCCCATCTGCCGAGTCTAGACCCAAGAAATGTACAGGCTACTGATATGCTGCGAGTCTCGACCAGTAAATTAATCTAAGATGGTACCCCTGTCCACTCACCTGCAGAAATGTGCAGTCGACCCAGGTCGAACGATCATATCACCGACAATATCGTCATATCTTCAGATGCGGAGCTGAGGATGAACAGTCGCATCCGTGTCTCCCAAGGTCAGGCGCGACACGCTTGGTAGATGTCACAAGCTCTCGAATTCGCTCACAGGTCAAACATGTAGCCACTCTCAGGTGGACTTGTCATTGCGGTGTTAGTAAACGATAAAATGCTTCCAATCGCAAAACATGTATGGAACTTCCCACGTGGGTTGAGCCCTCAGGCTCTCAAGTTTCCAATTACCCCAGCACCTGGCATGTATCTAGCATTAATCACCGAAACAGGAAGGTACAAATCGAGATCCTCGACGGTTATAGCAAAACGGACGCCAGGGTTGTTTTCCGATGCTCAAAGGTGACGGTGTATGTCACGGGTAGCATTTGTGGGGAGACACATGTTGTCATTGATAGACACTACTAGCAGGGTCTCGGCGGTTTGCTTCGATCGTTCCTGGCTTGGCTTTCTTTACGGACGTTACGAACCTAGATTTCTCCAACATCGGTTTGGTAAGTTCAACACTAGGCGTCAGTCCAGCCGGGTCTTGAGGAAATCCGCCCCGAAGAGTCAAACACTCCCATCACGCCACCCAAGCCCTGTAGATAGGATTTACGGACGAGAAATGTAAAATTTGCAGTCTTTGTGGCTGGCTAAGGGACCAAGACAAGTCAAGGAAACCGTGTCGGAGGATCGGCATGCCGTCACAGGGCCAAACTGGTACCCTCGATTAGCATGAGGCTGACTTAGCGACCGCATATAACCGTGGAACGGCCTGCATATGCAGAAGAATTTCCCAAAATGGAAGTAAATCCGGGAAAATTGAAGAACACTGCAGTAGAATAGGTTCCGGACAAGGCCTAGTTCACCAAAAGTCACATTTCGGACAAGATGGGATGACTCTAGGTGACTCGCAGGGCATGGCGACGGAATGGACAAGGTGATGAGCCGGCCAAGACCAACCAAAACTGGAGTCGTGGATGGAGGTTCATGGAAAAGGCAAAAATCGTTTGGCGGGAAATATCTCGACTAGGGTAGCCTAATGTATGGTTCATCTGCGGCTCACCCAACTGTTGAATGTAAGCCCAGAGGGGCCTAAAAATCCTTGCTGGGCCGGGTTCCAACCGGCAGAAAGTCCTGGGACAATGGCGCGCCAGCTCCAGACGCCAGCCGGATGACGGACATGACTAGCATACGGGCAGGCTTCCATCCTTGGCTAGCAAGCCGAGGCTCAACAACGCTCCCTGGTGGATGTCTCTGCAGGTCGGGCTTCGCGCGTCAGCTCCGTCCGCCAACCCTCATGCCGACCATATAAAGGAGGTTGGTCTTCGCCTCTGACTGAACGCCGACATGAAAAGTGTTTCTTTCGTTTTTGTGCCGGTTTGGCATCATTGTCTCTCGGTCAATGCCAGATGTCGAATGTTCATACTGCCAGAATGGCCGGGCCATGCCGCTCTCGTCCACAACTGTTCGGACTGGCGGTTATGAGTGCATAAACTTCGGAAAGTCAATGTATATCGTATCCGACAGAGTGGGGAAGCTACAGTCATGGTCTCATTGTTCTCTTCCCCGAATGCTTGGATGCCACCCCTACATCTGGCAGGATCTGGCGATCAGACTTCTTCTTCCAAATGACGGCGACATCATTCTTGCTCCAATCACGTAGTGATATCATGATTACATATCATACTGGAAGGTCCCTCCGAGATATTGCTCACTCCGGGTGCCTTCGGGCCCCGGCCTGTGCCTCATTTACGGAGGGCTTGCCGCACGGCAAAAGTGGAACCAAGCGGAGCTTTTCCGAGTCCTCGGACGGAAGGCCGGGAACCTTGTGCACTACAGCAGTGGATTCCCACAAGCCCCAAGATAGCCTGATGGTGACCAACGCACCTTATACTACAATATTTGCAGTCAAGTCCTAAAACCCGATACTCCCGATCCTGTCATTTCAGCAAATGGAGAGGTCAGACTGTATTGGATATAATGATGGGCTCAGCCTCGGCCTCGGTAGCATTTAGGGCTACAACTTTCTATCAAGACACTATGAAATAACGCTCAAAGTATCGACTACATACCAAGCAATAATACACTTTCTACAATCACACATTAGCGGGCACCTTGCCCCTCCTCTCGGGAAGCACCTCCTTCTCACGCGGCGTAAGATCCTTGTTGCTCGAGTTCACCCTCAAAAGAGCCTCCTCGGCCAGCGCCGGGTCCGCACCGTGGCCACAGACCCGCCAGGCAGCAGTAATAGGCATGCCGAACCAGACGGCCGAGAGCACCTTCCACGATCTCCAGGGATGGCCGGTGGAGAAGACGCGCCAGAGCATCTTGGGGAACGTCGGCACCGCGCCCAGGGGTCGCAGCAGGTCGTCGATGTAGTCGGCAAAGTGCACGGAGCTGGCGTGCCGCTCCGAGTGGATGTAATGTTCCGCGTGCTTCTTCTGGTCGGCTCTGATCTCGGCGTACATCTTCTCCTCGGAAGGGACCTTGACGCGGCCTGACAGGACGCCGGCGGTATAACGCGCCTGCGCCTCCGCGGTGGGTGGCAGGGACCCGATGGGCTCGGCCCAGCCGTGCAGGAAGAGGTTGCGGTACTTGGGCGGCTGGATGATCTTGTAGAGGTCGACAAGGTGCGGCGGCGTCGACTCGGAGCGGGCCACGTCGGCGGGCAGGAAGGGCAGGTCATAGTGGTCGTAGCCGGTAGCGGAGATGATGACGTCGACGTCCTCGAAGGTGGTGCCGTTAGTGCAGACGATGCCCGTCGGCGTGATGCGCTCCACGCCCGCCCGCTCGATCTTGACGAGGCCGGAGCGCACCTTTTCCAGAAAGTCGCCGCGTACCGCCGCGTTCTGAGACATGATGTTGTGGTCGGGCATCAGCTCCTTCGGGGGCTTTCCGTCAACGAAGTGCAGCAATTGCTTCTGCGCCCACTGCGCGATGCCCGAGGGGACCCAGAGCTGCGTGGCGCGGTCTGGACGCGGTGTTAGAAGCTGGCTATTGCCGAGATACGGAATCGAGCGGAATCAACTTACTGTCCCAAGCTTCGAGCGGTTTGCCCAGCACAAACCGAGGGAGGACCCAAGCGCCTCGGCGAGCGATGACCCGGAGCTCCTTGGCTTGCGGGCCGACTTCACAGGCGATGTCCAGCGTGGATGCGCCGAGACCAATGATGACGACGCGCTTGCCCTCGAACCGGCCCGGGCTGCGGTAGTAATGGCTGTGGAGGAACACGCCCTCGAAAGTGTCCTTGCCGGGGAAGCCTGGCGTCTTGGGCCGTGAGAGGTGCCCGGTCGCGGCGATGACGGCCGTGTACGTGTGCTCTTCGACTTCCCCGCCCTGCTCCTGCACGCGCACTTTCCAGGTCCCGTCCCCGAGCGGCAGGCACTCGAGAACCTTGGTGCGCAGGCGGATGTGCTTGGCGAGGGCGAAGTGCTCCGCATACTCTTCGATGTACCGCCGGAACAGCTCGTGCCGGAAGAAGTCCGGGTAGCGCGAGGGGTCCAGCGGGAAGTCGGAGAAGGCGGTGGCGTCGCGGCACGAGTTGAGCATGCAGCCGGAGTAGATGGACGAGCGGCCGCTGCTTGCGTCCGGGTCATAGACCCAGCCGCCGCCGATCTGGTTGGCGTCATCGAATATCACAGCTTCGAGACCCTCAGCCAAGCACTCCTTGAGCGACACCAAGCCGGAAATGCCTGCGATGAGCGTTCAGTACCCACAGCTCCACCCTCTGACCCTCTGGCAGCAGCAGCCAAGGAACACTTACCGGCGCCGACAATGGCGACCCTAGGTTTGTCCATGCTCACCGCGAATGACCTCGGTGGCTTCTCTTACTGAGGCTTGTGAGGGCGATGATGTTTTGATTTGAAGCAGGCAAGCAGACTCAAGGGAGAATCAAATCAGGGGAGGTCAATTTTACAGCTGACATTCCGATTGTTTGCTTCTTAGGGACGAGCTGTCAGCACTAGGAAATCCTGTCATTAAATCCCACTGCTGCTTCTTGATTCGCCAGTTCAGTACATGTGAACTCCATAGCGGCCGGGGTAGTGTTTAACGTAGTGTGCCCGTTCAAGAGCTTCGCACTCAGCGCGTCTTGCTGTCGAATCCGAGGTACACCACGAAAAAAGACACCAGACTGGGTAACCGATAGTGCTGTAGTCATTAATTAGAGAACCCGGGTGGGGGGCCAGGTTATTCCTGATAAGCTGACGCAATTGGCATGATTCAAGAGAATGAAATCGGCCTCTGTCAAGAATGTTTAACATCTCGCTGCCGGTTTCGCTCGTGCGGCCATATGAGCGGTCCGGCTCGCGATATGGGTCCGGGACAATTGGTCCGCATGACTTGCGGGTTTGTTCATCTCACGTCCGACAGCCCCAGGGATTTATTCGTCCGGTCGGTGTGCCAAGGGCCGGCTGTCGAAGGTCTGAAGGGAGTGTGGTGCACAGTGTCCAGGTACCACATCAATATGGGCACATACAGCCACTCAAGAAGCTCAACTCGGTTGAAATTGCAGGACAGGAGGTTCAATGTTGTAGTGTATCTCAATGACGTAACCCAGGGCGGCGGATAGCAGGACGGCTTTTATGACAGGAGCTACCCGCATCCTCCAATTCCGACCTGCTCAAACCTCATACCGTCTGTCTGCATCATCAAGTGAATGATAGAAATATGAATATTTATTTTACAATTGTCTCGATATTGAGTCTCGTTCTTGTGCATTTGTAATCCGACGTTCAACATCTTGAAGTCCAATTACTCAGCTGCTGCGCCGCAGGCGGAGCTCCGCCTCAGTCCGGAACTCTGGCATAACTACACCAGCTGCACATAAGTTATCTGAAAGCGAAACATGCGGGCCGCCCGTGGCGGAGTTCCCAGGAGTGCAGACTGCGGAATACCGCAAGGCCAGATATATATCGCGACCATGAAGCGAGTAACGTTTCTTCCTGATAGTCGAGATCTATCAAGAGCTTCCAGGATAAAGGCACAAATTATCACCATGTCACCCCAGACAGTCTTCGTCTGCGGGATCACCGGCACCCAGGGCGGCGCCGTGGCCCACCGCATCTTCACCAAGCCCGGGTGGGTCGCCCACGGCCTTGTCCGCAACCCCGACGCGGAGACCGCCCGCAAGCTGACTGCCCGCGGCGCCAAGCTGTTCCCAACCCCGGACGGGTACGACGACGACGACACCCTCGCCAAGGCTATGGCCGGCTGCACCGCCGTCTTCATCGCCATGATGCCCGACTTTGCCGACCCGGACCACGAGATCAGGCAGGTCCGGTCGATCCTCAAGCACGCCCGCGAGGCCGGCGCCAAGCGCGTCGTGCTGTCGACGAGTTTCTTGGCGGACCGGCCTTGGGAGGCCGAGGGCTGGCACCCGGACAAGCTATTCGCCAAGTTCTTCTTGGCGAAGAACAAGCTCGAGGGCATGGTGAAGGAGGCATCCGGTTTCGAGAGCTGGACCATCCTGCGGCCGGGCTTCTTCATGGCCAATTTCCTGCCGCCCAACGCCATCATGTACCCGGACATCGCCACCACCAGGGTCTGGAAGACGGCTCTCTTGCCAGACACGCGGGTCGATATGATTGACGAGCTGGACATTGGCGCGTTTGCCGTTGCCGCCATCGACGACCCGGGCAAGTTCAACAAGCAGGAGATCGAGATTGCGGGACAGCCTCTCACGCCTGCCGAGATCGCCCGCCAAATTTCTCAAGCGCTCGGAAAGGAATTCAAGGCCGAATTCTACACGGTGGAGGAGATCGAGGCCCAGAAAGAGAATCCTTTCATCCAGGGAAACATTGCGGCGCGCACCATGTCTAAATGTTTCAATGAGGATAAGGCCAATTCCTACGGAATTCGGTTCGGGACCTTTGAGGAATTCTTGCAGCGGCGAAAGGAGGACTTTGTGAAGTTTTATGCGTAGACATTTATTTTGTCTAGACTGAAGGAGGTTTATAGAAGAAGCCGCCTTGCAACCGCAGAATAGTCATCTTGTTCAGCAGTTCTGTGTCCTTTGTTGCTTGTTTCAGCTCTAAACTCGTCGTGCTTCTTTCGTGTAGCTGGAGATACTTCTCTTCCTTGTAAGCTTCAACCGTGACAATTTTATCACTACCAGAGGTGTCGTTATAGACGCCATACATAATCGTCCCGCTCTCGTCCTTGCTTGTCTGGACCACTTTTCGCCAGAGTGGGTAGGCACTCGCCGACGCTCCGGGTTTGTACGCTACCTCCCGCCAAAGGACATAAGGGTCATACTCCTGTATCAGCTCCGGACGTATGAAGTCAAATCCGTCTATGGAATCGAGCCTGTGGACCAGTGGAGGCTCGGTATAGATATTCTCCGAGTCAATCCAGGCGAACATATCCTTGACTGGCTGGGTCTGTAGGTGCGATCTGAAGGCATCCTGGCTGGCATATCTGTGTTTTCTCAGCAATAGGTTCTCTGGGCCTAAGGGCTATATCACATACTCTTCAATGGAATACATAGATGTGTCTCCCTCAACGAGCTCTCTTGGCACAAGAAGAGCGAACTTGAGCACGCCAGGCTCGTTCTCGAATGCGTTCATTGAGACATTCGTCATGGTACCTAATAGCTTTACGGGAGGTGTTAGCGAAAGAAGAGCTATGAAACGTGCTTACGTCTCCCTACCTTGTCCCTCGTAGCTAGGTCCACGGTAGGCAATCTGGTCACCATAAGGAACCGAGCCGCCGTTGAGAGACAAGTCATCAAGAAGATGAACCCGTGTCTATGTCCGGAAAACATGGCAGGAGAACCCAGAGGTCGATAGGTTTCAGGCCCGTTACAAAATCAATGAGGTAGGAAGGATGATCCGGGTACGTGGGCACAGATCTAGCATATCAGATTAGAGAGATATTACCCGCTCAGATAGCGCGGTCTAGACAAAAGTCACATCAAGGCTGTATGCTATTTTGGCAAAATGCGACAAGATGGCGCTGCCTGTATTGGATGAACGTAATGCCGACAAGGCCCCTCTCCGAGGGCTGACGGGAGAGACTGCAGCTGTTTTGGCAGCCTAGACTGTCCATAGACTCATAGATCAAGTTTCTTAGACATTAAAGAATTACACGGATCGTGTTAGCGATCCCCAGACCAGTCGCAGCCGGCCACGCTAGCAATCTGCGCCTTACGCCACACCGTAGATCTCGGAGGGGATAACGGTGAAGTTCATGGGCGGCGCGGAGACCTGGTTGTACGGCTTTGTGGTGTAGGCCGTGTAGTTCCACCACATATTGCTGATTTCCACCTGCATTAGCACCCAGTCTCGGGCAAAACGGTATCATGAAAGAAGGTAGGGGAACTTACACCTCGTTGACGTCGGGGAACTCGAAGCTCACGGCGAGATGCGCCCCGGGGTCCGTGGTGGTGTTGGCGGGCAGCAGCTTGGCGGCGACCTCCTGGCCGGGACGTCCGCCGTACAGCGTGCAGGGAGTGTAGTCTTGGGGCTGCTCATACCCGCTGCAGTAGGCGCTGAAGGCAGGGACCTGGTTGCCGGTGGTCTTGGCCTCGCCGGTGACGTTGAAGCCTTTGGGAAAGGACATTTGTCAGTCACAGTTTGATGTAAATGCGTGGGTTTCGAGACTGGATCGACAACTCACCGTAGTGGCCGCCGGAGCGGGTAAGACCGGCCTCCCAGTTGGTGACGGACCAGGTGTAGTTGACGCCGCCCGCAGTAGGGAAAGCCTTGAAGAGCTTGACGCGCGGGATGGCGGTGGCCGAGGAGGCAAGGGCCGCGACGGCGGTGAGCAGGGAGAAGCGCATCTTGGTGCAAGGTAAGGGGGTGGTAACTTGGGGTCACTGAAGCGAACGGACGAGCAGCAATCGATCTGCTCTGATCTACAACCGATGATGGAGGAGATAGGAGAGGGGAAAGACACGCTCTTTTCTCTTCAACAGGACAGAGATGAGGAACAAAAAGGGACTTCTTTGCTACTGCCTGCAGTGGGTGATGTAATGGTTTTCTACTCGGGCGGAATCCCGGGATCACAAGTTGACGGATGTGCGTCTACATTGACTTGATTCATGCAGAATACGGGCTCCGCCTGTCTAGCTACCCTCTGAGCCTCTCTCATGTGAATGGGCGAAGCGAAAAGGAGAACAATGCGACCCTGAGATCCGCATGCCAGCTCTCTGAAACAAGAATACAAGTACAGGCGACGGGAATGGCGGACGGATCCAGCGATCGGCGCCCGAATCCCACTGGACCAGTGCCTGTCAGGGCCCGGATTGGGTCGCTTGGCCTGCGTAGGGGGTTCAAAGGGGGTTTGCCTGAAATAGCGATCTGCTCACTGCCCGCGCCAACGGTCCCTGCCATCTCCATATTTAAGTGGCGCGAAGGGCGGCGCTTGGCGATGACCAGACATTTGTCAGGAAGCGCTTCCTTGCCGAGATTCGTGGATGGAGTACGGATGCTCGAGGATGAGTGCCGGCTCATAAACACTCCTTGCATCTTCGATTTCGCTCTTCAGCCCTATCCTGGCGAGGTGAAGACGTGGATACTTAGGTAGACATGACCTCGGTGATATTTGTCACTTGGTTTGGCTTTTTTCTTTGGGGCTACGTGAAGTAGATTGACAAGGTTGACGAGATTCCATGCATCGTACCAGAATCACAGTAGAGCCGCACAGACCAAGTTCCTTCGTTAGTGATGTCCCAGTGAAACTTTTTGCGCCAATTCTTGATCTTGATCGACATTTCACATTCCTCTTGAGCGCAACGTCTCCGTATTTCAGAGATCTCAACAATCGTCCCCAGTAGCTGGGACTTGGGGTGCGAAAGAGATAGGATCGCAGAGATGCGTCGCGCAGCGGCGACAGCGGCGGCGCGGACCCGGGTCCCCACGACCGCCGAGGTCGTGGCCGGCGCCCGTGTCAACATCGTGCTCAAGGCAGACCAGCCTACTGGCCGGACGGTCGCTGGCACCGTGCGGGACGTCCTGACGCGGGGAAACCATCCGCGCGGCATCAAGGTCCGGCTTGCGGATGGCAGAGTCGGCCGCGTGCAGACCATGGCTTCGACTTCGGAGGGCGACGCGTCGGAGTCGGCGACTCAAGATGATGAAAGCAGTTCCGGTGCGTTCGCATTAGCGGGAGAACATCAAACCTTTGCAGGTTCGGGTCAGCACAACTCCCGGCGAAGTCGGAACAGAGGCGGTAGAGAAGAGCAAGACCGGGCGCCTGAACCTCAAGCAGTCGGTCTCGACGCGTATGTGAAGCAGGCCAAGCCGCGTCGCAAGGGAAAGCAGACGGCTGGCCAGACCTTCGGCGATGCAGCCGCCAACGATGCAGCGCCAGCCCCAACGGTCACTTGTCCTGTCTGCGGCGCCTTCGAGGGCGATGAAGCAGCGGTCGCTCATCATGTAGCTAGCCATTTCGATTGCTGAGAAATGACTGATGAGGGAAGACCATCATGGACAGCCTTTGCCAAGCATATTCTCTTGCCGCCTCGTGACGTTTACCCAGCCTGAGGCTTAAGAGTATGTTGCGGGACGATTTCATGGTACAGCCCGATGAGTCGCCCGTGGCAAACCTCGGCAGCGTCGATCTGCCAAAGCGAGGTGGTAGTTGAAACTTTGAAACACAGGATGCATTCTATTCGCAAGGTTGTCCAGAACAGCGCGCCTCGGACCGAACCGGCGTTCTCAAAATGCTTCCGACCGAAGTGTCCGAGCAGCCATGGTGCCTGCAAGTAGCGAGAATCGACTCATGTCTATTTGTCTTCTGGCTTCTTTTCCGGTCCTGAATCTTGCTGGCCCTACGTCCCGCCTACTGTGGCCATCCTGGTTCCAGTGCGTCCGTTCCGATCTCAACTCGTCCAACGCTGGACTCGAATCGAGCATCCTGACATCCGGCCATCCCGGGCGGGACGGTACCCCGCCATACCTGCATCAACATCCACTTCACGCTTATATTTAAACTGCTCGACTGTCGCCGCGCAGCAACTCTGCTGACCGACAGTCCACACAGCATTTCCAACCCGGCCTCGGAGAGCGCAACCGCAGCCATGACCATCCTCATCCACCACCTGCACGTCTCCCAGTCGGAGCGCATCCCCTGGCTCTGCGAGGAGCTCGGCCTGCCCTACGACCTTAAGCTCTACTCGCGCGCGCCCCTCCTCGCCCCGCCCGAGTACAAGGCGCTCCATCCCGCGGGCAGCGCCCCCACCATCCAGGACGGCGACCTCACCATGGCCGAGAGCGGCGCCATCGTCACCTACCTGTGCCACAAGCACGCCGGCGGCAGGCTCTTCCTCGGCCCCGCCGACCCGGAGTACCCGCACTTCCTGTACTGGTTCCACTGGGTCAACGGCACGTTCACCCCCGCGCTCGCGCGCGCCATGGGCCTCGCCTCCTCGGGGCAGACGGGCCCCATGGCGGACATGACCAGGGCGCGGGTGGCCGGCGGCCTGGCCGCCATGGACGCGCGGCTCAGGGACAACGAGTACCTCGGCGGCAAGGAGTTCTCGGCGGCGGACATCATGGCCGTGTTCCCCGTCACGACGATGCGGTACTTCTACTCCTTGGACCTGAGCCCGTACGAGAACATCCTCAGGTGGTTGAAGACGGTGTCGCAGCGCGAGGCGTACCAGCGGGCGATGAAGAAGTGCGAACCGGACATGGAATTGTGCCTGGGAGCGGAACCCCCGGAGCTGTTTGCAGCCATGAGGCGCTAGGACATGTCGGAGAATGATCTACGGGTTAACATGAGCATCGTTGGCGTTTTTTGGGTGCTGTTTTTGCGATAGATACGCATCTCATGGTTTGGAACTCTCAATAGTATTTAGCAGCATCCTGGTATGCAATAAAAATGGATGGCAAACCACGTCATCGGTTCAAGGCCAGAGGAGATTCCTCTCCCAAGCACCGCCCGCGGCCGTGCGTGTGTACTGCATTCTCTTGTGAAGCCGACTGCTAGCACCTTGCCAAAACTCGACCGCACTCGGGTCGACGGCAAAAACCTTCCAACTCGTCAAAACAAAATCAGGGTCCTTGTCGAAAGTCTCCTTTGCCGCATCCATAGACCTCTCAAGCTGAGCCTCATTCCGGAGCTTCTGGCTCTGCTTCGATCCGAGAGCGGCGACCTTTGAGGACACGGGGCGCTCCGTAAAGTCGCGCTCGCACTCTTCCGCCGGGAGCTGGATCGCCTTCCCGCGGATTCGGACCTGGCGGCCCTGGTCCGGCCAGTAGAACGTCAGGGCTGCGTGGCCGCGGCTCGCCAGCTGGTGTCCCTTGGGGCTGTCGGCCTTGATGGCAAAGTGCCAGCCGCGGTGGTCGACGTTCTTGAGGATCAAGACTCGGGCATCCGGGAGGCCCTGACCATCGACCGTGGACAGCGTCATGGCGTGCGGCTCCTTTACTCCAGCTTTGACGGCTTCGTTGAGCCATGTTCCAAATGCTTCTTGAGGCGTGGGCGGAAATGCGGCGGCATCCCACTCTATGAAGGGACCTTGGAGGACCTTGAGATTGCGTAGTTCGCTTCTTATATCATGATCTTGTCCGGTGCTCATTTTCTGACGCGTGTATGCCACTTTCTATTGAGAAAATAGTGATTGCTTGGACTGAAGATATTCAGATTGGATGGTAGAAGCTCGGGAACGAGAGCAACAAAGACTTGCTGTGGGGATGACTCACATGGCTTTCGGCCCCCGCGTCGATGCGCCATTTAGTATGCAAGGAGACGACCAATATCAAGGGGTTGAGACTCGCACTCGGAAAGATAGAAAACGTATGCCCTGCCCCCTGTTGGAATAAGGATTTGCAAGTATCAATATGGTGACTTCGCATGATGGAACAAAATCTGATCTACAACTCTCCAGCATGTAGTTTGTCATTGGTGGCGCTTATTTCTACAGCACTTCCCTTTATAAGATCAAATCCGTTGTCAATCTAAGTGAACACCAACAAAACGTTCATCGTTCTAACTTATTGATGACCGGGTTTCTCTTACCTCATCATGCCCTAGCTGTTCTTCAGTACTAAGCGGTAAGTAGCAACCTCGAACGGGTGCAAGGTGACTTCGAACGCTCCATCATGCACCGAAATTTCCTCCAAATCATCTTCGAGAATGTTGGTCTTAAATACCTTCTCGACTGCATACGCAGCCTTGATCTTTCCTCTTCCCATACCACCCAGAGCGTCATAGATTCGCACAATAACGTTCTTCCCCTTCCTCTTTGGCAAATTGTCCTGTGACACGTCTTCGTCATCCTCGCCGCGCTTGACCCAGTCCAGGACAAGATTGTCGTCACCCGTAAGAGTGATAGGGGTTTGCGACAAGATGGAGGACTTGCCACTGGGAGCTGCAACTAGACGCATGGGGTTGTTGAAGTTGAATGCGGTCTGGACGATTTGGGCACCGAGACTGCCCTGATGAGGCATGATGGCCCAGCGGATTCGGTGCTGCCCCATATCCGCGTTGCCATCGGGTGCCTTGGGCGACCTCAACAGTGATAGACGCATGACGTTGCCCACCGTGGTGAAGCCGTACTTGCTATCGTTGAGGATGGACACACCATAATTGTGCTCCGAGAGATCGGCAAACTTGTGGCAACAGACCTCAAACTTGGCCATGTCCCATCTTGAAATTTGTTAGGAGTCGAGACGGAGGATCTGGAGGATTGAAGAATACTTACGAGGTATTGTAGTGAGTCGGGCGCTTGATAATACCATACTGTGTCTCGTACGAAGCCTCAGTGTTGCGAACCTGCACAGGGAACTCGACCTTGAGGAACTTCATCGTCTCGTGCCAGTCGACATCTGCCGAGCACTCGACGAACGAGGGCTGCCCGTCGAGGGCAGCTGTCAGCGATATGACAGTCTTCATAGAGCTAGCTTCGCTAATGCGCGTCTCCACAACGACACTCGCTCTGTAGCCCTTGTCCTCATGGATCTTGGTCGTCGAGTTCACCAGCTCCTCGCGGGTCTCCAGGTGGTACACTTCTACGTCCCATGCCTGCCAGTAGACCGGCTTGTCGTCGAAGACGACGAACTGGTTTGCCTTACCGCACACTGTTTCTCGTCGTGCTTTTCGGTCATAGATCGACGTGATGCACCCGTGCTCAATCTTTACCGTGAGGTCATCGTTTTCGAGCTGGAAGACACCCTTGGTAGTCTCCTTCACAGCGACTAGACCCACGCCATCGCCGGAGGTCTTGATTGATTGCACTGCTAGCGCATGGCCTTGACCTGACGCGATAACGGCCTCCGTCTTCGACGTTGCTATCAGCTCCTTGCGTGGCCAAGGCAATGTGTTCAGAGCGATGACATTGTCGAAATTCTGGGTTCCCACTTCCTTGAGACTTTCGATACCCAAGCTTTGGAAAATACGCTGCAGGAGCGAATTTCCGGTCTGTTTCACGTTGGCATACACCTAGTCTCGAGTTAGCCTGTTGCTCGAACGCCGCACACTCGCCGCGACTTTGTTCACCTTGTCCGAGTCGTCGTAACACATCTCAATCGCAGTCCCGGGCAAGCAATCGTGGAATTGGCAAAGCATCAGGCCCTGCCAGAGTTCGTCCAGCTCCTTCTTGGGATACTTGTAGTCTTTGTCCTGGATAGAAGCGATGGTTGCCAGCAACTCGATGTCGTGCAACAGGATTTCCGAGGTTCGATTCTCAAGTTTTGTACGGGCTTGCGTGGTGTAGACGCCACGATGGAGCTCAAAATACAGCTCGCCGTACCAAGTCACGAGCGAGGAGGCCTTTGTCTCGAGGCGGTCGAAGAATTGGTCGACAGTCGCCCCGGCGTGAACGCGGGGGATGACTCCCATGGTGTCGGCCAATCCTCGGAGCCGTCTCAGCCTTTCCATGTGTTGCCATGTCGGGCCGCCTCCGCCATCTCCCTTTCCAAACTGTTCGCAGTCTTCTGTTAGCAGCCGTACTCTGATGTGTTTCATATGAACTACAACGGGTAGATCAAAGTGTAAGGTACTTACAGCCATCAGAGCAGTGTTGTCCTGATCTAGGGACTTGTGGTTGGATATACTTCGTGTGATATCCAAATAGTTGCCCTCGGCGGTGTACGTCTTGCACGGCGGCATGTGGCAAATCACCTGGCTGCCGTCAAGCGCCACCCTGGACAAGAGAACGACCACGTCAGCTCGGCACTCTTCTCAGTCGTCTTTGAACGACCTACCAGTTGAAAGTGGTGTGGGGAAACTCATTGACACTGTTGAAGCACGGCTTTTGCGTCATGAATCTCGTCATGCCAGCGAGTCGACAGATCTGGGGGATTTGGCAGGAAAAGCCAAACGTATCCGGCAGCCAAGACGTAGTCGATCGGATCCCGAACTCAGCTTCGAAGAAGCGCTGGCCGTAGAGGAATTGGCGGACGAGCGACTCACCGCAGGGCAGATTTGTATCGTGTTCAACCCAAGATCCGCCGATGGGATGGAACTGCCCGGACTTGACCTTTGCCTTGACGCGTTCCCACCCGTACGGATAGAGCTTTTTCAGCCAATGAAACTATACACGGGCCAGGTCAGTTTCTTTGCTCTGTATGAAGTCGTTAATGACTGCCCCCTGACCTGTTGAGCTTGTGAGCAAGCAAAGTTCAGCTCCGGATACCGGTCCATCAAATCGCACTGATTAGACCAGGATCGCACAACTTTTCGCTTCGTCTCTTCCCAGGGCCATAACCAGCATGTATCAATGTGGCAGTGACCAATGGCGTAGACAGTCGGTCTTCGATCTACTAATTGGCTCTCATAGACTGCTGCCGAATTGATCTGGTCTCCAAGATACTCAGCAGCAATCTTGCGACACGCCAGGATAGAGCTGTCGTCACCGACTCGAAACGTATCGATAATCCTACTCGCCACATTGAGCGCCTCGTGCTGCTCCCATGAGTCTTCGGGCAACTCAGTTGCCGCATCGTGGATGATGCCGAAGTCGACATGCAGCATCCTCGCCTCGTAGTTGACGGCGACAAGTTCCGCCTTGGATAGCTGGAAGTACTTGTTCTGGTCGGGCGGCTGGATGGAGTCTCCGCCAGCGTTGTTCTTGAAGATCGGACGGCCCGGTCCGTTGCCAAACATGCCGTTGCAGGCCATCTCGAGGTAGATGACGTGCTCCTTGCCATCCTTGAACGACGCCGGGACCACCCACTCGACGCGCTCGCCGCGGCCGGTCAGCCCCTGGAGCGGGTTGCCATCGGCCGTCCAGACCGTGGCTTCGTTGCTGCAGTCCCAGTGGAGCTCGACGTGGGCATCCTTCTTGCAGAGCGCTTCGGGCAGAGTGAGCGCGCATCTGAACCAGTGTGTTGTCCAAGAGGGGCCGAAAGACTCGCCGACCTGCGTTTCCCGGTGTGAGTTTGAGGCAGATGTGGCCTCGGAGAAAGTCGGACGCGATGTGCCGGGTGCGTCCCAGACGGACAGCTTGACGTGTGGCGAGCCGGTGTACACGCCACGGTTCAGGGCGCTTTGGCAAGTGAAATTACGATATCAGCAAAGCATCCTAATGACGGCAGGTCTTCCGGTACTTGGGTAAATGCATAGACTCACGCCAGCAAGTTCACCTTTTCCCACTGTCCCGGGGTGAAAAAATTGACCAAGCGCTTCTTGTATAACGAGGTGATCTTCTTGCCGACCGGGCCCGGAGCTCGCACGGGGTACGGTGTTGCGGTGGTGGCTAGCCCCGGACCCGAGTCATGGAGAGCCGTGTGCGTCCCGTGTGAGCACATTGGGGGCGGCTGGAGGGCGTGGCGAGCTGTCTTTGTTGGTGTATGTCGGTACACTGGTGCTATCGCTCCGAGGGAAGAAATTGGAGAAGTCGGGCCAGGGTAATGCAACCACCTCACGTACTGCTCATGGGTCAATAGATATTGGGGCAAAGAAACCCAAGGAAATGGGCATCCGATGCCCGCACCTGGGGCTCTTCGTATCAAATCACCGTGCCGCAAAACCAAGCAACTACAGGGAATGAATCAAGTAATACCTGCGCACCTGCGCTATGCTGATGGGTCTAACACTGGAGCTCGGGGTATCTTCGCCGAAAGCAAACCATGTCCTGGAGACGGGGCATCATGACTATCGCTGCTTGGCATGCCCCGTAAACGGGCCGTACTTCCCCGTAGCTCTCCAGTCAAACCCCGCAACCTCCAGGTTGGGGCTATGGGGAACAGAGTGCTGTTAGGCAAGATATGTAGAGAAATGTTTAAACGAATAGATCACTTGAATGCCAGGCAAATGGGTCTGAACCACGCGAGGGACTTGTTCCTAAATTGCTATGAAGTGGTGGCAGCCAAGGCTACCAAGTCTACATGGCATCTGGGATTGACCATCAGTTCTAGAAACGTATTCGGCCAGTCCTAATGCGGATATGTACTATCATAAATTATCAACTACTTCGCGCGTCTATCCTCCTGAATCTCGGGTGCTGGGGCGGGAGTCTCAGTGTGCTCGACGTCGAGGATCTTGGCAGCAGTCGGGTCGGGCGGGGTGAACTCGAAGACTAGAGCAGACGTGTTAGAGAATGGGGGCCTCCAGTAGCGGATATGAGAGAACTTACTATCGGCAGGAGTCGTCGCGAACTTGCGAGCATCGATCTTCTTCTGGAAGAGGTAGTCAATCTCGGCAAAGCTGCGCTCCTTGGTCTCGGGCAGGAAGAACCAGATCCAGACGACCCAAAGGAAGCACAGTCCGAAGTAGAACATGCCGGTCTTGGCGCCCCAGTTCCAGGCGTCGCTGGTCGCGTTGAGCATGCGCGGGTTGATCTGCTGGGTGATGATGCCGCAGCACACGTAGATGGCACGGCCCAGGACGATGGTCTGGGCACGGACACGGCTGGCCGCAATCTCGGCGACGACGACGTAGGTCGTGGGGCCGAGGGAGATCTTGAAGATGCACTGCACGATGATCAAGAAAACAGCAGTCGGGATGGCAGACTGCGAGCGGGTTGTGGCGAATCCGACAATGCCGGTGATGAGCATGAAGAAGCCGATACCAATAGTCCCGAAGAGATAGAAGGTGCGACGTCCAATCTTGCCCATGAGCACGATGGCAGTGCCTGTGGCCACAATGTTGACAGACTGAATGGCCATGTTGTAGTTGAAAGCCATGGTGGCGTCCATGCCGATGGAGGTGAGCATGATGGCAGCGTACTGTGTGATAGACTGGCCGTTGAACATCTGGATGACCCAAGCCATGCAGACGACAGCCGTGCGGCGCAGATTGGTGCCATGGAAGCAGTCTTTGTAGCTGGCGCCGGCCGCCTCGATCTTCTCCATTTCGTTGGTGTGCTTCATTAGAGCGAGCGTCTCAGCCATGCTCTGCTCAGTGTAGTGATCCTTGCGCGCGAGGCGACGCAGGCTCTTCTCGGCATCCTCAATGCGGCCGCGGCGCACGAGGTACCAGGGACTCTCTGGCGCGACACAGCCGACGATAAATAGAGGAGGAATCCAGACCCACTGGACGGCATACGGGATGCGCCAGCCGGCATCGCTCAGGTTGTTGACGGAGCTACGAAGGACACCAGTTGCGAGGAAACTGCCAGCCCCCCAGCACATGGACACCCAGGCAGTCAGGTAACCACGCATAGCCGGCGGGCAAATCTCGGCGGCGTAGGCGGTAGTGAGGGTCTGGAAGATACCCCATGGGATACCGCAGATAATGTTACCAGCGAGCAGCATTTCGACGTTGACGGCGAAGAAGAGGATGAAGATGCAACCGGCCATGAGGACCATGGTGCCGACGTAGACCTTCTTGGAACCGAATCGGGACTGCAGGTAGCCGTTCAATAACAGACCAAAGATCGATCCAATGTTGTTGCCGGCACCGATGGCTCCCTGCCACTGGGTTGAGATATGTTGCTTGCCGTTGGCATCGGGCCATCCGAAGCGCCTGAGGTAGGCCGGATGCGCAAAGAAGTTGTTGATAAGACCGACATCCATGCCCTCCATAATCAAAGCCATGCTGAGAAGCATGCTGTAGACGGCGGCGGGCCAGTACCGCCGGAAGAGTTCCTTGCGCGGGAGCTGGGTTTCCTCCTCGCCGGTTGCGATAGCAGCCTCGATGAGCTCGACCTGAGGATTGTACACCGCATAGTTGGTGGCTGACGGCCTGGGGCCTAGCTCCGCCTTGTTGTCGTCGCGAGCGGCCATGGTGTTCGTCGTTGCTGTTGTCGAAGTTAGGGAAGGAGAAGGGCAACCGGCCTGGGCTGGTGCCAGTGAGGAGAGAGGGGGAACAAGCCAGAAGATATGGACCTCACGCCGCAGGGTGACATTCGTGCTGATCCCACCCCAAGAATCCAATGGTGTTGTGAGGCACCTTCGTGCCCTGTTGCCCAGCCTCCGCCTGAATGCCCAGTCTTCCAATCATCTGCCCACTGTGGATAAACTCGGCCGACGCAAACCCGAGCTATCTCCCAAAACGTCTGGGGTTCCCCATGGGGTCCACGAATCAGAGGCGCTGGTCGGCGGAGTTGAACAAGTACTTGTAAGTTATTACTAACCTCTCTTGTAGCAGCCTGTCGCACTGGCACAAGATAGCTCGCATAAATACTGGGGAGATCTGGATCCAGCGGGGATACTCTACCTGCAAGAGAGTCGCTAATTTCGCCTGCAACCTTCGGGGAAGACTCCCCAATCCGACGTTAGAGCATCGGCAACCCGGAAAACAAGACCGTTGGCGTGCGGCAAAGCCCGTCTGCCCCCGCGCCTCACTCTGCCCCAGCGCGAGACGGCGACAAGGGGCAAATATCACATAATTGCCAAGACAATCGATCGGGCAACCCGCGACAAAGCAGCGCAACATGACTCGCATTTTCGCACATCGAGGGCCGAGCCATCCATTCTCTGGCCGACTGCCGTTCCCGGTCCCGGGTTCGGTTGCATAACAGGTGGGGAAGGTGTTGTGGCGCGACTCGAGGACGTGGGGGCTGAAGCCTCATGCTGGGTTGGGGTTGATGGTAGACTTCTCATCTGTAGCTTCACAATGACCTCGGTTCTCTCCCGCCTCTCTGCTATACCAGTTGTCGAGCCCCCCCTTAAGCCCTCAGACAGCTATCCCCAGCCTGCCACCCCACTAAGCATTGCCTGATGCTCGTCCGAATTTGCGGGTATCTTGATCACTTCGGTCTATTCGGTTACGAGTATCTATTTTCTTGATTGGTTCTGGTGATGTAGAGCCTCTTGTCCCACTTCCCTACAATTTGAAGGCGGCTGACCATGTGGCCAAGCTCATAAGGGCAGAAGTCTGAGGGGTAGAGTATGTGGTAGGTTGGTGATCGGGGTTTGGCCAACTCCAGGGTCTGAGCGAACAAGTATAGTTTAAAGGGATCCAATGATACAAGTAGGGACCACGGTCGATCAGTAGCATTTCTGGCAACAGCGCATATGAGTCGGTAACGAGATACGTTGAACGTTTTAGTCAGCTTTGCGCTCTCTGTCGTTAGCACAGGACTCAAAACTCCCTGGAGAATCTATATAGAGCGTCGTACATCTCTCGTACCCGTATCAAATGGCTCAAATGGCTCTTTCCGCAATATTGATGCCTGCTTGCTTGTCCTGGGCCATGTAAAGTTTCGCGTACCTGCATAGAAACACCGAAATCTCGGTGGGCCTGTCCATCCAAACCCGATCGTTGCGTTCAACAAGGGCTCAGATGAATTGTAAGTTATGTAACACTAATATGAAATTCGCGCTGTGGGGTGAGAATTCACCTAGAGACAAGACTGGTGAGACTTGGACCGCCGCTATTCGTATGCGTCTGGCTGACTAGGCTTCCCTTCAAGAATTTATGAAACTCACAAGATTCTGCGCAGTATGCCTCTTTAGCATCGCATAGATAGCAGTGCACTGATAGTAAACGGCTTTTGCCGAATGTTACCTGAACTTTACTTATGGCTTAGCTTGTCGATGCCAAGACAGAGTTCGTTTGTGATGGCTACGGAGCCAATCAGTATATCTAATTGCATTGGATATCTTCTTTTAAGACAACTTCGAGGGTCACGCGCCAGTTCCGTCCATAACGCACAGTTGTTGATAGAGGTTGACCAGCACTCTGCATATATTTGGGAGGAGCATGCACAGACTTGAGACGACGACGTCGTCCAAGATGAACTCGAGCAGACACTCGAGCAAATGCTTCGAAATGAATGAACCAGGTCCCGCCGTTTCACAGTTCAAGCTTTGAAGGCTTGAGGCTATGGAAGTTTGGTCCACGACAAGAGTGGTGACTCGCATGAGAAAATCCGTCACCAGATGTATTCAGTTAATGTCGACTCCTTACAGGAACGAGAATACAAAAAAGCAAGATCTACGGGCCGGATTGTTTCGAACTCGATGACATAATTACATATCAAGCCTGACTGCAGAATGGTGCGCGCTCGCTTGGCCCCCATCGTATGTGATTCTAGTGATGTGGAAGGGCTGAGTGCCAAACCTATCAGCTTTGCAGTTTGTATGCAAGCTTCCCACACCATCCACTCAGCAGTAGCGATTGCGATTTGCGCCTGCAATTCTCATAGGTAAGCACCCCGTAGGCAGGTCGCATATACCGCCCGATTTTGCTGCCGCCTTGTGCCACCATGTGCTGCGCGTAGCCTTCTCACACACCGACGGGTAGAAAAAGGGAGGGGGATGACCACCCCGACTCAGCAGGTTTCCCTTTCACTTCTTTCATCCTCAATCCACTGCGCACGCAGCAAAAGTGCCCCTCGTTCATGCTCGCTTCCGCACGTCTGAAGCGGAATGGAGTACTACGGCGCCCCTCGTCGCGGGGGATACCGCGTCAGCGCGGATCCCTACCTTGAGGCTGATTACTACCCTGGCCGCCGCAATCCGCCAGCCTACCGCTACTTGCGCGATCCTCATATTCACGATATGGAGCATCTGGGCGATTTCGCTACGCGACACGTCCTTCCGGCCCTGCAGCGCGAGTACCCTGACCGCCCTGTCCGCATCATCGTGAACCAGGGCACCTTGCACCTACGCGATGACGACGCCGGCATCACCACTCATCGCAGTCATTACCGCCATTACCCCAATCCGCTGAATGGCAGCAACACGATGCTTTACAATGCTCAGGGCGCTACGGTGGTCGTCGGAGAGCCGCCCGTACCGGTCCGGGAGTTCCGGGAATCCAGTGCTTGTGGGCCCCGGTACAGCGTCGAGCCGGAGCCAGTCGTCTACGAGAGAACCACATCGCTGCCACGAGGCTGTATTAGGTGCCGAGTCAAGAGGAACGCGGGACTTGCAGCACCGTGCCTGGAATGCGAGATTGCGGCCGACCTGAAAGCCGAGAGGCAAGCTAGGAGGGAGCGCGAGCGTGATGTCGGGGTTGATGTCGAATACGTGCGGACAAGGGATATCGAAGTTCCTCGCCGCTGGGACAGGCGCTATTATTAGATGGATCATTGCAAAGGGGGTTACGGTACTGTTGAAAGAAGACTAGATTGCCATTATCATTCTCCTTTTGTCGGGCTTTCGGTATTTCGAAGATGTGTTCAAGACCTCCTGTGTTTGAGCTAGCCGCCTATTTTACGTTTTAGCGAACTCGTCCCTTCTTGGCCCCCCACATCTCATGGCTTGTTCGACACCACGCACCAATGACCACGCGCTTTTCTCAATGTGAAGCGGCTCGTGAAGTCTTGGGAGCCTCAAACAGGCATTTACAGTGACTAATTGGCATGCTGGTCAGTGCTTGGCTCGGGAGTCGTGGCTTTATTACGTGGAATCTGTCCCCTGGTGGCTTCGCGGCGCGTCTTTTCCTGCTCTGCTTGCTTGCCCAGCGATTCTTGATTTTCCTAATGGCAGTTTGCACCCCTGAAAGTCTATGCGCAGAAGAAAGCCGCCGTGCAGGGCGCCGTGCAAGCAGATGACCTTTCCGGCCAAGAGCTATGCCGAGGCCTGGACGGCCGACGGGCGTTCGGCGGAGGAGGACGAGGGCCTGGTCGCCGGCGGCAGCTCCGAGACGGAGGCTTGCTTGCCTGTTGAGCAGGCGGATGAGCTCGGTAATATTCCCGTACTGTCTTCGACGTATCCGGTATATGTTACAATACACCGGTAAGTCACCCACAAGGATGATGCATGTCGACATGTGGTGTTCGGCTCGACTTACCCACTCTACACCAGCATTCAACGTTTGATTCTTGCGAGCATTGGTTAGTCATCTGTCTCTTCTTTCTGCTGCAAGCCACCATACTGACGTCGTGTCTGCTAAAGATGAACCCTATACTCTTGAGCAGTTGAAACACCCACGCATCAACGCACTCATCGTCCAGCCCTTGGTCGACAGGCTTTATGATGCCGATGACATCTCTACGGGTGAGTGTGCATACCCTTGCCACGCTGGCCCAATGTCAACACTGTTATCTGACCATGTGCTATAGTGTACTGCCTGTTGGCCAACAAATTGCACTTCATGCGTGAGCAGTCGACCTCTGTGCACCAAGCCGTCACGACGGCGCGAGCGACCCTGTGCGAAGTACTTGCTACTCGCATCCTGCGGCAGTTTCACGAAGTCAACTCGGGCAATCAAGGGCTTTTGCTACTCTCTCGCATGCTCGTAGAAGGATTTGACCCATTCCAGGGCGCGCCCCAGGCCGTTGAGACTGGCGGCCGGCAACGTGTTCAATGGCCGGTTCAGGAGAGAGGCGGTCATGAACGCAAGGTCACCGCTCTCGAGCTTGCCATCTTGTCCGAGAGCAAGATGTTTATCAGCT
This sequence comes from Thyridium curvatum, assembly GCF_004353045.1. Taxonomy (NCBI): domain Eukaryota; kingdom Fungi; phylum Ascomycota; class Sordariomycetes; order Thyridiales; family Thyridiaceae; genus Thyridium; species Thyridium curvatum. The sequence continues at coordinate 336,935 of NW_022156764.1, forward strand.
CGGCCGGATGCCAGAGAGTTGTCAACGCAGTGTATGAAGGGCGTGTCATCTACACCCCTTTGTCCTTTGTCGACATCCTGCCGGACCATTACAAGCATCGTCCCGTCTCACTCTACGATCCACGCAAGGCACCTATTCTTAACCACCACCGCCTCATTGTACCGCGCTCTCGCAACTTGATCGAATTCATCCACTTTCTTGTCCTACTGGCTCTCTACCTATTGACTATGTTGTATCGGAACAGCAGTAGCGAGATATTTGAGCTGCTGTTTTGTCTCTACACAGCTGGGTGGGTCTTGGATGAGATTGCTGCCGTGGTCGAACATGGCTGGGAAGTACACTCCCAGAGTCTATGGTCCTTTCTCGACATTACATTTTCGTCCATCTACGGCGTCTATCTACTAGCTCGTGTCTACGACATCATCGTCGGGCGCTTCCCCAACGGACATGGCCTACACATACTGGCTCTGGCAGCCCCGATACTTCTCACGCGAGTCGCCTTCAACATCATGCCCAACAATATCGTCTTCATCTCACTTCACGCCATGATGAAGGACTTCATGCTTCTCACCTTCTTGGCTGCATGGTGTTTTATGGGTTTCCTACTTGCACTGCAATGGCTCATCGATGCAAACGATAATTTTAGCGAGACTCCAACGTGGTTCACCATCGTCAAGTGGATGTTGTGGATCTGGTTCGGTCTGGACGGAACGGGCATCGAAGAGTCTGTGCAGTTCCACCTCATCTTTGGTCCGGCACTGATGATCGGTTTCGCCTTCCTGGGGAACACTCTGTTTCTCACGATCCTGGTGGCCATGCTCACAAACACCTTTTCCAAGATCATCGCGGACGAGACATCAGAGGTTCGCTTCCGCCGAGCTGTGCTCACCTTTGAAGGAGTCAAGAGCGACGCAATCTTCGCATACCCCCCACCGTTTAACATATTCGCCCTCCTCTTCCTGCTGCCGCTCAAGTTCTTCGTGTCGGCAAAGACATTCCACTCGGTCAACGTCAACCTCATCCGCGCGCTGAACCTGCCCACGCTCCTGCTGATCACGCTGTACGAGCGCCATCAGTTTTCCAGCAGGACGCGGAGGAAGGGGAAGAACTCCTTCTTGGCGTGGCAGTTCAACTACTTCTCGCCGCATGCCGACATCGACGCTGTGTTCAAAGCGGTGCCCCCGCCAGAGATCTGCGATGCCATCGAGGCCCTGGACAGGATTGGTGATGCGGTGTCGGAGAAGTCGGCTGGTCCGTCCCGCCGAAGACCAGTGCCACCACGGGCTTGGTCTCCTCACTTGCCGATGACGGGGGAGCATGAGGACTAGCAAAGATGTTGCTGGGCAATAGCGTTGTATGACCTTTTGGTAGAATAGATAGACTTACAATTCAGAGAATAGACAAATGCAACATCACTGTACACTGAGTCCACCTTGCTGGTTTCCATAGGACATGCCCCTTGAGTCAGTCCGTGTCTGAACATAAGCGTGGACTTTGCGAGAGAATGATCATATGAGTCCTGTCTGAGGGATTTGCAGAGGGAGGTCAAGCCTCGAGCGGAAGCAGTGGAATTCAAGTATTCAGCACTACCTACTCAAGTCAACTATTGACCTAGTGCACATGCAATTCCGATCTTGATGCAGATCCAAAACAGTGCCAAAAATGTCTATACAACAACAATTCTACTAAGAGTGCAACCATTAGATTAGTGAGTTACCGTTCCTCCCTGGCCTCACGCAGCCCACGAACGCTTCCTCAAAATGACTCTCATGTCCTCGGTGGGCTTCTTGACGCCGGTTCCTGGAATCGTGCCGGGCATCTTCCATGCCGCGCCGTCCGCGGGCTCCATGTCCCACAGCGTGACAATGGCAGCGCCGATGGCGAGGATCTCCTTCTCGGCAAAGGTACGTCCCTTGCAGATCCCCGTCCCCAGACCCCAGGGCTTCAACTTTCCGTACCGGGCGATCCTCCGACCAGACTCGTCCTCCTCGATGAAGCGGGCCGGGTCGAACTTGGTAGGATCGGGGTAGAGCTCCGGGTCGTACTGGGCCACAGCGTGTGGAGCAGAAAGCCATGTGCCAGCCTTGAGGTCGTGCGTGTGCCCTCCAGCGTGGAGCGTCAGGGGACGGTTCAGGTAGCGTATCGAAGTCGGCTCGCTAGTGAGGCGGAAGGTCTCGAAGAGCGCCGATTTGAGCAGAGGGCAGTCTCGGGACAGTCCCGCGGGGTCGTAGGAGGTGATCTCGGGCTCGTCGCCCGGATTCGCGGCGGCCAGCTGTACATAGGGCGCAACCTCTTTGCGAATGCTGTCCAGGAGACCGGGTGTGGAGTAGACATATCCGATGAACCAGAACAGAAGCGGCTGCGTGTTGCCGTTCTGGGCCCAAAAGATTCCTAGGTCTGACTGGCCTCGGTGGTGGACAGAGTAGCCGTGCTCGATGTAGACCTTGTTACGCTCCAGGGCCACGGCGCTTACATCAGACATGTCGGCATCAAAGTCGACGGGCTCTCCATTCTGGTACTGAGTGATGCGGCGGTACAGTCCCTCTAATTCCTTGTGCATGCGGGACCGGGCCGCGACGCCTTCCCGTAGTCCCTTGATGGGCGCCCACTTGGGAACCCCGATGATCAGGAGTGGAAAGGCGTCGTTGTCGAAGGACCACAGGTCCGACAGGATAGTCTCGTAGCGATCCACAAAGTCCTGGCCGTAGAGCAGAGGAATGGCGATGCACGCGCCAAAATCGCGCAGCAGCTTGGCGAGGCTCACCTCCACGGCCTTGTCGTCGATGATGCGCCGCTGGGCCGAGAGTTCCCATTTCTGGAGCTTAGCATCGGGACTGAACGTCGCGAGCCTGGCGATCTTGCCCGGCACATCGGCACGGAGTATCGCCGCCGTCGAAGCTGCGTCGTTGACAAACAGGCGCTCAACAGCCACGTACAGGCCCTTGGAAGACGCGTTGGCCTTGTCGAACAGCTCGTCCGTGGCGTCCATGCCAAAGACGCGCGTCGTCATGGTCCAGTCGCGCATGTGGCCGCTGAGCGAGGACGACGGCGCCGCGAAGAAGCGGTCCTGGCCCTTGATGTCAAGCAGGATGGAGTGCTTTGACGTGACGCCGAAGAGGGCGCCGGTGCGTCGGCGGAGCATCGAGCTGGGAACGGGCGGGGCCGGGGATGTCAGTGGGATGGAGTTCCTTGCAGGAGAAATGCGCGTGCCGGCAGCGTCGGGAACTTACCAGAGCCGCAGGCCAAGGCCGCCGGAGGCGACGAGGACGCTGGTCAGGGCGATTTCGATGGGAACCCATGCGGGCAGGTTCACCTGCTTGGACGCCTTGCGGGAGACGGCATTGAGCAGCAGGGCGCTGGCAATCAAGACGAGCAAGGCCGTCGCGTAAGGGTGGCTGCTCGCTCTGGCGACCAGGCCCAGCTGGGTCGCAGCGGCTTCTGTCGTCGCGTTCATCATGACACGCACGGACGATGAGCTCAGATCCCGTAAAGAGGCGTTTCGCTCTTCTTCGGGATATTGTCACGAGCAATGTGGTTCCCCTGAAATGGGCGCTGAGGAAGCCAACTTTGTCCTGCCCCCAAGCTTGCCTCGCATGCTGAGAAAAGTCGCAAATCCGAGCGACCCTTTTAGTGCTGACCTCGTTAGCTTGGACCAGGATGGGCGTCGATCCCGGTCAATCCAACGTATCAATCAATCGATATAACTGGGGACATGAAACTGTGGGGCTGCTTGCTTTCGATCACTTGAAATAGCTGTCAATGAATGGACTACTCGTACGAAGTAGTTTCATTTTCAGCATATGCTTGCTCATCACCAAAGTCGAGGCTCTCCAACCTCGTCCTGGAGACACACACCCTGCCACATCACGCGGCACACTGCCAACGGCGACCATTACAAATAGCAAGCTCGGGTAAATCTGCGTCTATTCTGAGGAGTGTATGGATTCAAACAGGTTGGTGCCAAAGATAGTAGTCAAGCTACATCATGAGCCAGCCTCATATGAAAACTGCAAGGGTCACGGATAAGTACAATAGCACGACTCAAATCAGCGTGTGTGTCAGACTTTTGCTTCGTTATATATATTCGTACCACTTTCAACTACAGCAGCTTATCAGAAAGTATACGGAATGACAAAGAACGGCTTGACATACGTGGTATGCTATGACAAGTCGAGGCTTTAGACGTCTCAAACATGCACACGGTCTGAGTACTATTCACACTAACCCTACGCCTTGCCAACTAACTTCTTTCTCCAAGACAAGCCTGCCTTCGCCACATCGTACAGTCAATCAAGTCACCATCATGCCGCCGGGCAGCTCCGTCAGCCACGCGTCGAGGTCCTCGTTGATCTGCCTCTTGATGGTGCACTTGTTGGCCTGGTCGAGCGTCTGCGTCTTGAGCGTCGGGCAGTTGATCCGGTTGGAGAACAGGTCGCTGTTGCAGTTGGTGTCCATGGCGCGCTGCAGCGCGTCGCCCTTCCAGCCAAACATGTAGTCGCCGTGGATGCCGTACCCGGTCTTGTCGCCGAACGACCACACGAAGGGCTGCGACCCGTCGGCCGGCCACAGCGCCCTGTCGTTGAAGGGCCGCGTGTCCCAGTACGTCTCGTAGAAGACCTGCGGGATGGCGACCGGGTGGGTGGCCGGGCAGGCGGCGCCGCGCGGGTAGGCGACGTGCGACTGGTGGTCGGGTGAGTCGATGTTCTTGCCGTCCCAGCACGTCGGGAAGCGGATCGAGACCATGATGCCCGCGCGGCACTGCTTGTTGGGGAAGCTTGTCGTGGCGCCGCCACGCGTCATGGGCGAGTCGAGGCACGTGTAGTCCATGAACCGGTACTTGGCGTTGAGCTGCTGCGCCGTGCGGAAGGACGGGTCGCCGACGGTCATGCGGAACCCGGGCTTGAAGGCCGTGACCTTGCCCGAGGAGAGGTAGTAGACGGTCTGGCCGCCCGAGGCGCCGGTGAAGCCGAGCTCGTTGCCAAAGGTGTTGACCCGGTGGAAGGTGCCGTTTCGGGCACTGTAACTAAGTGTCAGCACTGTGAATACCATCATTGGAAGAAAACAAGCCGGGCCTCAGTCTAATAGCATACCGGAAGAAGAGGACGGCGGTCCAATAGTTGGAGAAGTCTTCGGTTGGTGTGCACGAGGTGCATGTCGATTCCTCGGCGATATTATGGGTGGCAGGATCCATGGAGGCATTGAAGGAGTTACCGCCGACGACCTGATGCAGATGCACCGAAGGCATCATGCCGGGGTTGACCAGGCTAGAGAGACTTGAGTCAGGATGAAGTTTCTCGTATTGCGGTTGAGAGACGCTCACGGGTCTAGTCGCTCAACCACGAGCTGTGAGCAAGAGAAGCGGAGCGTGGCAGCGGCATCGACTGAGACAGCTGCCGCGGCCAGCAGGCTGAGTGCCTTCCAGTACATGGTGTGGCGTTGATCGTTGGCGTGTTTGGAGTTTCAGTTTCGCCGCTTGGCTTGACCAGCAACAGATAGACAGTGTATCAATAGGCCAGACCTAATGGCTTTCCTGGCGAGACAAAAGATCAAGACCAACCTCGGCTTAGACTCTGGCTATCTGTTTGTTTTATCCCTTTTGCACTCTCATTAACACACTTGTTATCCCCGACTTACAAAACCTTCTCATACTACAAATGCCGAAAGCCATGCATCCTTCGACATCTAGGAAAGCTTTTCTTGGCATCGCCTTCCGGATCTGGGCATTCTGGGGTACATGATAATGATAGGGAGGGCCGTAATGGTGTTCCCGCGCTTGGCCCGGCCCAATGACACGGCGGAGGATGATGAAGCTGGAAGACAGCCCGCAAATTATCCAGATTGGTATGCTGCCGGGAGATGGCACAACCACCACTCGTGACATCAAAAATGGCCGAGGGAATCGCAGCGAACGAGTATCTGCAGTCGGGACTTCGGCATGTCACTCCAATCATGGTCTGGTCATTCTAGATTAGCTGCCAGAGGAAGAGCAGGCAAGCCAGTCTTTGCTGGGTGTGATCGCGATGGCCGCGCAATCGATAAATAAGACAACCGGCACCAGCAAGCCCAAGCATGTGCCGATCGCGGTGTGATGGCCACGTAGATCAGGAACAGAACCAAGTCTCGACCAGGCATGGTTCGAAGCCACCACCACGGCATTCTAGCGATCCCGGGTTCGGGCGCCCACGCGCATTCGCTTGCACTAGCTCCCATCGTTAGCGACCATGAACCACGTTCAGGCAGTGACATTCCAACGGCACAGGGCAAACATGCTGGAGTATCGGAGAATTTCAGAGGCTTGGCATGGCGTTGGCCGGGAAGCCTTTGGATGGACTACCCACAAGTAAAGCAAGACAGTGGCACGGATGTACCGAAAACGTGTCACATCTGAATTTATCCGTGTCAAACTGTGATCAAGTGTACTAATACTAACAGTCGGGGGTATTTATTGTTGCTATTCTGACCTAATCCGTAACGCCTCGTGATGTTGCGCCCTTGCCTGCGCTCCAGTTCCTTCGAAAGTCAGAGAAATTGAACATCCTTCCCTAGTCCCAAAACCAATAAGCAGCTCGCGGCCCCTATTGTCCTCAGTTGGTCTTCTTCGTGGTTGCGGCGGCAGGGCGACGACCCTGCTGCTGGGCGCGGATGTAGAGGAAGCCGCCGGTAGCGACGATACCGAGGATGACGATGTTGCCTAGATCGTAGTGAATGTGAGTAGACGCGTTCGCGAGAGAATGAGCAATAGAGATGAACGTACCGGCGATAAACTTGCCCACTCCACCAGCGACGTCGACCACGCCGCTGAGCACGTCCGTGACGAGGCGCACGATCGACGTGAAGAAGTTGACGATGGCCATGACGAAGGTCTGGCCGAGGTGGACGATGGTGCCGACGACGGCAGCGATCATTTCGTAGAAGGACTTGAAGAGGTCCTCGACGGCGGAGAAGAGGTGCGACATGATTGCGGTCGTGAGTGGAAGAGGGTGATGGACTGCTGACTGGAGGTGTTCTTGTTGTTATTCGAGAGGTGATGCGATATTATGCGATGCGATGGGCTGAGGAGCAGATATGCAGTCTGTCCCTAGGATGGAATCAATCTCTTTTATGGAGTGAACGCCAGAAAGGGCCTCCTTTGTTTCAGGATTCCAAGCAAATTGCAGTATGCCTTTGGTCATGTTATGTCATGAAGCAAGCCTGCTTTTCTTGCGCGCCCGCAGGCTGTGGCTTGCCTTATCTACAGAAAGGTGATATGACGGACGGGCGCCTTTCATCGTGACGTCACCCGCCAATCCCAGCCACCAACGGCAGCCACAACGGCTCAACGTCCAACCAGAAGCCACGATCAGCCGGTGGTCGAGCGTACGAGTCATGCTGTGATTGGCTGTGAAGACATAGTCATGGTCATGATGTCGTGCGGGTGCTCTTAATCTGATGCGGTACGCCCAGGGCAGGGCGAAGATCAAGGCAGCGAGCCAAATATGACAACACACCGTTGGGGCAACGCTCTGGCCTACTTTGGGAGGTCCCGTGCCCCATCCCATGGTGTTAAAACTCATGTCATGAGCACACCGGAAGCTTTTGGCGTCAGGCACTCCCTGTCACTGGTCCATTGACTTACTAGTGCCATGCCTCCAAGGGGCTGGGAGAGGCACTACCGGAGCTTACATTCCAGGGAGGCGCCGTTGAGCATTCCAACACCACACTTGGCTTTCTGGGGAAGAGTGAGCCAGTGCCTGGGCTAGCTAGCATGCAGTTAGCTCACTGGAATTCGACCCAGTCATGTTCGGTGTGCCATGCTGGTGAGTAAGCAGAGACAAGAGTCTCGCGGGAATGACTCGAGACTACTGATCTTCAGGCACAGAACTTCCGTCAGTCGTATTTGCATCCAAGAAGGCTGGGGATTGAAGCCCGTACAAGGGCTCTTTCGGATACAGCCGCGTCCCTGGTATCGACTGACTAAGCTTATCCTCCGTGATGGTATTGGAGATGGCCTGCACATGTTCCCCGATAGAAGGTCTTTGGGATGACCTGAATCTGGCGAAGGCAAAGTGTAGGCCTTGGTTTATGACCACAGGAGTCCAGTCAGCACCACATGAGTTGAGCCTGCTCGAGGACACCGGATCGGAACAACCTTGGAAATTGTCCAGATCATTTGATGTGCAAAGGCCTAGAACATCATTGACGTAGCGGATCCACCTCTTCAACGGTCCACCTTCAACTTATGTGAAGCATCCTTGGTGTATTCGAAGCCGAGTCGGGCCTGAGAAGATGCAATCCGGGGAAAGAATTCAGCTGAATGGCGGCTCACGATTGGCGGTGAACCTCCGTGGCTTGCGTTCCCCCGCTCTTCAACGGCCGCACCCTCATGCAGCTTTATGCAGTCATCGCCAAGACCCAGCCCTGTGACTGTGCTATTCCTCAATAAGAACTCTCAGCTCCTGTCGGCATATGTATGTCGCAGTAGATGTGCACTTTTCGACCTAAGCGACGTTGAGTCTATACATGCCGTCTCGTCAACCGCATTGTGGCGCGTCGGACACGGCCTGATCACGGCCTGGTTTGGGCAACGGTAATCCGTGCCAAGCACTGCATCTCAACGGCACACCAGCACACAAGGTATGAAAGTATCGGGTTCCCTTTACGTAAGGCGCGACACCAACGGCCAGAGCGATGCGAGCGGCTACCACGAAGCGGTATGCTCTGGATGGCCCGTCTCGCTAGGAGCCCTCGGCCGGCCCTAGCGCAGGTTGAGCAGGTTTGTAGACACGGTTCGGTGTATACTTGCATGCATATGAACCGGATATCGCAGTTGTACCACCATCGCACCATTATTTCGTGCGACTCCGAACCGTTGTCGCGAGGGGTCTATGCCAGCACTCGGCAAGCAGACTGACGATGCATTTCGATGCAATGCAAGTTCCAAATGCAATATTCTCTATGCAGTAGCTGATGTAAGATTCCAAGCTTTCTGGCTGGCTGATCCCAAGACAACCAACGCAGGTAAGTGAGGTTGAACAGCTTTTGTGCTCACGATGATCACCGCAGCCGCGCTGTATAGGCTATTGGGTTCTTGGGACCGAGCCAGTTCGTATCACCTCACGGTCCCAAAAGCGGAAGAACTGAGACTCTCCGGCGGGGACACGACAGCTGAGCGACTGCTTGCTTCTCTAGGCCGGCTCAACAACTCAGCTATGAAAGTGAATGGTACTCCTTGCAAAAGATTGCTATGGGTCTACAAGATACGACAGTTGTAGGTTTAGATTCGGGTATAAATATGACCATGTCGCGCCGTTGTTCGACAGCTCAGAGCTTTTCATCTCATCCCATCTTCATCCCATCTATCAAACGCCAAACCAAACAAATCCAAACACACCAAACTCAATATCCAACATGAAGCCTGCCTTCTTTCTCGGCGCTGCCCTGTACGATAATGTCCCCTGATTGACCTGGGAGTGTGGCTATTTTACTGACACAACGTCAAGGCTCCAAGTGAGCTCGACCTTCGCTCAGTGGTCTGCCCCTTCGGCCGCCATCAACTGGAACGGCCTGGGCCACATCCGCGTCTACGCCGTCGACAACAGCGGCCAGGTCCGCGAGTGGCAGTTCGACGGCAGCGGCTGGAACGGCCCCAGCTACATCGGCGCCACTGCCATGCCCGGCTCCGGCGTCACTGCTGTCAACGACGGCGCCCATGTAAGTAGCGGCCTTTCATAGTGTTACCTAGACTTTGGTTAACCAATGGTGTTCTTCCATAGCTTCGGGTCTACTACCAGGACCAGAACGGGCGGGCCCGAGAGAGAGTCTATGAGAATGGATGGACTGACGGCGCTACTCTGCCTTAATTCTGCACCCAACCATATGTCTGCTACAGAGACTTTCTGTCACTAGGAAGCTGAAGGAGGGCGGAGAGGTGGGCATGTAGCTAAGAAGGTGTGGCTGGGGGAGATGTAGCTGAGCGGATGCAATGAGATGTCTAACCCCGACCTGACGCCTCTATGAACCTGTGATGTGAACAACGCCCTGAATCTAAATGACCAAAAGGCCCGAAGCAGGACTCTACCTATTCCTCTTCCTAATACTCACAACACGCCTCCACGGCTAGCAAACAGCCCTTTAGACTCCTCGATCCCCAGCGACCCCGTCAGCACAATCTTGCCAAACGTGTCGTAGTCGTCGGGCTGCGCCTCGGTGATGATCCGGGCCAGGTTCGTCGCCGTCGACACAAAGTGCCGCCGGTCGCGCCACGCGACGGCGAAGTCGACGGCGTCGGCCGCCGTCCACAGGTGCGCCGACAGCGTCCACGAGTGGCACAGGTACAGGTTCGGGTCGCAGTCGAGCGGCAGGTCGCCCGCGAGCAGGCGGTACATCTGCAGCGTGATAAAGGTCGTGAGGAACGTCCGGCGCGTCGACTCCATGAGCACCCACGAGGCCCAGAAGTCGCGCGTCGGGCCGATGGGGTGCAGCGGCAGGACGCGCCGCTCCGTCAGTGCCCCACCACCGCCGGCACCCCCATCGCCGCCGCCGCACGACGTCTCCCCGTCGGGCCGATCGAACGTCATGTACGACAGCAGCGACAGCGTCGCGTTCTCGAGCGCCGGGCGCGACCGCTCCGCCGCGGCGCGGGCGCTGATGTCCCCGTCGAACGCGCGGATGATGTAGTACAGCAGCAGCGCCTGCGCGCGCGCGAGCTTCTCGGCGGGCGCAGCGGGCTCGGGCTCCCCGGCGATGTCGCGCACGCGCGCGTCGATGGCGCTGAACACGACGGCCGCGTTGGCCTCGGTCTTGGCCATGTACAGCGCGCAGCAGCCGACGGCGTCGAGCATGCAGCGCGGCATCCCTTCGCGGTACAGCGACGCGTGCGCCCAGGGCGTCTGCATCTCGAGGACCATCTGCCGCGGGGCGGCCTTGATCGCCTCGAGGCCGTACAGCAGGCGCGTGTCGATGATCTTGGCGACGATTTCGACCGTCCTCAGGGTGGACGAGTTGGACAGGACGCTAAACGCCGGCGGCGCGGGCGTCGGCTGCTGCGCCGCGGGTGTGAGGCTGGCACTGGCCGAGTGGCCGCCGAGGGTCACGGTCGTCGGTGGCAGAAAGTCCCATAGTATCTCGGCGTTTGACAGATTATCCGTGTCCGCCATATCCTGCAGTGGTGCGGTGGCGTATGAAGGCCTGGAGTCTTGCGGCTGCGTCCATGTCGGCATATGGTTCTCCGCGACAGCGTCAGAGCTTGGGACCTGCGCACTGGGAACTAGGGCGGTGATCTCCGCCCCTGGGGTAGCTGGGGCGGTGGCCATACCTGTTCCGCCTGTAGAGTTGGAAGGGTACTGGCAGGTGATACGCCTCCGGCTGCATCGCAGGCACGCTGGCTGCCCGTTGTCGCAACGGCGCTTGGCCTTGATGCAGGCAGCGCAGGACTTCCGCCGCGGCGGGGGGTTGGTCCTCTCGAGGGCGGATATGGAACGCATCATTTGGTCTCCTTGCAATGGAAAATGGGAGTGGAAGCGGAGGAGATGATCCCATGGGGCGGTGGACCTCTTCTCATGAAGAAAATGATGGCCCCGGGTAGGCCACTGTGTGAACCAGGTCTGGCGGAAGTCCGCCTCTGCTTTGTCATCAGGCAGCCGCCGAGACCATGCCGATGAAGGACTGAAACAACCGGAAATGTAAACGGACTAAAGCATGCGAGGGTTGACTGAATGCCACTGCTTATGTTGAAGCTCTGTCTGCACCTGTGCGGTCACAATGTCAGAATGGGCGATGGTATTCATGAGCGATGAAGAAGATCTGGTGTCTGTCATACAACTCCGGTCAGGATCATTCGGCCCCACTTTCGATGCTGCTACCGAAGACTTAATATGGTCCTTGTTCATCAGTCGAACGGATACGGTGGCTAGGTATCATTAGAGTTCATCATACATGTATGGAGGCTTAAGGGATCCTTGGTCATTTCAGCTTACGTGTATTCTGAATAATAAATACATAGGATTACACTGCCAAGTCATCAAAATGCAGCGTTCTGATGGTAGCTCGGGGTTCCGCCCGCTAAGAAATTTACTGTTTCTGGAACAGTGCTGACAGTGGACTTCGTACAGTCAGTTGAGATGCGTATTCTCAATCACAATGCCTTATCCGTCGTGCCCTTCTTCTCAAACTCCTTGTTGGCAAATTCCCTAAAACCGCCCCGAGCCACTTCCTCGTCCTTCGCCTTCTCGGTATGATCCCCGGTGAGGGTGTCGATCGCCGAGTTGATGTTCCCCCGAAGCGACTCGCCGATGCCCTGAAGGCCTGGTCAGCTTTGTACCTGGGCCATGAACAGTGGCTGGTGTGCAACTCACGTGTCCTTGGGCAAAGACACCCTTGATGCCCTGAGCGGTGCGCTCCCCCGTGTTCGGATGTGCCGAGGGGGCGCCCGCTGTAGCGCCGGAGGTGGGCACGCCGGAACCAGGCGCCGTGGTGCCAGCGGCGGTCGTGGTTTGGTTGCAATTACTCGCCATTTTGAGTTGGTGTTTTGGTGGAATGAATTCTGAGGAAAAGTCGCTGGCGGTCTTGATCTTGGTCAGTGGCTTGTATTTGTATTTACGTAGCTTGGGTGATGGTGACATGAAACTCTGGATAGATTTTGACGTCACCCGAGCCGGAGTTTCGTGACGTCATTATTCCCGGCGACAGATTCGTCGATCCGTCATCCAAGCTTCTTGTCAACATCTCTCCTGACAGTTGTAATGGACATGTGTTATCAGGTGTGATAAATTGATAGCCATATCGACGCATCGTTATTTCTGACATGGAGTGATTTGTATTGTCGGGTTTGTGGAGGCTTTGCTCAATCAACCCTTCTTCAACGCGCGAACCTGCGCCATCTAATCTTTCGGAGGGTCGAATCTAATGTTCTTTCATCCTCCTTCTAAGATTGAATAAATCCCCCGGATTGCTTCGCTGAGAATTTGGGGAATCTCTCGACCAAGTAGGTCTTCGAGGATAGTCTAGCCACTTAGCCATCTTACAGTGCTGCGTTGCATCGGCTAGGCCTCCGGACTTAACGCGAAGAAACGCGCGAGACAATCCTGCTGCAGACAAGATTATCTAATGATTACTCCTTTCAACTTTGTTGACATGGCGAAAACTAGGGCCAATTCGTTCACGCAAAAGATTGATGCGTAATCACTTGGGTCGCTCGATCATATCAGGAGGTAAACTCCGCAACCGCGTACCGATACTTCCGTCCTCTTGGTATATGAGAGTAGATCTAAATCCTCGAAGATGGCTATTCAATAACCCCGTATTAAGCTGTATGGTGAACATCTGAACCGTATCGTGGCTTCCAGTGACTTACTTGGCACATCACACCTTTCAGCATGTCCGAAATCCTTGTCATCACCTGCCCCAGCGGCAAGCAATGCTCCCACCTCATCCCTCAGGTTTATGACAAGGGCAAGTTCCAGCTCCGCCTTGCAGCGCACTCTGGATCTTCCGCCGCGAAGTTGAAGGAGAAGTACCCAAAGGCAGAGGTCGTCGTGGTCGAGCTCACATCCTTGTCATCCTGCCAAGATCTCGTGGCCGGAGCCTCAGTCATCTATCATGTCGGCCCTTCTCTTCATTCGCGCGAGCTAGAGATGGGACTCAACATGATCGACGCCGCGGTCTCTGCGAATCCGCGACCTCGACATTTTGTTCTTAGTACTGTCGCCGGCACGCAGATCCGCTATCTCATGCAGCACGACCTCAAGTGCCGCGTTGAGGAGCGTCTCTATCTGAGTCCTATCAACTGGACGATCTTGCAGCCGTCCAACTTCATGGACGCGTACCCTGTTGCCGAGTTGGCTGCCCAGGATGAGCCACACTTTGAATACCGCTGGAACCCGGACATGCAGAACAGCTTGATCGCACTGAGAGACTTGGGGGAAGCAGCGGCCAAAGTGCTCCACGAGGGCGAGAAACACTACTTTGCACAGTACCAGCTGACCTCGACCATGCCCAGGTCGGACGGGGTTGTCATCAGAATCATTGAGCAGATGATAGAGAAAGATATCAAGGCCAAGGTAGTACCGCTCGAGACCGCAACACAGAGCGTTCTCGGCTGGCTGTTCACGAAGGAACTGGACGGCAGCCAAGGTTCGCCAACGGCTGCAGCAAACACTGGAGATATTCGGCCCGATATCACCCAAGATGAGATGGAAAGGATCATCCTGTTTTCCAACCGTCGCGGACTGAGAGTTAGTCCCAATATCATGCGGTGGCTTCTTGGTCGAGAGCCAACCTCTGTGGAGGAATGGGTGCGGCTGGAGCTAAACAAACAAGTCCCTCAGTCTAGACAACAGATAGATTTAGACAAGAGATTGAGTGTGACATAGTAGCCACAAGCTTGCCATTGAATAGGTCGGCGCCGTTTCCCTCTGCTATCTTAGTAACGAATCATGCCTTAGGCCTCGTTTTCGCTGATCTCTCCCTGATTTCAAACGCCACATATGCAATAGTGAAAAGCGCCATAAGTATAGTCGTGCCAATCCCCCAAGCAAAGAAAAATTGGTCTTTTCGGCTCAGGCCTTCCCACCCCTCGTAACACTGGTAAATCTCGTAGGCACGGTAGGTACTCAAAATTTGGCACAGAGCGCAGTATGCAAACCAGACCCGTATACCTGTAGCAGTTGCTAGTTCTGGTCAGCTCATGAGTCGGACTCCCGGATGGACTGTGATGAACTGACTGAGGCCCTTCTTCGTGGTGAGGGAGCTGGTGATCGCCGGGGCGCCCTTGGCTGCAGAATGTCAGAACAGATCGTTTCGGAGATCCACAATCATTGCTCATTGCTTACCGCCGGGATCTGCATGCTGAGGGGAAGGCATATCAGGCCGATTGAGAACGTGTTGGTGAATCTGGCAAAGGCTGACTCTGACTCGGTCAGAGGATCGAAAAAGAGAGATCAAGCAATAAAAATGGGAAGACAAGGATGGGAAGGTTGGAGGACAAGCCGTGGGAGAATGGTAGCAGAGCGTGCAGACGGCACCAACTTCAAGAGTCTGACCGTCCACCAAGCGACAAACTGGAAGGGCGCGTCTTCTTTCCAATGAACACGCTCGGATACGCTCGAGGGCCGCGCTTGCCAAGTCGATGTAGAAAAGCTTGTTGAAGCTTGTTTTGACTGATCTCACGCGAGCGAAACCTGGCGAAGCGCAGCATGATCAAATCTGTGCCCCTCATGCAGCTTATGTTGGGGGCGGTAGGCATTTCATTGGTTGATCAGGGATGCAAGGGCTCCCGCAGCCACACCGCTGGTAAGCACAGCCTCCCGTGCTGCAGTCTGCTGGCCTCTAAGAAGCTTGGCTATTAAAAGATTACATCGGCGGGTTGCACAATGCTGGGGAAAAGGCGCGGGCGTCCTACGGAGTCTTACCCCTACCCTACCCATCATTGCAACCTCAACTCTCTAGTCTCTGAGGATCAACAAGCACAGCTCATGAACGCCGTCCAATCGCGGCAGAATGGCCATCAGAGAAAAGGCAAATATCACCTACGTCCGATATCATCAGAGTCTCCTCTGCATGTGCGCAGCTCATCTCAGCCCCCATCTCACGAGAGATTTGGGATGCACAGAATGGAGATGCATTCAAGTGCAATGCCCTGCTGCTATGTTGGGGGCTGCTCCTACACCTCTGATGAGAGTTTGATGCGTTATACCCTCGCTCACGAGTGAGAGAAGGCCTGTCTTGGCGTGATATAAGATGTGTGTGTTTCCGGGCGTGTTTTTGAGTTGAATAGAATGGATCATCTCATCACCAAGCTCTGCAATTACCATTCAATCAATCTATATTTCAAAAGCACAATTATAATCCAACATGAAGGTGTCTCAGGCGTTCTTGCTCGGTTCACTTGTCCTCCCCATCTTGGCATTGGTCCCGGGGACCAGAGAGCAAGCTCCAAGGGACTTGAATGCCGACTCATTCTCGGAATTTGTCACGAGAAACACACAGCTCATTGACGAAGCACTCAAGAGGCGTGAAAGCATTCAGTATGATGGCCGCTTGCCTGAGCTTCGAGAAGGCTGGCCAAATATCAGTATGACGGAACCCATCATCCCTTTGCCCTACACCCGCGGCATATGCTGACCAGAGGAAAGCGGCTGTAAAGACAAGCCGCAGCGCCGAAAGCAGTGAGTTGGCAGCACGCTCAAGCGGCGAAGTGGCCATCCGTGACGACCCTGGCGACTTTGCGAGATATCTCTTCATGGGTCTGAGGGTCTACACTGTGGTTGCGGCTCCGGTGACGTGGTATGGCCTTGTCGACTCCTGCAGCCAGTTCACGGAGGAGACTGGCAACGGCATTCAATGTGTCTTTGGAGCCATCACTCAAGTCATTGCCATTGTAACCCTTGTTTACCAGGGAGCCATCTGGCGTGGCCAGCTTGCGCAGAGACTGACCGACAACGGGTGGCACGTCCCGGGAATCAACAAGCGGGATGAGTGGGTCAGCAACATGTGAGTTGACAAATATGGGGTGCGTAGGGGATCGCAATGCCCACTAATACTAATCTTCTCTACAGGGTACGTGATCTGTCAGAAGGCCTCAAGAGCGAAGTCCGCCACATTGGCTCTTGGGACGATGAAGACCTTGCAAAGCGCGACTCTGGGCCTGCTGCGCCCAGAGAAGTTTTTGGCATCAAGGCTGGCAACCAGGACTATCACTTCACGTTTATGGGCCGTGATGCGGAGGGCAAGGGTACCTTCAGGCTTGGTCTAGGCGATGGCTTCGACCCGAACGACAAGCAGCGCCGCCAGAACCCGCTCACGAACAACAACTTTTACTTCAAGTCTGGTGGCATCGACTTTGAGGTCCAGGCTGTGGAGAGCGCTTCGTTCCCTGAATGGAGTTGGGGATCGCCCACTGACAATCTCGAGTTCCAAGACATTTACAACTCGGTCAACTGCTACCTCGGAGGCGTGCAGGGCTTGTTCCTTGCTGGGGAGAATGCCATCAACTTTCAGGTCTACGACAGCTTCAAGGATGAGACGCTGTCGGCGGGCATCATGTCCCCTTTCTCTGCCTCTCAGAAATCCGCCATCCGTCAGATGAAGCTTACCGGAGGCATTGAGAGCAACAAGTGCGGAGCTTTCTGATTGCATATGGGGTTTGAAACCTATTATCGTTACGAAAGTTTCAGAATGGACGTAGCAATGCTATTACAAGGGACACACATTTTGCGAAGGGGGTATGTAGTTTGAAATACGGCTCATTGGTTTTTAGCTCTGCCAATACACTCGTTGATTACTCAGTATATTTATTCACGGATTGCGGGAAGGTGTCTCAGACGATCAGTAATTCGTAATTCATAGAAGGACACAAGACCGGTGCTCACAAGCCAAGTCCGTTGAATTCGGGACCGCCTCACCTTTCAGATCTTTCTGTACAATCATAGTTTAAAAAAAGAAAAACTACTAAGATTGCAGTTGGCAGAAGGAGACATTCGAGAGGCATGTATACGATGGACTTATAATATGCACTACTTGCTGCTGGACATGAATCGATCTGCCGCCTATTTCTGCTGTGATGTACTAGTTTCAAAGATCTTCAGCTGTCTTAGCCCATCCCTCTGGCCATTTGACCTCTTCTTCTGGGTTGGGGAGGTGTGAGTAGTCGACAATCTTACCATTCTCGACGTGTTGCCGACGGTTTCCCAGATCGTGGCGTGAGAAGGCCCATTCCTGGAATCTTGTGAAGTTCCTGCACTGGTGCATGTTCTGCATCACAGGCTCCATGATTGACGAGCTCATCCACCTCCAGCTGATCAGGCTGACGTCCGCGTTACACAGCAAAGCCTGCCGAAGGGCATCGATGCAGTGATCCGTCCCCCGTGTAAGTGAATGAACACAATCTTGAAACCCGAAATTCGCTTTCCTGTCATTAAATCACCTAGGACATACTCGAGCAATCTTTAGTTCCTTGATATTGGCGTTGTATATATGAAAGTTAGATCTGCTCGTAATGGAATAGTTCTCGACAGACTAATAGTTTGTGCATGTAATCTTGTGTAGACGTTCCTTGACCGGATTGTAGCTCTCTCCTTCCATTCTTTGGATAAAATTTCATGCTCACCAAAGATGCACGGGGTATCAGCCATACAAAAGGCGTTGGTAACTGTGGTTTGGAGCATGTCAAGGATATCTTAAGAATAAGAAGCCTAGGGACCAACCAGGTGGCAAGACGTAGCTGCGTGCTACTCGCGTTCCCGGCTCCACGGGACCGCCGTCATTATAACAAGGTTCTTCCACCACTTAGATGACCTTTTAATTGCTTTGCAGTATCTCCTATTTGAGCTCAGTAGCATTACGCATCTCCTCACACCTTTCCTTCACTTCCGACAAATAGCCACAATACCGGTCAAAGAAATACCCAGCACCTCTCCACCTCCAGGCCTGGTCATCTTTCGTACCTCTGGCTCGGCGTACTCTCGAGCGAGTTTGCGACCATTGGCCATCTCTCCCTCGGTCAAGTCTTCAGCAATCATCTTCTCCAGAACACCAAGAAGCAGGTCCACGAGATCATCCAGGCTCTCCGCAGCCCAGCACACTTCACGGGTAGTGACCTCCACGTTACCAAACCCAGCACCCTCCAGCGTCCGCTTGTACGTCTCCACCCTTAACCAGTCCTCGGAAATGGGGAACGAGCGCGGCGCCACCCCAGGCCGCAGTGTCTTTTGCACGCGTTCCACGATGTCCAAGTGCGCGTGCGAAGCCCACCCCGTGACGAGTGCGACGCCGCCGTCCCGCAGCGTGCGATGAATTTCGCGGGCGCCCTTCGCAGGGTCGGTGAAGGCAAAGAGGCCCAGGTTTGTGAGCGAATGAGTGAAAGTCCCGTCCGGGAAAGAGAGCGACTCGCCCGGCATCACGGCCGTGTGTACAGTGGGCGGCAGGACGCCTGCCGCGATTTCGACCATGGCGGGCGCGGCATCGATGGCGTGGAGGGTAGCTGGGGTCGCGAGACGAAGGACGGCGGAGGAGGCCAGGCCGGTGCCGCAGGCGTTGTCCAGGACGACAGAGCTAGACGTAATGGGCGGTAGGAGTGGTAGGGCGCGCTCGATCAGTTCTCGAGTGGCTCCGCCAGCCATACGCTCGTAGCTGGCGGCCATGGAGTTGAACGAAACGCTAGTCATAATGATTGATTGTTTTGGTTTTCGAGTGGGCGAAAGACATAAAAATCGATGGCTGTGTGGTTTTGGCATCTCCTGCGTTCTTGTCTTAATACGGTAGAGAAGAGCCGGGAACTTTTCGGAGACATTCTTCAGTCGGACTCTTGTGTCTACACTGGGGAGGCTGGCCTCCAGTCCGAGAATAAGAACCTTGATGGTGGCGGTTTGATTGGTTCGGACTGTACTTCGGACTTCATGAACGATAGTTCTGACTGTAACGTGGAAACATCATTGGTATTAGACAATGTTACAATTGATCCGGATGGAAAGGCACCATAGGCCAGTGTGTATAGATAGCTTGCTAATAGAAACGTTTAGAGGGTATAGCAATACTGACTCGCTAGAAGGGGGGTTTGGATTAATGTTGAACAAATTTAAGTGATCCCCGTGGGCGAACTGAACGCCTCAATGGTAGTCCAGATACTCCTTCGGAACGACCGGCCACCGGTCAACACCGTCCTGAATAGCCATGCTCATGCCGCCGAGCAGGTGACTCTGGATGTGACAGTGGAGGAACCAAGCACCGGGGTTCGTGACGTGATACCGCACAGCCATCCATGCCGGACCCGTGGTAGCCGGCGGCGTCGACAGCCCGTCCCTCTTGGGCGGGTTAACGAGGTTGAAACTGCCCGGCATCGCCTTGGCCGCCTCGGCCACGCTCGCGTAGGGGAACTCGCCATCGCCATGGCCGAGGAGCCACATCTTGTTGCCGTGCTTGTGGATAGGGTGCGGTGGCATGGGGAAGCTGACGGCCACGAAGACGAGGTCGACCCATTCGCCGTAGCATGTCGAGATGGTGACGTTATTGTGGCGCGACGGGTCCGGCTCGAAGAGCAGCGGTGCCTCGTTGTCCAACTGCATCGGGTAGATGGTACTGTTGAGGGCCCAGTTGTAGCTGGCGCCGGCGACCTTCATCGACAGCTTGAAGGTGCGGTCAGCGACGGGGCTTATCACGTCTGGAGGGAAGGACCTGGTGGCGCCCTGGTTGAAGAAGACAACGTCAGAGGTTGTGTTGAGGCCCACGTCATTGATGTAGGGCTCCACCCCGGTGGAGGTAGCATTGGCGCCGGCTTCCTTTGTGTCACGGATGGAAAGCGTGGCTACGCCAGTGATCATCTGCGCCGTGGCGGTTGAAGCGATACGGATCGGGTAGTCTCCGGCTGTGTCAACCTTGACCATCACAGAGAAACGGTCACCGTTGGTGACTGTGATGGCATGAACCAGTTGGGGCTCGATGTAGGAGCCGTCCACGGCATAGACGAACATGGGGTGGCCGTCGATCGAAAAACTACCGGTGATGAGGCCAAAGGTGGCGATGACATTGAAGGCGACCCATTTATCCTGGCTGCACTTCGACTTAGTGACCTCGATGACCTCCTGTGGGGCATTGGTGGGCGTGCAAACGTCAAAGATCTCGGGAGGCACAGCTGAAAGGTTGGTTGGCAAGCCCGCCGCAAGTACATTGCCAATTATATTGCCAGAAAGACACCTGTTGAGCATTAGCAAGTTGGGATATCAGATTTTCTCTTTCTTTACTCACGCCTTGGCAGTTAGGGCAGTCTCGTTACCAAGCTTTAGGAAGGTCTTCTGGTCTGGTGTAAGGAGCGACGCAATCTTCTCCTTGCTCCAGCATTGAACACGGCCCTTTCCATTGATTAGGATGGAGTCATAACAGGGTGTCTCGATCCCTGCGGCAATCTCAATCTTCCAATTCTCCTCGGAAGTGACGTGCCTCAAGTCGGAGAGGACCAGAGGCTTGGCATCCTCCTCAGCCTTGATAATTGCCTTCAGGATTTTGGGGTCTTCGGTAATGAGGCTGAAGGGTTTGGGGTCGGTCTTCCTGGGGTGAATGACCAGCGGCCCGTAAAGACCATCGTCTATCTGGCCTCGCTGGTGAGCGTGATACCAGTAGCTGCCGTACTGGGTTGCTTTCCACTTGTACACAAAGCTGTTACCGGGCTTGATCTGCCGCTGTGTGAGACCGGGCACGCCATCCGACCAAGGTGTTCCCTCCATTTCAATGCCTGCTCACTTCATCAGTACACAATGCTCTGTTGAGGTGAACTGCAGACATACCTACCGTGGAAGTGGATGGTGGTATTGTACGGCATTTTGTTGTGAACGAGCACCTCGACATCATCCCCCTCGTTGATCTCCATCAATGGGCCGGGAAATCCCCCGTTGATGAGGGCCATTTCCCTCTCGAAACCATCGGGAGCATGTTTCTCCCATGTCAGAGTCAACTCGAACTTGCGAGGCTCGCCATTGCAGTCCGGCAACGGGCTCGCAGAGACTACCAACAGGAGGAGAGCAACGGGCCAGAAGGCCACGATACCGCTGAGAAGACGCATGTTGGCCCAAGGATCGGAGGACAAACACTCTCACAAGCTCACAAGCGAGTGCTCGTGGGATGGCAAGAGATTGGGTAGAGCAGAGCCTCCTTGGCCTTTCATGGCCATGAGTGCGACATCCAGCACTCAAATACTCCGTATCTCATCTTGCTGGTGTCTAGTCTCCAGGGCCGGTCCCTCGGCTGCAGTCTGCAAGGTCTGCTCATCATCATGCTCTCATACGTCAACTCTTTGAGAAGCTGAACGGTGGGTCTAGGAATGTACTGGGGTCCACTGCCCCAACACCTTGCCCAAAGCAGTGCCTCTTGATCTCAATCACTCTCAGATCTGCACGCCCCTTATTGGCTTCCATGATTATGGGTAGCCAGCATAGCTCGCGACGGGTACTCCCTGCAGTCTGCCGGGTGGATCCCTGTTTTGGACGGCGCGCCATGATCTGATTCGCAGCCTTGGGCAAGAGAACAGTTGGTCATCAAGCGTGTTCTTTTCTAAAGCTAATGTATTTAGATCAGCATAGAATAACGGGCGACATCCCAATGAGAAAGACGATTGAGGCCAAGATACCGAGCTCGGACGCAAGCGAGTCACGACTCGTCTTGTGCTCGGTCAGATTGAACGTAGGTATTCGACTAGGCTGCAGATCAGAGTACAAGGGGCAGGGCAAACGTGTACCAATCCTGTTGGTACAGCTGCAACAACAGCAAGCACGGCGCAGCAGGTCACATAAGCGCTAGTTTAAAAGTGCCAAAATGAGTTGCCGCCCTTCATGGATGCAATGCTTCCAAGGTCACATCTGCGAACTAGCGTTGCAAAAGATGATAATCCCTACTGGACAAGTCCTGGTCCTAGTGTCACGGACCAGGGCCCTCAAGTGTCTGACATTGTGGGCCACTAGGAAGTTTTTGTTATTTCTCCAAACGCATTGATCACGTTCCTCCCGAATTTGAACAGTCTCATTCCGGCCCTTTTCCTGACAGACTTTCGCGTATTGGTTTTGATTCCGCGTCAATCATTAAACTCCCCGCTTCTTTGAATTTGAATATGTTCGGGAGTTGAGTTCGAAAAGTTCGAATGTACTTGGTGGAGATCTTTCGAGCATAATTATTTCCGGTGGTCCCAGTGGAACAGATCTTCCTGACAGTTACCACATGTGCAAGGGATTGAGTTCAACAAGAGAGATACCCGCCGATCTGCCGCCTCTGCTGTGCGCCTTCTCGTATCTGGCACAAATGATAGTGGGTAGGTGTTGTGTTGTTTTCCATATGACATGGGTCATGACAACTCAGCCCTACACTAATCTTACTGCCTCCCAGGCGGGGAAAGAGATCAGCAAGCCATCCACCCCTGACGATGGCTGTGGCCAAGCTAAACCGGGTGACAGCACCTAATCCGGCCCAGCTTGTGCACTGGCCAAGCACCCGCCGTTGGATTCGGGTCGTCGTATCGGTAAGCAGCAACCCAGCCTCAATGCACCTATCACGGTTGCAATTCCTTGCTTTTCCTCCCATGATTTGCCAAGGCAGTGTGTCTAATTTAAGTAGACTCAAGTGGGGGCTGCATATCACGACTTGGGACGAGAGGCGCAATTCCTCTTCCAAGTCGTTTGATCGAAGATCTGGTTCCTGACTGTGGTTAACTTAGAGTTCGAACTTCCTAAATGGGTTTTGCCTTGTGGAACTCTGCCTCTCCATAGAGTGCTTGAGTGTATATCGATAAGCATCGTCCAGATATCGCAACGATATCGGGCGCCCACAGACCC
This sequence comes from Thyridium curvatum, assembly GCF_004353045.1. Classification (NCBI taxonomy): domain Eukaryota; kingdom Fungi; phylum Ascomycota; class Sordariomycetes; order Thyridiales; family Thyridiaceae; genus Thyridium; species Thyridium curvatum. Next base: position 360,220 of record NW_022156764.1, read on the forward strand.
AGGCCCGCCCAGTTCTCTATTTCTTTTTCTTTCTCTCGCCACATCTTGCCTTTTCCGTCGCATAGTACTTATCTCTAGTCTACATACTGAAGTGTTGCAGGGACTCGCCTGACAAATCGAGGCAGTTAGGGTTGAAAGACGTATTGATATGCAACGTATTAACATTGACCCCTATGGCGTCTACCCGCCAGGACTATACTAGATCACGAGATGCATATTTCCTCCAAATTGCTGTTCCCGGATGCATGCATGCTGGTCCTTTCCCTGCCCTCAAACATGATACTAGCCGGTGACTGGCTCAACTCTGCGTTTTGTAACCTCTCAACGAGGACTCTATCGATGTGCTTGACAGCCCGGATCCTCCTCGAATCTCCGCCCAATTCCCTTCTTTCCCCAAGAGCAGCAGCCGCAGCGACCCACTGACCTTGGCTGAGAATGTCACCCGATGCCTTTGCCATGTAAAGAATGTTGAAGTCATGTGTGGCCGGTGCGGCTGGCCACGAGTCGACACAGTAGACACGAAGCAGCCCTGGCCCTGCCCAAGCTCCGAGCTCAGGCGCGCTGCAGCCATTCGACCATATGTTGAAGATGCTTGACCGCTCCCCAGCACTTCCCTTCAGAGTCGTATTGAGTTCAAAGACAACGTACTCTCCTACAAGGCCTTCTTCAGTGCAGAAAGCCTTCCGGCCGCCAGGTGCGGTGTCAATACCTGTCTGCGCAGGCCACATCATACTTGCCGGCGCCCACCTGAATCCGTTGAGCGTCATTTTGGGACACATGGCGAAGGGTATGTCATGCGGTACGGTTCTCAACATGAGCCAGAATTGTCGGGCTCGCTCTTCTCCTTTGACAGACAGTAATTTGCCTGTGTCAAGGCCCAGCATTCCTGAGACAGACAGAAACTCTTCTGCTGGGACATTGGTAAGTCGATATCGAAACGCGCGGTAGATGTGCCCAATTGTCAACTCGCCCGGGACCACGCGCAGGCGATACAGTTGCGACGCCAGCGACTGCCAGACCGTACACACGGTGCGTCGCATCCACGGCTGAGTTTGCAAGCTGTACCTGTGGAAGCCATCGGCCAGGACGAAGACCAGGTCTCGCGCTAGTACTGCCTCTTCGTATGTCCACATCCTCAGCATCCAGGAGGACAGGTAGATGTGCGCATATAGACTCTCAGTAGATGCTTTACTGTCGCATTTCTCTATCGTCCTGTCCAGCACGAGTACAGTCTTGGCCTGCAGGTACACATCGCGGATGGCGACTAACGCTTTGAAGTACACCGCATCCCCCACGGTGGCTCTGCTGGGTATGCAGATCGCATCGAGCCAGAACCAGCCGCTCTCGGCATGTAACCGACAAAGCTTGTCTAGCCGCTCAACTTGGCATCGGTGCAGTCCTTCCTCCGTAGCGCCACCCAGGCCATCCGCCCAGACGTGGGAGAACGCTATATAGAGACCGGCCTCACTTCGCGAGCTGCCCTTCACCTGCAGTGTTGAGCCTGAGGAGTCTTGTTTCAGAGAAACAATCGGAATCATATCTGCGTTGAGGATCTTCACCACCGATCCCATATCTGGGAATAGTCTCGCGCAAAGATGTTCATCCTGACAGCAATGGGATTGTCGATAGGTCTTCCTGTCGATGTCGCTGCGAGCGCACGCAATAGCCGTGCAGCCTTCGTGTCCTATGGGATCCTGCTGGAAGTGTGTTGCCAAAATCCAGTCTACCACAGACTGTGTGAGCGTGTCCTCCATGAATTTGATTTGGAATGGACACCAGCCCAGTGCTCGAAGACTGTCCCTCCGTCTCTCAACCACATTGAAAGGCAATTGCCATGTGAGCTGGCCCATGTGTTCGTAGTCTGGCAGAACATATAGTCGAGTCTGTTCCACCACGCCCGCAAGGCGTACGATAGCTGGCGTAATCGACTCAATGAGGTCCATGAAACCTGGATATGGTCCGTCCATCTTCGGTCTGAAACTGGGATGGCTCCAACATGTGAATCTCGTCGTCCACTTGTTCACCTCTTGAACCCATTGCTGCATTTCCTCATTGGTCTTTGCCTTGTCCACTCGGCCTTGGCGAATCTGAACGACTCTAGCGTGTAGGCAGAAGTGAAGATTCCGGGTGTACAAGCATTGCGTGCCATCACGGGCACGCCTCACAAGGTAAGATGCGTGGATCTTCTTGCCGATAACGCATTCCATTAGACCAATGGAGAGCCAGGCTTGTAACAGACTCGCGACTCGCCGCCCGACTTCGAATGCCGGCTGCGTTTTCATCATATTGTGACTGTCTCCGAAGTCTCCATTCCAAATCTTGGCAATTTCATAGCCAGCACTCTTGGGATAGTCCATGAACTTGCCGAGGGGTATAGAATCGTGACTGAAGCCTAGCCAGGGAGTCAAGGGCTCAACAAAATCAAAAAGGTTGTCAAACCGAGTCCAATCGGTCTCGAGTACCTCCGCTGTGTAGGCATACCGAAGCTCCTCTGAGGCATCGGGCTCAAAGACAAGGTGCTCCATATCGAGTTCGATCAATGATAGACCCCTCGTCAAAAGTGACGGTCATTCTTAAGTCCGTTTTCTTCTACAGAATTGAGTTCTACTCAGTGGCAGCACAAGTGTGTTAACGTGGTCAGCTCTCATTCGCCAAGGGGGCTGTGGCCCCGCGTTCAGGCATACTGTTGTTTCGCCTTTGCGGTCAGCTGCCTTGATTGGGCTGACCAAAGGCATTTGCTACCCAAAGAATACAGTCTAGATTGAAGGAGAGCACCCATTTCTCCTGGAAGACTGTCATGATCTCTCAACCATATGTTCATCACAGCTCAAGTCACCATGCCACCCAATACCTTTGACTTCCCAATTGCTCCACGAGCAAATAGCACTGGGCATACGCCGCCAGGTGAAGCATTCAAAGATCAGTGGACACATCCAACGGACGTTTTCTCGGTGCTGCTCCTGCTTGGTGGTGATGTTGTGAATAAGGCCCTTGGTCAGTTATCAGGAGGTCGACTTACGCCCGTCACATTCTCATTTGGTATGTCGGCTTTCCTTCTCGCCAATTTTCATAATCACTAATCACCTGGAAAAGGGTGGGTCTCGTACGCCATCACGACCTTGCTGGCGAGTGTGGGCGACACGAAACTCATGCCCCGAGATTCGGAAGGGTCATGTCTAGTCATCACCGCAAAGAATGGATACACGAGGACCAACTCTAGCTGGGTCATTGCACGCATGTTACGCGACCACGATTCATGGATGCACCCTCGAGTCAAGTCGAGACTCGAGTGGATGATAGACGAGAGGCATCATTACTTGCAACGTAAGGCCAAGCCTGGTACCAAGATTCCCAGGCCTGGGCAAACAGGTCTGTGTATATCCATCTACGAACCAAGCAAAACGGTGCCGGCTGGGAAACCACGTCATGATGTGACTTACTGGAGCGGTGTTTTTGTTGCGGCGTGCCAATTGCTGCTTGCAACGGCACCGCTTATCCGAGAACACGATTGGTCCATACTGGTAATTACTGTTTGCGGTACCGTCCTGGCTCTTGGAACAGGTTCCTTGCCGGAGTGGGCGATAGAAAAGTGGGCATGCCGACGAGGCTCCCACAATTCTTACATCTTAACCAGCGGCAATGGCGCGCAGCACGCAATTCTTATCTTGGGCAATGGCAAGGGCCTGAATTTGGAGGACCTAGCAGTGGGTTCTCAAATGCAACCTAGGCCTTCTAGTACACATACTAGGTTCATCTTGGCGGTCATCTCCATCATGTGGATTGGGTTACTGGTATCTGCAGCAGGCATGACCGAGAACACTAGTTATCTTCTGGCTATTGGTGGTATCGGGATGATTCACAATGTTGTGGTTGTGGGCTTGCGGAGGGATCCTAGTACTTTGGGAATCCATCTCGAGTACCGAGATGTGGTTGGCGAGATGACCGTCATGGATGCTCTTCTGGATTTGGAAGCGAAGTATCCGCAGGTGGGTGCAAGTCTGCTGCCCATCTTCTTTCCGGGACAGCTTCGGCTCGACGAGACAAGTAAATGGGAAGCGCTTCGTCAGCGTGGAGAGCAGCAAGCGGAGCAAGCAACAAGCAGCGAAGGCCAGCAGGAGCCCGCTCAGGAGCCTGCTCAGGACCCTGCGCCAGAGTCGTGGGAGGCCCATGCCAAAACATTTGAAACTGGGTGACGAGGCCAATCTAGGCCCATTCTCAAGTTAGGATGTAGATCTAGAAAAAGATCGGGAGGCATTACGGCCGACTGGATGATGTGTAATGGGAGTGTTTGAAAGAGAAGATGAAAGGCTGGGGCGTTGGCCGGGAACCTGTCCTTTTTATTGTCAAATATCTCAATCCTTTAGACTTTAGATTGTGGCTAGCAAATGCCAACGGAGGTTGTAGATACGAACATGTAGAAACACCCCGTGCCTCCGCCCTCCACCCACATATGCCGTCACCGGTCACAGCCTCCATCCTCTGTCTCGATGAATCACTGCCAATCAGTAAAATGAGGAAAGCCGCTTCGAGTCCGAAGTGAGAGTGTTGAAAGAAAAGGCTCCGTCAGGCAACATGGAATGAAGATATGACAAGATAATGGATGATAATTCATGATATGCCCACAATTGCCGTTTGTGTAAAAATGATTATCTCAGCTCGGACCAAAGAAGATGACCGGCCATGATCAAGAATGACTCCCAGCGACCATTCTGAGCTCGCATAATCATCAAGGCTGACAGGAGACTGTGTTGCACATAAGGGCGCTTGAGATTCTCTCCTGTCAAACGGTTGGGGTAATGCAGACGTGGGCACAACACTCCCTAGCGATATGTACATCACTCACTGGCTTGGGATTGGCTCATTCACACGCTCCGGAACTCTGTGAAATACCTTCAGCACAAGCGTATATAAGATGTAACCAATCTCTACCATACACTCAACCACAGTTGATTGGCTTCGTCATCATGCGTTCCATCCGGGGAAAAAGGGGCTCTCATCAAGAGTCCCCACTGTCCAGTCAGCCGGCACCTTGCCATTTTTCACCTGCTCTCTGGCCCAAGACTCTAGATTTCTGACCGCCAAGTCCTTAACGTGCGGGAGAGCCTTATGAGTCACAAGATCATGTTTGCCTCCTGTCAAAATTCGGGCCAACAGTGCTGGTACTTTCGGCTCGTCTCTTAGCTGAGTGAGAGGAGTGAAAGCAGTCTTGAAGTTAAACACCATCGCCCCTGTAAGGGGCAGCCTGCGCAATGTCTGTATGTCACAGCGGAGGTGTATATCTTCTACCTTGACGTGTTCTTCTCGCCCGGCGAATCGGCTCCTCTCCCACTGGACACCAAGCTCAGCCGCCGGGCTCGAGAAGAGTGGATCGTGGTCCTCCAGAGTCCACGAGCACCTCTGCACCGGTTTGTCCGTTGGCATGCGCGCGAAGAAGCGGTCCATTGAGCGCGCCATCTTGGCTGCGTAGTCCGGCACCGGCTCGTGGATCTCGGACAAGGCCATACCTCGTTTCTGCGCGATATCCCACCCCACTGACGAGCAGACGGCCGCAGCACGGAGGTAGTACTGACCGTCGACTTCACTGCGCAGCATGAGAGTAAAGTCCTCCGGGATGTTGTCGAAGACGATACGCAAGGGATGGGCAGACGATACCTCCGTGCGGGTGTGGAGGAGACGGTTAACAAACACAGTAGACTCGCTTTCCAAGGAGAAGTATCGCGGATAGCGGATGCATACAAACTGGAGGACCATTTCCATCAGTTCGTGGCAAGCGAGCTCCGAGCCCGGGTCATGAAAGAGGATGTGGTCCGGGTAGCGTCGTAGGAGAGACTGCCTCTGAGACATGGTGGACAAGTAGTTACGCTCCAGCTCGATCCAGTAATCTGGGTCCAGCTTCATAAGGGCTAGAGGTCAATCAGCTTATATCTTGTGATACTATCGGTACTGCTCACCCATCGTTTGATAGTAGCCCCATCTGAATGGTCGAAATGGTCGAAACGAGACCTTGTTGAGGTCGAATGATGGGTCGAGGGCATGAGGATGCCGCACACCACTCAAGACTGCATAATCGGGAAATCTTCCCAGAGCTTTGATGTCGAGAGTTGAGAACCCAGTTGGTGAATAGAGAGTCTCCTTTGTGTGAACCGATAGTGTCCTGGTTGTAGGCAGCGCTTTGGCAACCAAGAGCTGTTGTGGTATCTGATCGACCTGTTCGGTGGGCTTTGCGTATGAAGGCAAGCTGTGTCGAGAGAACCGTCGCTGGGGTGGAAATTGAAAGTCGTTGATGGTTTCTTTGCTCCGATGAGTCTTCTTGAAACAACGAAGCAGGACAAGCGCTGCCAGAAGAACAAGGACTGCAGCACTGCTGTGTTGAGAGAATGGCGACTTGAACAAGGTCGCAAGGCTCCCTGCACGCATCTCTGATTCGATCATGGCTAAAGGCGGCCAATGTGAATCAAGCAAGCGAGGTTGTACAACGTCAAAACACGGCACTCTCTATCATGACCGGGTTCACCCCGCACGTTCACACTATGGTCGATATCCCGAGATGCCCTGAAGGATCAGACACTGACCCACCCGGGCTGGATCCGCGGGGTAACTCCATGCTCCGTAGACCAGGGCCGGACTTGGCATGGCCAGATCCGCTCAAAGTTTAGCTGCAGCTCGGACATATCCAATGGACGACGTATCGCAAAGTCACATTGTAAACCTAAAACAAGCAACGCTTCGTAGTCTGTACGCCATAGCCCGAGGGCCTGAGACTTCATCCAAGGATCCTACAGAACCAGGACATCATCATCCATGAGTAATCGCCAAACAAAGAACTCCTCCCACAACAGCCCGCCCGCTTCCCACCTACCGCGCGGGCCTCCTGCCGTACACGATCCAGAAGTTCCAGTAGGCGTGGATTTTCTTGTTGCGCAGGTCCCTGCGCACCAGCGCCATGAGCACGCGGACCTCGTCGTGCGTCCAGCCCAGCACGCGCGTGAACAGGGCCAGGCTCATCGACTCGCAGCCCCACGAGAAGTTCTCCATGGCCCAGCGCCCGAGCTCCTTGTGCTTGGGGTCGCGCGGCCACGTGTTGATGGGCCACTTGACCGGCTGGGCGACGACGTCCTCGAAGCCCGCGCCGCGCATCATGTCGGGCACGTGCGCGATGGCGTCGAGCGGGAAGCCGGCGATGTTGGCGGCCTCGTGCATGTGCTTGTGCCAGCGGCTCAGGGCCGAGTCCTCGGCCAGCGTGTCGTCGTCGCACCGGATGACGAAGTCGATGTCGTGGACTTCAAGGTAGCCGTCCGTCTCGAGGAACCTGGGGGGATGTAAGCGAGAGATGCTCGGCGTGAGCAGGGGTTTGCACACGACGTACTCGAAGCTCTGCCTAAAGAACTTGGGCCAGTCTTGGAATGCGCCAATCATCAGCTGGCAGTGAATGTAGTCAAACTTGTAGGAAAAGTTCCACGGCTGCTCCAAGTCGTCGACTTCAAATTGGAGGTTCGGCGGGACACTACGCAGGTCAGAAGGCGAGTTGTCTCGGAGTAATGCCGGGGTTTCTCTTACCACTGCGGCTGTACGGGTGCCAGATCAACGCCGAGAACCTCGGTCTCCGGATGATCGTCAGCTTCGCGCAGGAAATCAGTATCTATCTGTAAGTTGAACTGAACACCGGTGCACAATGCTCACCGTATTCGATTGTCCATACGCCGGTGCCACAACCAACATCTAAGGCACGCCGGGGTTTCTCGATCGGAGCAAAGCCATGTCGCTTGTCGAGGGTCAGCCATACAAGATGGCATTGAAAGTCTACAGGCATGAGTCTGGATGTTACAAGCGGTAAAGCTTCGGACTTTTCCTCACCTAAGCGTTCTGTCTCTTGCTGAAGAATGATGGTTGTCAGTGTATAGAAAGACATTCATGGTGTTGCGCGCTCAATTACCTCATCCATAGGCAGTACATATTCTGTGACGGATGTCAGTGTCGAGACTCCCACGAGGGCGGGACACATACTGGCTTCCATATAACCCTGATACTGACGCCCATGCTCGCTCCTCTGGAGGATGAGCTCATCCCTCATTGATGCTGTGGACGAGTTCAGCTGAGAAAATACACCATTAGCCTGGGAGAACACACCAGTCAAGCCAGAACTCACTGTTCCTATCGCCGAATCTCCATCGTCGACCACGGGCTCTCCGTCCGTGGAGTCCTACGCCACTCATTCAGCACTACTCCGTCTGCGAGGGGTGATTCATGCGGCCCTACATCAGCCTCGAGAGGCACATCAAGCGCGTCCGCCTGTAACTCATTCAAGGGGGATACGGTGGTGCCCTCCCGCGGAGAGCCCGTCTTTGGAGACGATGATGTCCTCCTCTTGCTCTGTGTCGACCGTCGATCCGGGCTTTTACTCGGGCTCTTGCTGGGCGACTTGCTCTTGGGCGAGGCCATTCTGCAGGCCTCAGGAGCGTTTCCGGCTAAATCAGACGGACAAAGCCGGCTAGCGAGCTAAAAAGGAGCCCTGCGGAGCAGGAAAACGGATGCCAAATGGTATCTGGAACAAAAGGATATATGGACGGGGTCGCAAGAGTTGCTTTGCACGCCGTCGCAATTCCGCGCGCGTCGAGGTAAAAAGGAAGAGAAGCGATGCGAACGGACGGGCCGTTTCCCACCCCTCTCCTCCACACCACATGGGAAATTCGTGACGGCCCCAGCAGGGCCGGCCCTCTCACATTGTCTTGATCCGGCAGGATTTGGAGCCTTTTAGTGGACCGAGAGGGGAACACAGCAGCGGGCCAAAGGCGCCATTGCAGGATAGCACGGAGGCGGTGGCGGACTAAGCCCGTGAGTAAGGACCACTAGCGATCGTCGAGTGGGTGGTGGTGACGAACGGCGTGTCTCTGTCATTTCTACCCCGGTCTGTGATCACGGATAGCGGCCTGCATGAGCGACGTGACATGGCCGGCAGGCAAGCACAGGGAAAAGGGGGGAGAGACCGCGATGACGAGCATACACAGGCGTGCCGTTCCAGCATGTCGGAAACGATACTCGACGTGTCTCAACGAGTTACCACGCTTGCCACGCTCGTGTCTCACTCGCTATCTGCCAGCATCCCTGCTAGCCACGGACCATGACTGGCGAGGCCGGGCCTTTGTCCCACCTCCGGGTCAGCCCGCGCACCTCTTGACCCCTCCTGTCCTAGTGGTCGACGAGGGGATCCATCATTCGATGATCCAATTTACTGTCTCATCAGAGAACCGACCGCCGTGGCGGTGGGTGGCATGGTGGGATGATAGGTAGCCCACGGCCACGGTCACGGCGGCCTGTACGGGCAGCTTTTCCAGACATGGGTGCATCTCCGCTTTGCCCTCTGGAGAGGGACTAGACCCCCAGTCTCGCGTCTTGGTAATGCTACGCCCATCACTCGCTCTCTCCACTCACAGCCATCATTTCCCTTTTCTTGACGAGCTGAGCCCTGCTGTGCTGCGTCAAAAAGATGAATCTGCATCTTTACCACCGTTTCTTCTCCCGGGCCTTTCCACCAACCCCGAGCAGCGAGCCGAAGGGAAAACGAAGAAACAGAGCCTGAAACAGGGCGGGCCCGGAGAATGGATCACATTTCCAGGCTCTTGTCGCCGTCATCGGGAGTAGGAACCGCCGGCGCAGTGGTCGGCGCCCTAGCTCTCGCTGTCGTCATACCATGGCTGGCCCACGCGGTCTACCAATGGTACCGCCTATCCCACATCCCAGGTCCCTTTTGGGCTGCCTTCTCCAAATGGTGGATGGTGAGGGAATCGCTCAAGGGGCGACAGCCCACGGCCATCAAGGAAGTCACCGATAAGTATGGTGAGTTTGCTAAGAATATATCTCTCTCCGACCTACTGTGTCACTGGTACACTGTTGTGGACTGCGTTACTCACATGCTTCTCGCGTCGTGCAGGCTCGCTGGCGCGCATCGGACCTAACGAGCTGGTCACCGACGATCCGGAAGTCTTGCGCCGGATGATGGCCGTGAGGTCTGCCTACACACGGGGTCCTTGTGAGCGCAGATCATGATTTGGATATCTCATGGATCATATCAATTGACCAATGCAACGTCAAAGGGTACGATGCGATGCGGTTCGACCCTACAAGGGACAATCTCTTCTCGATGCGCGATGAAGCTGCACACACCAAGCTCCGCGCCAAGATGGCCGCCGGCGTCAGTCGCATCCCACCCCAGACTGTCGCGCACCCTCACTGACACTGCGCGCACGCGCATACACGAGTGTAGTACTCGGGTAAGGAGAACGAATCCATGGAGACGCAGATCGAGACGCAGATCGGCAACCTCGTCCGCCTCATCGAGAACAAGTACCTCTCCACGGCCAGCGAATTCCGGCCCATGGACCTCGCGCAAAAGGGCCAGTACTTCACCCTCGACGTCATCAGCGACCTCGCCTTCGGCCGGCCCTTTGGCTACCTGGAGCAGGACGACGACGTGTTCGACTACATCAAGATCACGAGCTCCTTCATCCCCGTCATGCTCATCCTCGCCAACGTCCCCAGCCTGGCCAAGCTGCTGCAGTCGCCGCTGATGCGGGGCGCCATGCCCAAGGAGAGCGACAAGCTGGGCTTTGGCGCATTTATCGGGTAAGTGTGCCTGCTGGTGGTTCAAGCGGCGCACAACTAACCCACAAAGGGTCGCGAAAAAGGTCGTCGCCGAGCGCTTCCAGGCCCACGCCGCCTCGCAGCCCGACATGCTCGGCTCCTTCATCCGGCACGGCCTGACGCAAGAAGAAGCGTCCGGCGAAGCCCTCCTCCAGGTCGTCGCCGGCAGCGACACCTCGGCCTCCACCATCCGCCTCGTCATGCTCTACCTCCTCAGCAACCCGTCTGCGTACAACCGCCTGCAGAACGAGATCGACGCCGGTGTCGCTGCGGGCAGGATCTCCAGCCCCATCCGGGATAGCGAGGCCCGGGAGCTGCCCTACCTGCAAGCCGTGATTAAAGAAGGTCTGCGTATCATGCCGCCCGCGGCCGGCGCCTTCTTCAAGACGGTGCCCCCCGGCGGCGACGTCATCGCCGGCAAGTTCATCCCGGCCGGCACGCAAATCGGGTCGAGCCCGTTTGGGATTCACCACTCCAAGAAGATCTTTGGCGAGGACGCCGAGATGTACCGCCCGGAGAGGTGGTTGGAGGCTGACGGGGACAAGCTGGCGCAGATGACTGCCACGGTGGACCTGGTGTTCCACTATGGCAAGTACCAGTGCCTCGGGAAGACGGTGGCTCTGATGGAGTTCAATAAGATCTTTGTCGAGGTGAGTTTAGCGGGCCCTCGAGGTGGAGCGTGGCTAACTGACTGTCTATAGTTGCTGAGGCGTTTTGACTTCACCGTTGTCAACGCAGAGAAGCCGGTTAAGATTGACAATGCTGTAAGTCCGATCTCAACTTAGGCTGGAGCTTGGGCTAACCTTTGATCAGGGCATATGGATTATCGAGGACTTTTGGGTTCGCATCATTCAGAGGGAACATCCTGTTTAAATTTTGGCCAGTATCTCAGTTGTTCACCGGATATGTTTGCTCCTCGCGCTGGCATGGCTAGACTTGTACCTTTTGACTGATTATCTGTGTTTTCGATACAACCCGGGCTTTGTAAGAGAGATCAATTTTTTTTTTTTTTTTTTTTTTTTTTTTTGGAATGATGTTGTACCTGCCGGCAAGCTCGGTTGGTGAAGGTAGAGACGAATCCACCCGTACTGCGAGAACAGTAGTGCTTCACACTGGCCGTATCTGCCCACACTCTCATATTGCATCATGAAATATGACTTCCTGTAGTAACATGCCGTCGCCAGCCGAAATCCCATACATTTGATTCTACTCGCTACTCGTGAAGCCCTCCAGATAACTCCAGTGGATTTGAGGCGGTCGCGGTAGACCGACGCTACTCGGGGGTGGCCGAAATATGGCCTCGCGCAAGACCGATATCTGTGGAGCCCTCCTGGGGAAACGGCGCGATCCAGACGAATTTCCCTATTCCGGAGACTCCAATAGCCTGTGTCTTCAAGTGTTGGCAGTCCGTTCAAAAGGAGAGGAGAGCCCTGACGCAAGATGCAACATGCACCGCCGCGGGAACAGTCGGCTTAACCTTGATTCCCGCATCGTCATCCTATCAGTACTTGAGGCGGTGCATCCCACAAAGCTGGACCTCAACTGACCCGATCCAGCTACCAGTACCTCGTTGCAGAGTACGCGACGTGATCTCCTATCAATATTTACACAGTCAGCCGTGAGAGATCACCATGAACGAGGGCAAGTCAGAGCTTCGCAACAGCTCGGACACTCCCCGTGCGGAAGAGATTGTTGCTTCCGGGATGGAGACCATCACTCCGCAGCAGAACCGGCGCATGCTCATCAAAATCAATTCTGTCGTTTTGATGACCATGATTCTTGCCTCGACCATGGCTTTTCTCGACAAGGTCAGTCCTTCTATGCCTTGCGTTGCCTTGCTGTTCCGCCCCGTTTCCACTCCCTGCTAACTTGCACTTTTCACACCAGAATGCCATGAGCTTCGCCGCCGTCTACGGAATGACCAAGGAGACCAACCTCAAGAACCAGGACTATAGCTGGCTGGGCAGTGTTTTCTACTTCGGGTACCTTGGAATGGAGGCGCCTGCCCTCTGGCTGCTGACCAAGGTGCGCATCGGGAAGTTCCTGGGCGCGCTGTTGATCTTCTGGGGCGTGACCATCACGGCCATGGCCGGGTGCACAAGCTTCGCCACTCTGGCCGTCGCGCGGTTCTTCTTGGGCGTCTTTGAGGCGGCGCTGCTGCCCTGCTGCATCCTCCTGACCTCGCTGTGGTATCGTCGAGAGGAGCACGCTATTGTCTCGGCGCTCTACTACAACACTTTTGCGGGTGTATGTAGAAATACTTGTCAGCTTGACTCTGAGAACTACGTTAACATGTTGCTAGATCTTCGGTGGTATTCTCGCCTACGCTATTGGCCACATCTCGGGTTCCCTCTCTGAGTGGAAGGTAAGCTGCCTGCAACCCTTGGCTGGTTGACAAACATCCGAACTAATTCTATCTTCAGTATCTCTTCATCATCTATGGCAGCATCACTATCGCACTTGGCATCACCGTAGTTCTCGCCCTTCCTGATGCGCCCTCAAACGCGTGGTTCTTCACTGCCGAGGAGAAGAAGCTCGCCATTATCCGGGTCGCTGAGAACCAAACCGGCGTAGACAACCACAACAAGGTAGAATCGAGCCAAGAAGGAGCGTTTGGTATGAGTGACTAACAGCTAATTGGTTTATGACAACATAGTGGAAGATGTCACACGTAACTGAGACACTGAAAGATCCGAAGTACTGGGTCCTGTCCGTCGGAGTCATGGCGTATGCCGTCACCAACTCCGGCATCACCAATTTCAACCCGCTCATCATCTCCGGCTACGGCTTCTCGCCCCAGAAGACATCGCTCATGTCTGCTCCGCAAGCAGCCGTCGCCATCGTCGCCCAGGTCGTTGCCACGGTCATCATGCTCTACGTACCTCGCACGCGATGTATCATTTGGGTCCTCTCGACGTTCCCTGCCCTTGCCGGTGCGGCTATGATTCACTGTAGGTACTATCCTTCTATGACCACGTCCACCATTTACTAAATTCGTCTCCTCTAGCCCTGGATATAAAGGAGCACCGAACTGCGTCGCTGGTCGGCGTGTACCTCATGGGCTTCTACAATGTTTCCTTTGTGACGATGCTCAGTCTACAGTCGTCCAACAACTCTGGTGCGACCAAGAAGTCGTTCGCTGGTGTTTCTGTCGCAGTCTTCTACTGTGAGCTTCTCCTAATGAGTTTGCGATCTGTGCTAACATCCCACACAGCTGTTGCCAATATCTTCGGTCCCCAGTTCTTCCGCACGGATCAGTCACCGTACTATCCCCTTGGAATTGCTGCCATGCTGGCAGCCTTTGCTATCAACGGGGTGATGGGCATGCTGTATTTGTAAGCAACGGAAATGGAGCCTGTTACATAAGGTACCGATGCTGACCTCCTGATTAGTGCCATCTGCTTCTTCGAGAACAAGCGTCGCGATCGCCTATACGGCAAGTCGACGGGGAGTCATCTGGACATTGTAGGCGAGGATCTAACTGATGGGGAGAATCACGCTTTCCGATACAGCTATTGATATCGGACGAGGGTCGCACAAGCAAGGAATCTATGAGTTTGGTCTTCTAGGAGTGATCATCGTGGCTCTGAATCTAAGATTCCATGCCAATTTACTTTGCACGGGATGCTCACTGGAATCCGGGCAGCCTGGAGCCAACTGATGTCAACCGCGAGGCTATGTGCAGTAATTACAGTGCCGAAGAAGTCACATCCGAAGTAAATCGTACCCGGGGGGACGCACGCGACTCGCGCACACCTTATCTCAACGCTGAGAGCGTTTGAGTGGCTTTCGGTGCGGGAGTAGCGTGACTCGCACAAGTCCGAAGGAGCGGACCTAAAAAAGATAAGGAGTGGAGTTCGAAGAACCACCGACTTCGGCACCCCCCGAGCTGTTGCAACCTCATCTCATACCACGTTCGCGCAAGGCACTTCTCGATTGACTGGTCGCGTGCTTTGATGTGCAAAGCTCGCGATTCAACTTCGGACAGTCCCGAGCTACCACAGACGCACGATGCCAGGGCCACAAATTCCCGGAGGGCTGGGCCTCCATCCATCGCTCTCCAAGGCATGTAGTCGGTGTCGATCGAGAAAGGTCAAGGTAAGACCCAAATTCCGGACGCCTTTGCAGCTGACACACCCCAGCCTGATCACTCTGAACATAGTGCGACTTGAAGGTACCGCAGTGCTCCGCTTGCTACCGGCATCGAGAGGAGTGCAACATCACCGAATGTGTCGCGTATCCCTACTCCACCGTCCAGGCGCTCTTGGACCAGATAACAGCCCTGAAAGCTAGAGTTGACCAATCTCCCGCACAGAGTCTCGGGACTCAACCTGTCACCGTAGGCTCCGGCCCGGAATCGGTTTCCCTACAATCTGCCCGACCCCATCCCACACAGCCGCTCTCTGACAGACCGAACCTGGACGATGAGAGCTTACGGAAGGAAGCCGAGGAAGTTGGCGTCCTGGCGCTTGGCGGCCCAAGTCGCTTCTCCGAGGGTTCATACGGTGAGTTCAGTATGGGGTCTTGTGCGAGGTCGGGAGCAGGCGTTTTTGCTCACGTAAAATATGTGTAAACAGTCGGAGGAGCCGCCGGGTCAACATTCGCTCGCATTTTCTTCAGGCAACTCACCCTCATTCCATCAGAGCTACCGGACAGAAGAGGGGGCTTCCTAGATCTATCGCCGACGACACAACAAGCTGCTCTACCACCGCAGCCAGTGGCCAGGCGCCTGCTGCACGCGTATATCGCACGCGTACATGTTTGGTGGCCGTTCCTCCAGCTGCCAGTTCTTCGGAGGGTGTTTCAGAAACTGTACCAAGAGCCAAGGAGTTGCGATAACCAGGAGAAGTTTTTGGTATTTGTGGTGTTGGCTCTGGGAAGCAGGGAGACATTGCATGGCAACGGATCTACTTCTCAGGGACCCATCGACATGAACGACTCATCCTCGTACTTCCAGACTGCTCTGCACTTCTTCCACAACTTCTACGACCACCCGCAGGATCTCCTCAGGATTCAAGCAATACTTCTACTAACTATATGGATGCTTGACTCGCCAATCTCGGCTGACATCAACGATCTATGGCATCTGGCGCGGTATGCCATGTCCGCGGTCATCGAAGCAGGTCTTCACCGCCACAACACAGACTGGGGCTTCACAGCCGAAGAATTGGAGATACGGAACAGGGCATGGTGGTCCGCGTATTGTTTGGAGCGGTATGTCCCTGTCCACAATACTGATCATGGCCGTTGCTTAACACTCGTGCATAGGCATGTAGCGACTATGACAGGCCGCGTGCTCTCGGTCCGGGAGCACGCCATACACGCCCTGATGCCCACACCGATGACATTCGACGCTTTGACTGAAAGCGAGGCAGCAGCAGCCCCAGTCTTTCACAAATGCATTGTCGAACCCTTCAAACACATGATCAGACTTCGGAAGCTTGGTGGCCGTATTCTCGAGTCGGTGTACATTGCAAGAACCCCTGACGGATTGGCACTGGATACAACGTTTCAACAGATATCCGCCGAAGCAGATGCGATAAGGCTAGAGCTGGCCAATTGGGATCACCAACTCAACACTGCCGTGGTCAAACCCTCTCGCGAGTACTCCGAGATGAAGATCGAGTCTTGCCTCCTACGTTTGATGCTTCAGAGGCCATCACCGACCTACATGGTTCCGTCGAGCCAGATGGTGTTCTCCTGCTCCAAAGCCGCCTCCAGCGCAGTAAAGAACTGGCTAAGGTTGGAGCAGCAGAGTGGCATCTTGGCGGTGTGTCGCTCGTCGAGGCAGGTCCATGCTATCTTCTTGGTCGGTCTTGCTGCGCTCTATTGCGATTGGTATGTAGCTGTAAACCCTTGAATTCGATCAGCATGATATTAACATTGTGAACAGGCGCTCAACGATTAAGCCCAACACCAACACGACTGTAGCCATTGCTATGCCTGTGGGTCGAGCATGGCGTCACGAGAACGACACCATGGTTTGCATGGACCTATTGAATAGAGGCCTCTCGAAGCTTCAGTCTCCCAATCTCTTCCGTTGCTTGGAGGTGTTTCAGGCTGTGAGGCTCAAAGTGTACAAGGACAGTCCTGGCGCCAGAACCTCACAGCTCTACAACCCCATCACACCCTCTGCCGATGGGAGCTATGGAGCTATGGAAACTCAGGACTTTGACGCCGGGATGAATTTATGGAGTCTGCCCGGTGATAGCATCGAGAGTTACCTCGACCAGGTCAATGACTTCCTAGGTGGGGGCGTGTTTGATGTAGATGAGACTCTGAATGGGTGGTATACTGCTTTGATGCAGGAGGTCCAGCAATGAGAATTGCCGATTTCTGTAGAGGTATTTTAGGCTCCGCTTGCAACGACAACTGTCAACAACATATTGGTCTTTCTGCTACTATAGTCTTCAGTAGTGGTGATTAGGATATGTCTGTCCACACCAGCTTCCTTTCGTACTGCACAAGAAGCTGGAGGAGCACTGCGTTCAACGAAAGCTGCGATGGCCGACACCGCCTACGAACCATCCTGAGTTGTCCCGTCCCCTTACATCTGGCCAATCGATATCGTTCGATATTATTCATCCCAACATGTGGATTGGGTACACCATCGTGGCCACCAGTATTCTGCATCAGGGTAACGTTCGCATGTTTCCGGGGGTACCGTACCTCTCGGGATGCGCGGGTCGTATGCTCGGCAATTGGGATTCGTTGGGTGGGTGGTGGAGAATGGCTCGGTGCTGTCCGAGGCGGCTTCGAACATCACCGAAAAGTGGCGCGGTTTTGCGGGTTAGTGTTTTCGGATTGCTGTAGTAGATAATGAAATATCGTCCATCTATTGGTGATTAACTAGCATTACGTCTACTCAACGAATTCTCTTGATATCCCATCACTGTGATTCATATCACGTCTATGTTCCCCTGGCTTTGTCAAGAGCGACCTTGCCCGAGCCCGCCAACCATATCATTGTCGATACAGAGATAGTTATCATGACGCCGTCAGCAACATCAGACGCACATGGCTCTACTCATGCGGTTGTCCCCAATAAGAAGAATGAGTCTATTCTGGTATGACAAAGACACACTCACGGGGGATGTCTGATCTGAACTGACCCAGATATAGGTCGGCATGCGAGATGGACTTACCGGAGAGTTTCGGCTTGTTCCAAGAAAAGAGGCGACCGTCTCAGTATTTGACTCGAACTTCTTGGTCGGTGATGGAATTTGGGTATGCATCCTCCTTAATCTTGTTGACCGAGTCTTCATGAAGCTGACATCGGTCACCAGGAGGGCATCCGCGCCAAGCGAGGCAAAGTCCAGTTCGCCAGGGAGCACCTGAACCGGCTCTTCCAAACGGCCAAGGTCATGTACATGGACCTCGGGCTCACAAAGGGCGAGCTACTGACCCTCATCCACGACACGCTCGACGCCAACGACATGCAGGACGACGAGCACGTGCACATCCGGCTCGTCGTCAGCCGCGGCGTCAAGGCGACGCCGTACCAGAACCCGAGCGTCAACCTCGGCCTGCCCCTCATCGTCATCATCCCCGAGATCAAGGCCGCCGACCCGGCCGCCCGCGCGCGGGGCCTGCGCCTGGGCACGACCTTTGTGCGCCGCGGCCCGCCGGACGTCAAGGACGAGCAGTGGAACCACATCTCCAAGGCGACGGACGTGCAGGCCTGCATCCACGCCAACTTCATGGGCGTCGACGAGGCGCTCATGCTCGACCAGCGCGGCTTCGTCAAGACGTGCAACTCGGTCAACTTCTTCATCGTGCGGGGCCGCGAGGTCTGGGCGCCGACCAAGGACAACCAGATGCAGGGGGTCACGCGGCAGAAGACCATCGACGTCTGCCGGGCGCACGGCATTGCCGTGCGGGAGCTCGACTTCTCGCTGACCGAGGCGTACGGCGCGGACGAGGCGTTCTGCACGGGCACGTTCCCCTCGCAGGTGCACGTTGTCGAGATTGACGGGCGGACGATCGGCGACGGCAAGCGCGGGGCCGTCACGGAGAAGATTCAGCAGTTGTACACGGAGCTGGTCCAGTGGGATGTGAGCAGGTCGCGGGAGGAGATCATGGCCGAGGTCGAGGCGCCTAGAGACTTGAGCTTCCTCGAGAGTCTGAAATAGGTAACATAGTAGATGACAAACATCGCTTTTTTGTTGTAACCTATTTTCTGGAATGGGAACTGTGGAGGCTTTGAGTCGTGACTCTGAACTGCAATGTGTGCGAGACCAGGTTAAGGGGTCTCTGGGCCCAGGGGGGCCCCGGAGGAGGAATTTCAGGAGGATGGACCCCAGGATTCAAAGCCCTTATAAGGAAGGCTAACGCAGTCAGTTGTCGGGGAGGAAAAGACGATTGGAAAATTTGGCAACATGGTCAGATTGTTTAATGGACAGGAAATGCAAGGGGCAGGCCCGAGGAGGACACGAGTTCGATTCCCGATGACGATAATAAAATTAAATAAAAAACCCCGACGACTAACCCGACGACAACACAGACCACTACTCGACGACAGTGCGATCTTGTGCGGCAGTAAAATCCCCTGAAAAGAGGATTTTCGTAGCAGACTCCCTCCCGAGCGAGTCTGCAAGCTTTTTGCCAGCTGTGATGACTTTGTGTTCACCTTTTTGTTAGTAACTTGTAGCACAATAGTTAAGGTTTACCCCTGAGTATTATCAAGATGGTAAAACTGCAATGTAAGAGGTCTCTAAACAGTGATTTCAAATGAAAACTTGAAAACCTTATTCAAGCTGGTCAGTGTGTACGTAGTAGAGTAATAGGAATTGAGAATTACTTTGCATAATCTTAGAAAGAGTATGTGACTATTGAATTATAAATAAAGGTTGATATGTTTATGTAAACATATGACTCGTAAAGAAGGTATTGAAATTGCAGATAGGTAAACTCTGACTCCTTGGGGTTCTGGAGCTTTAGGTAAGTTCGCAAGGGCATAGATCAAGGAAGGAGCCCGTTTTGCTTGAGGAAAGTGTTTATCGTGTTGTAAGTCAAGGGGTGAGAGTACTCCTGCCTGCTGTTAGCCTCGATTCCCATAAACAGAATTGTGTAGGTGCATCTTACAAAGTTCAGCCCGTGGCCAGCCTTGGGTACAACGCAAGTCTCAAACTTGGTGACGTTGGGAAACATCCCCGCAGACTCGTCGAGGATCGAAGCAACGCCAGGCATGCCGCTGTTATAGCAATCACCCCCGCAGAAAGGGACGTCGCGTTCTAGGATTCCCATTGGTTAAATCATTGACTTTCCACAAAATGATTTTAATCATTGATGCAACTCACCTCCAGTGATGATCAGCACGGGACCCTCAAAGTGGTTCACCAAGGCAGTGCTCCCACCAATGGTCAACATCTCGCCGACAGTCACCGGCTGCGAAGTGCTCGCGGCAACGTTGAGGATGTCAGGGTCGAACTCTCCCGGCGCGAAGAAGTTGGTCTGCGCCGCCGACACGTCCCCTCCGGCCAGGTAGCCCGCCGGGTACTGCGACAGCGCGGGGATGGTGTTGGCGACGACAAAGTTGCCGCCGTAGCCGAAGTAGGGTAGAAACCGCGGGTCCTGCGAGAAGCCGGTCAGGACCAGCCCGTCGGACAGCTCCGGGTCCGTCACGGTGAGGCTGTACGACTGGATCGAGCCGAACGAGTGGCCGACGTGCACGACCTTGGAGAAGGCGCACCCGACGCCGGGGATCTGGCCGTGCCGCAGCATCAGTGTTACGGCCTTAAGGGCGGCGATCTCGAGCGTGGACTGGATCTCATTGACGGGCTCGCCGTGCTGCGACATGCCGATGCCGAGGCGGTCCCAGGCCAGCGTCGAGTAGCGGTACTCGTCGACGGCGACGGCGGTGTAGCTGTAGTTGTGGTCGTGCGCGGGGAAGTCCCAGTAGGTGCGATCGAAGGCAATGCCGTGGGTCAGCAGCTGCACAGTGCCCGAGGGACCCGAATCGGGCTCGCAGTAGGTCGTCTGCAGCTTGTAGGTGCCTGAAACGGTCCGGTAGCCCGTCAGCGTCTCGTTGGCATAGTCGTGGCCCTGGCGCAAGTTGTCGAGGATGAAGTCGGTGGCCTCGATGTTGGTGGCGGGCGGGGCGACGTCGAAGACGCCGTTGCGGGCGGAGATCTGGACGGGGACGACGATATCGCGGCACTTGCGTGCTGTTGCCGTGGCGGCGAGGCAGAGTGTTATGAGGGAGGTGGCAGCGACCATCTTGCCGGGGTTGCTCGGAGGACAGATTGCGAAACAATACCTGTAGTTGTTAAGAGCTTTCGAGTAGATAGTGTCTTCCCTCCCGATCATACCTTCGTCACCACTCCGTCCTTATATACTTTTGACTTGACTGGGCAACCATGACGGGGGATCGCCGTCAACCAGGAAAGGCGGGTGATAGCTCCTGGATAGCGTTCTCGGCGGGAGCAGTACCCCGTCCGTCAGATGTGGTCACTGGAGCGCCTGTCAGATCGCTGACAGTACCAAGCGCCGCAGAGACACCGGAATAAGCAAACTGACGTGCATGTGCAAGTACGTCTGTCATTTGCTCCAGCCCAGATATTTGCGGAGCGCGTGGGGTTAAGGTGCGGCGTATTTTCAGCTCGATCGGGATGTTGAGGGCGTATTGCTTTTGCAGCCCCATCCTAGACCAATGAGGAGCTGCCTGCGATGATCACCTACGGCTCCGGGAGGATAACCGACAGTAGTCAGCGACATGCAGCGGTCTAACCTACCCGGTCCGGAGTGGTGACAAGTCTAGGAAACAGCCAGTGGGAATGCTCTTTGGAATTGATCAAAGCTTTTTGCCCCGTGAGCAGTCAGCATCATCAACCTCCGCTCTTTGTCTTTTACAAATACTTCAGGCCAATGACAAGATTCCCGAAAGACGGATTCGGACTAGTCGAAGAGTTTGAACAGAAAGATAGGGCTGCGGGTGGTGGGTACCCTGAGTTAGGCAAATCCTTGGTGACTTTATCGAGTTGGGATCGACAGTGCGGAGATTGATCTGAACAACACTTAGCCTCGGGGCCTCTCGATCCCGAAATATTGGCAGCTTCACCGCTTTATGTACCAGTTGACCCTGCATATGATACATTGTATTGCAATTGTTTCTAGCTCCGGTTGTCCGGTCAGAAGTCTAACTCATTGGTTCTTTGGTTCACATATACATAATCGTATTGAACGGAGATTCTGTGCGTGCCCAGTCCTTCACGCCCGGTTCGACGAGTAGAGGCAGCCGTTGGGATCTTGCACCGGCGCAGCTCGGGCTGAGAAGCCGAGGCAGCCCTCGCCCTGGCCCTCGCCGGCGTAGACGGCCCAGGCGCCGTCGGTGCCCTGGGGGCAGGCGAGCAAGTCGTTGCCGTTGAAGGACAGATCGCCGGCCTCGTCGAGCTTCCAGGGTCCGCGCTCCCCTCCGGGAGGCGTAGGCTGCGCGCCCGTCGTGTATGCAACCCGGCCTCCCACTGTAAATTGCCCCACGTTAGCGGATTGCGGGCTCGTCACAAGCATCAGCAGGTTCGAAAATCATATCTCAACTTACAGACGGTGTCGACGTAGAGCTGCTGCGGCGTGGCCGACGCGGCGTAGAGGAACATGTTGCCGTCCTCGAGGTAAAAGGTGGCTTCAGTAGCGGGGCCCTTGTCGCAGGAGGCGGCCTGCTCCTTGAGGCCCAGGAAGATGCCGCTGTGGGTGGCGCCGAAGTGGGTGAAGTGGATATCACTGGCTGACCTCAGCGCAATGAGATTGAAGGGCGTACCGTCGGCCGGGGGCGGCGGGGGCTGGGCCTGGCGGACGACGGCTGCCGAGGCGGAGCCGGCGAGAACGGACGCGATGAAGGTGGTGAAGTGCATTTTGGGAGAGTAGAAGTGATGATGAAGAAGTCTGTTCAGCTCAGGTGCAGGTACTGCCTTGTGTCATCTGAATTTTGATATTGAGGCTCGGTCGAGATCTCAGTTGTTTAAATAACCTTGAACGGGTTCCCGGCATCGCCTGCATTGGCGTCTCGCGGCCACGCAGATCCCTTTGACATCATCTCTGAACCGGGGGACAGCGTTTCCAAAATAAATACTAGGTGGACCTATCTTGGCGGCAACCCTGCCCGGTAAATTGATTGTGGCATCTTTCTCAATGCGTCGCGGGGGCGGGACGATCATCCTGATCTCGGTTGGCCCGTGGCCCTGTATTTTGCCGGGTTGGTTATAAGATCGGCAGAAGGCAAGAGCTCGCAACCTGTCGTGCCTGTCTGTCGACCTGCATCATGAATCCCATCCAAGGATCGCTATGTAACGTGGACTGGCAGTGGAGAGACATCGTTGTTTCGAATTTCTGCTTTTCAATTCTTGGCTCGTGACTATGTAAATGGTGTTAAGTGTTTGTGGATTAAAAACAGACGTCACGCTGTCCATTCCTGGTTGCATCGTTCCTACATCGCCTGGATCATTGAGTAAATTATCCATCATCGTATCCATCATCGAAATCTGTAGTGGTCTGATGCTCCAACCAAGCCCCATCTTCTTCCCTAGGAGACTCGAATATCTGCCTCTCTCTCTCTGCCTCCCTACTTGGATATCGGGACTGGCTTCCTCTTTTGCGATGGCAGCTCGAGCCTCGCCAGTGGCGACTCTGCCATCATCGGCTGTGGAGAACTCGTCAGATTTCTCGCGATGAGCGGCTCCGGCGACAGGCCTTCTCGTATATATCCAGGGTTGTCCTCGGCATAGGGCGACGCGAGAGGATCGATGCCGGGTCGTAGTGGCCTTTCGAACGAGTGCACCGACTCGTGTAGCGAGTCTCTGCAAGGTGTCATTGGCCGCGGCCGTGATATGCTCGACTTTTGTACGTGTATGTGGAATGCCTTTGTTCCGAGGGATGCTCTCTTCTTCATCAGCCGCTTCTCCGCCGAAAGATCCTCCTCCTCGATGCCATAGTCGGCCAGCTCGAACGGGTCATATTCACGCCGGTCTCGGGCCATACGGCGGAAGTGTAGCCACAGGAGCATGATAATTGTGGTCCCTGCAATCGTGCCACTACAAGAAGTAGTCAGCTTTTGGACGGGGTTCATGGACGAGCTTCCAGTGTAGAACTCACGCGAGGCTGGTACAGACTGCCAGTGTAATGTATGAATTGCCCACCGGCTTCTCGCAGAGGTTGACGTCCTCGTGAGCAGGGTCCGGATCGCAGGTGCTCCGCGGAGAGAACCAGTGAATAAGGGCCGTGGAGATGGCCCGCCGGGCAAGGGGTCGGACGGCGCCGGCCGGGCTAGGTGACCCCACTGTGCCGTCCATCCTGTCGTGACAATTGAGGAGGATGTTTCTGTAGGCGAACCGTCTTTCGCGATGATTCTTTGTTGGAGTTGAGGGTTCAGCTGTCCGAAATGGGAAGAGAGGGAGGAGAGGAAGGGGAAAAGGCCCAGCTGGCTCCATCAAAAGTGACTGGGCAACTGCATTGTAAGGGAGGAAATGGGATGCCCACATTCCAGTGGTATCCCGATGCGTGCCAGTGTCGAGGCGCGATTGGCATGTGTTTGGTATGGTCGACTCCCATTCGGTCCAGGCTAACGGGTGCGCTTGCGGGCACTAGGCCTTGGTCTTGGAGCCATCTGGAGATCTTGGTACGAAGTAGCCGCCAGACTACCTATTCTTAGCCTCATCGTCACGGCATTCTTGCACCTACAGACGATTTGCGTCGCGTCACGTCCTCAAGGCCCCTCAATCACTAGTAATCAGCAAAAACTACCGAACCAAGAGTACTGAGCTGGGTGGACTGTGTCTGAATGGTTAGGCTTAAGGCCTGACAACAGCATTACCTAGTCACCATGTAGCTAGTGGCCAGTGAATAAGTTGCAGTCACTGATTGATAGTGGTCCAGCAAAGTGAATTACGTGTAACGCATTGACCTTGACAGCAAACCGCTTTCAATGGTAGGCTATCAGTCTCATCATGAGACCCTACCAAGTCACATGCAATATCCTATCAGGCAGTCTTTGTTCAACTTCACTGCCCTGTTAGTGCAGTCACAGTCACAGCGCCACTTCTTTCGTTGGTCAAAAAGGAACTGCCAAAGACAAAGAACCCCATGCGTCGCTGTAAGCGGTGACTGACCAACATTTGAAGCTGGTTCTTTGTCCCGGCTCAAGTATTTAATCACCCTTCTCCAGATCTGCTGGCTTGCATTTTGTTGAATTACAAAACATCTTTCAACACCACCATCGATGCCAACCAACCACCCATCATGTCTGCCAGAGACCAACAGCTAGAACGCGAATTCGCCGAGGAAGAGCAGCGCAGGCAGGAGCTCTTTGGCCCTGAGCGCTACAGTGTCAGAACCAGGAAGCAGGACGAGGAGGAGCGAAGCAAGACTCGGCAGCCACCACCGCCACCGGCAGAACACGTCGATTGGAATGAACTCTATCAGAGTGTCTTGGACAAGCAGAGTGAGAGAGAGGAGGCCATGCATTTACTCCGCAGCATGGCTCGCGCGACTCACCTGATTAGATCAACCGTCTCCCCAGCGCCTGCTGAGGCTCTGTATGAGAGGCTCGCGCAGCCACCTCCGGAAGGTGTTACACCCAAGCCAGAGCAGGCTGGCACGCAGGACCCACGATACCCAAACGCACCGACTTGGCCTGTCGACCCCCAGGCGGCTCTCAAATGTCCATGCTGCAAGAAACCCATGGCAACGGCAAGCCCAGAGGGCAACGGCAAATCAATCGTCGAGAGGCCCTTCTACCTCCCTTGCGGGCATATTGTCGGCGATGGTTGCGTTGACACGTGGGTTATCAATTTGCGAGACAATGCCAAATGCCCTGTCTGTCGCCACCCACTGCTCACAGAGCAAGAGGCTGAAGCATTCCGTGCCTACGATCGAGATATGCGGCTTTCTTGAGATCACTACAAGAAGATCACTGAATAGGGGCTCCATGTTGAGAAAGTGGCAGATTTTGGGATAAGAGTCGACAAATCAATCGATGAGATACACACATTCTTTTTTGGTAACAATAGTCACTCTCTAAGTGCATGCCAATATGCCCTTGCATCAATGCCTTCACTTCCTTGTCGCGTTCCGGTGACTTTTCTGAAGAACTGAAGTCGTCTTCGCACAAAGCAGAGTGAATATCAAGTTTCAAAGATATCGGCACAGAATTCACAGTCTGTTGTGAGAGATATTCAAGAATATACACAGAGATTGGAACATTCAGAAAGTCTCTTCACTGTCGTCGACGCCTCTATATAGTTAATGCAATCTCACAACTACGCTGTGCTATCGGTTTATAGTAACCGAAAATCCATATAAAAGGGGATCTTGGCAGGCCCTCATCTCAACGATCTCTTCTCCCAAGACCGTCAGCACGAACTTCCTCCCGCCAGACACCCTCTACAACCTTCCAGTTCTTTTCTCCTCGGATCACAACACCACCTGCCATAGGTCGCATGGGCTGTGGTATTTCTCGGATCTCTCACGACTCTGACAGCGATGACCGGTCTGTACATGTCGCATATGGAGGACGACTCCACAGACATAGAGGCCATGGACACCGGGGTCACGGCCCGGGTCACGGCCATGTCCACAGCCATGGCTACCCGCTCGATTTTCGCTTCGTTCATCCCGATGGTTATGATGGTGACGACTATCGCGTTGTTCAGCGTGATCGGGAGGCGCACCGCCAACACTAGTGCCACCATCTTTCCCGAGCATTCTTGAGTTCTGGACTTGAATCGAGGCCGCCATCATCTAATCTGCACTCACGGTGTACATTGGATTCATGATGTCAAGGAGGAATACACTAGCCAGCAGGCGATGCTGTAGTGCTTGGCACTGGTGGTCAGAAGGCAAGGAGGTAGCAAAATGGCGGATTGATGCCCCCGGTTTTGGTGTCTGGAGACGAAGATATTGATGTTCTCATCTCGAGTTGAGCGAGTCACCAAGAGGTCATTTTTGTTGTTGGCGAGCCAAAGGTATGGCAGGAGAATAATTGCGGACACCCATCAGACAGCACTTGTCACTTTTCCATTGCGGAATGAATAGAGAATGGCAGTCTTTTTCAACAGGTGTTTGCATTCGACCTTTGTTGTAATGCGAGTTCTGATTCCAGCACTCAGAGTCACTTTGATGTGCAATTCACTGTCTCTCCCAGAATTCAACCCATTCACTTCTACACCAAACTAAGCCCTGGCAAAACTTTATATGGAACAACTGCTCTTCTCAACCCAAGGCCAGAGGTCAGACAGACTACAACTTCCACACCACTTGTTTAATCCAAGATTTCAATCATTCCGACACCACAACATCTTACGA
Organism: Thyridium curvatum; assembly: GCF_004353045.1. Taxonomy (NCBI): domain Eukaryota; kingdom Fungi; phylum Ascomycota; class Sordariomycetes; order Thyridiales; family Thyridiaceae; genus Thyridium; species Thyridium curvatum. The sequence continues at coordinate 387,151 of NW_022156764.1, forward strand.
TGATCTTTTGAGCTTTCCCACAAGCAGGAGCATCCACTTGAGAATCAAAAGGACATCCAGAAGAGCCCCTAACCCAGCCGCGCGCGACCGCGAGTACTTTGAGGGCATTCGAGACCATCTGCGGGGGGGTCGTGAACATGGAGATGCTGGAAATTGAGCAGCAGAAGCAGAGAGAGAGCAGCGCACAACGTTGTTGGGAAGAAATTGTGGACATCATCCCAACCAAAGGCCGTCGTTTCGAAGAAGAAGACGTCATCAATGTCATGGAACGTCTGTTTATCGGAACACGCAGCAAGGATATTGATGTGGGAACATTCAACCTCATGATGAACCTCCTTCGGAGCCGCAACCCGGAGCTGGAGGCTGTCGCCTATCATTTGACGTCCGATCCGTATTTGCAGTGGTTCGATCAGCCGCCAGACTTGACAGGAAACTGTGCCAAGTCTACCCAGCCGGAGGGCCGATCCGAACCGGCCTCCGAGGACACCACGTTCTGGGCCAAGGTCAAGGCCTGGCTGGACAGCCCGACCAGCACACCGCCAACCGTGTCATGCAGTATCTGCTTGACACGGTTGGCCGTCAAGGGCCTTCCGAGCGAGAAGGAGAATGAGAAGCCCGCACTCCTGCCATGTGGGCACATCTTGGGTGAGCATTGCGTCCGACACATGATCATGAAGGAAGACTATAGCACCAGGTGCCCGCTGTGCCGGCGCCCTTTGCATAAAAGCCGTCTCGCTGTTGGTGTGTCGGTCTTGGAGGGCGAGATACGCGACTTTTTTGACAGGCAGGAGCGGGTACTGGCTCAACAGCAACAAGAATACCCTGAATAGATGAGCCACAGGGCATAGGTGGAAGGCAGATTTTCTGGCTGGGTACTTGAGCACATTGTTCTTGGAGGCGGTCTTGGAATCACGAATCATGGCGGAAGAGACAGTTGCCTTTACTCCAATGTCAGACGACGGGAACATCATGACTCCAAGGAGTTCACTTTGTACTTTTATCTCAAGATAGATCGGACCGATGATTGCAGTTGATCGGATTAGGCCATTATGGCACACTAGCAAGAGAGAATCCTCTCAGTACGAGATGGATTGTTGTATTTTATAAAGCCTTTTCTCGTCTTACACAATTCGATTGACGTACGGTTTCTGGTATGGCTTTCTTCATTGTGTTTCTTGACAGCTACAAGTAGCCTTTGCACTTTCTCTGTCTTTGCGAGCACACAAATCACCCAGTACTCTGCATGAGTTGTAGATTGAAGGAGGTTTTCCGCTTTTGTCCTTGTCACATTCTCAACTTGGGTGGTGATGTGCATGACTTTAGGTTGTTTTTCGAGATGCACAGGCCTAATATTTACAGCGTTTGGGCGGTGATGAGACGGGTAGTTTTTAGCGGGGATTCAGTGGCACCAGCTGGTGTGTGACCTCGCCAAGTGCCATTAATGGGCCGAAATCCAGTGGACACAAGCGCTATGGCTTCCACGTGATGGCGTGATAGCCCATCTTCCAGTGGCGCGCTTGGTTGTCAGGACTTCAACATTTGGTACACATCAAGGAAAACCACCATCATGTCTCGCCGAGTGCCGAGAGGCGAGTACATCGAGACCGTGAGTCTATATCGACCTATGCTCTCCACCTCACGGACAGCCCTTTATTTGACGCTAACCTGTACCGTTTGCCACCCACAGGACACGGGCAACAAGGTCGCCCGCAAGGCGACCCTCGTCGGCACCCAAAACATCATGCTCGGCGGCAAGACCATCATCATGGCCGAGGCCATGATCCGCGGCGACCTCTCCCGAGCCGGCACCGCTCCCTCCTCCTCCTCGTCGGGCGGCGCCTCCGCGCCCGCCAACAACACCGCCGTCGCCATCGGGCGCTACTGCTTCCTCAGCCGCGCGTGCTGCCTGCGGCCCCCGGGCCGCATGTACAAGGGCGCCTTCACGTACATGCCGCTGCGCATGGGCGACCACGTCTTCGTGGGCCAGGGCAGCATCGTGCAGGCCGCGAGCGTGGGCAGCCACGTGCACATCGGGGACAACGTCGTGGTCGGCGAGTTCGCCATCATCAAGGACTACGTGCGCGTGCTGGACGGCGCCGTCGTCGCGCCCAACACGGTGGTCCCGAGCTTCAGCGTCGTGGCGGGCCAGCCGGCGCGGGTGGTCGGCGAGGTGCCCGAGGGCGGGCACGAGGCCTTCGAGCTGCGGGAGCTGTACAAGACGGTGGGCAACAACCCGCAACCGATGCCTGTGTGATGAAGGGAAGAGAGGTGGGGTGTTTTGTGGATTTATGCGCGAAGAAGATACCCGGCAGAGAAATCTGTCACCAACGCAACGGCGATTTGATACGTGGGAGGGATTCCAGAAGGCAAAAAGGAGACGGAATATCAACTGCGAGGAGGATGGGGACGTACGTTCAAGAGCTGGAAGGTGTCAAGGAGTGGCCTCGGCTGTACCAGATCACGAGAACCGTGTGTACCTATCGTGACAACTCGGGTCTCACAGGCCATACCGACATTGAACTGTACCCAATACTTATTCACAGTCTCATCATCTATGTACATACATGCCGTCACGATATCTACTTTCCACGACTGGGCCCCCCAGCCCTTCAAGGCTTCGCCTTCTCAAGATGCTGCTCAAACGCCCCGTCCTTGAGCGGGAAGTTCGCGTCCCCAAAGTCGGTGTTGGTGAGCGCCTCGCGCGCCGCGTCGGTCAGCGACTCCCACGCGATGAGCGGCTGCTCGCCGCCCTTCTCGAAGCTCAGGACGAGCTGGTGGTTCAGCGGCCAGATGCTGATGTAGCCGATCTTGGGCCGCGTGCCGTCGAGGAACAGGTCGACGAGGATGTCGTCGTGGACCGTGGCGTAGCCGCCGTGCGCCGAGGCCGACAGCGCCTGGATCTTGGGCGAGTCGGAATTGACATCGTCGATCCACACCACGGCGTTCTCCCAGTCGTGTCGGTGGCCCATGCCCGGCGCGGGAGAGTCCTTGGGCATGTACCACGTGTACATGAGGGCGTAGCGGCCCGCGTAGGCGCCCACGCGCGCGTACACCTGGCCTATGTTGTGCGCGCAGCCCTCGTTCTGCCCGCCCTTGGTGTCGAGACCGCCGCTGTGACGAGTGAGCATGTCAGCTGGGGAGGAGACAAACGTATGCCATGTTGGCAAGGGGCCACTCACCTGGTGTTGCCGTCCTTGTCGACGGCAGGGAAGGGCACGCAGCCGTTGGTGACCTCGAGCCAGGGCTTGTAGCGCAGGTAGGCCGCGCCCACGACGCCCGAGGGCACCGTCTGCGGGAAGCCGACGACCTGGTCGTAGGCGATGACGGCGCGGGGCTCGATCGCCGCGGCCGAGACACTACTGGCCGCGAGAGCGGCGGCGAAGAAGTTGAAGCGCATGGTTTCGAGGTGGTGGTGTCCTTGCCCCGGCTTGGCACCTTGCGACGCCGGGAACGATGCGGCCGCGGTGGCGGCGCAGTCGCCTTAAGTATGCCCATCACCACCACCACCATCTCGAGCTCTCAGCTGTCGAAAACCAGGTTCCAAGCTTCCTCTCTTGCGCCCATGAGGAAGGGGGGGGCGAGCGAGTCGGCCTGTTTTCCAGGATATTGCGCCGATCATCTGGGCGCTGTCAGTCCAATCGATGTCCCGCACGGGGAGCACCCCTGCTGGACGGCCATGCGCCGGTGTAGGTCGCTCAGGAAGCTGGTTGGTCGCAACGGTCCGCCGGCTGGCCCCCTCCCCGCAAGACACAGGCGCTCATGGACGGGTGGAGAGGGGTGCCACACTTCACACGTGTGCCGATCTGGTGCTTTCAGCGGATGATGCGCGCCGTGTCTTGGGTTGATCACCAGCGCCCTGCACTGGCTAGTGTTCCACTTGTCGGTCAGGTAGGATTGAAGCTGCATGTTTCTGGGCATCATGAGCATCGTGCGACGTCCTCTCGATGCAAATGGCTATCGTGCAGAGGCCGGTGGGTGTGATGCATGCGGTCCTGGATCATACGTCACGTTTGGAAGATGATGCATGCCGAGGATCGACGAGGTAAGAAGGTGCTTGCTAAGCACTTAATCGCCGGCATGTCGTGGGCGCCGCTTTGACAACCCCAAGGCGATGGATGACAGGGGTGTCGGAAGTTGACGAGCCTTTGCATTGTTGCATCTGACAAAGAGTGAGCGGGGGTTGTTCCATCACAATCACATCGGCGACCCTATTCCGGGATTGTGTCATAGTCTGCATGCGTGCAAACGAGAGCGACGGATTGCTCCGAAGTAGATGATCATGATGATGTATTGACGCTTTTCTTCTTGGCCGGGTAACCATAACGCCGATTCATGTAGCTATTTTCGTTCTGCAGAGCCTCGTGCAACCCGGAACCCTGCGATATTATGTACAACGTCCAGTTCCGGGGATGTTAAAATAAACTCTCTCTCACTTCGGCGGTGTCAGCACAAGCCACTTCCCACCCCACCCCTTGAATTCCTCCTCAATCACCCTCGCCGTCTTCTCCCACGGCACCTTGAAAGCCCCAGCATTGAAAAATGGCGAGTACACCAGACAGCCCTCCGCCCTCCCCCTCTCCGCATCCAGCTGCTCCCTGAAACCGACCAGCGCCCGCCTCGTCGCGGCCAGGATCGCACTCGGGCTGTCGCGCCCAGGCTTGCCCGAGACCTTGCTCGCGCGCCCGTACCCGTGGCTCGTGAAGAGGCAGACGATGGACACGCGCGGCGAGCCCTTCGCGACGTCGCTCTCCTGCGGCGGGATGACGAGACACCTGCCGATGAGCGCGTCGCGGGGCGGCCACCGCTGCGACGCGTTCTCGGCGGCGGCGCGGCAGAATTCTTCGTACTCCTTGCGCGCGGCGGGGTACATGCGGCCCAGCTCGGCGGCGATGCCGAAGCCCCAGACGCCGAGGCAGTTGGTGGCGTGGACGAGGTACGAGTTGGCGGGGAGGGTGCGGAGGGTGAGGTTCGTGCTCTGCAGCAGAGTCGTCGAAGAAGGGCTGCCGGCGGCGGCGGGCGCGCCTCCCTCTTGCGGGCCCATCTTTGCCACGATCGATGGCAGCCTAGACTTGCTACCAAAGAGTCGCGTGTAATTTGGTGTCGCATTTTTCTGCTTTGCCGATGATCGTGAGGGTTGGTTGGGAGCGTTTGTGGATCGTAGCTGTCTCTTTGAGAGTTACTAGGTGCTTGCTTACCTAATGAATCACTTTCTCAGAGGTGGTGAATGAATGACACTTCCTCCTCGATCAGTTCTTCACAATGTTTGCTCTCATTCCTTGATCCAACATGAATATCCTTACGTTATGAGTGTTCATTCTGTTATTTTTTGGTTCTCACATGGTGTTCCCCAACCCCAGTTACTATCGGGTAATATGAGCCTCTTCGGACCGCATCGATGGACTTGGCCAGGCATTGGACAGTATCTGAAGAGCCGATATGTAGATATCCCCGGAAATTTCTCAGAGAGTCTTGATCTAGCTCGACAGCAGACGATCGTAGAATAGAGGCAAGAGAAATATGCGCCAGAGAGTCGGACGGTCCTTGTATCCCAGGTCGCTGCTACTATTGTTCCCTTGCCATTCCCGCTTTCTAGCTTCATGAATCGAAACCCAAATCCATGTCAAACTGGGGCCACAATAGGGCATTCATATTGTCATCATAATGACCTCCAAGGACTCTTTGTAGATCTTCGAAGCAACCCTGGTAATTCTGATCCAAGTCTGTGGCTGCGAAAATGGAGAAGTCGTCTTGGGGCAGCGTGTCAAACAATGGGAGCTCATCTGGTTCCGCTTGAGCTTGGGGCGAAGCCGGCCCTCTCTCGCCCTTGCTTTGTGAAGAATTCACGTGGAAGTCGGAGGCATCGACGATGACGGCATCGCATAACCGCCCGAACACATTGTGACACTCCCTCGCCGTGTTCCACCGTTCCGAAAGCGCGACGAGGACGGTGGAGCAGGCCCTTGTGTCTGACACGATCTGGGAGATCGCGGGATCGGCCGACAGCTGCCCCTCGGCGGGCCTTGGCTGGCGTTCGAGAGGATGCTTGATGTGACGCCGCCTGTTCTGGAAATGCGTACGGACGGCGTACACATAAGATAGGCCGACGATGAAGACGGCATGCAGCGTGATCCACGTGTAGTTTATTCGTCTATCTCGATGGAGGAGGCTATATGCATGGATAGACTGTCGTGATGAATGATAAAGCCGCTCGAGAACCTCGGCAGTGGGGCTTGCGTCATCCGTCGTGTAAATCGGTCTGTACAGCATCAAGATGCAGTTGTGATACAGCAGACGATACCACTCCAGGGACTTGAAGGTTGAAAGCTCATATTGACGTCCGGACTTTGTGTCTGTCAATGGAAGAGAGGAAACGCCACGCTTCCATTCATCAAGTTCTGCAGAGAGCTGTTGGCGAATGACCGCACAAGTAGTCTGATCCGGCATCCTGCTCTTCGGTACATTATGCAGGCTGGAGAGAATCTTGCCAGTGAGTACCCGATGCCGTGTGATGTGAACAAACACGGAGGTATTTCTGAATTCCTGTGAAGCCTCGAATACTTCGTCCGCTGTTGGGGTCGAGCTGAAGAGAGGGTGTTGCTCGTGTTCGGCGGACGGGTACGCCGTGTCTATGTCGTCAAGGTTGATCGCCATAGGTCTTCCTAGCGTATTGCTCACAATACGGTCCATTCCGAACAGACACCAAAAGCACCTTCTTTTGACTTCGTTCTTGCGTCTAGCCCTCCCTAGAGCAGCCGGTGACAGGTCGGGCGGAATGACGTACACAGCCTCTCGATGTAGGCCCATTTCCAGACCGAGCCTAGCAGCCATGCCTAGAAGGTGCCATAGGCTTGCAGAGGTGCTGTAAGAGATGCTGAGCATGCGATACTGACAGAGCAACATGATGCTCTGGAGGGCCACTAGGCCACCCGCCTCAAGCGCAGTACCGAATCTCGAAATAGCGCGCTCGTAGTACGTTTCTGCGTCCGGCATGACATGCCAGGAGTATTTGTGCACCTGGGCAGTGGCGATTGCAAATACCATGTCGAGGGTGAAAGTTTCCACCGGATGACGCTCGAGATACGTGTTGTCAGCATACAGGTCTGTCAAAGACGTGATGAGGTCGTGTGGATCGAGATACGGGTAACATATGTGGTCATGCGAGAGATATGCGGCCATCAGATCGCGGGCCAGACGTTCCGAGGGTTGATGTCCCGTTTCTCCTCCCGGGCAGTCGGCGTTGTTCCCGGCTCCGGGATCAAACCGCCGGAAGACCAAGTCATTGTCGCTGTCGGCTGTGACAATGCGACCGTGCACTCCGAGCAGATTGGCCAGAATCGCGCCGCTCGCCGAGCCGAGATACTGGCTCTGAGACCCGGCATTCAGGGAAAGAGAAAAGACCTGCTTGGCGACCTCATTGCCATTATCGACTTCCCTGCTCTTGTCCTGTTCCACGGGCCCCGGAGACGTGCTGCTGCCTCCGTATCCACTCGCGACGACACGGGCGGTATGGTCTGTTGACACCTGTTTGGCCCTCGCTTGCTGCAATTCCTTGGACAACGCCCGATTTTTGGCGTCCATTTGCCGAAGGCGTCTCTCCAACGATTCGACCAATTCGTCCCGCCGGGCCAGACCCTGACGGGAGTTGTAGCAGCATTCGGCATCCGCTCGGGCGCAAGTCGTACAGGCTGGAAGAATCTTGTCACAGCGTGCTTTGCGGCGATAGCACCGGTCGCATGCAAGGCGCGAGAAACGATCGCCTACGGTCGTAGCATCTGCTAGACTTGTCGACCCGATGTCTTCTGGAGGCATGGCGACTGCAGACTCTGGAGTTCGAACCAGTGCTGCGTTCTACGCAAGGTGTACGTACGGACTCCATTCCGCGTCCGCCGCTGTGTCGACGACGGGCACCGCGCAGACAGGCGAGGGAATGAAATCCGAGAGAAAGTCCCCATCTGATGAAGGCTTCCCCTCAGTTGATGGGGGCCGCTAAAACTTGGTGGGAAGATTAGTGAGATGTTGGTTGTGGAAGGTGATGAGTGTGTGGGTTATGCTTCATCGATGCGGGAATTCCGTTGGCTATTGCTTTTCAGCTCACAAATGAGCGCCAAGTTCTAGTGTTGGGGACCAGTCGTGCAGTACATCCACGCTGACGTGCGCCTACTGGTATATCGAAATCTGCTGCTTGCTGACCATGTGCTTCCTATATCTCCCTCGGCCAATCAACGTACATTATTGTTCTCGTGTCCTCCAGGCATCTGAAGCTATCAGAGTCGAGATTGCTAGAAAATTGTATCTCGTTTCCCTCGGCCGCAATGACTGTGAACCTTTGAGCTAGGGAACCACCGGGGAAAGACCCGATCATTAGCTCAACCGCAAAGAGTGGAACACAAACTTTAGTACGCAGTCTGACAAACCAGCTGAGTCTCCCTGGGGAAAGGCTAGAATTGCCGTCGGACGGAGGTCCGCGTCCGAAGGCCTCTCCGCACGGCCTTCCCCGCCCCCGGCCGGACTCCACTTCCTCTGAAAGGTTCATTACACCATGCCGACAACGGATTGATAAGACCTTTTAAAGTCATCAGGGCATGTTTCCCAGCTTCTTGGTGTTTAACCAGACTTGCCATAGATCAATCCACATCCTCCCTCACAGCACAATATGCCGCCATTTAAGACCCCTGCGCCGACGGGCCTGACGAGGTTCTGGATCAATGGCGAGTACGTGGAGCCGAGTACCACAGCGGTCTTCACGGTACACAACCCCAAGAATGACCAAATTGTTTCCAGCAATGTTCCTATCGGTGGGCCTCAGGATGTCGACAGCGCGGTCAAGTACGCAGAAGCCGCTTTCCATGGAGATTGGAGCCGCTTTTCCTCGGCTCAGAGGGCACTGTGCTTGAACAGGCTGGCTGACATCATGGACGAACATCTGGAAGGCCTGCTGAGACTTGACACCATGACTGGCGGGAATCCCGTCTCACTGATCCCGACGAGGGAGAAGAATTACATTGTCAACGGCTTGCGTTATATGTGTAAGTGGCATGAGTCTCTCTCCTGTTTTTGTGACGAATAATGAAACACATCCCTGAGGCATCATATTGACAATGCAAAGCCGGCTGGTGTGACAAGTTCAAGGGTGAATATATGCCCGATGATGATGGGTTTGTCAAATTGGTCCGAAATGAGCCACTAGGGTAAGCTCCTCAAGTCACCACAGAAATGTAAATCGCCAGACTAATTGGCCGGAGGCAGCGTCTGTGCGGCTATATGCCCTTTCAACTCTCCGATTGCGACTGCTTTCCATAAAATCGGCCCAGCCCTGGCCACTGGCAATGTCATCATCGTCAAACCGTCCGAGAAAACGCCTCTGGGAACACTGGCACTCGGGCCCCTGATCGAGATGGCCGGCATTCCTAAGGGTGTCGTTCAAGTAATTAGCGGTGATGGGACGACTGGAGAGCTTCTTGCGCGACACATGCGCATTCGCAAGATTAGCTTCACCGGCAGTGTTGCCACGGGGAAAAAGATTCAGGTGGCAAGTGCTCAGTCAAATCTGAAGCGAGCTACACTGGAGCTTGGTGAGTCCTTCCAATGGCACTGTAGTTTCAAATGTTGCTAACATGCGATCAGGTGGCAAAAGCCCTGCTGTCATCTTTGATGATGCGAACCTTGATAACGCATTGGAATGGACTGTCAAGGCTATCATGGCTCGGAGTGGGCAGGTGTGTATCGCGGCCTCTAGGGTTTACGTGCAAAAGTCCATCGCCAAAGAGTTCATCGAGAGGTATCGGCAGAAAATGCGGGACGCTGTGAAAAGCATGGGTGATCCTGAGGACCCGAATGTTGCGTATGGTCCTCTTGTGGATAAGATCTCGTTCGAAAGGGTCAAAGGAATGCTGGAGAGAGCCAAGAACCAGGCCGAACTCGTCGTTGGCGGAGGCACCATTGGCGACAGCGGTTGTTTCATCGAACCTACCGTGTTTATTAACCCTAAGCCCGGAGCAGAAATCGTGACGGATGAAGTTTTTGGGCCTGTCTCCGTCATCGACACTTTCGAGACGGAAGAGGAAGTGCTCGCCAAAGCAAATGATACTGAATTTGGGTTGATGGCTGGTGTCTTCACGAGGGACATCACTAGGGCTCTTCGAGTGTCGTCTAAATTTGAGTCGGGCGTTGTTGGCATTAATTGCGTTAGCTATGTGAGTATTCTCCAAGTTGTATTCCCGAGGAGCCGGCTGCTAATGGTGTCAGGTCAATACACAAGTTCCCTTCGGTGGATCCAAGGCTTCAGGAACTGGGCGAGAGTTCGGATCAGAGGTAGTTTACCAGCCAAGCCAACATGGACTGGAAATACGCTAACGAAAAGAAGGTCCTACGAGCATATACGGAACCAAAGACGGTATTAATCAAGTGAGTTCACACATCCATCCTCATCCATCAAACCCGTGAAACTGATGCTCCCCAGCATGAATTCCACGTAGAGCACATGGATGCTGCGTCAAGTTCATATTGAGATTGATTCAGGTCAAATTACGTAGAAATTGAGGACATCTCGCCCATTCTTCGTTGCATAAGTACACATTGATTTCCATTGATCGCTTGAACCATCACAGGACCTTAGACTTCCTATTGACGAGATCTTTTGTCCGCTGCGAAGGATTTCCAGACCTAGACTCCTCCTAGCCCACCGGGACTTATCTCATAGGGATGACCTTTGGACCATTCTTCAGACACTTAAAAAAGTGGGAAGAAAGCGTAGGGTTCAAGAGTCTCAATTCCCCATTATCTTCATGGCTATGGTCAACACGGTTTATAGCTTATTTGGTGGTCTTGGGGACTTGTCCAATACGTTTTGTCGGGGAAGATCATTGCTGGCACTTATCCAGCCTTCTTTGTCGATCAAGGGATCGAAGGCGTAATGCAGTGATCTGCCTTTCAGAGCCTGCTCGATGTGACAGACAGTTGACTCATCGCCCTGGAAATAGGCAAGTATCGTACATATCACCGTTGCTGCGATCAATTAAACCCTCCACAAAGCTAGTGCCCTTGCCGTCCACACATGTGATAGAATTTGTATCCGATCACAAGATCAGAGAATTGTTGGGGAAAGGTCGACTCCACGTTTGACTCCATCGGAACATGTCCGATCGCCGAGGCCGGGCTGGCTCCATTGATCGGACGGAGCCTCCGCCGACCCCACAAGGAATCCATAGTTACATGTACCGTCGTTGGTCTGCGTGCAGATATTGCGGAGGTCTTTCAGCATTAAAACCGAGCGTGTGAGAGCACGGGAACAACTTGATGGTCTGCGACTCGAACATTTTGGAAGCAGAACAATTGCTCTGAATAGTGCATCTTTGCCGCTGCCTTGGCCACTCTCAAGTACTGCCTGATACCAAAGCTATCAATCCCCCCAATCTCACAGAACAATGACATCGAACGACGCACAAGGCGCGGGGCCAGCTGGAAGGACACTTGACGTCTTCGATGTCCCCAAATTCTGCAAGGCTGGCGTGATGACAAAGGAGGGACAGGATTTCAAGGTTGAAGTGCAGACTGTTCCTGTCCCCGAACCTGGTATTTTGGCCTCTTCGTAGGACTTACTGGTTGCGTCTGGATTTGCTGACGTTGTTGATTCTGGACAGGACCGACCGAACTCCTCATCCACCTGAACTGTACCGGGATCTGCCGTTCTGATATTGGTTTCATGCGGACCGAGTTTGGTCACAAGTTAAGCAGCTTCGGTGTGCAGTCCCCGGGTCACGAAGGTGCTGGGGTGGTCGTCAAAGTGGGCGAGCTCGTCAAGGACTGGAAAATAGGCGACAGAGCTGGCATCAAGCCGATGTGGTCGACCTGCCAAAACTGCCAGCTCTGCTGGACTGACAAAGAGGCATACTGCCCAACAAGGCTGAACACAGGGATGCGAGTGAACGGTGCGTCCAGTCTCAATCAGAATATGCGATATTGGCCGCTGACCCATTGGCATCGATCATAGGCTCCTACCAGCAATACAGTCAGAATAATTCCTTATTCCTGGTTTGATATTACTCGCTGCATGCTAACACTCATACGCCTCCAGTTACATCCCCTGCGCATTACACCCAGCCTATCCCAGACGGCGTCCCAGACCACGTGGCAGGGCCTATCATGTGTTCTGCCTCGACTATTTACCGCTCCATTCGAGAGTCGACCCTGCAGCACGGCCAGTGGGCTTTATTTCCAGGTGGCGGCGGCGGTGTCGGTCTTCAAGGAGTCCAGATCTGCGCCGCCCTCGGCATGAGACCTATCGTTATCGACACAGGCGAGGACAAGAGAAAGATCTGCACGGAGCTAGGCGCTGAGGCGTTCATTGACTTCAAGGAGGTCAAGGATGTGGCTGCTGAGGTTGTGGCTATAGCAGATGGGATTGGAGCCCACGGCGTCTTTGTGACAGCGCCGTCAGCATATGCCTATGCTGTTGCATGCATCGGAACTCGGGTCGGAGGCTGCATAATGGCAGTCGGTCTACGTAGGTCACAAGCATCTTACACGCCAGTGGCCTTGAGGCTTCACTAACAGCATACAAGCACCCTTTGACAGCCCCATGATCGTCGGGGCAACTCCTCGGCAGCTTATTTACCAGAATCTAATGATCAAGGGAACGTTGACAGCTTCTCGCCGGGACTTTGCAGATGTTTTAGATCTAGCAAAGAGGGGCAAATTGAAGTCCATCACTACCGAGATCTTCCCCATAGATCGGCTACCAGAGGCAGTAGAAAAGGTTTATCGCGCTCAAGTTGTAGGCCGATGTGTTGTCGACTTTAACTCTTGATGGTTTATCGATCTTTGGAACTAGTTCATATCACCAATTCTTTACAAAGCGCAGTGTCGAGTGAAATGAATGCCTTTGACTTTGTGCCCTCCCTCGTTCCCTTCTCTAGCACCGCACTTTAGGATAAGTAAACCGCCCTGCTCCCGTTTTACGTGGTAGTGAGTAGGGTTCAGGCCAAGCAGGGCCGTCTAATTCCCGCGACGATCACATGAAACAGTGTTGCCCATCACTCACCGCTCGTGGAACCTCAGCTGCTCCATACAGGGCTTCTGGATTCTCGCCAGAGCCAACGTCCCAAGTTAGCAGAGGAAGTGAGCAAAGGTTGGTAATCACGTTCCATCCGCAAGGGTTCGCTGTTTGAAGAAGCTTTTAGGGCATCGCGTAAGGACCAGGCGTCAGGGCGATGGCCGCATGACAATTCACGAGCCGGATGACCAGACGAAATGGGACGTACGCCAGGTAAATGATAAGAGCCTCCTCTCCAACATCTCTGTGAACAATGCCACCGGCCCAATGCGAAGCTCTCGACGTACATAGGCGCCGGTGGCCTTGGTACTGCTATTCAACTTGATGGCGACGAAGCAGCTGATCTATATTGACAAATTCAGTGGGAACAGCAGCCATGGCATTGGAAAAGGCAAGCCCGAACTAAACCTATTCGTTCCAACACATGATTGATTATGGTCAGCCAAATTCCCACTGGAAACGATTAGGGCCAGAGGCTGGCAGCCGCAGCACGCCGCGCCGGGCTTGATGTAGAAAGAGCTGGGCAAAAGCGACGTCAAGACGCACCACAGCGTCCACGGCGATGACATCGGGCTCGACAGCGCCGATGACCCACTTCGCCTCGTGGCAGACCCGCACGCGTAGTCCTCTCCGCGCCACGACGTGGCCGTGTCCATGAGGCGCCTGGGCTCTGCGCGCAGGTTGCGCCAGGAGACGCTCTGCGCGAAGTTTTCCCGAACATCCCGGGAAAACTTCGTCCACACGTCGGCCAGCATGGGCGCGTCGAGCGCGTGGAACCGGATCGGCTGCCGGCTGCCAGCTGCCAGTGACGCACGACTTGAGCGCCCCGTCGGACGTCTTGGCGACTAGGTCCGCTGCTGTCGCCCCGGGAGTGATGTGCACCTCGACGTCTGAGCGGAGGGTGAGGAGGGGGTGGCAGGTGCTGAGGAAGACGTTGTATGGGCCAGAGACGAGGACTTTCTTCTTGCGTCCCTGGTCCATGGCGTCTAGCAATCGGTGACTTTGGTATGCGGATGTTGTTTGTTTGGGAAGATCTGTCGCCGTCTGGTCTCTTCGTGTTCTTTATTTGTTTTTAGGGGGGGATTGCTGACTATTTCCCCTTTGTCAGGTGTTCAGTCTCCATCCGAGAAGGATTCCGACGATATGTGTCCGCACTCGGACCCCTGTATGCGTCTCGAACTATTCAGGTCATGTCAAATCAGCATTAATCTAGTCTCCAAGCCATTCGAGGCGGACTTTGGCGAAGACGCGATGGAGGATTACCCTGCATTATTACCCTGCATTAGCTCAAGGCATGCTGGCATGCCCCAAGGTGCATATCAAACGTGAGCATGGGGACCATTCTCGTTGAAACAACAAGATTGTATTCTATTGCATATTGTTCCCATCTTCCAATCGACCATGGTTGCATCGCGCTGGAGGCATGTGCAGAGGGTTAAGATGCATCCATGGATGTGGGGTCCTGTAGCAAGAGTGGGGTATATAGGTAGTCATACTAGTGTCTTTCCTCAACAAGCAACAAGCGGCCTGATGGTCTAGTGGTATGATTCCTCTTTCGGGTTGTCCCAGTAAGGTACACCTTACCGCAATAGAGGAGGTCCCGCGTTCGACTCGCGGTTAGGCCCAAATTTTTTGTCCTTTTTACCTTTTTCACCCTACACCCTCGTTTTCAATGCTAGGACGCGACACAATCATCTCTTTTGCGTATTCCATTTCGAGACAAATTCGCAAATTTTTATTCTATTCCGCCTAGGCAAACCAGGAAATTCTCCGCCCTCACCCGGGTCTTGCTCAGAAGCCGATTCCCATCACCACCTGCCTTGCTCTTCGAGTCCTTGTCTACTCTTATAACCAGTAGCCGTCGGGGTGCTCAGGGATGTACACAATGCCGATTTCAGTGAATCTGCTATCACAGTGCTCACCGTCGACCCATGCCGCACAAAAGCCAACGACTAGGCCACCGTGGTCGGGAATCATCTGCCTGAAAGATCCCGTCGTATTCGCGATTTCGTTAGGGAACATCTGGCTTCGCTTAAAGTTCGTGTGTACCTATGAGATGGCTCCTTGTTAGCATCTGTCACGAACAGAGTTTCTGCAGAATAGAACGTACCGAGAACCCTAGAAAACTCTTCCCATCACGCTCGTCAGCCTGCTCGACCGGGGCGTAGTAAGTTGAGAGGCCGGTGATGCGTTCGCCTTTCTGGCCATCGATCGCGAAGTAATATTCTCCTGACTCTGGCAATTCGTCGCCAATGTCCCATGCACTACCATGGGACGTCTCGACCGCAAGCCTGCATATAACGTGATGACCATAGTTATCGTGCACCCAGACCCTCAGGCCTGTGATATCCTCAAGGTTCTCACCGTTCAGACCACCAAAGGCGCTCCAGGTGGCGGGGGAGTTACTGATGGTTTTACCGACGAACTGGGTGCCCATGGCGAAGTTCAGATGGTCTGGTGGGAGGGGTGGAAACCACAAACCCTCGTCCCGGATGTTCTTCAGCGGGGCCCTGTCCTTCCTACGTGTGCTCGCGGAGTCCGGGTCTGGCGCGGTAGGCTTCGACCCATCAGATACTGATAGGGATACCATTTTGATTCCCTTGAAGGTGGGTTAGCATTTGAATAGCAAAGGGTGAGTCAGGATAGGGCAAACAGGGGTGAAAGAAATCACTTACATCAAACCCGCATTTGATGTGCTTGACAATATCGTCCTGGTCATTGTCATCCCGCGGGGGGAAGGTCATGTCATTGTCATCCCGCGGGGGGAAGGTCAACTTCCGCCGCGGGAGGTGCTCGTATTGGTCACCGACCCATTCCGTGACGCCTGAATCGGTCATCACAGCAATCCCACGAATACCCCAGGACGTCTGAGTCAGATGGAAGCCTTTGATCGGAGCGCTCTCCCCTGTCTGATCTGCTTCGGGTATATGAACGGGCTTCTCACTATTCTGGCGAACGTATCCAATCTCATAAGAGGCGTCCCCAGAGATGAATCGGAGTCCAGTAATGAGCTCCCGCCCCTGCCATCGGATAGTGGAAACGTAGATGCTGTCAACTGTTTCCGGCAGCGTAAGGAAACGCTCGAAGAGGGCTTCCGAGGAGCCATAAAAAGAACTGGCGGTGTGCCAGACAAGCTCGTCTTCATAGCCGCTGATGTCAAACACTCCTGAGGCAGCCGTGCCGTGACAAGGGCTCTCAGTCACCATGTCAATGAGCCTATAGAATTGAGATGATAGCTCCCAAAAACGGCGTCTCTGGCGGACTGCATCGGAATGTCTGAAACGTGCAACCCACATGTACAAGTCTTTCCACTTGTTCTGCTCGGCGGGGACATCGAGCAGGTAGTGAGCCTCGTACAGATACTCGAACTCTCCGCCGGCAAGGAAGCGCGACTTCCAGAAGGACTCTGAGAGCCCCACTACAGCGGCTGCGCGAGAGGCCTTTCTCAAGTTCCCAACGTCCTTGCAGCTAAGCAGGTTCATGACCTCGCTCAGGAGCTCCGAGGGCAGCGAGTTGAATATGTCCTTGGTCTTTGCCTTTGGCAAAACCTTTGAGATGGGCGCGTACTCGTTCAATGCATCATCGCTATGATGTCTCCAATGAGGGTACCCGAAGTATTGATCGAGATCATAGAGAAACTCGAGGTGGGACGGGTCGGGCTCATGTCGGAGTCCAATTCTCTCAGAGAAGGTGAGGCTGTTGAATTCGTCACCGGGAACATCGCTATGCATCCGGTAGTTAATTCTTCCTTGATAGTCGAGCCCAAACTGGATCTTGGAGTTGTCGACGGGGAACGAAAGGCAAGCTCGCATCAGAGTTGTGAAGTCGAGTTGTTCGTTTGGCCGGAAGGAGTTCAGGACTTCCCAACAGGCACAATGAATCTCGATTCCAAAGCCGCAGAGCGTCTCCTCATAGTTCCACCACTCCATGCCAAAGTTTCGGCAGTCAGGTCCCGTCTGTACCCAAATGGGCTTTGAGAAGTCAGGCACATCGATACCGATAGGGGATAGCATTTCGCGGGGATCTGACATGTATGCCACATCCCAGTGTCCCTGGACAAAAAAGACTTAAGATGTCAGCTTCTAGTGAGGAGAAATTGGAATCCTTTGACTTACTCAGTCGATCAGAGAGCATCCAAGCTTCCGCCCGCCAGTTTGGAATGTAGTCAGACAAGTCTTCATCCACTGGGAGTCCACAGAGGATACAGGCATGGCAATGATCCGACATGTTGCTTCCGCCGATGTCGGCTTGCCGTATTTCGAGAGCTTTGCTTCTTTTAAAGAACCGAAAGCTGACGCTTGACGATCAGTTATCCAGATGGGGCTGGGAAATTCCGGAATGAAGAGACAACTTGAGGAAGAGTCGGTGAAACTAATGGCCCTCAATATGGGAGCTCGAAAAGCAGTGGAGTTTGTGAACCGTGAATGACGAGCCGCTTGGAGTGCAACATCCAACCTTAGTCGACGGTCGTGATCTTGAGCCTTATATAGCAAATTCCGTACAAAGAAACAAGGGAATCCTGTGAAAAACCAGTGTAGATGTGTAACAATCAAGTGTCAATGTTTAGAATAATCATGATGGTATCTCAGCAGTATTGATTTCTTTGTGCTCTGGGGTGGCTTAGGCGGTTTGGTCCGTTTTTTGCTCCAGACGTAGTTGCGCTGAGACTAGTCTATCATCTTGCAAAATTTGTATACCTGCTTGCCATAGCGGATGGTTGTGTTGAGTAGGGGCATGCCACGGTGGTCCATGAGATAGAACTTGATAGACAGTAATTGCTTGTCCACGGTGTTAGAGTTGAACTCATGGTGGAGCGCGCTTGCAAAAGTTGGGGCCGAAGCCTTCGGAGAGTACCATGGGTCTTCTGGTTCTGAGCTTGTTCTTCGCGCCACGCCATGTAGGGTCCGAGGTAGTGGGAAAATATTATGTGTTATGTCAGCTGTTGAAGCTATTGCGTTGCAAGAAACTAAACATCCCTAGTCTGGCTATTTAGTTTTTAATAAGGTTTGGGGGAAGGCTTACTGAAAGTATGGATGTAGAAGTTTACTATGCGGACGGACTTGAAGCTGCTGAATGATGCTAGATTTGTTGCCTGTGCCTCTGTGCTCTCGTGCAGCCGATCGATCGGAGTTCCATACACATTTGACCTTAACATGCCAAGTTATTGAGGATCTGAAGATATATAATACTGCCATGTCCTAAGCTTTACATTTCACCATGCTGAAGGTTGTATCGAATGCTATGAATTCGTAGAATTTGGTAGCATCACTGCAGCAGTAATGGCCAGAACCAAATATTAGTACCCACGTGTGTTCTGTCTATACACAAGCAGTCATTATCTAGTATCGATAACAAGCATCCACAGTTCCTAGACCATGAGAGGGAACATGTGCATCAAAGTACTCTCCAAAATGTGACCGCCGGCCCACAATTGAGAGGAAAAGAACAACGGACAAAGGCCATGTTGATGTGGACATAATCTTCGAATAATGGGGTCAAGACAATGGACGCACATGGTCCTTTGACCATAAGTCAAAGAGGCATTGTTCTAAGGTTCTTTGAGGACTAGAAAGCAGCTTCTCATTGAGCACTACATAGGCTAGGTTTTTGTTCTCCTAAGTGGAAGCGTATGGACTAGCTATGCTGAACAGCCAATTGGAGCCCCATAGTGCTGTGATTCCTGAGCTTCCCCGATATGTTGCAACAGTTGGTTTCCTTTGCTTATGTGCAAGCCGTGCAGGCAGCGGCAGCAGCAGAGCGGACCTTCAAAGCCGTCTCGAGCCCGCAGTTGCCCAGCACGCAGTTCAAGGCCGAGGCCTGGATGACGGCGGACTTGCTGCAGCGGCAGTTCATGTCAGAGCAGCCGGCAGCCGATGCAGCAGAGCTGATGCAAGGCATCTAAGGGTTTCTGTTAGCTTATGCGTACTCGAGACGATGGCAAAGGACCCGTGGCGACGAGGTAACTTACACCGCAGCTCGGGATAGCAGAGGTCGCAGGGCAGTCGGTGACCTGAGCCTGGGGAACGGCAAAGGCAATGCCCGCGAGAGCAGCGACGACAAAGGTAGTAAGTTGCATTTTGAATGTGCTGAATGTATTGATTTGCTTTTGAGTGAAGACGCGTTTGCTCCTTTCCGATTCTTCCTCTCGAGGAGGCAAAGCCCGATATTTATCTTCAGATTTCTGCATCACGGATCCCGCGGCACTGAGGTCCTGTCACTCAGGCATGTGCTGCGCTCGTACGCCCACGCGCAGCGTCTCGGGTGCCCTATACGAATAGGGCATGGTGATACCTTCACGCAAGAGGCTAACAAGGCCCAGGCCGGGGTGCTTCCTTGGAATCTCCGAAAGCGGAAGCCGGCGATGTTTCCCCATGGGGGCGCATGGACCATCAGACCCTGGATCTTAATACCCCAAGCGATACTACCCAGTCCGAGAACCACCTGCCGCCCACAGCAGACGAAGTAACCCAATCGTTTGGCCGAGGAATGCAACTACACAATGGACGCCTTCGGCATCGCATGTGAAGATCCCCAGGGGGATCTCGCGAAGCATGTGGCTCGAGAGGGGAACCGCGACAGCCGGCATACAGTGATAGATCGCAGATGCCGATTGAATGGAACCGCGATCCCCGCATGACTCCACAAGCTTGTCAGTGACGAGCAGGGATTCCAGCCTGTGGACCAGCCCGTCACTGCAGGCGACGTAGCCATGTCTGACGTCCAGGCCTGGCCCGTGGATAGGTACTCCGTAATTGTGGAAAAGTGCGGCCTTTGTTTGGTAGAACATCCGAGATGTTTGGCTGCCGCTGCATTGTTTTGCGTTACAGAACTGTGGCAAATTTGGCTGGACGAGGTTGAAGGTGTTTGGGACATCACAAAGTGTATGGTTTCGAAGGACTTTGTTGTTTTGCAAGGAGAGCCACGGATTTCCATTGGAGTCCAAACGAAACGGGGCTTGCCAAGAAATTCTCTAGCATCATATGAGCCATGTATATGGGAAAATTAGAAGTACTCTTTGCGGGCACCCTCGTTGCTCCTCACTCGAAATGGTCAAGCCATTGTCTTCCTCTCGTGCAGAGTCAATGTTCTAGCTGTCATCGCCTGATGGAAGAGCTGGTAGCTTGCAGCACCGATCGAGATTCTCCCACGCTCTATTGGCTTCGATGTCGGCTCAGAATCCTGTTTCCTTTTCTTGGCAGATGCCACAAGTGTACAGAGACAAACTTTGCGCGGTTTCAAACTGCTCGCGGATCGAAGCCGATGCGGGTTTGCCACGGGCTCATTGAAGCACGAAAGTGGGTGTTTGGTGGATTTCGAATTTGTCGTTTGGGTATGGTGAAAACAGAGAGTCAACATGACTTTGGCATGACGCGATGACTCACTGGCGGGTGAAATATATATCAACCAAGGCAGACAGACAGTTGACTTTGACTTTGTTATACAATCATAGGGAGAACTGTCCAGCCCTACTTCATATATATATTTATTCATACACAACACAAAATGCCATGGCACGGATGTCGAGATGGATCACCCTGGACCGCGAGCGTGTTCAACTCTTCACCTTGTTCGCCTGGTTTACTTTCAATCCTTCATTGATTGACCCCACTGTACGTTGCTTGCTTGAACACTCTTCACCATGGGTTGCTTGGCCTTTGCCCCTTGCCACAGTCAAACTACATATTCCTCCCTAATTTTCTTCATCGTCATGTGTTCCTGCTCCCTCTGCTGTCAAGGCGAGGTACAGGGTTCAAGGAGAACAGCCGAAGCAATACGTGATATCATTGCTAACAAAGCGACCTACAGCCCTACAGGATGGCGTCGTCGGACTCGCCAAGCCCGGTCCTGGCACAAAGCGCCGTCGCAAGACAGGTTGCAGTCAACGAGGCTGCGCCAACTGTGCTGGGGGGACTGAGCCAGCTGCCCGATATCCCGCCGTCCCATATCCGCCTCGGAGCCACTGGTCTCTGTAGTATGATACACCCCACGCATATCGTTGGATGCTCTTCCCCGGTACTGCGAATCCTGCATCAGAGAGGCTGTCCTGGATCCGTGTCTGTGGAGGGACGGGGAAATGCTATGCTGTTCCTCTGCGGACCGGCGGCAGAGATCACGGACCGCGGACTCCGGCCTCGGTCGCATGGAACTGGTACTATGGCATACCTGGCAACTCTCCCCAAGCAACTTCGTCACTGAGTGGGTTTCCATCGGACGACATGCTCCAGACGCGTAAGAATCTCTCACCAGGCCCGTCCAATGACGATATCTCGGTGGCTAACCTGCTCATATCTTTTCAGCCATTGACAATGTCCACAACCAGCATGTGGGCAACACCGGTACACCGCACACCTATCGCCGGAATTCGTCTTGGCAAGGCATGGCCAAAGACCTCAAAGTGTCGACAAGCGAGTGGGGGAGTGTTCACCTGGACTGCTTCCCTTCTGGCACGTCCACAATGGTACCACAAGCCAGTGCTGTGCGCCTGAAAAAGCCCGGAGTCCACCTCACCGACACAGCGGATTTTCAGCACCTCGAAACCTTTTTGCGCGAGTCGCCTGCATCACCGATATCGATGGCTTCACTTGGGGCAGCACACATGTTGTGTTCAAGCTCGTGTTTGCGAATGGCAAGATCTGCACGGCCAGCACTGGAGATAGCTTCCTTTTCGTCATCCATCATCCACGTACCAGATTGCAGAATTGAACAGGCCTTTTGACCACCCCCATTGGAGTGTTTGCTGCCGGTCTGGTTCCTTTTCCCTGATAGGTCGGCTCGCGTGCCCATATACACCACTCAAGAGGCACGACACGACATTGCGGGATTCCCTCGCCATGGATTCGAGTATCAGTTCTTTCTGTTGCGATTTGAACCAGGCCAACAGCTCTGCACCACATTCTCGAGCGAAATGCGTTTGGAATCGCCGCAGGGGGCCAGAGGAGGTCGGTTTACCTTGAGGCGAAGAACATCCAGAGCGGTGGCGATGTTGTCTGACGATGAGCCTCCTTCGAAGGCGCAACCCGGAGGCGCAACCCGGAGCTGGGGGGCTGTCACCCATCCATGCTTTGACGTCGGATGCGTATTTGCAGCGTTCGCTTCGCCGCCAGACTTGACAGGCAGCTGTGTCAAGTCTCCCCAATCGGAGGCCTCGTCCAACCAGTCCTCGACGGGGAGAGAGAAGCGAGATAGCTATGTCCGGGAGAAGAAGACGCCCGAGCCGTGGCGGTGTTCCGAAGCTGATGATGCGGAATCCTTTGTGGGGGGATGGGGAGGAAGGATTTACCTCTCGCTAGCAACCTACAGCGAAGAATACCTCGCGTACCTCGCTAACCCAAAGGCACAGATCCCCTGCCTGAGGGTGTTGGTCACGATGGCATGGAGAAGCTGCCGCATCTTAGCATCAGGGAATTCGGGCCGTTTGACACAGGCAAGGCGGACGACTTGCAGGCATTTACAGAGATTGTTGTCGCTCTGATTGTGGCTGATATGGAGGCTGGAGGAAGTAGATGTTTTCGTCTGGACGAGCACTAGTAAACTTAACAGTGCTGCCATTGTGCTTGAATGACAGCGAGTGTGTGTTGTCGCTCCCCCTACACCATATGTACCGGTGCCCACTACCTTATATATGTAGAGGTGCCCTGAGGCACTCAGTGTTAATTTCCTACCCAGATATGAATGTGATGGGCTACAAGAAGTAGTAAATCTAGCCATTGGGCATTTAATTATGATTAGTATTCGGGATCACTGAGGCCAAACATGCTCGAGGTCTAGCTCGCCATGAATATCAGCGCAGATAAAGCCCGAAACGCGCCTTATGTTCAGTTGTAATCATCGCAAACCTTGTGCTCCAGGTGAAACACACTTTTCGCTTTCCATTCGACGGTGTACTGAGAGGCAGCCGCATCGTGGGTCGTGGATGGATGGATACCCAAAGGATGATCAGACATTGGGCGACATGCTAGCACATTATGCTTGTGAAATGCTCAGGGACAGAAATGTTTGAGTCATGCTGATCAGCAAATTTGAATGTGTGAAGTCACAAACCGTGATCATGATGGCAGGAAGGACCCAGACGAGGAGGGCGGAGGAGAAAGCAGAGGGCGAATGGACAGCGAGTTGAAGACAGGGTAGTTGCCCTGCGAAGCGTCCGCTTCAGCGAGAAGTCCGTCGCCGACTCACACAGAGCAGTGGAGATGATCACTGCGCTCTTGACATCAGGAGGAAACAGAATTGCAATCGTTTGGTGTGGTTCCTTGAACGAGCGCCTCCTCATGTCGAATACTGCCTCTCCGCCGTTTGCAAGCTTGGCTGGAGAAGGATAGCTGTGCGTGAAGGGGAGGGGCATGATGGCGAGTGCAAATGTGCGGGAGAGCAGTGCATTAGTGCCATGAAGGACGACGCCAGACCCTACGGAGAGGTGGTTTTCTTGATAATGGACAAATAGGCTTGATGCTGGACCGCCAGCAAGAGCCTTGAAGGTGCAGCGTGGGACACAGATAGCACGATCAGAGAACAGGGGAAGCTATTGCTGCCCTGCAGAAAGGCAGCTCTCGAAAGATGGATTATGAATTTGAGTACGGAGTACGGTCATTAATGGGAACGGTTTACCGAGGTCGACGGGGGGATGCTTGTTAACGGGCTTGACTGGAAGGAGGAGACACTTGGTATTGAAGACCTGGAGAAGCATGTAGCTATGGTTTGCTGAGGGTTGAAGTCTTGGGAGGTGTAGCATCTTTCCTACTAGTAATTGACAGCTTAATTTATGCCGCACACATGATCCTGTGGATGGACCGTCATACGAGTCGCATTTTGCTCAAGGGCATGGGATGTGGTAAGCCGATGAGGTTGACCGGTGTTCGAGAGACACTTCCCGAAGACGGAAAGGAGACATGATTGTGCTTATTATCGCCGGGATAGAACGGACAGCTCTGTGACTGGCCATTCGACTTCCCTTTTCTTCTTCTCCGGGACCAATTGGCGAAAACAGAAACTTGAAAAATATCGATGTGAAAAGTTAGAAAGAACTCCGCTATTGTTCGGAGATCGGGTTCGGCCACGGAGGCCGTCTCGGGGTGCACTCTAGACTACCTGAATATGACATGGAACGAGAACACACCTCTGGCCACGTGTATAAGCCTGGGAAGAATTAAGCCGAGCACCGAGACGCAAACCCCAGTGCACATGATCGGAGACGAATGCCCTTGGAGAAGAATCTGCTCGGAGATCGATTGATGCAGGTGGCTGATCGGCCAACTAACTACCTCCAGTAGGTACCTACAGGGTCCACTGTTGGCAATGGGATCGGCCGGAATTGGTGCGCTCTCTATCGGTTTGCGACGGGGCGGGGCAGCACTGTAGTGACCTAGTCCCTGTGCTGGGAGCACTCAAGCTTTGGAGGGGCGCACTGATGTGATGTGAGTTGAGCTCTCCAGGCTCGCACTTCTCCACACACCACCACCACCACCACCGCCGCCCGCCCATCGCCGCGCATGCACTCGTGACACTCTATTCTGGCTCTTCCTCCTTCCTCCTTCACCTCTCAATGCCCCGCACACTGCTTCTCCGACCTTCCGCATTCAATTCCATCTCGGCCCACGGCTGTGTAGGAGCCGTAGCAGCAGTATCAGTACCGGCAGCCCAGAGAAGATCCTTCATCTCGACCTCTGCCCGTTCCGCCTTCAACAACCGCCGCAGGACCGCCAACCACCCCTCGACCTGCACCACCCCTCGATCGCCTCGCCGCCCCGAGCTCCAGCAGCAACACACCTACCTCACCGACTCGGCCCGCGCCCACCAAGCCCGCAAGATGGCCCCCCAGCTCGACGGCTTCTTCAAGCAGGTCGACGACCTGTCGCCGCGCTTCATCGAGCGCCTGCGCCAGGCCGTCGCCATCCCCTCCGTCTCGGCCGACCCGGCCCGCCGCCCGGACGTCGTCCGCATGGGCCACTTCCTCGAGGCCGAGCTCAAGGCCCTCGGCGCCAGCGTCGAGCTGCGCGCCCTCGGCAAGCAGCCCGACCACCCGGAGCTCGACCTGCCCCCCGTCGTGCTCGCCCGCTACGGCAGCGACAAGAACAAGCGCACCATCCTGGTGTATGGCCACTACGACGTCCAGCCCGCCGAGATGGCCGACGGCTGGGCCACCGAGCCCTTCGACCTGACCGTCGGCGACGACGGCCGCATGTTCGGCCGCGGCTCCACCGACGACAAGGGCCCCGTCCTCGGCTGGATCAACGCCATCGAGGCCCACCAGAAGGCCGGCGTCGACTTCCCCGTCAACCTGCTCATGTGCTTCGAGGGCATGGAGGAGTACGGCTCCGAAGGGCTCGACGAGCTGATCGAGCAGGAAGGGAAAAAGTACTTTGCCGACGCCGACGCCGTCTGCATCTCGGACAACTACTGGCTCGGCACCGAGAAGCCCTGCCTGACCTACGGCCTGCGCGGCTGCAACTACTACTCGGTCGAGATCTCGGGCCCCGGCGCGGACCTGCACAGCGGCGTGTTCGGCGGCACGGCGCAGGAGCCCATGACGGACCTCGTGCGCGTGCTCGGCAGCCTCGTCGACACGCACGGCAAGATCCTAATCCCCGGCATCGCCGAGCAGGTCGCGCCCGTGACGGCCGACGAGGACTCGCTGTACGACGGCATCTCCTTCACCATGGAGACGCTGCACGAGTCGCTCGGCGCCAAGACGACCATCCACGACGACAAGAAGAGCACCCTCATGGCCCGCTGGCGGTACCCCTCCCTGTCGGTCCACGGCATCGAGGGCGCCTACTCTGCGCCGGGGGCCAAGACGGTCATCCCGGCGAAAGTGATCGGCAAGTTCTCGATCCGGACGGTGCCCGACATGGAGATCGACAAGACCAACGAGCTGGTGTACAAGTACGTCAAGGACGTCTTCGCCAAGCTCGGCAGCAAGAACACGCTCAAGGTGGACGCGCTGCACACGGGCAACTGGTGGGTCGCGAGCCCCAAGCACTGGAACTTTTCGGCGGCGGCCAAGGCCGTGGAGCGGGTGTGGGGTGTCGAGCCCGACTTTACGCGGGAGGGCGGCAGGTGAGTCTTTTCTTTTTCCTCCTACCACGCGGCGGTGTCGCGAGAGTTAACCGTGTTTGCTGACGCTAACGTGTGCTCGCCAGCATCCCCGTCACGTTGACGTTTGAGCAGGCGACGGGCAAGAACGTGCTGCTGCTGCCCATGGGCAGCTCGACCGACGGCGCGCACTCGATCAACGAGAAGCTCGACAAGCGCAACTACATCGAGGGCATCAAGCTGCTGGGCGCGTACCTGCACTACGTGGCCGAGGAGCCGCAGCAATAGATCCGGCGTTTGAATTGGGTGCGAGGATGAGGGTTCCAGCTTAGAGATTTCGTGTTTTTAAGACGAGACCAGATACCGGTGATTACTTGTAGAGTAATTGGGGACATTTGAACGAGCAGCAAACTGGTCAATTTCCATGTGTTTCGTTACTGTGAACCCATTCTGAAGAACTATCTCTCCCGCCCTGTAGGTAGGTACGTGGTATCGGTCATGTAAAGTCGTGCTCTGTGTCCCTCTGTCATCCCCCGACTGCCAACTCCTCAAGGGTATCAGATGGTGTATAAAAGAGAGGAGAGGGAAGCAAAACACCCAAACGCAAACGCCAGTGTCCCGGAACCAAAGGAGGGTATATCGTCGCGAAGTCATAGAAAAAAGAAGCAAAAGACCGTGTCGAGAAGAATCCAGAAGTCATTCAACGCCTGCCGGAGCTGACCCTGCTGCTCCGCCGCTTGGCCACGACGCTGGCATCCCACACGCCAGCAAAGATGTCCTCGCACTCCTCCTCGTCATCCGAGTCAAACACGACGGGCTCATTCGCATCGTCGTCGTCATCATCCTCCTCGGAAACCCACTCGTCCTCCTTCGACGCCCGCCTCGACGACCCACCAGCTCTCGCCTTGCCATCCCTTTCCCCAAGTACCACCCGCTGCCGCTGCCGCTCGTCCTCGCTCTCGCGCCGATCGCCGCCACCGTCGACATCACCGTCCTCCCAGCTGCGGAACTCGACGACGCGCGCCGTCTCGAGGATGTACTTGCCGATCTTGTAGCGCTGGGCCGCCTCGGCGGCGTCGACGTACTTCCAGCCGAGGTTGCCGCGGCACACGGCGCAGCCGATGTCGGCGACGACGTGCATGCCCGTCACGAGCTGCCTGTTCTCGCGGGCGCCGACGGTGATGTTGGCGAGGCCCTCCTCCTCCCCCCCTCCTCCTTGGTCGTGTTTGTTCCTTCTCCCCCACGCCGGACCCGGAGAGGACGGTGGCGTGGAGGAAGGGGAGCAGGGACCGACGAGGTAGGCGCGCCCGTGGCGGCCGGTGAAGCCCTTGGACACGATCTGCGAGGCGAGGGCGACGTCGGCGGAGCACCGCCGGCAGCGGAGGGTGTCGGGCCGCAGGCGGGACAGGCCGCCTGGCTGGGACGAGAGGGGCAGCGAGGAGAAGGCAGCAGTAGTGTCTGTCGGGGTGCCGGGCTGGGAGTACGGGTCGGCGTCGGAGGTGGTCGTCGTCTGCGGCGTGAAGGCAGCAGTAGTGTCTGTCGGGGTGCCGGGCTGGGAGTACGGGTCGGCGTCGGAGGTGGTCGACGGCGAGGTGCACAGGGGTGGGGGGGACGCCGCAGACGACGAGGAGACGGACGAGGTCCGCAGCGCTGCTGCTGCTGCTGCTGCTGAGGACCCGCGGCGGCGACGGAGGGGCACGGGGATGCTGGGGAGGAGGAAGGAGGCGAACTGCGGGGGCTGGGCCTTCTTGCCTGCTGCCACGGGGGAGGGGGAGGCGGCAGATGTGCCGTGGTGGCCGCCGGTGTGGAATGAGGAGGACGACGAGGAGAAGAGGCCCGTGGAGAACATGGTTTATGGCTGTTTTGGGTTTTGGTATTACGGCCTCACGTGGTGTTGGTCGGGGGTGGTTTGTACTCGGGAGATATCACGACCGTGGGGCCTGTTCAAGATAAGGCGTGTTTCTCGGACGAGACCACGGGACAAGCTCGGTCGCCTTTGTGTTCATGTATATGTTATTTTCAAAGGGATCCCGTCCGATATGGAACTCGTAAAGGGAAAGGAGAGGAGAGGGAATAAGCGTTTGTTTGTTCAGGTGGCGCGGTCGTCTCGTCCGGGCCCGTCGGAGAGCGCAAAGCTTATACGGGACTGAGATCATATGCAAGTCCGAGATGGAGGGTACGGTATCAGCAAGGAGGGGTTTGGCGCCGTCATAGTCCAGTCTCACCAGTCCAAGAGAGAGTCGACTGCCGAGCTCTGAAACAAACGGCCGAGTAGTCTGCCTGCTTGGAGGAGGAGGAGGAGGAGGAGGGCAACACAATCATATGGATGAGCGGAGAGGGGGAATCACACGATCGGAATGTATGGGAGAGGGTGGTCGGGATATTATTTTCTTTTTCGTGGGGATACTTTAAAAAGAGCACAGCTCACTGTTAATGAGAATAAGGAGCGGTAAGTAAGGTTTGGGCAGCCATGATATGGAGGGAGAGGGATGGAGGATCGGCCTTGCATCATCGTTGCATGAGTTGCATGAGTTGCATGAGTTGCATGAGGAGAGAGGGCGGGAGGCTATCGATAACGGGCGGTCACACGGGACTTGGGCGCGGATCATGCAAGCGTGCGTGGGGCAGCCACTAGTTATCTACCTATAGGTAGGTACTTACAAGTACAGGGGGTTACAGGGAGGGTTAGCGCAACAGCGCAGTGTACAAGTAGGTAGTCACACGAACGGCACTTTCGGCTGCTGCGGGGTTCGCGGGTGTGTGTCTGTGACTCTGGCGATAACCCGTAGCGCCATGGATGAGTGAGCAACACCAGTGATGCCGCGGAAATGGATGATGGGCGTTCGAGAATCATGATATTTGCTTGCCAAGGTAGTTTTCCATCCTGGGAGGCGAGAGGCAGAGAGGAACGAGGCACTCGGCCAATCCGCACTGGCTGTCGGCAACCTCATCAGGCAATTTCGATTGTCAACCGGCCCTCCATTGGACGATGCCGCCATCCATGGATCAGAACACCCCAGGCCCGGATGTTCTGTGGCGATTACAAGTGTGATGGACATGCATAGATTGTCCACAGTCCTGTAGAAGACTGCCGGCACCATTCGGGTAGTATCTGCAAGCATTGTAGGACCGGGCTTGTTCAGGACCCGGTGCGAATCGCTCTCGGGGATGGTCGGTGCTCGAATGAGCAAATCGAACCAAGAACTGCAAGAGTGAGAGTACAGGTACATCGCCATCCAAGCCTGTGACTCAGTGTCCTTTGTTCTTCAACAGACGAGGCTGTCAATTCCACCCCACAGCCAAGCAGGGCAGTTAGCTAATATCATCAAGATGCCGTGCGTGGAAGCCAGTCAGAGATAGAGAAAAGGGAGGGGAAACACAAAGAGAGGGATGCCGACTCATCCAGAATCATCAAGAAGCCATCCCCTCTCTCTGTGCTCCTGTTACGAGGCCATTAGCAAATCGCACCCTGCCCTTTGTCTGGGCGACCCAAACTGACTCTGCAATCCTAGCCAATCTGCTGGGACTGAGCGGGCCCACGTGATGCAAAGGACACGCCAAGGAGCCAGGGAGGGCCAAACAGAGCCTATCCACCGCTATCCACAGGGCGCCAGCTCGCTCGCTAGTGGTTGCTCCAGGGAAGGGAGGGGGGGGCTCTGGAGGGCCCAGAGAGTGGGCCTGACAGCACCCCAAGCCCACCGCCGCAAACCCACTCCCAAGCCAAGCCAAGCCCAGACAGTCTGCGCTGCACGTTCCTGGACTTTTCAATTCCCACCCATCTTTTCCCTTGTGTGCCTTGCCTTGTCTTTTGCTGCCTTACCCTTATTAAACCACGCACCACCGCCTCCGCTTCTCCCACACCCAAAACCTCGTCCCGTCCGTCCTCCATCAAAGACATCCATCCATCATACACACTGTACGAACCCAGTCAGCAAAAGTCCACAGATATCTCCATCATCATCAGATCGAACCGAATCAGGCAATTTTCAGAGCAGTATTCTATATAACAGCACTCTCGCCTCCCTACCCGAGCCAATCCGAAACAGAAACACAAAACCAATCAATCCGTCAATCAAACTCGAATCGACTCGCTCGACTCACTGTCTCCTCTCAACGCAACACTTTCTGCCGAGGCTCACAAATCGAAGCCTGTCCCTCCTCCAGTCCAAACAAAACTAGATCAGCAACACGGTGGCTACCACGCAATAACAATGGCGCCAATGAGAAAACAAGACAGTAATTACAGTAGTAATCACTCGGGCGAGGGCGCCGTCCGCGAGGCCAACGTCCTCGCCTCGTGCTACCTCGTCGACCACGCCGCCGCCCTCCGCGGCCTGCACTACTGCACTACCTTCGCCACAGGGGCAGAGTGGTATTCCTGAGGTCCCTTCCTCAGGACTACCATCCCCCCCGTCAAGCCCCCCCCTCGCGGCCCTCACCGCGTCCAACGAGCTCGCGCTGACGCCCAAGCGGAAGCAGCAGCGCGGCTCGCAGGCTACGTCCGGTTCCGGCGCCAGCTTCAATAGCCGCCGAGGGGGGGCAGCACTGCGCATCAGGGAAGAATGTGAGAGGTTCTTTTGCGAGTCCATGCGGGCTGTGTTCCACGGTGAGAGGGACACGGCCTCGCGCGGCTCCGGCCTGACGGGTGCTTATTACAGCCATCATCATCATGATCATTCTGGCAACGCTTCCAGGAGGAGCGACTACAACAACGGCCAGCTCTGCACGCCGCCCGAGAACGACTATCCCACCGACCGGTACGCGGTGTCGTCGTCGTCGTCGTCTCCCGCCGCCGGCTGCAGCGTCGAGGTGGCCGCCTGGCTCGAGATCTGGGACTACGCCGGCGGCGCGAGCTTCCGCGCCTTCCTGGCCGAGGACGCCGACGGCGAGAAGTCGCTGTTTGCCTTTTTCGACGCCGGCACCGCCAACAGGGACTTGAAGCAAGGGTAAGAGTCCTCTCTCTCTTTCTTTTGACCTCATCAAATCACACTTGATATATATATACTGACATGGATTGACCCACAGCCTCATGGCGCTCATCGAGCTCGCGGACGGGCCCCTGGGCTGCGCCCAGCTCGTCGTCTGCCTCGACCGCCGCATGCTGGCCGCCAGCCCCGAGCCCGACGGCGGCGAGAACAAGCTGATCAAGGGCCTGCAGTGGGCCGGCTTCTCGCTGGCCTCGCTCGACCACTGGGCCCCCGGCTGCGTCGACGTGACCAGCGACCGCTGGCTCTTTATGGGCATGGAGATCTAAAGAGGAGGAAAGGAGGGAAAAGCAGAGATGAGGAGCTTGGGGTTATCTTTTTCCTATTTCTCTCTTTTTTTCTTTGACCGAGTGCACCACATTGCACATGCATGGTAGGGTTCGAAAAAGGCTTTCTCTGAGATAGTGGGATGTTCTCTTTTTCTTCTCCGTCAAGCACTGGGTTTTGGAGTCTGTTGGTCGCCGTTATTTTTCTCCGTCCTTGCTATTCCTTCTTGATATTTCGGAGTTCCCACAAATTGCATCAGCATCCATAGCGACTCCTCACGACAAAAAGGGCGCATTTCGGGCTGGGAACCAAGCAAGTCGTTTTCTCTCTTATGATTCCGGGAAGACAGTTACGAGTCTTTCTATAATCTTCCGTAGTTTCACCTCGTCCATAGGACAGCGCGTCTCGAATTAAATCGCACAGTTTGTCAGCGAAACAAGATTCTATAATGCTCGGATGGCCCGTAACTCATCGTGACCCCGTGTGATATCTATCTCGTAAACTTCTATCCATTACACCCACCCATCACACTCTATGCACCCCGACTCCTTTCCTTCTCACCCCTTACAGCTCCCCCTCAAACTGCCTCACCACCAGCCCCTTCTCCTGCAGGTAGTCCTTGACCTGCTTGACCGTGTACTCGCCGCGGTGGAACATGCCCGCCCCGAGCGCCGCGTCCGTCGTCGTCTGCGCAAAGACCTCCTCAAAGTGCGCCGGGTTGCCCGCCCCGCTCGACGCGATGACGGGTATCCTGACGGCGCCCTTGACCTGCCGGACGAGCTCGAGGTCGAACCCGCTGTTGGTGCCGTCCCGGTCGATGCAGTTGAGCAGCACCTCGCCCGCGCCCATGGCCTCGACGGCGCGCGCCAGCTCCACGACGTCCATGTCGCGCGTCTCGCGCCCGCCCTTGATCGTGCACGCGTACCAGCAGTACTCCTCGCCCCTCGGGCCCGGGAATTTCGTCTGGACGACGCTGTGCCGCGTGGCGTCCCGCTTGGGCACGTACACGCGCTTGGGGTCGACGCTGACGACGACGGCCTGGTTGCCGTAGGCGCGCGAGATCTGCTCGATGGCCGTGTTGCCGAAGAGCTTGCGGCCGAGCGAGTAGTACTCCTCGGCGGCGATGACGGCGTCGGACCCGATCGAGACCTTGTCCGCGCCCGACTTGAAGTACATGGTGGCGATCTCGAGGGCCGACACCTTGGTGCCGTCCGTGTCGACGGTGTCGCGGATGCCGCCGCCGACCGTCAGCGGCACAAAGACCGTCTCCGAGGTGCGGCGCAGGACCTCGAGCATGGGCAGGTCGGCGAGCGGGCAGTCGCGGAAGGACGTGATGTTGAGGAAGGTCACCTCGTCGGCCCCTTGCTCGTAGTACCGCTTGGCCATCTCGACGGGCTTGCCCAGGTTGCGCACGCTGCGGTCGGCGCCCTTCTCGCGCACGTCGTACTGGTCGCCCTTGGTCACGACGAGGTCGCCCTGGTCGTTTGTCCTGACGTCGAGGCAGGCAATCACGCGGCGGGTCAGGCCCTGCTGCTGTGATGATGAAGACAGGGAGGCGGCTGGCAGGGGCTGGCCGAGCGTCTTGGCGCCCGTGCCGTCGAGGAAGGACCGGATCATCCTCAGGCCCGCCACGCCGCTCTTCTCCGGGTGGAACTGCGTCGCCAGGATGTTTCCCCTCGCCACGGCGCCGACAAAGTGCTCGCCGCCGTACTTGGCCGTCGCGACGTGCCACCCTTCCGCCTCGAGCTCCCCCCTTATGTAGGTGTACTTGTACGAGTGGACGTAGTAGTACTTGCTCTCGGGCCGCAGGTCGTACAGGCTCTTGCCGTCCGTGTCGGCGCTGTTCCAGCCGATGTGCGGGACGGCCTTGTCCGCGTCGTCGAAGCGGTCGAGGGGCGCGTGGATGAGGTCGAGGCCGGGGATGTCCGGGTCCTCGGAGGAGGTGCTGAAGAGGGCCTGCAGGCCGACGCAGATGCTCATGAAGGGCTTGCCCGCGTCGATGTGCTTGCGGACGGCGGGGAGGTAGCCAGCCGAGGCAAGCTGGGAGAGGCAGTGGCCGAAGTGGCCTACGCCGGGGAGGATGAGTTTCTGCAGGACGGTGTGTCAGTGGTCAGTGGTGTGTTTCCGGGGACAAGGAGGAAGCTCATACCTCTGCATTGGCGACCTCGTCGGGATTCCTGATCCACTCGACCTCATAGCCCACCTTCTCGATGGCATTGACCAGACTCCTCACATTCCCGGCGACATAGTCGAGCAGGTGGACCTTGGGAGCCATATCTTCGGGGATATTGTCCGGCACAGCAGTCGGGTCGTTCTCTTTCCTTCTTGCTACGACGGAAGCATGAGCATGAGATTGTGATGCAAGTGTCGGCGCAGTGTGAGTCAAATAAAAAAGTTCGGGCGCTTCTTGGTGCTAAGTCGGTAGACAAGACCTGAATGCGCCAGGCGTTATTTGGTGGGGCAGCACTGAATGGACCCCGCGATCAGCCAGTTCTGCCTGCTTAGACCGCTATATTTTGCACGCTGCCAGGGGTGGCATTGGGTGCTCCGCCATTCGCTCATCGCTGGAGCTTTGTCTTGAAGAATGCCGGCCAGTACCCACGCAACGCGTTCTTGGACTTTTTGACATCAGTCTCCAACCTCCAACCTTTACCTCTCTCTGCCCCTCACATTCACTTCATATTCTGCCTTGGACTCCATGTACCCCAGCGCACATTGGGATCGGGTCATCATCGCATCTAGGCCCAATGGCTGAAAGCTCCGACGTGGCTTCCCAGCCCGCGTCTGCTGCTCCAGTCACAGATGGCGACGACTCGGACTGGGAATACGAGTATTCGGCGACAGAAACAGAGACCTACTACCTCACCCTCGACTTATCTATCCCCGACTTCCTCAATCGCAGAGAGGACTACATCGTTCACCATACCCGCGGCGGTTTTCGAACATGGGTCAATCCCCTATTGAATCCGCCAGCGATGCAAGGCGCGAACAGGGAAATGATGGAAGACGAGGGCGATGCCAACGATCAAACGGGCGGTGGCTCAGATAACGGTGAAAATGAGATGGAGCGAGAAGAAGACGATGAAGACAACGATAATGACTCCAACGACGGCCAGTCAACTCGGAAGATTCTAAACAAGGGCAGACGGACGGGCAGAAACGAGGCTCACGCAGCCAGGGAGATGGAGAAGCCAGGCCCAGAGGAAGAGGATCCGACTGAGATTCAGATCCTCGATTTACACAGCCCCGACCCCCTCGTCTCCTATCGCGGCAGGATATTCACAGGGCAATGGGCCAGCAACATAGGCACAGAGATGCTGTTCACTCGCCACGACTCGCAAAGCGGCCTTCCGGCCCTCCGCCAACTCCGTGACGACGTAGACCTGCTCGCCGCCAGCTCGGCCCGCATCAACTTCACGCCGGTAGACCTGCGCTCCCACCACGGCAGCCACCCGGACAACCGGCTGCACCGCACGCGCGAGACCAACGGCTTCCTCATCCAGGTGCACGGCGACGTGCGCAACCAGCGGCGCCCGCAGGCGCGCTTCCTCGAGCACCTCATGGCCATCAAGAAGCGCAAGGCCGAGCGGGACGAGGTGACGGTCTACGCGACCGAGGGGAAGCAGTACGAGCGCGTCGGCGGCGGCGACGGCGACGACGTCGCGCAGGAGGACGACAGCCTGCCCGTGAAGCTGGCCAAGTCGCGGCTGAGGCACCGCCGCCAGAGGGCGGAGCTGCACGAGAGCGCGCTGCGGGCGAAGAAGGCCCAGGAGCGGCTGCTGCAGGGGACGGGGCGGCCGAAGGGGAGGCCGAGAGGCGGCGGGAGAGGGAGGGGAGGTGCGGCCGCGGCCGAGGCGACAACTCTGGAAGGGAGCGGTGCTGGCGAGCAGAATGTGTCGACCCCGACGCCAGGGACGTGGAATGAGCTTGGGGAGGATGATGTGGGAGGGTTCTCTGCCGGTGACACGGATATGGTTGATGTGTGAGGATGTTTTACTGGAGTGCCTGAGGGAACAGACGTGCGTTAAGATACCCATTTGTGTTTTGAGCGGATACAGATCTGTCGTGTATGCCATTCCATTCTCACCCTTTATGAGATCGGGCAATGTACAAGTATTACCTTCGGCTAAAGGCCGCGCTTCACTCTCATTTGTATCCTTAAGCGCTGTGGCGGAGCATCAGACTTGCATGCTCCTATCAGAGAGACTCAGTCAGGTGATGTGGAAGAATAGGTACGATATGCAACCTTCCCTCCCCCTCTCTCACTCTCACTGTGATAACTCAGCCTTGTTCTATTCTCAACGCCTGAAGTAAAATACATCCGCATCTCAATCCACGTACAACACAAGCAACTGGGCTCCGAGAAGCAAGATGAGATTGCTCAATGTCCACACTCGCAAGTTGGAGACATTTGTTGCTTCACCACCGGAGTACGCTATCCTCTCTCACACATGGGAGGATGAAGAAGTACTCTACGAAGACATCTGCCGGCCCAGACATGAGCTGAGTCTCATGAAGGGGTACAAGAAAGTTAGTTACAGCTGCATCCAGGCTACAATAGATGGCTTGCAGTATGTGTGGATCGATACCTGCTGCATTGACAAGAGCAGCAGCGCCGAACTTTCTGAGGCGATCAACTCCATGTTTAATTGGTATGCCTCGTCTAAGGTTTGCTATGCATACCTGAGCGACTTCGAGCTTCCGGAAGGTCGTGAGGATGACCTGAGTGGACTCCATCCCTGCCGATGGTTCAGAAGAGGCTGGACACTGCAAGAACTCATTGGCCCCCATCACGTTGTCTTCTTTGATGTGTTCTGGACATACATTGGAGAAAAAGGCACCTCGAGATATGGGTACACCAAAGACTGGCACCAGCCAACAAGAAATCTTTCACAGCACCTGTCAACTATCACTCGTATTCCCCAATCAGTCCTGAATCGCCGGTACCCGCAGGACCCAGAAACGGTCCAAGAATCTCTGAATGATTTCAGCGTCTCGCAGCGGATGAACTGGACAGCGAATCGTGGTACTAGCCGTCCTGAGGATGGAGCCTACTGTCTCATGGGACTGTTCTCGGTCAACATGCCGCTACTTTACGGCGAAGGCGGCTGCAAAGCATTCGGCCGTTTGCAGGAAGAGATCTTGCGGGTTTCCAGAGACCAGTCTATTTTCGCCATCTATGATGAATCGCTCTTCGCAAGAGATGCGAGCGGCTTTGTCCACAAAGATCAATCTGTCGAGTTGGTCGAGTTGCCCGCAGCTCGGCATCCCGATGGCCACGCTCACGTGTCATACATGGAATCACATGCAAATAACACAACCACTGATATGTTCATATGCCCCTTGCAGAAGTGCCAAGATTGCACAGAGGAGGAGGGTAGATCACCAATCGTCCCTACCGACTTGTATCTTGGAATTCTGAACTGTGCGCTTCTGTCTGACCTTCGCAAGCGCCCTGTGATTGTGCTCGAGAAGCTGAGGGTAGAAGAGCAAGTTTACCAAAAGGCCTCGTATCTGGTACTTGTGATGAGCGGAAGTATGGACATGATATCTGTCCAGGAGATGCATGGAGTTCTTGAATTGTACCTGTCGAGGAGGATAGGTCATGAGTTGGAACGTGAGTTGCTCTACCCCGGCCATGGAAAGCTGGGCAATTACTAAAAGAGGAAACATACAGGGATGTCGTACGATCTGTGTGAGGCCAGAATGGAGCGGATTAGCATTTCTCGGAATTATTTCCCTCTCTGGAAGAGGGCATTCCAGGCGTCACGAATTCTTTCACTCCAGATTCATTTATCGGAAAAGTGCAAGTTTCTGCACTACTGGCCACGGCAACGA
This sequence comes from Thyridium curvatum, assembly GCF_004353045.1. NCBI lineage: Eukaryota > Fungi > Ascomycota > Sordariomycetes > Thyridiales > Thyridiaceae > Thyridium > Thyridium curvatum. The sequence continues at coordinate 424,321 of NW_022156764.1, forward strand.
AGCCAGCCCCAGTACAGACATGGTGTTGTCCATGTCAACCGCCCGTTCTGGCCCTACAGCCGCAGTGTGAAGAGGCTTGGTGTCTTGGGCGCCGTGGTGATTGAACGTCCAGACGGGCAGGCAGAGTTACTCCTGTGGGGGTCGAAGCCTGACGCAAAGCCCTATGATGATGCCCCCCAGGAGAAGGTTCTAGGGTGCCAACGACTATTAATTTCCGCGGAGCTTCGAGCCTCCTATCAACTGTGGCTTACGAGTCACGGGCACCCATTGGACGACCCAATCGCGGAACACCTTGAGGCAAACAGCGCTGTCTTGAGCCTTACAGGCTGGCAAAAGCACCACCATTCTGAGACTGGAATAACCTGGATCGAGAGCAAGCAGATAGTCGGCCACACTTACTGCTAACTACACATCTGCAGCGAGTCTTATACCGGGCAGCAAGAGCCTGAAAGTGCTAAAACGCTCGAAACCTCTGATGTCGGAATGATAGAGGGGTTGTGATAGCTACTTCTTTACCTAGGTATCTAGACTCGCGTTGCAGCAATACAGTCTGAGAGACTAAGTAGATCATCCATCACTCAACGGCTGAACACCCACATGGAATGGATCACAGCAAGCGCAACACCAGACCTCATGCTCTCTTGTTTGGATGAGATACGTCCTCTTGCTTGAAAGGTAGTCATGCAGCGTCGCAGATGGACCAGGGTCGGCACATGCCGAGAGACATCCGCTGACCGGAGGTGCATCTGCCGGGGTGGGCCACCTGGGCCAATGAGGCGAGGGGAAAGGTGGTGCGTGGCCGAGTCGTGTCCGGCTTATGGACGGACCTAGTAGTGCTGAATATTGCGCCAAAAAGGGGACCGGGCGCCCTGCATTTAGTCAGCCGGCCTCCAAGGCTGGCCCTTGCAGGGACTGGTCCCCGCATATCCAAGTACCCTGTACCCCACTTCAGAGTGCCGAAACGCTGGCTCTCGCAGGTATTAGTGAGCATCCCTGGTGGCCTGTTGGGGGTCGTCGTTTAGCGGGCGCAGGCGCTGAGTCTGACACAGCACGCTGTGACGACTGGAAGCCGATCCTTCCTGAGTGTTTGGGGTGGGTGACCAACTTTCTTGCACCCAACCCGACAAACGGACTTGTTTCTCTCTCGTCTTTCTTCCCTCCTCCTCTCCTACGAACATATCCTTTCGCCATTCACGGTCATTTTTCCTTGCGAACATGGAGTCGCGGCCTGTTTCCCATTAGGTTCCCTTGTCCTTATCCTAATACCCTTGTTTTGTGCCCGCATCCGTACCCCCCACCCATTTGATCTTGACCGCCCGCTGCTGCCGGCCTCTCCGGAAGAAAGCGCCGACACCGCACCAAACACCGACAAAACACAGTTTTCCAGCCTCCCTCTCTTACTCTCGACAAATATCTCCTATTTTGCCGCCATCACAGCATCAGAGAAGTGTAGGCTTCTCCCGGAGCCATGTACATCACCCTCCGGCGCTTCGCCGCCTTCAGCTCGGTCGTCGTCGTCATCGCCCTCTTCACCTCGGTGCTGCCGCGAGTCCTGAACCCGACTCCTCCTACTCCCGAAGAGCGCCGACGAGACAAGCAATGGATCTCGTCGAGCCCCCACTGGCTCGACCGGCAGTGCTGCCGCTGGTTTAGCCTCTGCGGCCTGTGGCACGTCAAGTGGGATCCTCCGGCGCTTCCGGGCACCGGCATTGGTCACGACGACGACGACAACCACGAGCTGCGCAACATCGAGCTGCGGTCGCTGGACGAAGAAGAACCCAGGCTGCTGAGCGTCGAGGAAAAGGCACAAGCATGGAAAGAGTCCGAGGCCAGGCGGGAAGGTCCGAACAAGGGCCGCAAGCTCAAGGGCATTCCCGACTACGTTCTCAACCATGCGCCGCTGGTGCACCTGTACTCGCAGGAGAACTTTTGGCCGTCGGACATCGCGGAATTCGTCCGCCATATGTCGCCGTACACCCACAAAGGAGAGTTCAACAGCTCGTTCCCTGTTTCCCTGAACGAGCTGCACAAGTTCAACTCCATCCTCGACATGGTTTATCTCACTAGTGAGGTCGATGTTGAGGATAGACCCGAGTGGCTGCACAACCGCGAGGGCGAGCCTGCTGAGTTCACGGAGGAGGGAGACGAAGTCCCACTGCGGCCGAACCCCAATGATGGCTTTGCCGGCGACGACACCACTTGGTTTGATGTGGACAAGGACCATCCGCTGCACCGCATCTCTGACCCTCGCAAGGTCTCCAGCCCGGAACATATCGACACGAGACGCCCTCCGCACCACGTCGGAGAGAAGCGGCCGCCGCACGACTCGCGACTCCGTGAAAGCCGTCGCAAGAGGAACTACGAGGAGGTGGCCGGCGAGCAGGTCCCGTTCATCCCGCGATACAAGCCCGATTCCAGCGGCTACTCCAAGGCTCCCGCCGTGCTCGTGCTCGTGGACAAGGGGTCGGGTGTCCTCGACGCCTTCTGGTTCTTCTTCTACTCGTACAACCTCGGCCAGACCGTCTTCAACATCCGCTTCGGCAACCACGTCGGCGACTGGGAGCACTGCATGATCCGCTTCGAGAACGGCCAGCCGCGCTCCCTGTTCCTGAGCGAGCACGCCGGCGGCCAGGCCTACGCCTGGGACGCCCTCGAGAAGTTCTACCCGCACAGCGACGGGCCGATGCGCAGGCCCGAGCGGCCCGTCATCTACTCGGCCGTCGGCAGCCACGCCATGTACGCCCTGCCCGGCGAGCACCCCTACGTCCTGCCATTCGGCCTGCTGCACGACCAGACCGACAAGGGCCCCATCTGGGACCCGGCCAAGAACTACTACGGCTACCACTACGACTACATCGAGGACCGGGAAGAGGAGCGCCAGATGGATATCCTCGGGGCCGAGGCCAAGCGTAACGAGACGGCGTACAAGAGCCTCATCCCCGCCGATGTCAACCCGGGGCTCGCGACCTCGTGGTTCCACTTTGAGGGCCCCTGGGGCGACGAGACGTACGGCCTCGGCGACGCGCGGCAGTGGAGGCTGTTTGGGCAGTACCACTACATCACGGGGCCGTTTGGGCCCAAATTCAAGTTCCTCGATCGGGAGAAGGTGTGCCAGACGGACCGGTGCCGGATCCTACACAGCCTTGACCTGGGCAGGAAGGGGACTTGGTATAGCTAAGACGTTTGTTTGGTTTGCCATCGTCAGAGAGATCAGAGATCAGAGTGTCTGATTTGCGTTGTTTTTTTCCTGGATAGATCCCATGATACCCTGACTTCTTGAAATTGAGGCTAGACTTTTACCGATTGGCCGTGGTTCTTTATTGAAGTGATTGCTTTGTCTTGCTCTATTGTCGTAATCGGATCGGTGTTACTGGTTTTCGCTCCTCGAATGCGCCTCGCCTTTGCTCTGGAGGATTGCGACTCGTGAGTAATGGGCGACAGTATGTTCTGGCGACGAACGCATGGAGGCTGGCTTACGAGACTCCGCGTATTCTCCTCACGTCTTAAGTCCGAGCACTGCCCTGTGCGAGTACGCAGCTCGGTCGAATCTCAGCATTTGATATCACCATGCTTGGCCCTGGATACGCGTGTTGCGCCACCTCGGTCCTGTCAGGGTCTTCGTGTGTCATTTTGTCGGAAATGTCCCGCAAATATGGTTAAACATGCATCTCAACCCCCTTGCTCCCGCCCGCATTGATGATCCTCTTCAACCTGGTCGATCCACACTCCGATACCACGGCTGGATACGCGTATTACTTAAGGCTGTGACGACGTACATCCCTGGCCTTCACGGTTCAGTGGGCCAATTCCGGGTAATACTGTCACGATGATAAGGGGGATTGTCTTCAAGTTACTAAGCTTGAAGTTAAGCTTGAGAAAGGATATAAGGTTGGCAGAAGCTCGCACTTATATGATGGCGTTGTCTTCTGGTTCAGTAGCTTCTCTCTGCGCTGCACTGGCCCCCTTCCTTTGACTTCACTCTCCTTGCCGTTGAGAAAGATGAGACTCTCACTTGCTGCCATTGCTTCCGCAGGCAGTCTCGCCTCGGCCTTGACCACATTCTCATCGTCACATTTACACATTCGCCAGTCTTCTGGTAATCAGACCTTATCCAACAATGTCACCAGCGCAGCCCTTCCTGTAAGTCACACTCCAGTGACTTGAAAACGCACCTCACGACCCTAACTCACCACCTCTTCTACCGCCAGTGCGCCGCCCTCATCACCGCCGGCCTCGGCAACCGCGTCCTCCTGCCCCCCGACCCGGCCTACGAGCCGCAGATCCGGACGTGGTACTCGGAGAGCGCCCGCCAGCGGCCCTGGTGCCTCGTCCTGCCCGAGAACACGCAGGAGGTCTCGGCCGCGATAAGCACACTCGTGAAAGTCAACGGCGGGGCGGGAGACTGGCACATCGCCGTGCGCAGCGGCGGGCACGGCTTCCGCGGCAGCAACAACGTCGCGGCGGGGGTCACGATCGACCTGAGCCGCATGAACGGGAGCACCTACGACTCCGCGACCAACACGGCCCGGATCCAGCCCGGCGGGCGGTGGAGGGACGTGTACGCCGACTTGGAGCGGGAGGGTGGCGTTACCGTCACCGGCGGGCGGGACGGCGATGTCGGCGTCGGTGGGTTCTTGCTGGGCGGGGGCAACTCGTTCTTCTCCGGGGAGATGGGGTTCGGGTGCGACACCGTGGTCAACTATGAGGTTGTGCTGGCTGATGGGAGCGTCGTCAATGCCAACGCGGGCGAGAATGCGGATCTGTGGCGTTCGCTCAAGGGTGGAGGCAGCAACTTTGGTATCGTCACGCGGTTCGACCTGGAGGCGCTGCCGTCACGCAAGCTGTACCGGGAGTTGCGGACCGTGTCGTCCGGTGGGTTTGACGCGCTGGTCGATGCGGTGACGGGGTTCGCGGACATGGACCCGGCCGTGCTGGAGCACAACCATCTGATCACCTTCATCATGCGAAACGCGAGCGTGATGCGCGAGCCGTACGCCGGGGCCATCTACGTCAACACCCAGGGGCAGGGCAACGTGTCGACGGCGTTTGACGGCCTGAGGGACGTGCCCGCGTTGGCCAACTCGACGAGCCTGCAGACCATGGCCGAGGCGGCGTTTGCTTCGCAGCTCCCTGGCGGGACGAAGTAGGTTCTTCTCTCATTGTCATGCACATCTTCTCCGAAGCAAACTTTTAAACTGACTCTTGATGCACCAGGGACGCCTCCATCACACTGACCTTCCGCAACGACCCGCGGATCCTACGCCGCTGCATCGCCCTCCTCGAAACCCTAGTCTCCTCGCTCTCCGCCGAGATAGGAGCCGACAACTTCAACACGGGCATGTTCTTCCAGCCCCTGCCGTCCTACATGGCGCAGATCAGCAAGAGGAAGGGCGGGAACGTGCTCGGCCTCGACAGCAGCGGCGGCGGCAGTCACAATGCCATCATATGGAACCCGGCCGTGTCCGTCTCCTCGAGCGAGGCCGACTACGCCCTCGCGCAGGCGCGGCTGTACGCCATGGCCGCGCAGGCGAGGGCCTACGCCGCGTCGGTCGGCGGGCTCGTCGACTTTGTCTACATGAACTACGCGGACGGGGCGGAGGACGTGCTGGGCAGCTACGGGGCCGAGAACGTGCGGTTCATCGGGGAGGTGGCGGCCAGGTATGACCGCGAGGGGGTGTTTCAGAGGCGCGTGCCCGGTGGGTTCAAGATCTCGAGGGTGAGATGAGAGGAGCTTGGGGAGAGATGTGTATTTTTTTTTCTTTTTTGAAGTTTTGCCATAGTGCGCCTTAATATCTATAGTAGCATCCTTTTCTTCAATGACAGGTTGAGGAACAAGACACTGGGGATGACGAAATCGGAATGGAAACAAACGTCGAAACCAGAACAGGAGATAGGAAAGGAAGCCGAAGAGGACCTACAGAACGAACAAGGAAATGAGACAGAAAAGACAATTCGAAAACAAATTGAAAACGAAACAGAATGAAAATGGGGAGGGGAAATGACATAGAACCAGGGGAAAAACCAAACGGAAACCCGAATATTGAACAGATGGAAAATCCAATCCATTCCCAGCTTGACATTGTCTCTGCAAACAATATATCCAGCAGTGAAAGAACCCCGCTAAGGGGAAAGAGATCGAGGCTTGAGCCTGTGAAGCAGCACCATATGCAAGCGTGATGGGGTGTATCTGCAACTCATTGCTCAGTGCAGACTTTGAACAGCAGACTGGTATGCAATACCGAGATCAAGAAATCCGTGTTCTACCTATAGAGATTGATTAATAACAGTCAAATATTGAGAGGACGGAAACTTCAACTTACTGGAGCGTAGAATCCAGTGATTGCGTCGTGTTCCAGGGTCGAGTGGACGTATCTACTCATCTTCTCAATATTGGGGCCTGGAGGAGCGACGAGGACTTGACCGCGATTCGTATAGATCTGTGAATGTCTAGTTAGCACAACAATTCACACAATGTCATCTCTGCAAGCGTATTCAGGACATACAATTATGTTGCACAGCTTCTTGGGAAATTCTCTGGCGTGGTTGAGATCTCTCCCCTCTTGAGCAGTGAGGGTCCTGTACACGGTTGTAATCTTTGTGATGCGCTCTCCGCCTGGTCCGTCGATCTTCAGCTGGAAGCGGGCGGGTCCAGGCATGCAGTGTCCAATTTGGTTGTCGCCGACCCGGAATCCACTGATTCTCGAGTGTGAGATTGAACAGTAGACGTCAACCTCTGACACCATAGCGGGATCAAAGCTCATCCACGAAAGTGGGAATTCTTTCAAGCCGTTGTCCTGCTGGAAGAGGCTGCTGCCTATTTGAAAGTCCAGTCCCTGGGGTGGCAGATTGCCAGGATGGCTCACGGTAAGGTCATCCCATGCTCGCAAGCAACGGGGGCCCTCCAAGTAGTGCTCCAACATAGAATACTCCAGATACGGAGATGTCTTGGACGTCTTGGCCCGCCACATGGCGTGATTCTGGATCTCGTCGGGGCGGTAATTTCGCGGCACTTCTGTCCGCGCTGTGCCGACTGATGTTGACAGCGAAACCAGCCTAGAGTCCTTTTTATGCTGTTAGTCATCGTGTTTTCAAGATTGAACTGGGGCTGGCAACTCACATCGAATCCTCCTTTGACCAGCCACTGGCCTGTTGGTGTACCTGACACCTCCCATGTAAGCCTTCTGGTGAACATGTCTTTGTGAGTTCCTGGCTCCTTGCACTCTCCAACCCAGCTAGAAGATTCCTCCTTGGTTTCCACGGCAATTCCGTGGATGCCGTCGCGGCTTAGTGTGAGAAGAAATCCAGTCAAGGGCATCTCACTGGGCCCAACAACTGGTAGAGGGATGCACACCTCAGAACCTTTACGGACATAGCCGATAGGAGTCGAAGAGCCATCGCAGTCAACGAACCGGAGGCCAGAGATATAACAGGTATCGCGAAAGACAAAGATTGAGACGCACACCTGTCTCGTAGTCGATGAGATTGTCGCGACTCGCTCAAAGAGGCACCTTGATCTCAGGTCATTACCCCCCTGGAGATCCCACTGCACCGCGTGGCTAGCGTCGGTCCACTGCATGGTTGTATAGTCTTCCGTAGAGGAATCAAGGATTCCGCAGCCACTGGTTCCTTGACAAGAGCCTAACTTGTCAATCACGTTCCAGATGTTTAGGCAACGGCCCCAGACCGCAAACCGCCTCGTAGCGTCGTTTTGGCTGGTATGAAGATCTCTATCCCTAAGATAGATAGACCGCCATTGTCCACGCATGGTCGGATCAGACAAGGGAGCATCATACAGATACGCGAGCTCCAAGCCACCACCGTAGCGAGATTTCCAGAAGAAATCAGAAAGGATAGTAGTTGCAGCGACGCGAGACGCCAGCCGGAAGTTCTTAACGTCCGGAGAAGGCAGCCAAGTCAGAATTTCCTGCACAATCTCGAGAGGAAGCATGGAAAGCAAATCATGATCCGATGGAGCTCGGGAGGTAGGAGATATGCGACTTGCAATGGGAGGCAAGACCACATCTTTCAGCGGCGGGTATGCAATCTTGCTGTTGGGATCCCACCCTAGCAAATGAAAGGGATGGCCGTGACCATCGTCGCGAATTTCGGGAATTCCAGAACAATGACCGATGTGTGGCACCTCATTGGGAGGAAGAGATAGGTGGCGGCGTATAAGAGCGGTCAGATCTTGCGCCCGGCTAGAACGACAAGCGTTGAGCATTTCCCAACAAACGTCGTGGATCGGATAACCAAAGCCACAAGTGGTCGAGGGGTCTGACGTGCAGGGGCCAGAATGGCATCCTAATGAAACATGAACAGCAACCGTGTCTTGGGAATCCGGGAGAGGTATCTCATAACCGTGTATGTCATCGTCAAAATCGAGGTTGGAAACGTCGACAACGTGGGGCTCATCCCATCGTCCCTCAACCGCAAACACTATAACGATATTTCTTAGCTTTAACGTCGACCCAAAGAGTGGCCAAGTAGTTGTGGGTTCGAGGCACCCGACAGAAGACTAGAATGCTAGAAGGCTATAAGAGAAGGAGTGAAGATGTGATTAGTCTACTTACGAATTCGGAACTTGAGCTCCACTGGTTCAACGCCGGGGAGCCGGGCTATGGAATTCTCACAGACCAAGCATTGGAGGCCAATGAAGCTAGACATGCTGTGGCGATTCTGTTCGTTTGTTGGCTAATTTATTCGAATGCAGTTTTTCCAGATTGAATTATAGTGTTGCAGAAGGAAGTTATGTTAAGGGTTGAGCTGGTGAAGTGAGTATCAAGATGGTGGATATTTTATATAGTTTTGAGTGATTGATCTGATTGTTGAAAAACAGAGGTCGACTTGTGGCGTAGCACAGGTACTAGCTTAACAAGGGGAACATATGAACATAAAGGAACGTGATACCAAAGGATCTGAAAACCACAAAGCGAACAACAGAGTACAAAGCATGAGACTGCTAACAATTATTCTGCATCTCTTTGATAACTCAAAAATTGCCAGAAACGGACCGGGCTGTGCTCTAGCATATCCCAAGCCACAGCTCTCAATAATGACCATCGTCTCCTCTAAAGTAGATTGCCCCTGGAACTTGAGTGGCTGCATGCTGTGTGCTTGTCGAAAGAAGTGACAGTTGATTGGCAGTTGGCAGACTTAACTATGGGCTCCTGAGTATCTGGCCTGGCACCGGGAGGTCGCGCCAACTGCCTTGACAAACATCCACGGCCATTGTCAGGCTTCGGGTGTTTTGGAACACATCTCGACTTGGAAATTAGTTGGCCGGTATATGTGTCAAGTTGGAAGTGTTCGATCATTGCAGTGGAACGAAGATGGATGATTAATCAATTCCGGCCACTAGCTACCTAGGTAGATTTCGGAATGTGCCAGGTTGCCCCGCCATCCATTCGATCAATCAATGGCTGGTCAGCACGACGACTCCAGCACTCAGCAGTCAGCCCTGATTTTGGCTGAGGCTATTCCAGCGTCTTAAAGAGCCCAAGGCAGCAACAACTCAACAATTCATTTAACCACTACAACGCGCCTTGACAATGTCTGTTCCTGTAAGACCGGCGGCCACTATCGGTGACGGCCCAGCACGATCATGGAATGGAAAAGTCGCACCGGGCAGCCAACATCCGCCAGAGAAAGACCGCTACCGGATGTACATTGGTGGGTAGCAAGGGACCCGACGTCACGAGGAGTGTCGTTTCCGGGAGACACTGACCTTGAGCCAGGCTTGTTCTGCCCCTTTGCCCACCGCGCGAATCTTGTCCGACACCTGAAAGGACTGACGGACATCATTCCCATCACCGTGGTCAGGCCGTTTCCCAAAGGCGACGACTCTGGCTGGCCGGGGTGGCAGTTCCCGGCCAACGATTCGGAGTATCCCGGCGCGACTGCAGATCCTTTGTTCAATGCCAAGTATCTCCATGAGATCTACTTCAAGGATGACCCGGAGTACAAGGGCCGCTACTCGGTCCCTGTGCTGTGGGACACAAAGACGAGCAGCATTGTGAACAATGAATCGGCAGAGCTCATGCGCGACCTGCAGACGTCGTTCAACTCGATCTTGCCGGAGGACAAGGCCAAGCTCGACCTCTACCCGGAGCACCACCAAGCCGCCATCGACGAGATCACGGCCTGGATGCAGCGCGACCTCAACTCGGGCGTGTACAAGCCCGGCTTCGCCCGGACGCAGGAGGCGTACGACCAGCACCTGCCGGCCGTCTTCGCCGCGCTCAACAAGCTCGAGAAGATCATCGCGTCCAACGGCGGGCCGTACATCCTCGGCCGCGACCTGACGGAGCTCGACGTGCGCGCCTACGCGACGGCCGTGCGCTTCGACAGCATCTACGCCTACGCCTTCAAGTGCAACCTCGGCACGATCCGGCACGACTACCCGCAGATCAACAACTGGCTCAAGAACCTGTACTGGAACGTGCCCGGCTTCCGCGAGTCGACCGACTTCACGCACATCAAGGACAACTACATCAAGTCGCACACGTATATGCACCCCTTTGGCATCGTGCCGATGGGGCCGTATGTGCTGGTGGAGGAAGGGTACGAGCCGGACTTGAGCAAGCTGCGGGTCGGGGAGATCAAGATGCCCAAGGTTCTGGAGCTTGAGAAGCAGCTCGGGCCTGCATCGAAGCTGTGAATGTGGTTAGTTTGGAAACAGATTTTGAGTTGCTGGGGATGGAAATATGGAAAATATACCAATCTGCGTCCGCTCCACAAAAATATCTAGGTACTTGCCGATTTTGGTCAAGCAAGTGTATTCCACTGGATCATCTTTCAAGTATGCGTGCTGTCATTAGTGTCTAATTGGTGTTGCCAGCATATGTTGAAAGCTGAGCTGCGATCCGCAACCTTTCGATCCGGAACACCAAGTCTGATCTCCGCAGCCCATTGACGGCGCAGTTCAGTGAATGGACTTACGTTGAATGTTCCAACGGCACATCCATCGTCCTGCTCTATTGATCTGCCGTGCCCGCTCATCTCGGGAACCTCTACACTGCCTCCTCAACTTATGCGTGAGAGACCCAGGCACTGTAGATAGCTGGCATATGTATCAACTGAACTCAAATTCGATACCATAAAGGGATAGAAACAGGGACACCTCATCATACATAGTAAATGGAGTTTCGATGGGTTTTCTTGTCCCTTCACAGGGATCAAGATGATTCAAGATGCTTCATAACACGCTGTCCTATTGCGCTAAAATGAGGGGATTGAGAGGGGCCAGCAAAAGCGCAGTTTCACGTGGGAGATCGACAGGCCCCTGATCGCTTGCGCGATACGTGGTACATCATCACAAGCTAGAAACGTTCGCGTTCATTCAAACGTTCGCCAAGATCCTCAAACACCAGTCTTGGACGATGGGCTCAATAAAATTCACGCTCAGGCAGCTGTCGTCGGATGACGCTTCCAGCCCGAGGCACAGCTATTTCAAAGTGCTCAGCGAGTATTTGCAGCCCGAGAGCCCGGTAAAAGCAAGAGAAGTCGCTCAATCCATCGACGCCTTGTGCCCGCTTAGGCAAGAAGGTGGTGATGCGAGCAGCGCCGAGGACTTCATCTGGGGGTTCTGGACAGATGTAGACCAGATCGCATGCCAGATCCCTCACAACCACGAGTCCCAGGACAAGCTCATCAGTGTCATCCGCGAGCTGCAGACACTTCCGCCAGTGACAGTCACGTTCTGGGTGAGTAAAGTAATCCCGCCTCCTGTATGTGTGTGCCATGTCTGATCCAACTCTCGCAGGGAAATGAAGAGCGTCTTTGGAAAGATCTGCCGCTGGCGGGATCAGCCTTTCGAGACACATGGACAGGTCAGAGATCCCTGTCTGGATACGTCGCGGAGATGCTAACGCCGCTGCTACAGGCCCCAAGGAAGGCGATGAGTCCTCTCAAGAGCAGTGGATCAACAAGAATGCCTTTTATGCTCGCCTTTTCGGCGCCAGGATAGTGCCGTGGAAGCCGAACTTTGCGATCTGGACCCTCAGGGATGCGCTCGAAACGACCCAGGGTGAGTTCGGTGACTGCTACGTTGCTGCGGCCGCGTCTTGGATAGAGCACGCTGGCAAGTACCTCTACGATTGTACGCGTAATGGCGAGAGCGATGCGCAGTTTAACGAAATTACTGCCCCTGGAGAACTGTTCCGCGGATCTGGAGGGCTGTCGACGGAGCGGTGGACCTTCTGGAAGTCGCGATTTGTCCAGGTCTCATCTCAGTCTGGGTCAGACGCATCCGGGAGCTGTGCAGAGGCCGCCGCGCGCAGAATGGCCGAGATAGAAGGTGGAGAGTAAATTAAACATGATATGGTTGCTCTGATGTGAACGTACGTTCCAGCATCCGAACGTCGTCTCTGGTTTGGTGGCCGCTTAGGATATCATGGTGTGCGTGTACTCGTTTGGTGCTTAGAAATAATATCTTTCTCAGACCTTTCCCCTGATATTTTCTTCTTTTCCTTCAAACTCGAACATAGACACCAACTTACCATCATTCCTCATGTCACATAACTTACCGCTCAATATCCTGGCGTTCCATCAGGCAGTATGGCTAAGCAGCAAGTGTGAAATAAAAGAGCAGGAGGCAGGGCTTGATATCACCTTATTAGTAACTCTATGAGAACCTAACAGTGCGCTGAGTTTGCCATCTACAATCACCCATTAAAGTTCTTGCTCAGGCACTTGCCACGACATGATCAGGGGGCTGAGTGCAACTGGTTCAGACCGGATGGGCCATGCTCAGGGATAGTTTTCGCGAGGTCAGCCAGGTCAACTCTACACCACGACAAGAGGCTTGCAGACCCTAAACTTCCCGTAGAGTAGAAAGTTCATTCATTTTCATTCAAATTACTGAGGATCCCAGAAAAGGTCACGTGACATGCCATGCCACAGTAGATAGCCACAGTGAATTAACCACTGGCTATTTCGCCACAATCCGACCGCATCTCTACCTGACTAACTTTCCTTGGTGGCTGAAGGGCCGGCTGCATATTGGGCCTTCTCTCAGTCCAGCAGCCGACTTCAATATGGCCCCGATAGCCTCATCCCCATCGTCATCTACATCGCTGTCGAACAGCAGAGATGCGCAGCCTAGTTCCGTCTCGGAGACCTCTACCATCTATTATGACCAGGAGCCCTTCGAAACGTTCCAAGGCCGAGCCCTATTCCTTGCGCTGAGCACCATCTGGGCCAATGCCGCTGCAGACGAGGTGATCGCCGTGGAGCGTCTGCATGGCGGGGGGTACAACCGAATCACCGGTCTGACGAAACGAACTATGGGCAAACCCGAAACAGCGTTGCAGTACATCCTCCGAGTTCCACGCTTTCAGCCCGGTCAGGTCGGGAACGAAGTTGCTGCCTTGCGCTTTGTCCTTGAACAGACATCCATTCCAGCTCCGAGCGTCGTGGCATTTGACGAAACTTCTCTGAACCAGCTGCAATCGCCCTACATGATCCAAACCCGCCTTCCGGGTGTGCCATTGCACCAAAGCATGGCGGACATGTCCTACTCGGATCGATGCCGAATCGCCAAGGATCTCGGTGCTGTCGTCGGCCAGATGTTGCAGGTCCAGAGCAGCATGAGTGGCAGATTGACCCTTCCGTCCACGGATAGGACGCTCGTTGCGCCGCTCCATGTCGCCCCTTGGTACCCGGTCGTCGACCCTTCAGAGTCCCAACCATTCCGCACCTCTGCTGCCTCCAGCAGTGTGGGCAAAATGCTTACGGCGGCCTTGCTGGCCTGGAAAGCCGAAGAGCTCCGTCTCCGTCCCCGCGGCGGACTCAAGCCCGACATCATTGACCAGTTCATCATCATGGCACGGCAAATGGAGAAGATGGGTTATCTAGGTGATACGCCGTTTACCCTAGCTCATCTTGACCTTGCTCCCCGGAACATCTTGATCAACGATGCCTTAGACACTAGTAAACCCATCATCTCGGGCATCTTGGACTGGGACAGTGCAGTTCTCGGACCGATGTTCATGACGTGCGATCCGCCTAGCTGGGTGTGGGCTGAATGGGGTCCCGAGGGCGACGAGGAAGAGAAGGACGAGGACAAGTTAGAAGCAGACCTTCAGCCTTCCTCGGCCCAGGCATTGGAGCTGAAAAGTCTTTTCGACGCAACTGCAGGCCCGCATTACAGAAAGTTAGCTTACGATCAAAAGTACTCGCTTTCGAGACGGCTTATGCGTTTCGTCATCCAAGGCATGGCGTCAAACGAGCTAATCAACGAGGCACGAGCGCTACTTCGCAGATGGAAGATTATCTGGGATGCCAAGCATGCCGAAAGCGATTCCCAAGACTGAATACTGGTCTAATTAGTGCAGAGTCGAAGAGCACTACAAAGCTGGGTTGACGCTATGGACCAAGCCACATCCTCGCCTCATTTTTTGCTATGAAGCCTGCATGCATGAGATCTCCCTTCGGAAATGTAGGTCGACTGCCGGCTGCGACAATGAGCCCAAAGCCCACGAGCAGGTGCCGCCATGCAGCCTATTTGGATGCATCCAATGAAGCACTGGAAGACTCTACGGGCATCTATTCTCTTCCCCAGCTTCTGATCCACGGCTCCGCTGGTAGGACTCATCTGCATTGGTGCCATTCCATAGCTAATCACGTCTACCAAGAGAGAGAGACGGTTATTAGGGGCAGAGAGAGGAAAGAAGCGGGGAAGGGCGGGATGGCATCGACTCACGCCTTAGGGCACATGAGTCGCTACATCACTACCCACGGCAAATTGGGGTTTAGAGGTGCTCAGCCGACAAAAATGACTAGTACATTGGTATGGTCTTTCACATGTTGGACATTTAGAAGTGCACTTTTAATGTATGGCGCCGTAATTGGCCGTCCAAAAGTGCACTTTCAAGATAGGGTGTCCAGCTTGGTTGGACCAGAAGGGCGGCTATACGAGCCCGTCGATACTGCTATGTGGTCGAGATTAAATCACGGCGAAGGTGGAGGACAATGAAGACCAGGTAAAAGGTGGAACACAATGGAGGCCTTGCCATTACTCGGGCCTCGGGGACTTGATGGTCTGTCCCACTGATTATAACTTTGACCGTCTACAGTCCTGCCCGATTCTGAATTTTAAGACCATTTCTTAGTCACGATGCCGGTATTGAAGCCTACGCAAAAGTCGAGCGTAACTCATCATTGCCCAAAGGAGGGTGGGCGCGAGGGGAACTGCCGTCCAGCCAGAAAGGGAAAGCGCCGTTATTGCAAACAGCACCAGGAGGTATGCGACACGCATGACCACACGCACCTAAAGTCAGAGCCTTGTGTCGAATGTGAGGCGGAGTTGGTAATCTGCTCCATCCATAAAGACATCACGTACAACAAGTACAAGAGCTGTCCCACCTGCGACAGAGAGAAGGAAAGTTGCCCTAAACGGTCAAAGGGGGGGTGCAACTATACGAACACGCCAACGTTCTGGTACTGCCAGACGCACCAACGGGTGTGCTGGGAACACCCCGGCAGGGCTTACATGAACTACGACAAGTGTCCCAGCTGCCCAGTAGCTACCACCACGAACCGGGTTGACTGAGCGTTATGAGTGCTTTGAGTGTGCTAGCACGTTGGCCCTTGAGTGTGATGCAAGTTGGATATAAGCAAGCATGTCTCCTGTCAATTTAAGGTCTGTTATGGTGTTGTTAAGTTGGATTACGAGTATGAAGAGTTTGCTTCATCGCGACATTTGTCTATTTAGCTTTCCTGTCTGACAGAGATGGATGTTTCTAGCGTTTGGTCACATTAGAAGTATGTGACAGAAGGGCAGAACCGTTTATCCTCCCCTTTTACTCCCTAGACCTTGAAGCTGCCATTGTGGTTCAAATATTTCTTCGTCACCGGAAGCTTGGCTTCGGGAAACTTGACCGCCGGAAAGCTTGCCATTCACCGGTAGACTATTATACCACTCTGGCCGTGGCCCAGTGCCGCGCCTCCCCCTTCGCATTCCCCGTCAAATTGCCTAACACTTTAAGCTTATTTCCAAGTTACCTAGGTAGACTTCTGAGATGTTAGAGAAGGCTAGTTCGTCACGCTTGCCAGTTGTATGCCATCTCGAAAGCGTAGAGGCTTCGAGCACCATTGGGACGAGCTCGACAATACATCTTGCATCCTTGTATTCTTGATCTACTGCTAGGTCTACTTGCCACGATGTTCAGGGATGAACACCGGCTGACACCACGATCCCCACTAAACCGGCCCATTGAATTAGAGGCTGGGGGCTGCTTCTGCTCACGTCTGGTTGCTCAAGCAAGATTACATATCCGGCCGGTCGTCCAAATTGGAAGTCCTAGAGGCCAGCCGGCAGTGCGTGGTCTTGCAGTCCTCTTGCTAGCACCAAAAGTAGTCACCCCAACCCAATCTGTGTAGACAAACAGGTTCGCCACAATGTCGTGTCAAGAGGAGGTAGAAGTAGACATTAGGACAGATTTGGGGCTAAAACAACCAACGCTTCATAAACGCTCAGAGTTATGCTAACAGGACGGATTAGCACCAATATCTCGGTCCGGCCCATGTTGTTCCCGGAAAAGGTCGTCCAAGTGTACTATGTGTTCCGAATACACGCTCTATGTCGTACGATCGGCGCTGGCATAAGCCAGGCTAGTTAACGCGATCCGCAAGTTTCAGGGTCCTTTTGCTAGAGCAGTAAACCTAGGAAGCACATTACGGCTAGCCTAGCCTCGATTGTGAATGTAGGGGTGTTGGGTCGGTATCTTGGGCGACAGAGGGCAAGAAGGTTCGGCTAATGATGCAGCCAACGCCTTTGACGGCATCACTGAGACGAAGCGGCGCATACCGTGTCTCCCTGACCTCGTTTCCCAACTTAGGAAGAATGTCCCTGAAAATCTTGCTTGACGTGTCCCAATTGAATAGATTGGTAGCCTCCAACCAATGTCCAGGCCGTGATGCACCCATTTCTTCTCTCGCACATGTCCAATCTCGAATGATCATGATACAACTGCCACATTCACTGAGTAGCCCTACAGTTGCAATGGATTTCAAATCGTTTTTTGGCATTAGAGGTGGCGCTTCCGTGGTGCCCCTGAGCGACCGACGCGGAGATTTGTCACCCAACGACATACACAGCGATATTGGACACCCGGAAGCTTCAAAAGTGGGCAGCCTATTTGTTGTCATTTTGGGCAGCAGTATATGCTTTGCGGCTTTCAGTAGGTTTATCAGAGGACTCATCAAAGCAATCCTGCCTATGTCCTGACCATGCTCTCATCACAGCACAACGAGTGACGGCTATCAACAACTGGCGAAAGGTGCCGTTTATTACATGGGGTGAGTGATGCGTTGGTTCGTGACCTAGTCTCTTTTTATTGACATCACACCTACAGTGGCATTGATTCTGTATCTCTCCGCGTTCATATTCTTCATGTCGTCAGCCCTGTTCGAATTTCCTCTTGGAATTGACCAAAACATTTCAGCTTGCTCGGCGACAGCAGCGTTGTGTTTGTTCAACTATGTGTTTTCGAAGGTTTGTTATGCCTGATACACGGATCATTGTTTTATGCTAATGGGTTTCAATTCTAGAACGTGAGGCACCTGGAACATTTTCATCGATTTCAAGCTGACTCACAGTTCCAGTGCTACTTTCTGTTTCTCATCGATAGAGTTGTGAGTAAGTCTGGGCTCTCATGTTCGTCAATTTGCTGACCAGTCATAGCATATCATCCGCGGCTCTGTTTGCCACCGACTCAAATCCAAGCTCTACGTCTGCAATATCATAGCAACCATTGGTATGGAACTCAAATTCCCACTCATAATACCACATGCCGCTGACAGACCGTAGGCTCTTATATCGGATACAATGCTTTGTACTCGACATTGTAAGCCCGCCTCTTTCGAAGGCTCATTCTTACTCGCTCACATCAAACTAAATCGTCAAACAGTAAGCTGAGCGAGGTAGATCATGGAATATGTGTCATTGGCCGGCGACGCGCGGTTGTGATAACTTCCATTGCATTTGATGTGGCCGTAAATGCAAGCATGCCTCTCCAGTTTTGGCTTTATGATGACTGACCCAGTGACCAGATTTATCTTACACTCCTATTCTTGATCCCACTGTACCGTATGCAATTCCGATATGTCTCAAGAGGATCACACTAATCTAGCCCTTACAGGGTCATATTCCTTTCGTCGATCTTTATGGCAACGGCCAAATGGCAGTTATTTCATCACAATCGACTCGGCTCGCAACTCTGTCATGGACAAACGACTTCGCCAGCTCGCTAATCGGACCTTCCTTGGCACCTGCTGTACAGCTGCGTTTACTGTCGCGTGAGTTGTCTGAAGGTTTGCGCCCAATGTGTGCCTTGACTGATTTTGCGATGCTGTGCAGAAATCTGTCGGCAATAGCGGCTCTCCATGGTGAGCCGGCTTGGATGTGTTTCCTGACCTGCAGAATTGATAGTAAGTAGCCCGACGTTTCTTTCAGTCTCGACAGATAACGTGATGTTGACTGTGCTATCAAACCTCCCAGTTCTCGTCGAAGTCCTGGTCGTCTTTGCCCTAACACGCCCAGAGCATGGTGCTACTGTGCCTTCTCGCTCCTCTACCAACGTTTGATTTAATTGCAGTACCTTTTCAATGTTAGAAGTCCGGCCAGCTGCTATCATGAAGGAAGGATTAGTCAAACTTGCTAAATGGGACTTGACACAGGAGCATGGAGGGAGGATATCCAAATGAGAAAAAGGACGCATGAGTCACGCAACATGGTACATATTGGATTCATGATAGGGATGAGAAATTGGATTGTGCAAGTCACGCTGTTGATAACAACTGAGACAATCTCTTGTGTGCGTTCCTGCTCTGCTACCTAGTCCTGGGTCGCTCTGGCCTTCTTCATAGACTGGATCAGGTTCCGGAAATCAACAGCCTCTTGCACATCGTTGTGCTGGTAGAGCTCGACAATCTTGGTACCATCCTCGTTGAAGTCTAGGAACCACGCATGCGTCCGATCATGCTTGGACCCGTCGATAAAGTCGCAGTACAGGGTCGACCACGCGGCTGCCTTCAGGTTCGGCGCGTCGACGGTGATGTTGTTGACTTTGAAGGAAGTGATCGTGTAGAGGGATAGCTCGCCAAACTCGGCCTCGTACTGGGCATTGGTCATAGTGAGGTTGGGCGGCGCACCGACGTGCGCGAGGAAGGCGGGAGGTCCGATATGACGCTTGCAGTCGTCGGCGCAGCACCTGGAGACTAGGTGGGGCTTCTTCTCCTTGGTCGCGTCCGCGTAGCTCTTGATGAACTCCTGGACGGTGTTGCGGATGGTCTGCTCAAGCGTCGACATGTTGGGCGGCTTTGTGATGGCTGGTGGATTGGTGCTCAGTGTCCTGAGAGCGACGATGGTCCTTGGGCTTGGGTCGATCTGGCGCGAAAGTCAGTTCTTATAATGAGGAGGACCTCTCATCAAGCCCCTCATAGGCGGCCGCTAAGTATCTGACAAGAATCCTTTGGGTCCGTACCTTGCTGACGGGCTGGACATGCTAGTCCAATGATATCATGTAAAAGATATCAATGCCATGCAGTCAGCACTAGAAAGCTCGTACTGCATCCAAATCGAGAAGAATTCACAGGGTATTCATGCACAGCTGATGCTAGAAGAGTACTTGAATTTCAATATTATAAATGGTCTATCTCCCAAACAAAACTTCGACGCCATTTTACCACCCTGCAGAGCATTTCCTTTACGTAATCCCCATCTAAGACTCAGTACCCCAGGCAGGCCACTCGGGAACATCCGTGCCGGGGCCGGAGCAGCTGGCAACAATCTGGGAGTTCTTCTGGCTGTTCAGGCCGAGGATCTCGGCGCCGGTAGGGTCCACAATGCTCCAGAGGTGGCCGCCAGGACCGCCCGCGTTGCCCCAGAAGACACGAATGGGGATCGGCTTGCCCACATCGGCAGCAGCAACAGTAAAACTGTAGACAAGAGGGTTGTTGTACGTGCCCAGAGGCGCCTTGAGGACGGACTGGTCGACGGTGATGCCGCTCTTGGCGTGCTCGCCGATCCAGACGGCAGCGAGATCGTCGACGAGGCTGAAGTGGACCTCGTAGCTGCCGGCCGCGGCGGGCACGACGTAGCCGCGGTGCTCGATGACGTTGTAGGGCATGGCGGTGCCGTCCGGGGCCGAGATGCCGTCGAACTTGAAGGGCTTGGAGTAGTCGCCCTGCTCGTAGGCGCCGACCTGGGCGACCACGCCGCTGGCGAGCGGGGTCTTGCCGGCGAGGATGGCGTTGCGGTCGAGCAGGGCGAAGTTGTAGTAGGCGTTCTGCAGGCTGGCGCCCTCGGCCGAGTACTGCTGGAAGACCCAGAGGGCGTACTCGACGCCCTGGGTGCAGGTGGGCACGGCGAGGGTAGTCGTGGGCGTGGCGGCGGTGACGGTGACGGTCGTCGGGGTGATACCGAAGCACTGGCAGGCGGACCAGTAGTCGACGTTGTTTGCACAGTTGGTCGCGTAGGCTGGGACATCGCCTGTCACGGTCGGCGAGGCAGCGGCTCTGTTGTAGACGACGGCCGGGGTCTGGGTGACAACACTACAGAGACGAGGGACAATTAGTTAACACAGAAGGCATAAAGCTGGCATAGACCAAGCCAAGTCATACCCAGGAGTGACAGTGGTCGTGGTGGCAAGGAAGGACGAGCACATGGCTTGGCGACTCTCGACGGGCAGCTTGCCGGGGACGACGGCGGTACCGATGACCTGGCGGCCGCAGTTGTTATTGCAAATAGAAGCCGCAGAGAAGCCGGCCAGGCCGAGGGCGGCCAGAGTCAGGGAATACTTCGTCATGATGAAGGAAGATGGGAGCTCAGAAGAGGAGCGTACGGAAGAGCGGTGGGTGAAGGCTGGAAGTTGTTGCTGATGATGCTTCAAAATATCCTGGAAAACCTGGAAGGATGCAGCCTATTTTATACTGCCAGTCGAGCTGTCTGGTGCTAGTATCCATCCAAATATCAATATGGCTACAGGGGCATTTGTTCACGACATCCCGTCTTCAGCTGACGCCGCACTACGCAGCTTTTCTCGCCAGCCTCGTGGATACCTGATTGGGAATTAGGAACAGGGATCGTGAGTCTCGACTACCAGCGGCTCAGGCTTTGATTGACGTGGCCCCGTTTCCAATATTGCCTGGTGTTCAGCTGAGTCCGTCGCGTGCTGCAGAAGAAAAAGCATTTCTGGACAATATGCCAGGGCTCACTGCCTAATGCGGACAGCTGGCTGCGATGGTCTAGACCATGCAGGGTTCAATGGCTGAACTTGAACTAGTAGAAAAACCATTGAATTGGGTCAAAGCTTTCCAATAGCTGAATGGCCTGCATTTGGGCATCTTGGTCAGAGGAAATGTACTGCTCCTGTCTCTGGGCTCCTGTCTCTGGAGTGGAGAGACCTAATATTTCAACATAGCTGATCGTTATTTGCGACATTGCTACAGGGTCTGTTGGGTTCCTACAGGCCATCTCAGCCAGTTACCGCTTCATGCAGCAGGACTCTAGACGCCTCCGATCGAGGGAGAAGGTCCCTGACAGGGCAATTACATGATACGCCCCGTTTTTGAAGGTTCTCCGACGCGGCCGCCAATAAAAGATCCGCCCGAAAAGACCGAGGGCGGCAATGCCGTGCTTAGTGTAGGAGGTCGTGCCATTGTTGGTATGGTATCTGTGTTCGATTGTCGCCGCAAGGCGACGAGAGAGGATTTTATGGCCAGGCAGAATGGTACAGAGGCGAGACGCACGCGAGGAGGAGGGCCCAAAGCACAGACGGCGGTGGAAGCGGCGGCTATAACAGCAAGGACTGTAGCACCGTAGGCGGGAGGCAGAGCGGCCAGGGTCACGGACCGATACGGGAACTGGACGGGCTGCACTTGGAGCTATTCGGGTGGGTATGGAAGTTGGAGCGATTGCAGCGGCGGTTGTAGCAACAGACGCAGAGGCACATGGAGTCGGTCGGCCTGCGTGCGATACCCAGTCATGGCGGAAGCGGAACCTAGTCGTGGTGTTAGCCAGTAGTTCTCTAGAAGGGGAGGTTCGCTTGAAGGTGGTCGACGACGACGACACCACCCCGCAGATGAATATCGAAGATGTCGTGGTAGCACAGGAAGTGCACGCGGCATCGGTTCTATTGGTTGTATGTGGCTCGGAGCAAAGCTGGCAGGTCAGCGCGTGATGGCACCGGCGTTTGTTGCTCGACAGACAGGGAGAGGGGAGAGAGGTCTGAAGGAGGGACGTGCGAGGGCCAGCTAACTAATATCTTCCCTTTGAGCTTTCTCTGACCACCAAGATTCTCTCCTCCTACCATCGAAATCTTAAAGGAGGCAGCAGTTCTACGTCCGAAACCCATACAACAGCGAAGTTCTCTACCGACCTGGGCACGATCTTTCAGTGTCTCCGGCAATGCTTCACTGTGTTTCCAAACCCGATGATTCTGCACATCATCCAGCACATCTTAGGGATCTGCAGGGAGTCGAAGGAGTGCCTGCAACGCAACATCTTTATGCAGCGGCAGATGTAGCTGTTGGCAAAGTCCCGTTCCTTATTGGCTGCGCGTTGCATTAACCTCTAAGCGATGTCTCTTCACATGATGCGCAGCCAATTGATGCATGTGATCAGTCCCAATTCCCAATTCAAGGCGCAGCGGACCTACTTTCCCTCCTTGCATCGACGACGACATGGTTTGAACCTGGAATAGCTGATGTGAACCGCAGCTATACATTCCCTTATCTGCAATGGCACGGAATGTCACCTAAAAGAGCTAATCGTTCACTGGTATCTGACATACAAGATCAAAGAGTCTAGATGTGGTTGCACAACAACTCCAACATTCCATTGTTTCAATCAAAAACGTAATGCAATTTTCGTGTTGCTCATAAACCCATTCAGGGCGGTTATATTCCACCGAACAGCTCTTCCCTAGAAACGCTCTTCTCATTGTACAGGTCGTTTCAGAGCCCTCAATATGAACACCTTTGACCTCAACTACACAATATAGGCAGGTCTACCAACATACCACCGACAACGACATACAGACTCATGACACGGCAGCAACGGCGACGGTAGCCGCCGCCTTGGCGGCAGGCGTGATCTCGGCCGAGTCGAGCGTCTTGGCGGTGAGCTGGTAGCCGACGGCGGTGACGCCGTCGGTGTCGTTGAGCCCCCACGCGTGGGCGCTGTCGTCGTGCACCGTCGTCCGGCGCAGGTCGCGGCGGTGCTTGCCGGCGAAGGACCCGCCCGCGGCGCGGTGCAGCAGCGCCCGGTTGTCCCACATGACCATGTCGCCGGGCTGCTCCCAGTGGAAGGTGTAGAGGTACTTGGGCTGGGTGGCGTGGCGGTTGAGCAGGTCGCGCAGGGCGGCCGAGTCGGCGTCGGGCAGGCCCTCGACGTGGTGCAGGTGCGCGCCGATGTAGAGGTTGGCGCGGCCGCTGCCCTCGTGGATCTGGACGAGGCGGTGGCGCGCCATGGGGAACTTGCTCGGGTCGAGGTTCTTGAAGTACTCCGGGGAGCCGTTCTTGCGCGAGTGCGCGAGCGTGTGGCAGCCGACGTAGTTGTTCTTGACCAGGTCGCGCTTCAGGTCCTCGGGCAGGTCGACGAAGGCGGTGCGCGTGTCGGCGAACTCGGTCTCGCCGCCGGTGCCCTTGGGCGGGAGCTCGACGGCGCGCAGCAGGGAGTAGCTCGCGCGTCGGAAGTTGTAGCTCGAGTCGGTGTGGAAGAGTTGGTTGCCCTGGGAGGGGGGGTCAATCTACGTCGCGGCAATGGGTGCTGGCAGCACAGCGGCACTACTCACCTTGTTGGTGTGGGCACGAGAGCTGTCGGGATCGAGCAGGGTGCCGTCGTCGGCGATGTTGCCGGCGTCAAAGAGCTCCATGTACTCGTACCGCAGCTTGCGGTCGCCAGTGATGAAGCGGCTCACATTGTCGAGCGCGCCTAGCCTCCAGGAGAAGTCGACGTGGGCCTTGTCGCTGAGGCCAGTGTTTCGAAAGATCACGAAGCCATACTATGAGCAAGAAAGTCCCGGGTTAGCAATCCTCAGAGGACAGAGCGTCTAGATGCGTGCTGTGACCTACCTTGTTTGCCGCCCTGCTGATCTCTTGGACAGTCTCGTCGTCCATGTTGTCCCAGTCAGGGACCTGAACCTCACACCCGAAGGTCGGGTGGACCGGCTTCACGGTCACCTTCGTGAAGGATGTGTCGATATACAGAACACCGGCCATTGTGACAGGATGAACGGGGCAGGGCTTGTGAGGGAAGATTGTCTTCAACAGACTAGAAGCTGTATGCCAAGGAACAAAATGATGGTGTCGGTGTGTGATGCGGAGGTAAGATGGGACGGAAATGCTTCAAGACTAGCACCCCGAGGCCGGGGTCATATATGCTAGTTCCCGGTTGCCATCCAGAGTGGCGTAAGACGTGTAAGATGAGTTGATCCGGCGGGTGAAGACGAGACCGGACGAGCCGTGACCCCTCCTCGCACCCCACATTGTGTTGAAATGTTGCCGTTCTGAGGAATCGAGGGCGATGTCGGGGAAACACGCGGACGGATTTTGTGGACCGGGCGGGGAACGAGTTAAAAAGCCATTCTCCGACAATGGAATTTCGATAACCCCCAGTTGCGACGGCAGTTCTGTTCTCCCACAGGCTGTCTGCATCCTCAGTTTCGGGACGCGAGGAGGGGAAGCTAATCGACGTGTCATGTTTCCAATCTGGGGGCTAGAGATCGGGCAACGTCGCGGACATTTCAGCCCCAGATCTCAGCCCCCCTCCAGACCTCCACACCTCCAGACCCGAGAAAACGATGACGATGGCTTCAAGACAGGCTTGACAGGCCTTGATTCAGCTAAACATGGTTAGCCCCGTGCCCTCCCAACCTGCCAAGTCAGCCCAAGGAGCCCTAGCCTCGTCGCCACACCCTGTTTCGAGTCCTGTTTTCGGACAACAGAACATGGATCCGGGGCTCTATTGGGATGTGATTGGTTTGCCATGATCCTTCACTAAGCCCTTCAGGTGCAAAGCGAGATACCTGCCATGAATTTGACGCATTGCATGCCGTCCCGAGCCAATCACCGCCGATGTAATAAACTTCCCGCACGGGGGGACCCCGTCGTGCCCCATGATCGACCCCCGCCCTTCATCTCCACAACTTTCGTCCGCGTCCATCCCCGACATTACTATCTTGCAGAATCCGGCCTAGTCTTCTCTGTTGGTCCCAACGCCGTTCCTGTGAGGGGGCAAAGCGGGAGGAGGGGGAGGGTCAGCCTGCCTACTCATCATTTTTTCCCATCCTCAGCCCTGGATGCAAAGGGGTCCAAAAAACTGTGGCATCCAATACGGATCCTCGAGTTGACAACCAGCAGCTCGCCATCTGTGTATGGGGAAAGACAACCTGGGGTAGAAAGAAACCTTCCCCAAGCCCCTTCTCTTCTCTTCCCTTCTTTCCCCGCATCTGCTTTTCCGGGTCGGCAGATACAGATGAACTCTGGCCGTGCTGTTGGCTCTTCGAGATCACGATCCTATATAATCCCTCACCCACATCCTTGTTGATTGGATTGGGATTGTTTTGTCGCTTCGTTTCTCCCATTCAGTTATCTTCCCCCTTCTTTTCCTTCTCGGACCGCCGGTGATCAATTGTCCTTTGACCAGTGATCAAGGGGCGCCACGAGACGCGACACACCACCAGCCCGTCAACCGTCAGGCTATCAAGATGGCGACGGAAGTGAGCGACACGATGGCCAACGTCGCCTCGCGCGAGCGAGACACGACGTGGCAGAAGTACGTCCGCACCATCTGCATCTGCGCCGTCGTCTCCTGCGCGACCCTCCAGTACGGCCTGGACATCTCCATCATCAACGCCGCCCAGGCGCTCAAGGGCTTCCTCAAGGTCTTTGGCCACCCGAACCCCAAGGCGCCCCAGGGCTACGGCATCGAGACCTCGTTCCAGCAGTCCATCACCAGCCTGATGAACGTGGGCGTCATCGTCGGCTCCTTCACGCTCGAGTTCTGGTCCGGCCGCCTCGGCCGCAGAAAGAACTTTATCGTGGGCTCGCTGGCCGGCGTCGGCGCCAACCTCATCCTCGTGCTGTCGACCAACAAGAGCGCCATCATCTTTGGCCGCTTCCTGTTCGGCGTCTCCAACGGCCTCTTCATCGGGTTCACCAACATCTACATCTCCGAGGCGGCGCCCTCGCACCTCCGCGGCGCCCTCGTCACCTTTGTCCAGGTCTCGGTCTGCATCGGCACCGTCATCGGCGCCGTCATCAACAACGCGACCTCGCACCTGACCTCGCGCCTGTCGTACCAGATCCCGCTCTTCACGCTCTTCGTGATCCCCGTGTTCGTCGTCGTCATGTCCTTCTTCATCCCCGAGTCGCCGCGCTGGCTCATCGTCAAGGGCCGCAAGGAGGAGGCCAAGGCGCACCTCTGGCGCCTGCGCGGCTCCGCCTTCCCCGCGGAGCTCATCGACGCCGAGATCGTGGCCATCGTCGACGCCATCGAGGCCGAGAAGCACAACACGCTGCGCGGCTGGGGCGCCGTGCGCCTCATGTTCAGCCCCGCCGAGCGCCGCCGCACGCTGCTGACCATCGCCAGCGGCACCATGCACGGCGCGTCCGGGTTCCCGTTCATCTCGAGCTACAAGACCTACTTCTTCCAGATCGCCGGCTCCAAGCAGCCCTTCATCGACTCCATCATCGTCACCTGCGTGTCGCTCATCGGCGCCTTCTCGGGCGTCTTCCTGAACCGCTTCGTCGGCCGCCGGCCGCTGCTCATGGCCGGCTTCCTCATCCAGGCCTGCCTCATGCTCGTCATCGGCACCGTCTGGACCGTCAGCCCGGGCACCATCACCACCGGCAAGGTCATCGTCGCCATGGTCGTCATCTTCCAGTGCGTCTACGCCGCCATCGTCGGCCCCACCTCGTGGATCGTCGCCAGCGAGGTGCCCAACAACCGCCTGCGTGCCATGACCTTTGGTTTTGGCAACGGTGTCGGCTTCCTCGCCTACTTCCTCATCGCCTTTACCACGCCCTACTTTATCAACCCCGAGTCTCTCAACATTGGTCCCAAGGGTTCGTCGTCCCGTCCTGGTTTTAAGAGAGATCGTATTGTGACTGACATGATTTTACAGTTGGCTTCATCTGGCTCGGCTCCAACCTTATCAGCGCGACCTTCATCTTCTTCTGCCTTCCGGTAAGCATAATTGAGTCACTGCATGATGTGGAGGGAAGATAGCTTGCTAATAACGAGGCTCATTGCAGGAAACCCACCGCCGCTCCCTCGAAAACATTGACGAGATGTTCTACAACAAGGTCCCCACTCGCAAGTTCAAGAGTACGTATAATGATCAGATAATATCGTTATGCTTTTTAAAAGGCCAATACATCTAACCGCTCTTTTTCTTTGCGTACAGGCTACCAGTGCACGGGCACCGTTCAGATCCAGGAGGAGAACGAGAAGAGCCTCGCAGCTGACGAGGATGTCGGCACGATTACTCAGGTTGAGGAGCAGCCCAACCGCAAGGATTAAATGCCGGATCTGCGCCCCTAGTCTTCGCTTTCGTGAGGCTTGATGCGGCGCTCCTTGACTACCGCGTCGGTTTTTGGAAACTCCCAGTGCCAGTCCGGATGAAATGAATGATTTGGTGAATGTAGAGGGGCGAAGTGATGAAATAGATTTGGAGTCATCTTTTAATATAGATCTAAATGTATGGCTTGTGTCTATTTGCAATACTCGGGCGCCCTTCACCGTTGCGAGTTTACTAGGCGATGCAACTGATGAAGCCCAGACAAGCCAACAAGCTCGAGATGGTACCACGCATGGGGCACTCAATTCGGGTTGCTATTCACACTTTGTGCAGTGCATAAGTACTTCATTTCGGTTCAAGTCTGACCAGTCTTGGCGGTTGAGGAGTTAAAGAGTCACGACAAAAAAGTCACTCCAACTCCAACAACGGACAATTGAGTCTCCGCAGAGTCGGGGTAAAACCCGGGAATTGTTTTAGAAAGCGCCGGCACAGCCAAACCTCGCGCAGCCCCAGAGTCGAATGCGACTTTTAGCAAAGAAACTGGAGAATAGCGCGTACCAGAGCGCGGGTTTCTGGGGAAGACCGAAGAAGGATCATCACAAGCCCTTTGCTAACTCCATCCGGCTAGAGGCCGTCGCCAGATCCCCAAAGAATTATGCTTTGTGCCTTTCGGCAGTTACCGCCAAAACCCTCCCTCAGCCCCCCTCCCCATGTCATCCCTCCACGCACGCCCCAATCCTACGCGGCGCGGTGAGAGATTGTCCAGTCCAGTCTTCCCCGCTGTTGGCCCCCCCATTCCCAAGGCAGGCAGAGCTACGGGCAAAACTTAATCGCGAAAGTGTGGGAAGAAAATCCAGAAACCGACCCGGCCACAGCCCGACGGAATGGATACGGATACACGGATCAACTAATAAGCAAGGCAAACATGGAGCACCGCTCACCACCACCCCCGTCGTCTTATAGTGGCCCGATGCTACCGCCGCTGCTCAACCACCACCAGCAGCAGCAGCAACAGTACCAGCATCCGCAGCAGCAGCAGCAGCAGTACCACCGCGGCCTCGCACCCCCGTCGCCTCCCGCCCCATCGCTAACCCACCACCCCGCCAAACGTCGACCCTCGTCCGGACCCAGCGACGAGGGAGCCAGCCCGCACCCGCAGCAGCACCACCCGGGCGGCGGTGGACACCGGCCGCCGCACTCGCCCGCCTCGTCTGATTGGCGGCCGCAGCCCAAGGCGCGCCGGGTGATCGTCCCCGAGCGCGAGCGCGCCCCGCTGCCGCGGCCGCCGCCATCGCCGGCGACTTCCTCTCCCCAGGGGACCGAGGCCGGTGCTGATCCGAGAGGAGGAGGAGGAGGAGGAGGAGGTATGTACACCGTGTCGCCGTCTTCGTCATTCCCACGAGCCGACCCTGCCGCTGCCGCCGCGAGGTCCCAGGCCACCACTACCCCCGCCACCACCACTGGAGCCCCTCCGTCCTCGTCCTCGTCGGCGACGAGCCCCTACGTCCGGCGCAAGCGCGCCCTGGCCGCCTGCCAGTTCTGCCGCCTGCGCAAGACCAAGTGCGACAACGCGCGGCCCGTGTGCGGCTCGTGCCGCCACCACCAGGCCAAGTGCGTCTACACCGACGGCTCCGAGGGCGACGGCTCGCAGGTCGGGCTCGACGAGGCCGCGAGCCGCCACCGCGAGGTCCTCGAGCGGCTCGACGACATCCGGAACCTGCTCGCCCGCTCGTCGCCGTCTGCCGGCTCCGGCTCCGGCGCGGGCGGCGCGGGCGCCGACGCCCGGAGCAGCGGGACGTCGGAGATGGGCGCCGGCAGCGAGCACGTGTCGTTTGGCGTGAGCCCTCTTACCGCCGGTGGTGGTGGCAGTGGGGTCACCAACGGTCTCGACCAGGACAGTAGTGTTGGGCTCGGAGGTGGTGGAGCCGGCGGCGGCGGTGCGGTCGAGACGGAAAGCGTGTCCGACGGGCAAGCTGCGCCGTCGGCGACGGCGTACCTGCAGCATACCAAGTGCGAGTCCGTCCTGAAGTGGCCTGTCCTCGCGCCCGTCATGACGGAGGAGGACGCCGCGATCGACTCTTTCATCTTCGACGCTTATGTGCGCGGGGACAGCGACGAGCGCGACGGAGCTGGTGCGAGGAGTTCGGCGTCGCCGGCTTCGACGCGTAGCATGAGCCAGCAGCCGAGGTTCAAGGGGAAGCCGTTCCCGCCAAACTTTTATGTGCCGTTGTGTCAGAAGTTCCTCGCTCTGGTCAACTGCCGGAATCCGATCGTGGGTGCTCACGACCTGATGTCGTATGCGAGGTCGGTGGCGGAGGACGGGCTGGACTGGGATGCCAGGTCTTGCCTCGTGGTACGTCTATTACCCCCCATCAACCAGTCATAGATGCCTTTTTGTACTGATGCGCATTACCAGTTGCTTGCTTGCGCACTGGCGAGCTACTCCCGGGCCTGGACACCTCCGCCCTTTGTCCATTCCACGCCATCCCCATCGGCCCGCACCCGCCGAGAGTCGACGGTACCTCCGGAAGTCATGTCCACTTCCGACGACGAGGTCGCCGAGGTCTACTACGAGGAGGCCCAGAAGCGGCTGGGCCTTCTCGGGACGTCGCTCATCGACGTGCAGTGCTTCTACTACGCCTCTCTCTTTGAGAGGTTCGCCTTCCGGCCGCTGCAGGCGTGTATGTATCTGCAGCAGGCGGCCTCGCGGCTGCGCTTCCACCACATGAGCCAGCGTGGGGAAGAGAAGCGGTCTCACATGGCCGGCCAGGACGACGAGCGTGCGGAGTCGAGGCATTCGAGCGTCACTTATCACTTGGAACAGAGGGCGTTTTGGTCTATCCACAAGGGAGAGAGGTATGGCCTATCGCTAAACCCAAATGCTCAGTTGTGCGACGCTGGTTACTGACTGTTTTGGGTTGGTGATGCAGAGAGTACGCCACGGAGCTCGGCATCAAGCTCGCCAGTGACCTGACGGGGTTCAAATACCCAGCCGCGTTCCCGACACCTCCGGAAGCCCTGCACCACTTGATACCCAGCGACGACGGCGACGAAGGGATGGATGACGATCTGTCTGACGTGTTCTCGCCCCGGCGGAATGAAGTCATATGGTACTTTTACCTCGCCGAGATCTCGCTCAGGCGGACATTCGACGAAGTGCTCTCCGTCATATACGAGAAGGGCGAACAGAACTGGATCGAGAACATCGAGCTCGTCTGCCGACAGTACCACGAGTCGGAAAAGCAGATCTCCGAATGGTAAGAAATCGTTGAACCTTATATTCTGCCCCCATCTCGGAACACTAACCCGTCATACGGCAACAGGCAATCCCACCTCCCGGGCACGATGCGCTACGACCCGACCTCCCAGCCCAACAACGAGATGGCGTACTACCTCGAGGGCCGCATGGAGGAGTGGAACGAGTGCATCCTGCGCCCGCTAGTCTACTACTGCCTGCACTCCCCGCCCGGCAAGCCGCCCCCGCCGGCCATCGTGGCCCTGGGCCAGCGCGACATGACCCTCTGCGTCAACTGCATCATGCGCTGCGCCAGCCACGGCCGCCACGGCGGCACGTGGGTCGTCCTGCGCCGCACCTTCCGCTGCACGCTCATCATCCTGGCCGCCGTGCTCGCCGAGGGCCCGCTCCGCCCGCCCGAGAACTGGCAGGAGCTGACGGGCGTGTCCATCGCCACGCTGCGGCGGTGGGCGCCGGGCGTGCGGGACCTGCAGCGCATGGGGAGGGTGCTGGAGCGGGTGTTTCGCGCCGTGTGCGAGGTCGACGCCTCGCGGATGCCGGTGGAGGTGGAAGTTGACGGGCAGAGCCGGTGGTGAGGGGGTTTTGCTTTGTTGTTTGACGCTGTTTGTATTCAACATTTGATGGGGGGGGGGAGGGGGTAGATGTATAGACAGTCTCGTCGCTCAACACTAGATGAGGCGGATAGTGATCCGGAGTCGACCTTGAATGGAAGCCTGTTCGAAGCTCAGGACACCATTTTCTCGCTGCTCGTGTTCCTTGTATCATCATCGAGTTGGCTTTTTCGAACCTATGACCTGATATGGAACATGCACGTGCAATCCAGAAGCAAACGGACAAAATGCAATTGTTAATGCTACAAATCGTACAGTATATCGTGAGAACGAGAGTGAGACAGCAAGGCTAGAAGCGCTGAAGCAAGAAAAACAGGAGCAAGGAAACAAAACGAGAAGACAAAAGCCAGTACACTGAAAATACAAGTCCAGTTCAACTTCTCAGCAAATTTGAGGCGATAGTCGAGAGAACAGCCACACCTCTCGACGGAGAAAAGCAGCGAGCACCAGCAGTCCCTCTTCAAGGGCACTTGGGGATGCCCTCCTTCTTGGCGGCCTTCTTGCAGTCGTCGGTCTTGCAGTCCTCGGCAAGGCAGACGCTAAAGGTCTGGACGGCGGCCATGTCCTTGTTGTCGCCCTGCTTGGTGACGGCCGTCTCGATGGTGAAGTCGCCCTCGTCGACGCGGTCGCAGCCGCCGCGGTACTCGGTCTTCTTGTGGCCCGTGATCTTGACCATCTTGGCCTCGACCTGCAGGCCGCAGACGAGGCCGCCGGCGGGGCACTCGCTCTGCGAGTTGACCGACTTGGAGTCCGAGGTGGCCCAGGTGTAGGTGAAGGAGGCCTCGAGGCCGAGGTCGGTGATCTTGCCCAGGTCGAGCGCGCTGCTGATGCCGCCGGTGACGGACTTGCTGAACTCACTACAAGGGAGGAGTTGTTGTTAGCTTTTTCCTTTGTGTATGTGTGTCCTGCTGCCGTGTTTGTCATGTGGGCTACGAGTGAGTGTATGCTTACACGGAGTGGGAGGCTTCCTCGCCGAGCTGGCAGTTCGACTCCTTGAGGGAGCTGCACTGGTGGCCGCTGACGCGGACGGGCTTGGTGTAGTACGGCTTGCCCTGCTTGACGTTGCTGTAGATGTCTTGGGTGTAGCACTGGGGGATGGTCATCTGTCGCTTTGCGACCATGACCTCGTCCTCGACGGGCACGGCTGGTGCGGCGATGGCCAGGCCGGCGACGAGGCTGGTGATGAGGGACTTGGTGGTGAAAGACATATTGTAGGATTGAAATGGGAGAATGAGGACTGTGTTTGGTGAAGATGAGAGTTGAACTGGAGGACTGGCGACCGTTTATGAGGGCTGTTGCTGGTTGTGGTGGTTGTGATCTTGTTGTGATTGCTGCTGTTGTTGTTCGAAACTTCATCTCCATCTGGGCTGGAATTCGACTTTCTTATATATCCGGAAACCTACCAAGAAGTTCTTTTTTTAGCCCTTGAGACTTCAAGACTCTCATGATGTTCTTCAAGGTTGTAGCTTGATGTCGGCCCTGGAGACAAACCATTGCGTCAATGGTCTGGATGATCAGCATCAAAAGCAACTTTGAGCTTATCTTGATGGTGGAGATGATCAACAGGACGTATGAGATTCCAAAAATAAGCATGATCAAGGCCCGCCTTTGTTGAGACGGAAGAAAGACGGACCTTGCAGCTCAAGAGGAGAGAGTTCCGCAAAACAGCTGGTGCCATAGCCGCGGCTGGCTCGCAGTTGGGCGGACATGGTCGCACAGGTATGCACAGAAGCAGTGCGAGAGTTGCATTCTGATTCGGACTCAGGCGCATGTTGTGGATACAACAAGCCATGGGGGGGTTGGACAGTAGGCGAAGGGCAGATGCGCGCTGATCCGGGCCGTCGCCTGTTTGGCTGGCTGGGGGCTCATTGTCCCGTTCATCTCTACCGCGACAAGATCGCAACCACAAGATTGTATCGAGGCCCACTCATTACGCTCATCTAGACGGGACGCAATCGCTGCCTAGGGGCACAGGCAGGACGGCAGTGCTGCGATCGGCGCGCTTAACATGACGAATGTTCTCCGGCCGGGGTCGCACTCGGCCGAAGATGGGACGCTCCGCTGGTGGGGGCCACGGGTGGCTGATGGCGTGAAGGTTGAAAAACAGACGTTGTGATGTCAGTCTAGTGGTCACAGCCTCACGCTCATCCGCGCGTGGAGGCAGCGTGCGGCAGTGAGAGCGA
This sequence comes from Thyridium curvatum, assembly GCF_004353045.1. NCBI lineage: Eukaryota > Fungi > Ascomycota > Sordariomycetes > Thyridiales > Thyridiaceae > Thyridium > Thyridium curvatum. The sequence continues at coordinate 457,895 of NW_022156764.1, forward strand.
ATAATGTCCACTTGCCCCCGCATATCTCACGGTCTTGGCAACGGGAGGCTCGATGATTTGTTCGACGTGGGGGGACTCAATTTACGTGAATCCAGGCGCTGCCGTCATCTCACCCTGATCTGCTTGAGCATTGCCCAAAACGGTCGAAAGTGGTTCAGCATCCGGGGAACCAGGGCGACAGCGCCGACAAGGGTCGTTCTTGTTTGTAAGCTTAATCATCCTCAAAGGCTCCAAGGTTGCGTTGGGCACCCGATTGCTGGTAGGCTCAGCATCCCTGCATTCTTGGCACTTCGGGGGCTGAATCCTTCCTCCAAGCTCAGCTGGAGAGATCGGATCGATCTGTGAACGTTTGCGAAACAGAATGCTCTCCAATTTCATCAGCCAAGACTTCGTTATTAAAGGACTGAATGGACAAGACTTGCTTTTGCCATTTTGGGATCTAAACATGGCAGAGCTCAAGTAAGATTACGGTTGCTTCACGGGGCACACACGCTCGAAACGGAATGAAAGTCATCACGTTATGATTGCCTGATGCTCACAGAGGCCTGATTGTCTATTTTTGCTGCTCGATCGACCGATCTCATAGATGTTAAACATGCGTTGTTGTAGTGGTTTTGTATGCTGGGAAGGGTAGATGAGCGGCACAATCGAGAATGATGTTAACACTACTGATCCAAGCCAACGAGGAATCCTGTTGGAGGGTATGAGGACGTAAGTGACTCACTGGCCACAGGGTAGGAGCCTACCGAACCACGCTCGAACTGTCAAAAAGCTCGGAGATGGGAGACATTAGTCTTCAAGGCCTTGCAATCGAGTGGTCAGTCCATGATGCCAAGTGTACCTCGTCTTTCACCTGAAGCGGATTGGCCCAATAGTTGAATTTTCATTGCATAGTTGTACACACCAGTCCAGATTGATGTGGTCTCATGTTCAGTCCAGGTCCGGACGAGGTATCTAATTCTAAGAGTGAGGTATCTGTAGCCCGCGTCTGTCTATCCCGTCTATGTCTATGTCTATCTGTATCACCCAGGTCTATCCATCTGCACAATATCACAACCTCGCTTTGTGATGCGCCACAGGGCACCCACCCGTCCGCGACGCGTCATCCTGAACAGGCGCAGCAGACTCGCTCTTCTTGGGCGCGCTCCGGTACCCGCCCTTCTCGTTGTCGGTATTCGTGACCCTGCCCTCCGCATCCCTCCTGATGCCCAGCTCCATGAGCTTGGCGAACGCCCTGCTAAAGTCCTCAAAGAACAGCGCCTTGTCCTCGGCGTACATGCGCACGTACTTGGCGAACTCCGGGTCCGTCGTCAGCGCGATGTCGGTGGGCAGCATCATGAGCTCCTCCTCGGTGACGGGGTCCACGGACGCGAACTGCAGCGCCCCGGACTCGGGCACCGTCTTCTCGGTCCACTCCTCCGACAGCAGCAGGCGGAAGTACTGGTTCGAGAAGCGCGTCGGGTTGTTGACCCACTTCCCCTCGAACCCGGAGTTGCCGGCGTGGCAGCGGCCGAGGTTGTGCGCGCCGCTGAGGGCGACGATCTCGCGGTCGCCGAAGCCCATGCGGTAGAAGACGGCGCGGATGTGCGCCGCGCCCTGGGCGGCGTCGGGAAGGCGCCCGCGCGGCGGCAGCTTGCTGTCGTCGACGTAGTCGGTCCGGCCGGGCCGCCAGCTGACCTCGGGCCCGCCCATGGCGCGGATGGCCGTCACGCCCGCGAGCGTCCAGAGGTCCGAGTACGTGATCCACGGGTGCTGGCGCTTGACGGGCTCCAGGAAGAGGCGGGCGTTCTGCAGGCCTGCGTTGGCCGGGTCGCCGCCCTCGGCTTCGTAGCGCATGCCGGCGCCGTTGGAGCCTCCCGTGTCCGTCTCCACGTCGTACGTGCCCGCCGAGTGCCTGGGAGAGGTGTCAGTACGGTGACCAAAGTAAAAAAGTTATCGGTGCGTGGTCCAGAGCATGAGTGATGACATACCAGGCTAGACGCACAAGCACGGGGCCGGCGCTGCCATCGTCGTAGTCCGGCTGCTTAAGAAGGTCTATCACGGACTTCCTGACTGCCTCAAAGTCCCCGGGCTTCGATCCTTGGCCTCCGGCCTGCGACTGGTTAACGCCGCTCATCTCCGATCTCGGCCGTAGTAAGGAGTGCGTGTTATTAATCGTAGTGCAGAGAAGAGAACTGGTTCCTGAGACTTCGCGCGATAGCAAAACAAATGGAAAAGGATGGATGAGCTGCTCGACAGGATATTCAGTCCGAGCAGCAGACGAGATGACCCCAGATAATTCGGCTACTGGAGAAAATCAGAAGCAAATTTCGGGGCCTGTGGCGTGCTATCTGCTTGTCATCCTGACAGGGAGTGGATCCGATGCTAATGATAGATAACGAGAGAGGCCACAAAATTCTCGGCCCAGCGCCTTGCGAGAACCTCGGCTCCCTCGACGACCCACAATCGCGGGTTTTGTTGTATCTGTGTGTGTTTGAATCATGTGGACCAAGGTCGAGCGCGTGTGTACGTGTTGGGCGCCGGTCCCGAGGCATGAGGACCCCGTATCTTCGGTCGGTCGGCCGGTCGTGTTCGGCGGCCATGGTGAATTGCTTTTCGCTGTTCATGTGTTGGATCTGCTAGGCCAGAGTCGTATTGAACTCTGACCAATCAGCGCCAAGGGCCGCTCCCAATTTAGACATCGTGGTGGTTTTTGCCGGTTAATTTCTTCTTCAGTGTCCGGACCTTCCGCACGGCTCTCTTGAGCACAAAAGGCCTCGCATTCCTGGCTCGCCCGCACCTTGATAGCCATGTATTCCTTTCGTTCGTCCTCGTCTTCACCGATGGGGACAATCACACCAATGTACCGGCACAGGATGGCATTGAGAATCATGCGGCACATGCGCCCGTTGCCGTCTTGAAAGGGATGGAATTCCACAAAGCCTAGCGAGCACTCGGACGCCAGGGAAACCGGATCGATGGACTGGTTCTTCTCTGCCGAGTCGATATCCTCCTTGAGGCTCCGGCAGAGGTCTTTCATATGTACAGGCACGAATCTTGGTGTGGAAAAGTTGCAGCCTCCTGCACCGACGATGACTGCCCGGTAAATTCCACCATATTGCTCCGAGGTTGTGATTGTGTTGTTTCGGTGTATGGTCGGGATGCCCATGGTGAGAATGCAATGCGTTTCCTTGATGAGGTCTTCAGAGAGATCGTCCTTCATGGCGACAAATTCGTTTAGGATGTGCTGGTAGCCTTGTGTGAGGGACTGAGTTGTCCGCATCTCCCCTTGTCTTCCCATGCTACTTTGGTAGTGACTGCCTGATCTCTCGGCGAATGATGTCCTGCTGTGCCGGTGCCTGGGGCCAAGCGATGATGTCTTTCAGCCACCCTGCAATCCCTCGCAGCATGTCCTGCGGGCTGTCATCGTCTGGCGCATGTCCGTGATATTCATCATCAGCAGTAATGATTAAACGGGTCGTCGAGGGCCATCCTTCTACAATTATGCCATGAAAGGGCGCCATGGTTGTTTTGTTTGGGGAGTAGGAATGGGATGCTGCTGCAAACTTGTGTATGGGGTGAAGGGTAAGTGGTCACAAGAGACAGCAAATGATAAATAACTAAAGCAGCCTCTGTGTGGATTACTGCACTGCCTGGAAGCGTAACTGGAGGTGTTGCGGACCAAATTTTCAGAGTCTTAGTGACGCAGAGAGTGAATTTCACTGACTTCTGCACCTTTCCTTTGGTTTTGGCTTTTGGGACGCTCGTGCCGAACCATTCTTATCGGTGCCTTGGGACAGTCACTCGTCACTAGCCACCAAAGTGAGAAGTTCTTCAAGGGGAAATCGTCCTCTTTGTCACGTCACTGAGTCATCTGAGGTCCAGGCAACAAAACAATTTCTTCCCTTTGACCTGCCACCTCTCCACCCCACGCGACCTTTTCAACGCGCTTTGGCTGGTCGTCGCCCTCACTTCCTTCTTCTCTCACTCACATTCCTTCCCATCAACAAAAGCACTTAGGTGTCCAGGAGGCCACACCAGATCGGACATCTTGGTCCTTGTCTTGGGACACGGATATCCACCCATCACTCTCTGCCTGTCTGCCGTTCATCGTCAAATATGGTGACCTGCATCGTTTGCGGACTCGGCTTTGAGCCTCGCCATCCATGGATGCAACGACGGCGTCTTTGTAAGTAACGCTTTCCCCCACAATAAGTGAGCAAAGGTCGAAGAAGCTAATGGATCCTAGTGTACGCAACGCGTGATGACTCTCCTCGTATCTCAGCTACCCACCGCTTGGACCGGAACCACAAAGTTCGATCTTCAACGGCTGGAAAGTTTCTCCGCTGTGAGATATTCCCAGGCGCTCTGGACGACAAGCACTTCCGCGACCACCCTTTGGAGGTTGACGAAGAGCGTGCGTTTTGCTACCCATTGCACGAGTCCTGCTAGAAGCAACTCAACACCCTAAGCGAAATGTCTGAGTCACGCATCGCAGCCTTTTACAGAGCCTGCTTATCGTTCCCATATGGGCAAATTACAGGATACAGACCCCGCCGGTTCCTTGACTTTGGCCACGCCTACGGTGGTGAGATTGTCCCCAGGCCGCCAAGCATCACTTCTCATTGCAAAGTGACGGGTGAGGCGCATGCAGCTTTCCCAGAAAATTATTCGAACGTGGAAGAGCCGACAATATTTGATATCCTCAAAATTGCGTCATCAACAACCGATCGTCAAGAGACTTTGGCGCTACCCGGAGTCGGGAGGGATGTGTTCGCAACTCTACCACCTGAGCTCCTTCTCATGATCTTGGGCTTCCTCGACTGGGATGATGTGGTCGCATTCAGGCAGGCATCGCGCGTCGCTATCTTTGCTCCCCTGGGCGATGAGTTCTTCAGAGCCCGCTTCTACGACGGCGGAGAGTTTGAGTATGTTCACGAAGCACGCCAGCACTTCTCGGACGAGCCTCTCAGAACGAAATGGAGAAGGGTGTTTCTATTCTGCCACAAGACTAGGAATAGGAAAACCCAGAAGTTTCAACAGAAGAAGCGCATCTTTGAGGTCCTGCAGAACACCAACAAACTCATCGACAAGGCCATGTCTGGAGATTGTCAAGGCACTCCCCTGTGGTCACATATCAAGCCTTCTGAACCAACAATCGAGATCGTCAATAAATTTTTCCAGCAACAGACAGTTACACGGGTGTTGGAACAGTCCTCTTTTCGCGATCATTTCTGCTGTGGCTCCCGCGATATCTTCGGCCGGAAGGTCATTATACCCGGCGATGGCGTTCGAGTTCATGTGTGGACGGTCGAGTTGAACGGCTGCATCTATGTTTCGGGCCTCGGATTGGAGAGCCAAAGCGGCGTTGAAAACCTTGGGTACTGTTCTGGCGAACCCGATTTCGCACTGGCATTCCCAACCGATGACGTGCCTAGTGATGGTCCAGGCTGTTTGCCTATCGTGGGTCTCGGCATCCGTCTCGCTTTAGATGACAAAGGGATCCGGGGTCTAGCCCTGCAGACACGTCACTGTGTATCCGAGTGGGTGGGCACCCATGCCGATTTCGCCAAGAAGGCTCTCCTACTGGGAGCTGAGGAGTTTGAGGGCGACAGGGGCATGACTCTGCAGGCTACATTTGATGTAAGCATCAATCTTTTCATTTATCGGTTGAAAGGTCGAAGACTCGCTGATAACTAACATGTTGCTAGGCTTTCAAGATAGTCAGTATGGCAGTGTCCAAGCACCCTGGTCGACCTTATTCATCCGGCCACCGGCTCGATTACGAATGGCTGCCCGACATCCCGCCTCCCCATCTCCGTATTGGAGCCACCGGGCTCTGTAGTATGATCCCACGCGCCTCTCGATGGATGCTCTTCCCTGGTGCTGAGAAGCCTGCATCCCAGCGACTGTCCCGGATCCGTATCTGGATTGCTAGGACGCGGCCAGGGGAGCACCATGGGAGATCGATCCTCGCGATAGAATTCTCCAGCAGATGTGATCAACTCGCCTTTTTTGGACGCAGGACGGCTGATCAGTGGTGGTCTGTAGACTATGATGTGTTTGACATGGACCCGGACGCCAACGAGGTGATCACCAAGATGTCACTCAGAGGCGTTCGCGCAGCCACATCCTTCACGGTATGAGGGCCATTTCTCATATTCTCTCGGCTCTGGAAACTAACTTCAATGATCAACAGATGCACACAAGCCTGCATCGGGAGTGCACATTCCCTCACAGCTGGAGCACTGAGAAGTATACCGTAGAGACCCCAGAGAGTTGCGATGTGGTGGGATTCTGGGCCAGTCAGGTACGTGTCTGCAATCCTTGGGCTTTACTTCAAGTCTCTCCCTGACACTGATCTTACTCTCGCAGGACGGAATGGGCTACATCTTCAATTTCGGTTTCATTTGTGAGCTGCACGCCTCGAGGCACTATCATGTCGACTCAGACACTTGGAGTGACATCCGAAACCTTATCTGAAGATGGAAATGGATGTCGCTGCCGAGATCCAGCAAAGGAGAATATTTCTCCATACCTAGCCACATGTTCTGAGGGAGCCAGCAGGGTAATGCTGCTGTTATCGGGTATTGAGGGGAGGAACTTGTCCTGGAGCGATCGGGCTTCTGACCGAGGTATTTTGTTCGGGTCTACAAAGTACCTACACAGAGAATTGTTTGGCAAGTGAATTGCGCAAGATGTTGGTAGCTGTGTGGCCGGTTGGCCGCCTTGCCCATGCGCGCCGGCACAAAGTCGATTGTGGTTATTCTCCTTTCCCCTTGTCTTTGTCTTCTCTCTAATACAACAATTATTGCAGTCCTGTCTCTTCCATCCATCCGGTACATTAGCAGAGAAGGAATTCATGGAGATGTAGCTCGCAGTCTGACCCGAAAAAATAATAATAATCATTTGTCACATTCATGATTCACCAAAAACGCTAGCAATGTCTGTTCACTTCAAACTTATGGGCTGACTTCTGGGCACCCCCCTTTTGCCTTTTGCCGAATGCTGGATGACCCTACTTTGTTGGCATGCGACAATATAAGAAAAGGAAGTTCCAACAGCTGGACAGACTTTCAGTCGCCATGGTCCTTACTCTGACCTCTTGTGTGATTTCATCTAGAACAGAGTGAATTCTTCGAATGGAAAGCCCACCAATTCCCACGCCTTGCCGTACATAAGCCCATGTGTGTAGCATTCACCCACCAACTGGTACCGTGGCTGATCAGCCCGTAGGATCAGCGCCCTCATGCTACCATCAGGCATCATCAGGTACCCCGGTTTCGCAATCTCAATATCCGCCGCCTCATCCCACATCATGGCCAAACCCTCCTTTTCCGGACGCAAGACGTACGGCACGCTGGCGCCAGCGGGCAAGCCGACGATGTCTCCAGGCACCGTCTCCCGCGGTCCCAGGCCGACAAGTCCTCGTTCAGTGATATAGAAGGCCCTGTCCTTGCAGTTGACATATGCTCGTGTCTGGTATTCTATCGTTCCATGCGTGAGGACGGCGGCCTGCTCTTCGTCTGCCGCTGGGTGCCCAGACTCGACGGAATGTTGGCTCTTGAGGGCGGTGAACATCCTTGCCCTAAAATTGGCGTATTCTTGAAAGAAAGGCGTAGCAGAGTATCTGAGCTCCGACTGAGTTTCACTGTGGGGGAGGTCCTTCTCGGCATTCCAGATAAGGTCGTCCCGGTCGATGATCAGAGTCCTCATGAGGGCTTCCCACGCTGTCTCCCCTGCGGCATAAGGAGTCGGGGAGCCAAACGGCCCAAAAATAGACGAGAACATTTTCTCCAATGCTTCGAGCCAGCGTGCATCAAAGCTAGGCCTCAATATCTCGTACCTCTCTATTTCCAATTTGAAACTGTTCATTGGCGGCAACACGCACCGCACTCTGTCGAGAACGAGTCCTCGGACCACGAGCTCCTGGAGATCCGATAGCAGCTCTGCAGTGGCTGCCAAGCGATGTCCGGCTCGGAAGTTGCTCAGAAGATCGGTGGTCTCAAGCTTCACGCGCCAATCTGGGACCCACGAGGGAATTCTCAATGATTCACCACTGCGGATGTGCCTTGACAAGCCCGCATACGACAGCATGTCAAGGTAGTCCCTCGGGTCTCCGTGCTCGAAGCAGAAGCGAGCAAACTTTTCAAACACAACGGCTGTGGGAAGTCGGTAATCAATTCGTAGGGGCTCGGTCCGCCCGTGATTGAAGATGCCGATCAGGGAGAACACTTTATCCTTGTCCTCCTTGCAGTCAAATATGCTCGCGTCGGCCACACATTGGAATATCCCGACTGTGCCATCAGACTCTGATGCGGCACTCAAGCCCTTGCGGATGTCGTTTAGAATAGTTACGTTCACGCTCGATTGGCTGTCTGCCGGAAACCACTCCGAGTAGCTTAGTAAGTAGCGGTTCAAGAAGCTTCCGTCGGAGACAAGTCGAATCAACGCCTTCGTGGCTGCGTGCAGGTGCTCCCACGGCATGCTGACCGGGCCTAGGTGCACTGTCGGCCTCTGGGCAAAGGCAAGCTCCTGTATCACCCATCGTCGAGTGAACCATGGCCGTTCCCACACAAGCTGGGCCTTGGTGAGGCTGGGATCCCTGATCACCTGCTCCCACAAACCCTGGCTTTCTTGTTCCTCATCCCGCGGCTCCAGGATCTCGGTCCCACGCTCGAAGAACTTGCGCCCAGTCCGCTGCAAGAAACGCATGACGTCGTGCATCTCGGCATTCCCTTCGCCCAACCAGATGAACACTTCGGTCGCGCTGCTGTAGATGCTTGCCATCAGCGGTATCTGTACCGCTTTTTCCCCCTCATCCCCCTGATTTATGCACACTGCATCGACCCATAGAAGCCGCGCTTTCTCTTCGTCGCGGAACTGCTCCAGCGCTTGGTAGAGGTTCTCGGTGATGGCGATGGCCGCATTCTCGACGAAGAGTTGGCGGGGGAAGACATCGCTGCCCCAAGTGTATGACACCGCGACATAGGGAGGCGGGTCGGAAAGGGACGCGGGAACGAGCTCGCACCGCAGTGACCGGTCCTCAGCATGATTTGCGGAGGGTAGGAGGTGAAGTAGCCTGATCAACTCCCCGCCTTCCAGCTCCAACTTCACATACTCGTGAGCTGGTATCATTCAGGCGATCAGTGTCGATCGTGTCTGTCGGCAGAGGCCGCTGAGTTGTTTCTATTCTGTTTTCGAGACGTTCACGTAACCTACGTGTTTTGTCGAAGAGCTGAAAATGCCTTGGGCTGCCTCTGCGATATGTGATCGGGGCTGAGCGATGCTCCGCCGCGGGGCGCCGCTAAACTTCTTTCACTCAGCTCAGAAGCGACAATTGAGCCCAAGAGTGCGACATTCCCGGTGGCCTTTGCTCTGTGAACAACTGCTTGAATCCATCTATTTACGCGTTTTGGGACACAACTATTCAAGGTTCAAGGGTAATAACAAGATCGCAGCATAGAATGACATCTTCGTTGATTACAATTATCAATCTATTAAGAACTAAGCAAAACTACGGACAAATAGAAAGTAGAGAAAGACTGGAACAGTCTGCCGAACTGATGAGATAAATCCTTCCTGATAGGCAGGATGTAAGCGGGGATCTTCAGTATTCAAGTTGAGCATGACAAGTCCAGGGGCGGTAACCTTAGATTTGGATTAGGAAACTTGAAAATGAGTTCTTTGTCATTACAAGCCTGCAGGAAAAGCAGAGAAAGCATCGCCTTGGTCCTCGAGCCGCTTGCATGCGCTCTCATCCGGATACCAGACCTCGATTATGTTGTTTCGATAGTATCCTGTCGCGAATCGTGTTGGGCTGTGTGACCAAGCCAAGGATTGGATTGCAACTTGTTGGTCCGGAATACCGAGAGTTATCACGCACTCGGCTACTTCTGGATCCCAGATCTTGATTAGATTTCTTCCGAATCCTGATGCTAGTTGCGTCCCGTCAGGCGACCAAGCCAACGCATTCGCCTTCGTTTCGCTATCGTCTAGCAATGTCCACTTGCGCGTCGCCGCATTCCAGATCTTGATTGTGCCAAGGGAAGACCTGGATGCAAATCGTACCTCGTCGCGGGAGCAAACAAAGAAGGCAATTGCCGTGGTATTGAAGTGCCGGCAAGTGCTGGACTGCCCACGGATTCCAAACCTGGATCTTGTAGCAAGGGTGTATCCCAGCCAAGCGCATTCCATCGCTCGACCAGGACATCAGATGGAAGAATACGGCGACTTTGTGATCTATCTTGGTTGTTGATAGACACTGTCCCGATTCCGGATCCCATATCTTGATCGTCTTGTCCTGAGATGACGATGCGAGTCGGGCGCCCTTTGGTGACCAAGCGGTCGAGAATATGGGCTGTCGATGGCTTTCAAGCGTCTGCAAGCGCCGGCCTGTCAGGTCCCAGATCTTGATTTTGTTGCCGTCTCCCACCGACGCGAGCCGTGTCCCGTCGTGCGACCAGCTCAGCGACTTTACCAAGGAGCTGTGCGCTTTGAAAGATGCCTTGCACTCAGCCATTGCTGGGTCCCATATCCGGATGATCCCATCGGTAGACCCGGATGCGAGCAGCGATTCATGTGTGTGTGGCGGGCCGGTCGAGCTACTTGCATCAGTGTCGATGAGATTCACTGAGGAAAGTTTTCTCGTAGCCACTCCTAGCTCCGGATTGTACGCCATCGACCGCTCCTTGATCATCTTCTCGAGTTGTGCGTAGCGCTCCTGGTAGAGTTTGTCCGTGCTGACACGCAGGCTCTCCTGCATTTCCTGTATCTGTGCCAGCTCGGCCCTGGACTCGGCACGCATCTCGCTAATTGTCTCGAGTATCTCGTGCTCCTTCCTGCGGAGAGCTTCCTGCTGCTCGTTCTCAAGGTCCCGCAGCTCCTGAGTACAACGCGCAAGCTCTTTTTGGAGCGTTGTCTCCACCACGGAACCAGCTGCAGTTCCGTCCAGATTCTTCTGTTGGTCGACCATCTCCTCCTGGATCCCGAGGGTCACCCTGGTGTCGGTCTTGACAAAGTGGCCGATGAGGTTCATGGCAGACCGGCGTGTGTTGTCATGCCGGTATACCTTGCTTCCTTTGGAGGCCATGTAGCCCCAGAACTCTTTGGTTTCAATAAGCTGTTTCTCCCGCGCAGCCCCTTCGATCTGGTCCACCAAGTCCCACATGGTAGTTGCTAGAATTACGTTCTTGAGAGCGCCGTCGCCACACAGCTTGTTGAACATCATGATATTCCTCCGGGCAGAACCTGGCATGCGCGGCTGGTTGATACGATGCAGGTATACGATTCCAGACAGGCGAGTTCCTCTGGCGTATGTCGCGCTTAGCCAAGCCGCCAGGCCTCGAAGCACTTCGGTGTCGCTGCGGTAACTATCATCGAATCCGGGAGTGTCAACGAGGAAGATCTTCCTCTGGGGAGGGCCACCGTAGAGGAAGGGGTATGTGTCGACCGATTGGGTACCTTGAGTCCAGGAACATGTCATTAGTGGCTTGCTCATTCTAACAACGTGGACCACGTACAAGAATTCAGATCATGCCCAATGGGCGGCTTCTTGTCCGAGCACAACGAAATGAAGGAGCTCTTGCCAGCACCCGTCATTCCCATCACCGCAATGATCACATCATCCGCACTGGGGCTCGATATTAGCGTTTCCGATTAACGCAAAGGTTTTGAGCAACTTACCTTGGCTCGACACCGTCGAAGAAAAGGTCATAAGACATAGTCAGGCTGTACGCTCGGTTGGGGATATAGGCCCACTAGCAGCAACTCGTTTCAGCCATTTGCTCGATCTTGAGACGGGAGAAGGACATGAATACCTGTTCACAACATACACAGATTCTTCCGGTTCCCTGAGGCTATGAATTGACAAAGTAAGATCGGCAAACCTCTTCCTGGGTCTTGGCGGTCAAGTACGGGATGGAAGAGCTGTTGATTGAGGCTGTGACGAAGCCAGCTGAGCTGCTAACCCTGTCGGGTTCTCAGGAGGGGTTGGCTCCAGGCGTCCTCACTCTGCATCATACCAGCGGTGAGGCTGAAGCTGCATGCACGCGATGTGTCCAATGGCAGTGCGCCACGGGTAATATTGGGAGCGCCAGGGCATACAGGCATGTCTCATAGCAATCTCGTGTGTGTCACACAGGATGCGGGGTTCTTCCTGAGATGCATGCGGTTCAGCCTTGTTCTGTAATTTGGAAGGCCCCTTTCTCTTCTCTTTTCCCATTTTTATACACTAAAGAGACCCGATCCCAGGTCACCGCCATTGCAGAAACTACATCGATGCGACAGTTGCCCGTGGCCCATCAGAGCTCGTCGCCATGTCATCCGAGGCAACCAATGTCTTTCGAGAAGAGGTCAATAACTTCATGCGGTTTCTGCAGTTCAAGGGGTCTGAGAAAGTCAGGTAAGACCCCGCATCTCGGGCACTTGCCACAAGATGTCTGACAGAACACCACAGGCCAAACCCTGTTTTCATAGCAGTCATGGGTGGGCATACAGTACCAGGCTATCTTAGAGTATGCCGTAGCATGCTGATCGAGCTCTTCAGGACTTACGGGATCTGGCAAGAGCTCCTTTATCAGTGCGGTGACCGGGCGAGATGACGTGAAGATCAGTCACGAACTTTCGTCCTGTACATTCTCCCATCCTTTCACTATTTGTGAGAAGGCTAATTATAGGACAGGCACCAGTTCTGTGAGCATTTTTCATCATGTGAAAGAAGAATACAACGTTTATTTCATCGACACGCCGGGTTTCGATGTGAGTTATCAGATTTAGATCAAGCACAACAAGTGCATTTCTAATGTACCGTAGGATACGAATCGATCTGACTTGGAAATACTGAAAACTATTTCCAACTTTTTTTCTGTAGCGTACGCAAACAGGAACTATCTCAACGGGTTGATCTACTTGCATCAAATATCAGATCCACGACTGGGGAGGACAAGACGATTCAATATTGAAATGCTCAAAGCTCTCAGCGGCGAAGATGCCTTTCGCAACATAGCTATCGTGACGAGCATGTGGACACCTGACGAGTCGAGCACGGAATGGGTCCAGCAAGTTGCACGAGAAGAACAACTCAAAGAGGAGCATCTGGCGGAGATCCTCGACGGGAAAGGTCTCCTTAAGCGGCTCAAGAGCAGAGACAGCTCCACGATCGACGTGGCATCTGCAAAACGCATCTTCAAAGAAGCATTCGAGTACTGGAAGAACGACGAGATTGCCCTCTCCATCCAACATGAACTTGTCAACGAGTTACTGCCCCTCAATCAGACCGTTGCTGGGAAGATGCTATCCCGCCATCTAGACGAGACATATCAGTATCATGAGGTCAAAAGATCCGGGTTAAGTGCGACACTTGAGGAAACCCAAGTTGGGAACGAAGGATCAAGCCCTGAGCAAGAACAAGACACAGATACTATCTTGAAACAAATCCGCGCCGACCAAAGTGCCATGCAGATTTCACTCTTCGAAATTCATTCTGATGAGAAGGAGCATTTCATGGCAGATATTGAGGCCAGGGAATCACGTTGGCGCCAGGAGCTTGCATCAAGGGAACGTGAACAGGCTCTCCGCGAACAAGTTCTCTCAGAGATGCGTGCCGAAGCGCTCAACCGAGACGTCACCATCGCCGAGCTCCGCCGACAGCAACTAGAAGCCGTTTCCCAGCGCCGAGAAGAATCCAACGCACAAAGGCAACAGCTAACAATATTCGCCCGAGAACAGGACAGAAGAATCCAATGGGAGACACGATACCACGCTCAGTTAATGCAGCAGGGCCAGTGGCGCGAGGACGCCTACAAGGCGGAGCTGGAACGGACAAGAAAGGAGCTGGAGCAGCTAAGAGCCGACATTGAGAAGAGGCTGGAGACGGTGAACAAGGCAAAACGGGCGTGGGTTGGGCCCCTGCTTCAGGGACTGGCAAGCGGTGGATTGGCATTAACGGGGTCGATAATCTCGGCGGGTGCGTTCGACTCTTACCCTTTTGCAGGCTCCTCGCATGCTCGATTCGCTAACAGTCCTGCAGGAATGTTGTGTGTCGTGCAATAAACGGAGTCTGGGAAATCCTCTGGCTTCACTGGTAAGAGCAGTGATCCACGTGCTGTGGCTCGATCCCATTACGTGACCGGTCAAAGCCGACAGTCTCCGGTCCATCCAAAAGGGGAGGATCTCAGTGAATAGATGTTCATTGGCCGTGAAACAGGACATTCACGCCTGATTGACTTGGAACCGAGTCGTTGGCGTCCCAGAAGGACCAGGCGCTAAACAGACCCAGATTCAAAACACTTTGGGGATTGCACAGTCTAAGTCCAAACCTTAAAACCAAAGCCCCATCTTATTAGCAGCGTCAGATCCGGATCCGACTCGGGAGGTGGTATTTGACCCCAGATGTGCGAAACGCCTGGTACCTGGAGAAATCAATCACGGCACGAGCGCCGCAGCGGCGAGGGCGACGGAGTGGTTATATGGCGAGAAGGTCGCGAGAGCATGGCGATGACGCTCGCCGAGGCAAATGCGAGTCGGTGCGGCATCCTCCGGACCCCGTGCCGAGGCCGGTGGGCGATTTGTGGGCCGCCGGGTTAGAGTCAGGAGATCAGATCATGCAAACCCGAACGACCAGAACATTCTCACTCCCTACAGCGCCTGTCCCTGAAACAGCAGGTCCAACTACCCACTATTTCAGCCCAGAAAATGGGCACCCATCCAATTGTTTCAATTGTTTCCAGCTGTGCCTCCGCCACTCTCCGACGGGCCGAACACGCCAACTTGCTGATATGCTTCTTCTCTCCTGACATGTGCCACGGGCTTGGTCGGCCGCTGGGAACGCCGTCGCGAGTAATGGATATCGCGAAGTAATGGGACATATAAAGGAAGCTATGGTGATCACAGAGTGCACGATGTATTATGCTGCATATCCTCATGACTACTTGATACCCCTGGATACAATCCTACATTACCATCAACACACCATTACAACCCACACACCCCACACGATCTGAAGCTTACGCACTTTACACATACTACCACATTACATCATGTACTACAGCCACGGAAATTACGAGGCATTCGCGCACCCCCTCAAACCGGAGGGCGCCGAGAACAAAAAGGCCTACATCATCGGCTCCGGCCTGGCCGGCCTGTCCACTGCCGCCTTCCTGGTCCGAGATGCCCAGGTTCCCGGCAAGAACATCACGCTGGTCGAGGAGCTCCGCATCCCAGGTGGAGCCCTTGACGGCATGGACGAGCCCGCAAAGGGCTTCGTCATCCGCGGCGGCCGAGAGATGGAAGAGCACTTTGAGTGTCTCTGGGACCTCTTCCGGTCCGTGCCGTCAATCGAGGAGCCCAATGCCAGCGTGCTAGACGAATTTTACTGGCTCAACAAGCGTGACCCCAACTCCTCGCTCCAGCGCGCCACCATCAAGCAGGGCCAGGATGCCGAGACCAAGCACCTCTTCACCCTCAGCGAAAAGGCGCAGAAGGAGATCATGCACCTGTTCCTCGCCTCGCGGAACGAGGTCGAGAACAAGCGCATCAACGAGGTCTTCACCCAGGACTTCTTCGACAGCAACTTCTGGCTGTACTGGCAGACCATGTTTGCCTTCCAGAAGTGGCACTCGGCGCTGGAGATGAAGCTGTACCTCCACCGCTTCGTCAACCACATTGGCGGCATGCCCGACTTCTCCACTCTCAAGTTCACTAAGTACAACCAGTACGAGTCGCTCGTCCTGCCGCTGGAGAAGTACCTGCGCGACCACGGCGTCAACTTCCAGTACAACACCGAGGTCACAGACATCGACTTTGAGATCACGGAGAAGAGCAAGCGCGCCACGCGCATCCACTGGGTGCGGGACGGCACGGAGGGCGGCGTCGACCTGGGACCAGATGACCTCGTCTTTACCATCATCGGCTCGCTGACCGAGAACTCTGACCTCGGCGACCAGCACACGCCTGCCAAGATCAAGGAGGGCCACGCCCCGGCCTGGGAGCTCTGGCGCCGCGTCGCAGCCAAGGACCCGTCCTTCGGCCGGCCGGACGTCTTCGGCGCGCACATCCCGGAGACAAAGTGGCAGTCGGCGACCGTCACGACGCTCGACAAGCGCGTCCCGGAGTACATCCAGCGCATCTGCAAGCGCGACCCCTTCAGCGGGCGCGTCGTCACAGGCGGCATCGTCACAGCCCGCGACTCGGCCTGGCTCATGAGCTGGACCGTCAACCGGCAGCCGCACTTCAAGAAGCAGCGCAAGGACCAGATCGTCGTCTGGGTCTACGGCCTGCTCGTCGACGTCCCCGGCGACTACGTCAAGAAGCCGATGCAGGACTGCACGGGCGAGGAGATCACGCAGGAGTGGCTGTACCACCTCGGCGTCCCCGTCGAGCAGATCCCCGAGCTCGCCGCGTCGGCCGCGCGCTGCGTGCCCGTCATGATGCCCTACGTGACGGCCTTCTTCATGCCGCGGCAGGCCGGCGACCGGCCCGACGTCGTGCCCGAGGGCGCCGAGAACTTTGCCTTCCTGGGCCAGTTCGCCGAGACGGCGACGCGCGACACCATCTTCACGACCGAGTACTCGGTGCGCACGGGCATGGAGGCCGTGTACAAGCTGCTCAAGGTGGACCGCGCCGTGCCCGAGGTGTTTGGCTCGACGTGGGACATACGCACGCTGCTCGAGGCCATGAGCCAGCTGCGTGACGGCAAGGAGCTGGACAAGTGGTGGCTTCCCGAGCGGCTGCGGCAGTTCTTCATCCACAGGTTGGACGGCACGGAGGCTGGCGAGATCTTGCATGATCACCGCTTGATCTAGATTGGCAGTTGTACTACAGTTCGCATGTTTGTAAAGTTTAGGATGGATGGACCGGCTGATAGAAGCTTCATGTATATTGTTAAAGAAAGATTAGATCTCAACTTGGCTATCTGTAACAATAACAAGCATCGACAACTATCTCTTTGGTATTGTTGCAAAGGACGGTGATATCCAGCGCCATGTATTGGCAACATGTCAGCTTGAATTAGCAAGTGAGAAAGGGACAGGCATCACGATAGAAAACTGGCCTCACTTCTCAGCTCAGTAATCAGGCTCTGTAATCACGCCTGAATGCAAAGATGCAAGTCCATTCTTGATAAGCCTACTGGAAGAGATGAGGCGATTGGGCGCCGACGTAATCGCGCGCGCGGGTGATGACACGGCAGTGCACGCTAACCCCCTAACCCCCGGACCCTTTGTAAGGTCCGCTCCGCGAACCAGTGATAGAATGGGATTGGCCAGGTCGGTCTCAAGGTGCGACCAAAGGATTGACGGTCGCCAGAGTATATATATAGAGTCTTGGGGGCTTCCTGTAATGTTTTCGTCAAGCCTTGAGTCAAAGACAGCATCATTAGAATAAATTCACGCCTCAACACTGCATCTTACGGTCCAGCAGAATCGGCATACCACAACATGCCTTCCGGATCTCCTGTTGCCCTTGTCTTGGGGGCTGGCTCGAATATTGGCGGCCACGTTGGCAGGGCTTTCGCTTCCAAGGGTTATCGTATCGCCCTCGCCGCACGAAGCCTGAGAGAGGAGGACAGCACGCCTGAGCAATTGCATATACGGGCTGACTTTGCCGATCCTGCCTGCATTCCCGACATCTTCGTCAAGGTCAAGTCGAAGCTGGGCCTTCCTAGTGTCGTCGTGTACAATGGTGTGAAATTTTTCAAAAGAGTTGATTATGGTGCAACGTAGACTGATCATTCGTCACAGCGGCCGCTGCTACATTCTACAATGAGCATAACCCACTCGGTCTGCCATTCACGGATTTCAAAAATACTTTGAATGTCAACTTGACCAGCGCATTCGCTGCCGCCCAGCAGGCAGTGTTGGCTTTTGACCAGCTCCCAGAGTCTGCATCGCGGACATTCATCTATACCGGCAACTACTTGGTCGTTCACCCCCTTCCCAACCTGATGGATCTCGGAATTGGCAAAAGTGCTACCGCCCACATGATCCAGTGTGCAGCCGAAGGCTACAAGGGAAAGGGATACAAGTAGGTTCCTGTATCTTCACTTTCAGACTCGTATAGGGCGACACTAATCCCACCGATGAAGGTTCTACTACGCTGATGAGCGCACCGCCGAGGGTGCTCCCGCCATGATGGACATCAATGGGCCCGCACATGGCAAGTTTTACACTGAACTTGCAGAAGACAAAGCCCAGGGGCCGTGGTACCAGACATTTGCCAAGGGTGTGGGCTACAAGAAGTTTTGAATCTTGGATATAGCAATGTTCTAAATCTATCGCTCAGTGGACTAATGGGAAGTATGCAATGATAGATATCCAGGCCAGGCAGTTCAGCTCGAATCTCGTGACTCTGGTGTATCATGAATCAACTATTGACAGTATGCACGAGGGCAACACCTTTCGCCTCATTGGAGAGTAAGGTATACCGAAGGGAACCTCGTGCGCCGCCATCATCTCAGCAACTGTTCCTCTTTTTCGTGGGCCTTTAGACCCGCACGCTCGAAACCCGGGGTCTGTGATGGCCATCGACGTTGCTGTTGGCCAAGATCGTGCATCCATTCATTGTGTTTGGAGGAACTTGCAATAAATAGAGAATAAGCTTTCAGCAATTAGATTCCTTACATGCGCCTCCTTTTCTATAAAACGAGACTGCTGGGTGAAGATTTAGATTGTGGCGGTTATAACCTCATCCAGTTATGGTCAGAGGCTTCAGGCGTCATGAGTGACGGTCTGCTTCTGGACTCAGTATCTGGGCAGCATTGTCCCTCGAGCCTTGCTTTCGAGCCCATCAGGTCTATCCCACGGCCCAAGTATCGCTGCTACAACCTGTTGACTAATCTGTCCATTGTTACAAATACTAGCTTGGAGCTTGTTAAGTTACAAGCATCAGATCCGATAGCACTACTTAGCCGCGCGGGGACTGAAAACGCAATAGGGCTGATTTGTCATCCAGATGTTTTGGGATCTTATTACCTCATCATCACATAACTCGGTCTGCTTCCACGAGATATCCATCTTCTAGGCATCATTTGTTCGTCTGATTATCCTCGTTGACAATAGCATTACTGGCGTTGGAACATATGCATACCCTGCTGATGGAGCAACCACATCCCACCAAGGCGCGGCAGGCTCCTACAGGCGTAGGTTGCAGAACTCTGAGATTGTTGGATTGCGCATGATAACACTTCTATCAGGCTTGCGATGCATGTCGAAAAAGGAAAATCAGATGCCAGCCAACAGCTGACGGCTGTACGTACTGTGCAAAGACCGGCAAGTCATGTCACTTCACTCCAATATCAACAACGCGGAAACCTCGAAGGCCGACGGGGTTAGTGAAACTCCTATTTCAACACCCCTAGGACGCGCTAATCATGCGGGCAGGTTCAAACATTTTAATGAACTTGAAGACAGGCTGCACAGAATGGAACATCTTCTAGCCAAGACCTTTGCAGAGCATCGTTCGAGTGAGCCCAATCACCGAGCTGAGATAGCTCCGACAAGTACCTCAGAGAACTTAGTACCGCAAGGCTTCAGTCGTGCCCCTGTGTCAAGTCCGAGCCCCCGGATAGGTTCAGAGGTTCTGAAGCAACCGACATACAACTCCGGTATAACTCGCATAGCTCACTCGCATTCACCACAACTCCTAAGTGGAGACAGGGTGCAGGTCGGCATTGACATGCCAAAAGACAACGACTCCATTATTCCAATGTCAATCACACATCCCCATGATCAAGCCCTATCACGGGGACCTCGCTCCTCCTTCCCTACGCTTCATCCGCTTCCCTCGAAGTCGGTGGCCCTTGAACTGATCATGGACATGTTCAGCAACTTCAACAAATACTTTCATGTGTTTGACGAACGTGAGTTCCTACAGCAATTCGAAGAGTGGTACCTTGACTCGAACCCCGGCCAGCCGGACTGGTGGGCGTCTATCAATGCCGTACTAGCCCTAGGTCATCGTTTCCGAGCAATGCGCACACTCACGACAGCGTATGATAACAAGCAGTCGTGCGGCTACATCCACAACGCCATTGCAGTCATATCCGAGCTCAGCCTAATGCAACAGAGCCTCCTCGCAATACAGGCACTTTTGTGCATCGTCCTCATTATCCAGGCAACCCCAAACCCACATCCGGCCTCGATACTAATCGCGACGACAATGCGGCTGGCTCAGTCTATGGGATTACATCGGAAATGCCAGGATCCGACTTTGACAGAGACGAAAATTGAGCAACGGCGCCGTGTATTCTGGGCCGTGTACTTCCTGGACAGAGACATAAGCTTGCGCATTGGCCAGGCGTATTCCCAGGATGATGATGACATGGACGTCGAGTTGCCATCAGGAGTTGTCCCCAGCCTCGGCCCCGGAGAGCCTGGCTTCTGTCCCGTTGACTTTTTCAATACCCGAATAGGATTGGCTGTTCTACAGGGGCAGATCTACAAGTTGTTGTACTCGGTCCGCGCCTCACAACAGTCCCGCTCACAGACGGAGGCAGTCGCCCTACAGCTCAACACTGCATTGTTATACTGGAAAAGTAGCGTCCCGATTGACTTTGAGGACACTCTTGGAGGTGTGATATCGGTTCCTCTCTCGCCTGAAGCCCTACACATGCTCATCCTGCGCTTCACATATCTTCACTGCCTGGCCTTGGTGGACAGGCATCTTCCGCCACCAGAGCATTTCATGGCGGAGCACTCGCCGCATTTGATTGTGCCCTCCGAGAGTACCTGTGTGGTGCAGTCGCGCAAGGCCTTCCGGCTTCTTCAGATCGCACCCCAGGGCGACTATGCCTGCGTTTGGTGAGCAACTATCTTGCTTCATGCTTTCTCCAGAGCTGTGGATTTGACTAACCTAGTCCCACCAGGCTTCTCCTCCAACCGTGGTATGCCATCAGCACAGTTCTACTCCGTAATGTGCTCCGGTATCCCGCATCACCACAGGCTTTATCCGATATTCTGCTAGTGAATCCATTCCTTCAGTTGCTCAAAAACTTGGCAGGCGATGAGCGCCAGTGCTCGCGTTCAGAGGAGGCGAAGAGGATGTATCGAGAGGGCCAGGACCTAAGTGACCAAGCGACAGCACTTGCCGAGCGTGCCCTGCAGATGGGTTTCAGCGTCTGTTGAACGTCAAAGTCTTTGTCATCAGATGAAACAATATACGGAGTTAAGTGTACTTTACCCACAATCAGTCAAGCATTTCCATATGACATGTCAATTCAGCAAGCTTTGGTTCCATAAGGGGGCTAAACAGCCACTCGCGCCGCACGGAACCCAAAAGCCTTGAGCCTCACTGGCCTATGGATATTATTGGCTGCTAATTGAGCTTCTAGATCAACCCGGCTTTGGCAACCAGGTTCAGTCATTAGTATACTGCCAGTCAAGATCTCTGCAGGATGGGGCTTTTACCAGAGGGGACAAGTTCGGGCGCGGTCACGAAGCCAAGGATCCACACAATGTGGATGAAAGACATGCCCGCAAGGCAACTTCCGTAGATCGACCCCTTCCACAAGATCCTCGGTGCAGATGGAGCAGGTTGATGGGCCATCCGGGTTTGGCCTTTCCAGTGTTCTGTTCTTCAAGAAGGGCAGCGTGAGCTTGAATCGATTCAGCAGAGGCGGTGATATTGGAGGCGATGGTGCCGGCAAGGCGGTAGATGGATTTGCCGATCGACTTTGGTGGTGTTCATTGGTCGGTCCAGGTTCGAGC
Source organism: Thyridium curvatum (assembly GCF_004353045.1). Classification (NCBI taxonomy): domain Eukaryota; kingdom Fungi; phylum Ascomycota; class Sordariomycetes; order Thyridiales; family Thyridiaceae; genus Thyridium; species Thyridium curvatum. The sequence goes on from NW_022156764.1 coordinate 479,575, forward strand.
GTTTGTCGTGAGTGATATTTCACGATAGGAATACTCTGAACTGCCTCTTCTCCCAGCCCTCGAGAAGGCATAAGGATCGCCATCCGCGACTGCACCGCTTCCCTAACAGGTAGCGTCCGCGACGAACGGTGAGCGACATAGCCTGTGACCAAGGTGATGACGAGGAGTGATACCAGAAGGATCACGGGTAACGTGTTCTTGGTCTGGGACGAGTCGGAGTCGAATGTTTCCGCCATCTTCAGATGACAAGGACCAGGGCGACAGAGTGCTGGGAAGCCCGCTCTAACAGGACATTGTGGGAGAGCGCAAAAAGGCATGAGATGCGCCGTCTAGCCAGGTCACGTACAACATAGAGGAACCGTGCTGCCACCGACTGACTTGCACCGCTCCTTTTCTACTGGAAATAAATGGGATGGAATCGCAGAGAGCATTGAGTCTACTAGGGCGCTGCTTCACCAAAACAAGCATTGCTTTCGCTTGGAGGCCAGTCAAAGGGCTCGGCGCCTTCGGTGGACAGAGTGTCTGGAAATTCGTGCCTAGCAAGAGGGAAGCACAACATTCGCTACCGCTGATCATCGCTGCCTCCTTGTCCCGTCTCGCGCCGGGGCCACCTAACAAGTCGGTGTCTTGTGACTGTGCGGGATTTGTGGCATTCACTGAGACGCCGCCCATGTTTCACTCACGGGACAGAGACACGAGTGGTCAAGGGTCAATAATTCTCTCGCGTCAGGCATTTCATCAATCCCTTTCCTGATGGGGAGGGAGGCCTCCTCGAAGCATGTTAGCGGTAAATTGCCAGATTCGGGGTAATTTGAAGACCTCGCATGCGGTGTGCATGAGGCATTTATTTCTCACTGTTCGACCTCCGTATTTGCTGTGCCGGAATGTGGGCACCGTAGCAAGATCAAACGGGAACAAAAAAAACAAGACTCCAACTTCCTCTTTCACTCAAACAGGGGCGACGATCTGCCTGCGAGGCTCTAATCGAGTCGGGATAGGAGCCGAGGATGCCTGTCCCCTGCCGTATCCACTAACAACAACACTCCTGCGCACACGCGGCGCGCGCCAGCTCACACCCACCATTCTTGCAGAGCGATTTCTAGTAAGAGAAATGAACACTACCTAGCTTGATCTGCTTCGTGGCATCACATACCCAGCACCGAAAACCTCTCACCGACTGGCACATAAGCAGCACAAGCGGTTTGCCGTAGAATCACATGCCGCACCGTGTCGGGGCAGAAACATCAGTGAGCAGCGCGCGACGAGGAGATATCAGTGACGATCTTGATAGATATCAGAAAGAGGCAGAGGCTGCTGGGACTGGTGGACTGGCACGGCCTGAACCGTCTATAAATATCACTGCCAGATCTCCTTCCCAGGATAAGTTGGAGCCTTCGTTTCAATTCTCGTCCTGGGACGTCTCTGGGCCGGAGAGCCAGCGCAGAGCACGCCTCGGGATTTCTGCATTACTTTGTCCGAGCGCAACCTACAGAGAAGCCGATCCATGATCTCGTGGTGCAGTCCTATTGGTGACGAAACGTAAGAAACCCACTCCCTTTAGAATTTTCAATAATCTCCAAGCTCCTCCTGGGTCTCTGGCGCCAGAGCGTCGCTGTACTCCAAGATGATGACCAACCAGTGTTTCGTGAGCGGCAGTATCAGGCACACGACTTGATGCCAAGTACCTTTCCCGCGCACACTCTTGTGGGGGGATCAGCCTAGCCAAGCCGTGACTCTTTTAAGGTTTGTGGGGAGCGGGAAATTGACAGGGGGCCAAGATGCTAATTACCAGAAGGGAGGCTCGTTGCTGAGGTAGTCCAAGGTTCTTCTTAACCGAACACACCACCATGCGTGGGCCTTTCTGCGGCATAAGCTAATACTCCTGTAGCGCTCCATCACCAAAACGGAGGGACCTTTTGCTAGTTTGACATCGTACAATCAGCAGGACGTGAGTGATTTTCCCTGCCTCGCCCCTGAAATCCGACCGTGCCACTCGACTGTCCCAAAACGTCAGACGCCCGCTCGACATCTATGAGCCAATGCTCAGCTCTTTACCTAATTTTAACGTAATGGCATTCCTCCTCCTGCTGACGACGCCCACTGGTATCTTCTGTACGAGGTACCATGGCAGGTGAATAGTTGCGAGTGTTAGTTGCTGTTGCACGGGTTGCTAGAGCCCACTGTTTGGCATCAAGGTTGCTAGTAGCAGTTCATTGCCGGCAGAGAAACCTCTCGTCCAATCCTCGCCCCAGACCACCGGAGCCTGATATGCTAACATCAGTGACGACAATTATTGTGTACACTTCGGCCAATTCCGCCAAGTGGTCACTAGAGTGATGTGATCTCGTCTGTGCTTTCAGCTCGGAGCTTGTTCCCATCTAGGTTATCCGAAGGGCCTGCCATTCTCGTTTCCGAGACAGGATAGCTTCATTCGTTGGCAAGAAACCGAAAATGCCTCAGAGCTTGTCAAAATAGTCTTTTTCTGCCCATGCCGCACGCGAATGACCTGCATGTGTCATGCATCTATATAAGTCATATCGCAGATCGGAGCTGTTGCTGTAATATCATCAATACCACCCTCCTACCTCTGTCTCTATCCCTTCCAGCGCCGTACGCAACCACGCGACAACCCTGTGCCACATGGCGCCCAACGACAACCTCATCTGGAAGCAAGGCGACGAGGAAAACAATCCTCGTGTGTCCAGGAGAGACCATGCCGATTTTGCGGAAAAGGCTGTGGAAGAGCGAGCCAAGTCCCTAAGGCGGTCAACCAGCCGCCGTCGGTCCATTGACCCGTCTACCGCTCTTCCCATTCAATATCGCAGCCTGTGAGTAACTTGAGCCCCTTTCTGCGGGTCGCGCCGTGGCTTTTAACGCATGCTCTGCCTCCAGCTCCCAGGATATCGACGAAGCCGAGCGGCAGAGACAGATTGGTGCTGCAAAATCCAAAGACGCCGTGGTTCTCAGTAGGTGCAGCCTGCGGTTAACGAACAAGAGCAATATCTTGACCTGTACTCATAGAGTTTGAGGCCATTGAGTGGCATAAACAATCCATTCAGGATGTGCAGAAGAAACTCGCTGTTCAATCCGAGAGGGGACTCTCCTCATCCGAGGTAGAAAAGCGCCAAAAGGAGCACGGGAAGAACAAGATCTCTCCGTTACCAAATCCGTGGTTCTGGAAGATCATGGGCTACTTCTTCAAGGGCTTCGGTTCCATCCTCTGCATCGGTGGCATCCTTGTGTTCATCTCGTGGAAGCCTCTGGGTGATCCACCTGCCGTCGCCAATCTCGCCCTCGGTATTGTCCTCATCGCCGTGTTCGTCATCCAGGCCGCCTTCAATGGCTGGCAGGACTTTTCATCATCTCGCGTGATGCAATCTATCACAGCAATGCTTCCGGAGTCCTGCCACATTTTGCGTGACGGTCAGCGTGTTGAAGTCAGCGCCATGGATCTCGTGCCCGGAGACATCATTCTGCTCAAGGCTGGTAACCGCATCCCCGCTGATGTCCGGTATCTGGAGGTTTCCCATGAGATGACCGTCGACCGTGCCGTTTTGACTGGTAAGACTTTTCGTATCAAGACGATCGAATCAGAGATCCGCTGACGAGAACATTTATCGCAGGCGAGTCCAAGCCAGTCAAGGCCACAGTCGAGTCTACTGACGACAACTATCTCGAGACGCATTGCATTGGTCTCCAGGGAACGCACTGTGTGTCCGGTACCGCCACTGGTATTGTTGTCGCGACTGGTGACTCGACCGTCTTTGGACAGATCGCCAAGCTGACTGGCGAGCCCAAGAGTGGTCTCACCACCATCGAGAAGGAGATCTTCCGCTTCGTCTTGTTGATCTTTCTAATCATGATCTCATGGATCGTCATTCTTGCTGCTGTTTGGTATGTTCTCGACGGCCTTTTTCATTGCCACGGAATCGATACTGACCGTTGTTTAGGGGAGGATGGCTGCGAAAGGCCCATCCCGACTGGATCAATGTACCCACTCTCATTGTGTCTTGTGTCAGCGTTGCCATCGCCTACATCCCCGAAGGTCTTCCCATCGCGACGACAGCCAGTCTGACCATCACGGCCAACATTATGAAGAAGAACAAGATTCTTTGCAAGTCTCTCAAGACTGTGGAGACTCTGGGAGCTGTCACAGTCATTTGCTCAGACAAGACCGGGACGTTGACGAGGGTACGGATGCACCGTGCTTATCAAGCTAGTTCGGCGCCCTGCTAACTGCGTTTCTGGAATAGAACAAGATGTTTGTCAACGACTGTTCCTTCGGTACCACGACCTACTCCACGGATTCGGTGCGAGAGGATATGAACAAGACGGCCGAGTCTCCCATTCACCAGCTCCGTGCAGCTGCAGGCCTGTGCAATGCCGCCGACTTTGATGCCGAGACCTTATCCCAGCCACTTGCCGACAGGAGAATATTTGGCGATGCCACGGACCAGGCCGCACTCAGGTTCTCGGAGACGTTAGGACCTGTCACGGCCCTACGACAGGCCTGGAGGCAAGTCTTTGAGCTCGCCTTTGACAGCAAGAACAAGTTTATGGCCAAGGCCTTCACCATGGGCCAATCACGGAACCAGTTTTCCATTTGCATGTCTGCTCCCGAGGCCAAGTCTTTCAAGGCCGACAGTGTGTAAGTGCTGCCTATCAGTCTGCATCTCCACGAGATCTCATACTAACAGTACCAAGTCTACTGATGGTCAAAGGTGCACCTGACATTTTGTTGGACCGGTGTTCTGACATCGTCGACAACAATGGCAGCCCTGTCGCGTTGACGGAGCAAACTCGCGCCGCGGTCATGCAGCTCAAGAACAAATGGTCTTCCGACGGCAGACGTGTGATTCTGGTTGCCCGCAAGGTCCTCGACGCCAGCATCATCCGAAATGATACTCTTTCTTCTGATCTCGAGTCACGCATGATGACCCAGACGAACAGCGGCCTCACTCTGATTGGTCTCCTCGCCCTGATCGACCCTCCCCGTCCTGAAATCCCCGGTGTCATTGCCACCCTCCGTGGTGCTGGCATTCGCACATTCATGGTAAGTGATCATCGACGCATGCAATTTCCCGCTATCCACGAGCCTTTTTCTGACTTGTTGCAGGTCACCGGCGATTTCGGCCTCACGGCACTGGCCATCTCCCGCGAGTGCGGCATGGTCGTCTCGCGCACCGTCCACGACAGCTCCGCCCTGATCCGTTTCCCCAAGTCCAGCGACAGCGAGAAGGCCGTGCTCAGCTCGCCGCCCGACGCCGCGCTCGTGCTCACCGGCTCCGACCTCATGACGCTCAACGACTACCAGTGGGACCAGGTCTGCGCGTACCGAGAGATCGTCTTCTCCCGCACCACGCCGGACCAGAAGCTGCGCATCGTGCGCGAGTTCCAGGCCCGCGAGCAGTGCGTCGGCATGACCGGCGACGGGGTCAACGACGCCCCCGCGCTCAAGGCCGCCGACATTGGCATCTCGCTCGCCAGCGGGTCCGACATCGCCATCGAGGCGGCCGACATGGTCCTCCTCGAGTCGTTCGGCGCCATCGTCGAGGCTGTCAAGTACGGCCGTGTGGTCTTTGACAACATGAAGAAGATCATTGCTTACCTCCTTCCGGCTGGGTCCTGGTCCGAGTTCTGGCCAGTCTTTACGAACGTCATATTTGGACTGCCCCAGATTCTGTCCTCATTCTTGATGATCATTATCTGGTAAGGACCCCTGATAAAGGTAGTCAAATTGTACTACATTGTAGCTAATTGTATTCCAGCTGTTTCACCGACTGTATCGGCGCCATTGTCTTGGCCTACGAAGTTCCCGAGGCTGACGTGCTTCTCCGGCCCCCGCGTAACCCCAAGACCACTCGTCTCGTCAACTGGAAGCTCATCTTCCAGGCATACGCTGTGGTTGGTATGATTGAGACAACTCTATCCTTCACAATGGCATATTGGTACCTTGAGCGCCAGGGCATCCACTTTAGCGACATTTGGTTCAGGTTCGGCGAGGTACCTTCGTACGTGACGAAGGACGACTACGACGCTAAAATCAACGAAGCTTCGTCGATCTATTTCATCAATCTCGTCGTCATGTAGGTTTGACTTCTCCGTTGCAGACAGTGCATGTTTAGAAAAGAGCTGACATGGCCCGCAGGCAATGGTTCAACCTCATGGCAGTCCGCACCCGCCACCTGTCCATCTTCCAGCACCCGCCGGCATTCAATAAGGAGACGCAAAACCTGCTCCTCTTCCCCGCGATTGCGCTCACTCTTGGCATCGCTGTCATCTGGCTCTATATTCCCCAGCTCCAGGTCGTGCTCGACACCTCGGGTGTCCCGGCCTACCACTACTTCCTGCCTGCCGCTATGGGGCTGGGTCTCCTCATGCTCGACGAGGCCCGCAAGGCTTGTGTCCGTCGCTACCCTAACGGCATTCTGGCCAAGATGGCCTGGTAAAGCTCAAGCTTTGGGTGGGTCTGCGACTCTCATAAACCTGCTTATGTTTACACAAAGTCTAGCAGTTGCAGCTAAGCAACGAGGAAGATCATGGAACTGAAAGACAGGGAAGAGAAAAACAAATTTGATTAGGATTACATCTTCAAGTTCTGGAGCAAGGAAATACCCAGATGCATAGCCTCTTGGTCCTTCAGAGGAGAATAAAGATTGTGAAAATTGACTGGATGATTTTGGTAATGAAACCTCAATCTCTTCAGCCAGTCATGAGGGCCTAGGGACAGTAAGTCTCGGGGGCTCCTCAGAGCCAAAGCCCTTCTAATAATCTGTGATGGAGCTCGATCGTGTTGTCTGAATGCAACAGATGGTGGTGGAGAACTCTTCTTCCTGGATCGCGCGTTGGCAAGCATGGCGAACGCTACATGCATCAACGCCACAACTCCGAGCATCTCCCACGACTGAGAGTAAACTAGCCGATACATCGGCAGTCCTCACGAGTATAGTGACTTGTTTGAAGTGCATATCTGCTTGCGATCATTGAGGCGGTTTGAGATTGAATAGTTGCCAAAGTGTGACCAAAATCAAGTGAAATAAGCGGATTCTTTGAAGAAATTCAACGGAATAAGGGTTAGGTACATTGAAACAGAAACAAGGCTAGGAAGGGTGACCTAGATCAGCTACCATGTACGTAATTGGAAGATTGATCTGACAACCTGCATGAGGCGGGGTGACAGGGGCTGAGTACGTGCATGTGCCTTGGCTGTCTGTAAGGCAACAATCTAGTGACCACATTCCTCCGTGATAGCTTCAATCTTCGCCGATCGACCATCACAGCCGTGAGACCAAACAGGTCCACCAGAAACCTGAGAGATGCAGTCCCTTATGCCATATGAATACGCTCCCCTCCAGCACGACTCCTCCATCAGGCTCCTCCTCCTCAACCCATCACAAGACCACAATGCCGACCTCACAGGCTCGCTTCTGTACACCACCCTCAGCGAAGCCGACGCCGACATAATTAACCCCTACTCAGCCCTCTCTTACGTGTGGGGCAGCCCGCAGCGCTCGCATTCCATCATTATCGACGGCCGGCGGCATGGCATCACAGCCTCTCTCGACGCCGCCCTTCGAGATATGCGCGACCAGTCGCGGCAGCACCGCATCTGGGCCGACGCACTGTGCATCAACCAGGACGACGTCGAGGAGCGCAGCCGGCAGGTGCGGATCATGGGCACGATCTATGCGACGGCGCGGAACACCATCATCCACCTCGGCGGCCTGACGCCTAACGTTGAGCTCGTCTTTGCCGCTGCCGCTGGGACGAGTACTCGGCAGGACGAAGCGGCGCGCAGGGAGGTCTTGACCGCGGCAGCTCTGGACATCCTCCAGCGGCCGTGGTTCCAGAGAGTCTGGGTCCTGCAGGAGCTCGTCCTGTCCGACGTCCCCTGGGTGCAGTGCGGCCGCGCAAAGGTCAAATGGGACGACCTGGCGCAGTGCCTCTTCGGGCGCGCGCTGATGGACCTGCCCAAGCACAACCAGAGGTTCAAGCTGGTGCACGACATGGCCGTGGCGCGGGGGAACCGGTGGCACGGCAACAAGAGCCTCCTCGCCCACTTCCTCACCAACCGGCGCGGCCTCGGCGTGCAGGAGCCCGTGGACATGATCTTTGCCCACGTGGGCATGGCCTCAGAGGCACACACGTGGAGGAGATACGTCGAGGTCGACTACTCCACCCCCGTGCGCGATGCGTATCTCGGTGCTGCCAAGTACATTCTCGATCAGTGGGGCGTCGATGCCCTACTGCTCTCGGCGGAGGACGACGGCAGCGGCAGGCTGCGCCGTGACGGCGTCTTGCCGAGCTGGGTGCCGGACTGGACGGCCAAGCGGCCCGCCGCCAAGGCGCGGCCCTCGGATCCCATGCCGCTGATCGTCGTGGAGGACGCCGCGCCGAGCCACAGCCCGGAACTTCACGTCATCGTCAAGTCGTCGATACTGGTGCACATCGGGCGGTGCTGCGGGGTGGTCGAGCAGACGTGCGACATTCCCGTGCCGACATCGATACCTTTCGACGCCGAAGCGGTGCGCAATGCGCGCAACCTCCTGTCGGGGCTCGGAGGACTGGCTCATAACAGGTGGCAGAGCCGCAGGCACCTGGCGACGGCAGAGGAGATCGAGGAGCACAAGCGCACAACCACGAGAGCCCTGGCCGAGGAATTTGCGACCATAGCGTGGGAAGGTGCCACGCGGCAGCAGAGGGAAAAAGGGGTGATGGCTTGCAGTCAGGGTTCAACGAGCTCCTTGTCGCGGGAGCAGCTGGTCGCCTTCTTGAGCGAACTACTCCTGAGTGCGGCTGGGATGGCCTTCGAACAAATTGACATCTTTGATGAGATGCGAGAGTACCTCTACGCCACGGGCGACAGCACAGTCCTCGACGGCCGTTGTTTCGCGCGTGTGAGGGGCAGGGGCTGGCTCCTCGTCCCCTACGGTACCAGGGCCGGCGATGTAGTGTACAGGTTTATGAACACGGAATCTAGATTCAGGGAGGAGGCTTTCATCCTGAGGAAGTGGCAGGGACCGGATCCGGTCATGGATAGTTCCGACTACGAACTGGCTCAAGCCAGCATTTTGAGAGGATATCTAAAGACGGCTCTGGACTATCCCTTTAAGCATTATAGATTGGTCGGGCAGTGCATGGTTATCTGCTGGTCTGGCCAAAGGCTCCCATCATGGACATTTGCCGTGCTACATTAGAGGATGTATCGAGGCCGGAACAGTCTAGAATATACCTGGTAACAGCGCATAACGCCACCCACCTTAACTCTTCACGAAATGATCCCCAGGCGACCTACCATGTTGATAGAACAGCAACTTACATAGCTCTATCCCACGCTGTGACAGTCATATTTGTTGTGTATCAAATGTTGTCAACACACAGTGTGTCCAGATGGCACGATTGACAAATTCGATGCCGCTACGGACAATGTAAGAGGGGCTAGGCTGCAGGAAGTTGGCTTACACATGGCGGCATTGGATGTACTCTGCTCAAGGAGAGTGAGTTTCTCGTGCAATTCGAACGAGACAGCGGACGACCTCGAGCAGGACGATGGCTGGCCAGGTCTCAAGTCGAAAGGCTCGATGCGAGAAGGCCGCCGCATACTAATGCGTGATTGAGGCATGCCATGTCTTGGGGACATTTACATCGCGACCTTCTCGACTCTCAGCGTGCGTTGCTGAGGGCATGACCACCGATCTAGTCAGTGGAATAACCCATTTGAGAGACAGCCGCGGGTGCTAGCGTACTCATAAATAGAAAAAGATATACAAAAAAGAAATCTCGTCATCGATATGGTCTTGCTACGGTTTTCAGATGGTGTGGCGGAGAAGGTTGACTGAACGATTTTGATGTTAAACACCTACCTTAACCGTAATGGCAAGCCATTCGAAGCCCAATGCATGAGATGGAACCAAGCCTGCCCTCAACTTTCGCGCGTACATGTAGTGACATCACATAGAACCTCCGGCAGTTGCATCTTTGTCATAGAGTCTTCAAATTGGAGTGTATGATGTATCTTGATCTAACCATGCCTATGGACCAGTCTCTATCTAAGTTCGTTCCAGTGTCAGTCAGTAGTATCTCGAGACAAAATCAAACCAGTCCAGTCAGTCATAACCGTCATCGTCATGATCCCAACAGTAGTATAGACAAAGTTTGTCCCGCGTCCCCCAGAAAGGATAAAACATCATGCTTTCTCGTTCATGACGAAAAGAAATGAGAGCAATGAAGATGAAAAGAGGTATCATGGAAGACGCATGCCCCCAACTCCCGCAAACCGGTAAAGCAACTACACCACACCACACCGCATCCACTCCCGCAGCCCCTAATCAACTCATCCAACGCCCCCCATTCTGCCTGCCTGCCCTTCTACCTCCCCTCCCCAACAACCGCCACGCATCCACCTCAGTCCTCAAAGAACTTGACAATCTGCCGCAGGTCCGCGAGACCCAGGCCGTGGCGCGGGTAGCAGATGTACATGGCCTCGCCGACGACGCCAAACTTCTCCCGGAACTGCGCCTTGCGGTTGATGCGCAGGCTGTGCACGATGGTCTTGTACGTGCGCGCCAGCGCCCGCGCCCGCACGCCGTCGATGTGCGCCTTGGGCGTCAGGTTCTCCGACACGCCCGCGCCGAAGGTGATGGGCCCGGGCACGGCAGACAGCGCGTGCTCGATGAGCTGCTCGATCGTGCCGTTGGGCGCGGCGGGGAAGTTGAGCGCCCACTTGACCTGCCAGCCGTGGCGGGGCGCCAGGCGCGCGAGCACGACGAGCCCCAGGACCTCCTTGTCGCGCTCGGCGGCGAAGTAGCGCCGGTGCTCCGGGTCGACCCAGGGCCGCACCTCGGTCAGGTGCACCTGCTTGCCCTTGCGGTGGGCCTTCCAGCTCGCGATGGCGCGGTCGGCCCGCGGGACGAACTGCTCGTCGGGCCGCACCTCGTGGATGGAGATGCCCTCGCGCTCGACGCGGCGGGCCGCGCGGTCCCGGTGCGGCGGCGGGATGTTCTCGTTCTCCGTGTTGAGCCGCTGCTCCTCGATGCAGGTCAGCGTGCGCCAGCCGTGCTTGCGCGCCAGCACCTCCTGCACCTCCTCCGAGACGATCATCCACACGGGCTTGAGCCTCAGCTCGTCGTGGACATAGTGCAGGAACTCGTCGATGATGGGCGCGTACTGCCGCTGGTCGCAGAGCGGGTCGCCCGTGATCATGACGAACTTGCTGTCCTGGCGGGCGAAGCCGATGGCGGCGCCCGTGGGCTGGTGGCGCCAGATCTCGAAGCGCTCGTCGAGCCAGGACGTGTTGGTCGCGTCGCCGTAGTTGGCGATGAGCTTCTCCACCGGCGGCAGCTCGGCGTCCGGGTCCCGCGGCTTGAGGGTGTCGGCGTCCGGGTGGGGCAGGGAGGGCGGGCGCTCGGGCAGCGACTTGGTGTCGCGGTGGAAGGGCGAGGCGAAGCGGATGTCGCCGAGCTCGAGCCCGAAGGTCAGGATGCGCTCGAGGCCGAGGCCGACGCCGCCGTGGGGCGGGGCGCCGGCCTGGAAGGCCGAGATGTAGTCCTCCATGCCGTCCTCGGCGATGCCGGCCTCCATCATGCTCTTGCGCAGGGTCTCGAGGACGTGGATGCGCTGGCCGCCGGTGCCGATCTCCTGGCCGCGCAGGAAGACGTCGAACGAGTTGGTCCACTTGGGGTCGGCGGCCTTGTGGGTGTAGAAGGGCCGGGCGTTGGCGGGGAACTTGTCGAGGATGTAGTAGTCGGTCTTGTACTTGGCCTTGACGAGCTCGCCGAGGCGGATCTCGTCGCGCGTCGACAGGTCCTCCTCCTCGACGTCGCGGCCGTCGTCGCGCAGCATCTGCACGCCCTCGCGGAAGGGGATGACGGGGGTCTCGTCGAGCCAGACGAGGTCGGTGCTGGGCCAGCGCTGGCGCACGATCTGGACCTCGGGCATGGAGGTGATGGTCTCGAGGATGGCCTTGATGGTGCTGTCGACGACCTGGATGAGCTCCGTGTAGGACTTTTGCAGGCTCATCTCCAGGTCCAGGCCGGTGTACTCGGTCAGGTGGCGGTGGGTGTTGGAGTTTTCGGCGCGGAAGACGGGGCCGACCTGGAGTAAGTCAAGTGGTGTTAGTGCTACGTTCAGCAGCGATTGGCCGTTCCAGACTGTGACGGAATGCTTACCTCGTAGACGCGGCCAAAGTCGGCCGAGATGGCCATCTGCTTGGCCAGCTGGGGGCTCTGGGCGAGGAAGGCGCGGCGGCCAAAGTAGTTGACCTTGAAGACCTCAGCGCCGCTCTCGGTCGCGGCGGGCTGCAGCTTGGGCGTCTGGATCTCCATGAAGCCCTTGGCGTCGAGCTCGGCGCGGAAGGTGCGGGCGACGGCGGCGCGGATGCGGAAGAGGGCCTGGTTGGAGGGGTGGCGCAGGTCGACGACGCGGGCCTGCATGCGCTGGTGCAGGGCCTCGGGGGGCATGTAGTTGTTGAAGGCCAGGTTGCGGGCCGAGTTGACGAGGTGGATGGAGAAGATGTCGACCTCGCGGTCCTGGCAGGTTGCCGAGGTGACGGGCGTCTTGGGCTCCTTGAGGGTGCCCGTGACCTGCACGATGGACTCCGGGTGCAGGCGCTGCGTCCACTTGATCATCTGCGGCGGGGCGTTGGCCAGCACGCCCTGGATGGAGAAGGTCTGCTCGCGGAACAGCAAGAAGTCGAGGCTCTTGGAGACGCGGCGCTGGGTGAAGATGCGGGCGCGGAAGGCGACGTGGGCGCCGGCGGGCAGGGACGAGATGTCCTGGATGGTGGTCAGCTCCTGGGGCTTCTCGAGGTCGCCGTAGCGGGCGCGCGTCTCCTCGTCGAGCCCGGCGCGCAGCTGCTCCTCCTCGGAGCGGCGGCGCTGCTCGATCTTCTCCTCCTCGTAGAGGCGGCGCTTGGTCTTGTCGTAGCGCATGCCGTTGCCGCCCGAGGCGAAGCCGCTGTCGGTGCTGGCGCGGGCGCTGCGGATGTGCTCGACCTTCTTGACGCCGTTGGGCGGGCTGACGGTGCCGCTGGCCGGGGTGCCGCCGCCGGTCGAGCTGCTGCTCCGGGAGGGGGGGCCGAACTGCTGGCTGTTCCTGAGGGGGCTCTCCCGATCTACGGGGGAGGCTAGGGGCGAGGCTGGCGACGCCGGAGATGGCGAAGCCGGCTTCTCATGGTTGTTGATCTTGTCTTGGGAAGAATGGGCGAGCTTCTCCTGGGAGTGGGTGGAATTGCTGCGGGAGTGCAGTGGCGATACGATCCTGTGGACCAGGCTAGACAGGCGTTCGGGAGGCATGGCGCATGTTCTGGTATCGCGTGAACTGATGCTGCGGCTGCGAATGCGAGCAGGTAATCACTAAGCTCAGGCCAGGCACGCCGGTGGTGGGTAAGGTGCGGGTGCGTGTAAGAGGCAGTGATGTGATGAATGATGACGACGGTAAGCTTGGGGCAGTGCAACAAACGCGCGTTTGGGGAAATTCCGTATAAAATAAGAAAAATAAAAGTCCAGACGGCCAGGCAGTCCGCGGGCCGGGTCGGCCGGAAGCACAATGCCTGAAAGGGGTCTGGCCTCGTGAGCGAGTAAGTAGGGTTGTCGATGTCCGAAAAGCCCGGGAGGTCCGCGAGAGTCCGCCGCGACGCGCGAAATCGGATGTGACTAATTGGCAGGCAGTAGGTGTGTGTGTGAGTGTGTGTGTGTGGGTAGTAGGGAAAATGCAGGAACTTCTGGTGTGCACACACACAGACAGACAGACAGGCAGACAGACAGACGCCGAGGGCCCCGGGAATATGATCTGATGATGCTTTGCGAGAAAATGGAGATAAGAACGAGAGCAGCCGGACCCAAATGCCGTGGAATTAAGGTATCAGATGTTTGGGAGGAAGAAGGGCTCGAGGTGGGAACAGCGGGAGAAAAGCCGTATTATTATTCACTTTTTCTGGGTGTTTCTAGAATGCGGTTCTGCGTGCGTTGCTTTGGATAACATCATCATCACAAGGCAGGCAGCCCATCCGATCAAATGCCACAAAGTTTCGATGGCAGCGGCGGGCGCGCCTCTCCCGCAGGCACTAGCCAGCTAATAAGCTGTGACTGACAATGACAAACACACGAAAAAGGAGCAGGCGAAAGAAGGGAGGACAAGGTATCTCGCCTCCCTGCCAGGGCTGCTGGGGAGTGAGTGTATGACATTATGACATATGACGTTACTAAGACACGGGGATGGCAGGGAAGCGAAGAGCCCGCCACGGAATCCCGCAGTCTGGTTTGGGATGGGCCAGCGCAGAAAAGTCAAACCTCGGACCTTTTGGTCCTCTGCGGACCCCGAACGCATTACCTAGGTAGGCATTATGTACGAGATACGGGCATGCATTGGCTGGCCCAGTCGTGTCGATTCCCGGGATGCGCTGTGAAGTCGTGACCAAGGGAGAGAGAGAGCCGGTTTTCGCACCTCGGGAGCCAACCCAATGCTGCTGGCTCGAGTGGTGGTTGGCCTGGCTCACCTGGCTTGCTCTTTTTCTTATGTGACGCCACCACCCGCAGTTCATTTTTCGTTCAGTTCTTGCAAAAATTGCCATGCACCTTGTCCGATCCCACACCCCTTTCTGGAACGCCCTCGCGCCCGGTGCCGAACGTGTTTCAGGGGACTGGTGAGATTCGTTGCTGGGAATCGCCCCAACGACGAACCAAGCTTTTTTTAAGACGTTCCTTGGCGGGTGGTGATGATGGGATAGGGTTGCATCTGGGATCGTACTTGTACTTGTAGACGCGGCGGATATGCCGGCACTTTTGACCCCAACATGAACGGCGGCGGTAAACGGACAAAACCCTCCTCCCTGCCCCCTGGTCTTTCTCTTATGGTGCCTCTTCTTCTTTCCCAATTATCTGCCATATAATAACACCCCTCTTGCTTTGCATTTTGACCTGCTTGTTTTCCTGAAATACTGGGAGCTGTCGGCGCAACACGAGAGAACATGAACATGAGTAAGTCGGCGATCCGTGGATCCCTGGAAGGAGAGGAGAGGAAGTTCCCGATACCCGCCGCCAGAATCCGATGAACGGGACAGTGGCGCGGTCACGATGGATGACGTCACCTCCGATCGGGCCACCCACGTCAGGGAACTGAGGCGCTGTCACGGTTCACTAACCAGAAAAGCAGGTCCGTTTTAGCGGAGCCGTCACACCTCCAGCGGCAGCCACAGCGAGCCTCCCCAACTGGAAGAATTTCATTCCAGTATTACAGTACGGAGTAGGTACCTACTTTAGGTGGGTTGTGGGTGTTCATGCTCGTTGCTAGTTGCTCAGGGCGCGCGCCACAACCACACCAGAACCAGACGCATGCCAAGAAAGATAACACAAGACGGAGGGAGGCCAAAGGGAGGCCAAAGGGAGGCAGGCCAAAGAGGGCTCGCTCCCTATTGCGGGTGACGACGACAGACAAGACAGTGTGCGGGGAAGACGGAAAGATCTCGAAGCATTTTCCTTGCTTGTACTTGTCTCATTTCTCGTTTACTTATTCCCAGTCCCCAGCGTCTCAAACTTGCATCGCAGTGCGCAAATGATGCCAGCCCGCGAGAAGGACAAAACAGAGCCCATTTCTACGACACCGTATTTTCCTCCGTAGACCAAACAACAAACTCAACGCTCGTTATCACCCACAAGACGGCGGCCTATTAGATAAGCCAAAAGTCACCTCATCCCGATCCTCACCACAAACGAACACACCCCGTGCCATTACATTGACTCGCGTGCCCATTCCTTTTTACCTTTGCCTTGCATCACCTATTTTCTCACCCGCGACCTTTCCATCCCACTCACTACCAGCAAAATCGAGACATAAGATAGAGGGGTCATAAAAAAACAACACAAAAACGCTACCAATTAGACGAGGGGGCCTCTCGTCATCCCAAACCGGCCAACCAACCAAGAAGCCGACCACCAACAAATAATACCTATACGTTACGTGCCCAACAACAAATGACCACCGGCGACGACCCGGCGGCACCCAAACCCACCCTCCCGGACAACACCGACAACACCAACAAGGACGGCCTGCCCAGGGACGTCCGCGACGAGTACGTCAACCCGCTCGAGCAGTCCGCCCGCTGGTACCTGGCCACCCAGGCCTACGGCCTCCGCTCCGGCGCCGGCCTCGCCTTCGGCATCTCGGGCCGCTACTCGCCCTCCCCGCCCTCCCCCGCCCGGACCATCTACCTCGACGCCACCCTCGGCCGGTGCAAGGAGAAGGGCGCCATCCGGGTCGACGTCTACGCCCCGCGGGGCCACTTCAGGAGTAGCGGCAGCGGCAGCGGCAGCGGCAACGGCACCGCCAATGGCAAGAACGGCAGCAGGGCCGGCAGCAAGCGCGGCAGCGCGGCGAGCAGCAGAGTCGACCTGGTCCGGCAGCAGGACGGCGGCACTCTGTCGCGCACCGCCTCCGAGTCGACCGTCCAGAGCGCCGTCAGCGAGGGCGCCGCCGACCTGAGCACCCGGAGCACCAAGCAGCGCCGCAAGCGCCTGAAGCGGCACCTCAGCCGCACCGTCTCGGCCATGTCCTTCAGCTCCGTCGAGTTCCAGCAGGACGAGGCCGCCACCGTCGACGCCATGCTGCCCGTGCCGCGCCTCGGCGTCATCAACTTCCACGGCGGCGGCTTCATCCTCGGCAACGGCACCGACGACGCGCGCTGGGCCGCCGCCGCCGTCGCCCAGCTCGACGCCGTCGTCTTCTCCGTCAACTACCGCCTCGCCCCTTCCTACCCCTACCCGACGCCCGTCGAGGACTGCGCCGACGCCATCCTCCAGATCGCCCAGCGCGCCGACGAGCTCGGCGTCGACGCCGAGCGCCTCGTCGTCTCCGGGTTCTCGGCCGGCGGCACCCTGTCCCTGGCGAGCTGGTGCCTGCTCCAGGACCCGCGGCGCTGGGGCTACGAGCTGCCCCGCCCGGCCCCCGCCCTCGCCGGCTTCGCCCTCTACTACCCGCTGCTCGACTGGACCGTCAGCCGGCCCGACAAGCGCCTCGGCTGCGCCCGCCCGGACCTGACCCTGCCCAAGGGCATGACGGACCTCTTCGACGCGTCCTACCTCCACCCGCCCATCCCGCGCGAGCGCCGCGACGACCCGCGCCTGTCGCCCGGGCTCATGCCCGACGCCATGCTCGAGCGCCTGCCGCCCGTGCACCTCTGCCTCTGCGAGTTCGACATGCTGCTCGCCGAGGGCCGGCGCTTCGCCGAGCGCCTGCGCGCGCGGGGCAGGCCCGTCGAGCTGCGCGTCGTCGAGCGCGAGAAGCACGCCTGGGACAAGCCGCCGCCCATGGCGCCCAAGAGGTCCGCCGACGTCGAGTACCGCGCCGCCATCGAGACCATACAGGCGTGGGTCGCCTCGCGGGCCGACGACGGCGAGGACGACGACGACCCGGAGATCAGAGCCGCGCTGACGACGTGACCTCTTTTGTATGTTTGTTGCCTACGAGTAGGGGGGGAAAGGAAGGGTCATCTGCATTGTGGAGCGTTTCATGTACTAGATTTCTTTGGCTTTGGGATGATTGATGAGATCAGAGTAGAGGGGACTCTGTGCATATCTGGGTGTGCGATAGATCTGTATATTAGCGCTTAATATTTATGAGAAAGACTTGATGTCCCCAAGGCACAAGGGGGGTTCATCTCCGTGATAGGTATCCCGGGTTCCGGCTGTGCAACATTAGGTAGACACTCAACATCACAATACATCCCCAGCGTCACAAGTGAGCTTGGTCTGTTTCGATCATGTTTTATTCCGCCCTGATAAGGTCCGTCGAGCCTGACATGACCTTCCCTCAAGCCAGAACATTGATATAATTGTACAGATCATCTCCAGAAACCAAGACGAGCTTGTTTGCCGGCACGCCATCAACCCAGGCGACCGAAGCATCCTGTCCGGACCATGCATTCGGCAGATCTCGCATCCTCTGCTTGGCCACGGTGCTTCCTCGCCCCTCCCCATGGCTGCTCTGTCTTGTAGTTTGTTCCACCGCCCGCTGCTGCCCTGAATCATCTCCGTGAACGCTCGCATGTAATGTGACAATTGGAAGAAAAGTAGACGACTTTCGATTCCGGTTCTATGCGACGAGGATCTGGTTGACAGGGATGTGCACTGTGGACCAAAGAATGGTTAGTACTTTGTGGGCAGGACACGTTTCGCCGCCTACGGATGGACAGCGCATCCATCTCGTCGGTAGAAGGGGCAAGGAAGCACACATACCCAGCTTGACGACGTAGCCGACAACGCCCATGATGATGAAGCCCATGCCGACGGCCTTGCAGATCTTGGTGAACTCGCTCAGGTCGGCTGCATGCAGCGGATGCTTGTCAGTAGGATTTCACACAGAGGACGTAAAGACAACAGGCCAGGCCAGGCCAGCAGCACTCGGGGATCCCGTGTATCACTCGTCATTGGCAATGACAAGGCGACTCGGGATTCGCTGAGCGCGGGTAGCCTTGGGCGAGAGAAACGTACGCTTCTGGCTCCTGTTGACGAACTGCATGCCCTCCTTGAGGAACTCGCGCGGCATGTCGAGGAGCTCTTGCACCTGGTCAGACATCTTGGCTGGTAGTTGTTGTCGGGTATAGGAATTAAAGTAATGGGGAAAAGGCCGATGTCGACTTGGAGAGTGGGCGTGGGGATCACGGCAATGTGTTCTCGTGGGATAGATGGAGGTCGTGTGGTGGTGGTCAAGGTATTAGGGGTGGGCGGCGCACGAGACTTTCTCCCTCGAGCTGGCCTAATCCGCCAAAAGAGCTACGCTGGCTTCAATTGCTGGTGGCTGCCACTCTCAATCCGGGCCAGATTGGCAGTGCGGCCCCGGAATAAACGTGGTTCCGGGCCTAGACCCTGCTGAAAGTTGGGGCCGGAGCTTCGCATTTCTGGGGTCTCTACTTGTACTATTGTGGGGCGCGATCTAGGAGGGATGCAATGGAGGACTGGGAGATCAATGTATCAAAGGTTCACTTGACGCGGGACCACGAAAAATGAAGGGAATGGCCGTAAGAAAAGGCTCCCGCATCGAACAAGTGCAATTGTCTCTTCGCACAGTCTACGCAGGCCCGAGCAAGAGTGCGAAGTCTTTGCATTGAGACAAGCATATCGGGCCAGCACACGCGCAAGTGATATGGACAGTTAGAAGCGAGCTACCAGGCATGCTTGGCCTGTTTTCTCTTGGATTCTTCATTATTAGACCCCTCGAAAACAAAATATCTTATGTATAGTGTCCCTGTGGCGAGAAATCGTCGCGGCTGGTTGCAGTCGTGTAGCTCACCCACCATACTTCTCCGGCCATACCAGGTGAGCGCGTTGCAGCACACAGCCTCGAACAATCCTTCCCCGAGCGCGGCCTATCATTCAGGCACAGGACGGAGGGGCTTCATCCTAGTCCCAAGTTCCAGCCCTCGCTCCTCCACGGTGATGTCTCATGAAGAGCACAACTGAGCGCACGGTGCGCAGTGGTAATTTCGCCGCTTCCCCCGGCGCACTAGGTCAAGCATGTCGTACCGGCATAAAGTCGCTCCCTGGGCTTTTCCTCTCGTATCGTAACGTTGGTGGCGGGTTATCTTCTAGCCTCGTCTTGGCCTCGACAGAGCGCGCCATCCCATCTAGAAGATGAGCATGCGGACGGCCATGAAGACGCAGGCGATGCCCACGTAGGGGCTGAGCCTCTCTCCTATCCTCGCAAACTTCCAGAATATGCCCCTAACACTGATTTTTCCCCGCCCCAGCCAAAATGTCAGCGAACCGTCGCGTTCTCTCCGGGCCCGGGAAGGCGTGTCGAGGGGAAAGCGGTCAACCTACCCGTCCTTGTTCGAGTCAAGCAGCCGCGGGAAGAGCTGGTGCACGTAGGTCGAGGTGCAGATGCAGAGCAGGAGGATGAGGATGAGCGACTCGAAGTTGAAGAGGGCGGACTGCGATGCGCCCGGATGTCAGCGCGAGGTTATGGAACGGGGCGAGGTGCGTGCAGGGGGGTGACAGACCATCTTGATGTAGTTCGCCCTTCGGGGCGAGAGAAATGCAGAGGGCCGGAGCTGCTTGTGAGGAGAGATGCGTGCTCGGAAGCCGAGACTGGCGATGTTCTGGGACGTTTTCCAAAGACTGCCGTTGTCGTAAGCTGGCCGTGGATGGAACGAAGCAAGGGACACCTGGAAGCTGCAAATGGTAGCTGCAGAGTAGGCTAGCATTAACTAGACTGGTGGATCGATTTGATTGGGTGGCCTGTGGGTTTATCCACATCCACACATGACGACCTCAAACTGTGCTGGGCCAGACCTCACCTCACGTACTGGTGCTTTGACATTGTTGAGAGTCAGGTATAATGGCAAAGAAAAGGGAGATACCAGGTTTCTCCCAAATTCATACTTACTATTCAGCGAATTTTTCTCATATGTAACTTTCCATTTACTTTGCATTTCTCGACCCCTATTATCACCCTTTCTCACCTTTTCCAAACAGACCAAGATTATCAAAAGTTTGGTTTCAGGACCAAGACATCCAGTATGGATACATCTATCTAACAGCCACACACAGCGAGCAGTGATTTTTGTTTGTTTTTTTTGGTATACGAAGCTTTCTATGTATGAATATTGCTGACCTGCCAAATGCCAAATGCCAGACGCCGCAGATCATCGCGATATATCTTCACTGTTGACCTACAAAGGTATCTCAAGAGGGCAAGGAAGAGTCATGGCCAACCTGCGTAGCCGACTATCTGCCAAGTCCAAATAAGTTCTCGTTCTCATGATGAAGTTGTGTGTCGATGCCCATCAACCTGCTCTTCAGTGCTAGCAACTATTACAACGTAACTAGCAAATGAATTAGCACGCAATGATTGAGTAAGACAGGCTGTGAACCGCTGCTTTAACACATGTCATCATAAGTCATAAAACCCATCCAATGTAATAAACAGACCAAGATGCCAAAACAGAGTGACAGAGAGGAGGAAAGAAGTAACACCCCATTACCCTGATCTCGTGAAGCCTCCAAGGAAATCTGACTGAGAACTAACGAAAGAAATCATCCAGTGCATATCCATTCATCATCCATCATCATGGTCCATCCACCACACTCTCATCCTCCTCAAAGAGCAAATCATCATCATCATGACCACCTAAGAAGGAGAAAAAAGTTCATATCAATCATGAATCCCACTCCCACCCCCTCTTCCGCACCCTCCTCTCATCCAGAGCATCTCTCCCTCTCCCTCTCCCTCCGCCTCTCCTCCCCCTCTCACCACCCCCCTCATCATCACCACCACCACCATCTTCCTCCCGATCCCACCCGCGCCCCCCCTCAAACCCCTCACTCCGGGCCCTCCTCCTCCGCCCAGCCCTCCGATCCTCCTCATCCTCCTCGTTCGCCCCAGCCACAAGCAAACCCCCGGGCCGCAGCCCCTCCCGCAGCAACCCGCCCACGAGCCCGAGGAACCCACCCCGCCCGCCCGCGTCGAGCACGCCCCGCACCCGCTCCACGATCCGCTCGACCGCCTCCTCGTCCGTGCCCGCCACGCCCCACCGCCCGGCCATCTTCCAACCCCCGCGCGCGTGCGACCTTTGAGGATCACCATCGTCCCCGCCGCCGCCGCCGTACGCAAACTCCCCACTGCGCGCCGTCCACCGCGGCCTGCGCCGCAGCGGCCGGCCCTGGCTGTCGAACCGGTCGGGCAAGACCTCGATCACGTCTTCTTCCTCGTCGTCGTCGTCGTCATCCGAAGAAGAAGACGCAGGCGGGCGCCGGTGGCGCGGGACGAGCGGCCTGTCGTGCGAAGGGTCCGAGGAGCGCCGGCGGCGGCCGAGCGGAGGGCGCGTGGTGGTGGCGAGCTGGGTGTCGGCCGGCGGTCTGTCGTCGTCGATTTCTTCTACCGGTGAGGGCGGCCGGGCCTGCGTCTTGTGCACCTCCCTTAGGGCCCGGGAGGACTGAGGCGAGAGCGGCCTGAAGGCGACGGATTTGTGTTGTTGCGGTGCGGTGTCGTCGTCGTCATCGTCGTCGTGGTCCCCCGTGGGAGGCGGTGCGAGGTGTTGAGAGCGGGTGGTGTTTAGACCATCTGTCGTCGCCGAGAAAACAACGGTCAGTCTCCTGCCAACAATCTGACAACAACACAACACGATCCCATCCCCAGTAGGTATAATAAACAACAGCAAACAAAAACAAAAGAAAACAAAAGCTCAGGCAGACGCACCCGGAACGCCACCTCCACCTCCACCACCACCACCGCCAAAGCCCTCCCCTCCTCCTCCCCCAGACAGAGGAGGAGGAAGAGGAGCAGCGGCAGGGTCAAGCAAAACACTACGGGATGCAGAGTCACTACTCACTTGGTCACCGTGCGGGTGCGGCCCCGAGCCCGCAGGCGGCGGCTGGAACGTCTGGGGGCCCGCGGGCGGCGGGATGGGACCCGGAGCGGCACCCGGCGGAGGCGGGCCCGGCGGCGGAGGCGGGTACGCCTGGTAGTCGGCCGGGTGGTACGCCTGGAACCCGCCGTTGAGGTCCGTCGTCGCCGTGTTGGGGTGCTGGGTGAAACCTCCCA
This sequence comes from Thyridium curvatum, assembly GCF_004353045.1. NCBI lineage: Eukaryota > Fungi > Ascomycota > Sordariomycetes > Thyridiales > Thyridiaceae > Thyridium > Thyridium curvatum. Next base: position 502,108 of record NW_022156764.1, read on the forward strand.
TGCCCGCCGCCGCGGCGGCCGCGGGCGGCGGTGGCGGACCCGCGTTGGGAGGCGGAGGGGGGTAGTACGCGCCGCCCGAGGCGTGGGGCGGCGAGGGCGGGCGGTCCGGGTCGTACGGGTCGTAGTCGCCGGCAGCGCTCGTCTCTTCCTCGTACCCTATATCCGATTGGGACATTAGCATCTTCAGGCCTCTGTTGTTGCCAGTCATTTCATTATCGACAAAACAAAAGGAAAACTACTAGAAAGGGGACGACTCACGCTCGCGCCTCCGCTCCCGGTCGCGGTGCCGCCTGCGCCGCTCCCTCTCACGGTCCCTGTCCACATCGCTGTCATCTCGGTCCCGGTCCCGGTCCCGGTCCCGACTGACGCTCCTGTCCCTATCCCGATCTCTATCGCCTCCTCCTCCCCTGCTCGCCGACCGCTCCCGCTCCTTCTTCTCCTTCTGCTGCTCGTACTTCTTGATCCCGATGGCCGCCGCCGCGGCCCCCGCGCCCGCGGCAGCCAAGTCCCGCAGCCGGCTCCTGCTCCGCTGCTTCTTCGCCGCCCCGGCGTCGTCCTCAGCCTCCCGCTCGCTCTCGCTGTAGCTGCCCCTCGAGTCCGCCGACCGGTGCCGATGGTGTCTCCTACTCCTGTGCCGCCTCCTGTCCTCCTCGGCGGCCGCCGCCTCGTCCCGGTACGCCGCCTGCGCCGCCGGGTCGTAGCCGCGCGGCGGGTACGGCGGCTCCGTGTACAGCGGCTGGGCGCCGTACTCAACCAAACCTAGTTCAGGATCAGCGACGACGGGTGGTCCCGGGCTGGGTGGGTAGGGCGCGTATCCGCCGCCGCGGCGCGCTGCTGCTGCTGACCTGCTACTCGACCGCGACCGGCCGTGGCGCCGGTGGCGCACGTCGTCCTCGTAGTACGCGTCCTCCTCCTCCTCCGCCTCGAGCTCGCGCTCGCGCTCGCGGCTCCGCTTGTCCTCCTTGCGGTCCTTGTAGTTGTCGTAGAGCTTCTTGCCCGCGGCGCCCGCCAGGCCGGCGGCCACGACCTCGGCGCCCGTGCGCAGGCGCGACCGCGAGCGCGACTTGCTGCCGCTGCGGCCCTTGGACTTGTCGCGGAAGTGCTTGATGAGTCCTGCGGCCGCGGCCGTGGCGGCGCCCACTTTCGCGACCGAGGCGGCGCGGCTGCGGGACCGCTTGCGCGAGCGGGAGCGGCTGTACTCCTCGCTGCTGTAGCGGCGCAGGCTGCGGCCCCGGGACGACTCCTCCTTGTCGACCTTGGACGACTGGTAGTACTTGGCGGCGCCGGCGACGGCCAGGGCGGCGGCCGCGATGCCGAGCCCCGTCTTGAGCTTGGAGTGGTGCGACTCGGGCGAGGGGGAGCGGTCGCCGTCGCCGTAGCGCTCGTTGTAGGCGCTGCGGGCGCGCTTGAAGACCTCGGTGCCCAGGGCGCCGAGGGCGGCGCCGGCGACGACCTTGCGGCCGCGGTGCTCGGGCAGGTAGCCGTCCTCGTCGCGGCGGGAGCTCATGAGGGCGGCGATGCCGGCGCCCGCGAGGCCGCCCTCGGCGAGGTGCAGCTTGTGCTGGTTGGAGGCGGAGCGGGAGCGCTCACGCTTGATGACGGTCCGCTTGAGGTAGTAGTCGTCGTCCGAGTACTCACCGTCCGAGGCGTAGTCGCGGCGGTCGCGGCCCCTCCGGCGGTCGTAGTAGTACTCGTCGTCGCGCTCGCGGCCGCCGCGGTAGGGCCCGACGTCGCGCGTCTCGCGGCGGTGGTAGTAGTACTCGTCCTCCCTGGGCTCGCGGCGGACCATCTCGCGGTTCTCCTGGCGCTCGTTGCGGATGATGAGCGGCGCCGGGGGCGGGGCCTCCTGCACGATGATCTGCTGCTCCGGGAGGCGGTTGCGGATGACGATGGGCTGCGGGGCCTGCTGGGGCTCGTAGATCTCGGTCTCCTTGCGATAGCGCTCGACCTCGGCGCCGTGGGACTCGTCGCGGCGCTCTTCGACCCGCTTCTCGACCCGCAGCTCGCCTTCGTCGCCGCGCACGAAGCGCTTGTCGACCCGGACGTCGACCTCGTCGCGGTCGCGGCCCCAGTCGGCGCGGGAGTGGCGGTCCCAGTCCCGGTCGCTGCGGTCCCGCTCGACTTCCTTCGTCTTCTCGTAGACGTAGTCACGACGGGTGTCGCCGACGCCGCTGCCGAAGCGGTCGTCGTCCCTCTTGTAGTAGACGTCCTTCTCGTAGCGCTCGAGCCGGCCGCGGTCCCGGTCTCGATCGTCATAGTAGCGGTCGTCAAAGTCGTCTCTGCCGCGGTTGTCCCGCTCGACGATCTTCTCGCGCTCGACAAATGTGCTGCCGCCGCCGCGCGGGCCGGGCTCAAAGGCCGAGCGGGGTCGCTCGGGGGCGTAGGAGGTGCGCTCAACACGGCGTTCTACATCGAGCAGGTCGCCGGATGCGCGCGGAGGGTAGGCTGAGTAGCGGCTGCGTCGGTCGTCGTCAAACTCTTCGTATCGCTCGATGCGCTCGACGCGGTCGCCACGGTCGCCGCCGACCTTGTAGCGGCGGACGGTGGTCTTGCTCCTCTCGTCGTCGTCTGACGAGTCGTCCCGCCTGTAGCGGGCCGACTCCCTGTAGATTGCGGCCATCGCGGAGGATGGTGACGCGGGGTATTCTTTACGTAGAGATGTGCTGTCTGTCGGGTTCGAGTCTGCTGTATCGTGCGACAAAGACTTGTGTAAGGGCGAGAGACGGATATCACAGCAGAACACGGTGGTTTCCTTGGGGGAACCTGGGTTGGGAAATGAGATGAAAAGTAAGCAGCGTCTGTGTGCGTGCTTGCGTGTGTGTGTGTCAGAGGAGGAAGAAAGAGGGCAGCAGCAGGGTGATGGTGGGTGGGGGAATCGGGACTGGGGGCGAGGAAGGCTGAGGTGATGTTATCGAGCAGGGATGTGTGCGGTTTGGGGTGGGAGGGGCTGTTTTTTTGGGCCAACGAATATTACGATGGCTGGGCTGGAGGATCGCCAGCACAAAAAAGAAAGGAAAGACAACCACTGCTTCGGGCCGGTACTTGCTGGTTCCAGTGTTCCAGGTGCCGCCGCCGCCGACTAACTAACTACATGTAGAGCGACTGGGGGCGCTCCGGGTGCGTGTCTTTTTTTTGCAGGGCCGTGAACGAGAAAACAAGGCACAGCGCATGCAGACGAGATCAATCCTGGCCCGGACAAAAGCAAGGACGGAAGTCAAGAGAAGCGAGACGAGGAGGGGGGTGGAGTGAGCGACAGCGACAAGAGATGGACGGTCAAAGAAGATTGAAGAGCGACAACGACGCCCGGAATCAGCACCGAGTAAGACATGACCTGCAACCAGGACCGACTGACTGACCTGACCAGACTTGACTACTGGCCCCTCGGGAGGGGGATCAGCGAGCAGCCAGCAGAGCAGGGCAGACACAGACAGACCCATGGCAGTTTGGCAGACCAGAGAAGAGAGCAGAGCCTGACCCGCGGCACACGTGCGGGCAGACCTCGCTCCATCGCACACCACCGTCACCACACCACTCAACCTCGAGCGTGACAAAGAGCCTGCATGGCACGGGGTTCCAGAGGCAGCTAATCGCGTCCGTCGCTTGCCATGCCCTTCTGCATCCCGGTGGGCCAACCGTGCTCGCCCCAATGCACGGCATCATCGCGCGTGCGGGCTCCGCCCTCCTGCTTCCTGCTTGTTTGCTTGCTTGCTCCCACTCGAGACCAAGGAACACCCGGCCCAAAATAGGGATGTATTTCCAAGGAAAAGAAAAAAAAACAAGGGACAAAAGAGCCACAGAACTTGGCTCGAGACCAACGTACGTTTCATTTCTTGCTGTTGGCGATGACGAAAGAGGGAGAAAGGGCGCACCGCCCACGCGCGCGCTTTTCCTTGCATGGAAGTTCGTTGGCGGGTTCGTTCTCGACCGACCTCTGTGATTTGTGAATCAGCACCAATCAAGCGGAGCCACAGTCCACCAATGTCTTGGGCTGACGGTTACAGCCGTTTCCCGCCCTTCTTCCCTTCCGTCCAAAAAGGCTGAAACGGAGCCAAAATAGGTGCTGAACGAGTCAATCGCCGCCAGTAGCTTGTTTCCGTTTCCAGCCACCCACCCAGAGGCCAGAGGGCTGGTTAGCCGGATGACTAAGCCGGATGACTAAGACCACCGAGACGGAGTGTTGAACCTGTTGAGGCAAGTTCACACCAAGAGTCCTGCAAGGTCAACACAGAATACACGAATACACATATAGGAGCACCCACAGAAACATCTATTGCTGAGGTGCTTGGTGGTATGACCAAGCATGCCCATTCCCGCGCGAAACCACAACCGTCCTCGATGTGGAAATATGTGTAATACCGCTTGATTCCCTAGTTCTAATTGCCTGTCTGAGTAGGTGGAAGCCACCCCTTCTATATACATTGGTGTCGTTGAGGTACGGAGACGCAGTCGAGATAATGGTGTACTTGCGGGGCAGAAGGGCAACGAGACAGCTGTGAATAGCCTCAAGTGCCAGTACCTCACACAGTGGACAAACAGGCTGTATCGAGGTAGCCTCGCAGGTGTGCCCTCGTCAGGAAGTGCGCATACTTCCAGCACCCGGTCCGATCTGACCGGCTGGACACAAAAGACTCCTTTGGGACGTGGAGAAATTTGGCCTGCTCGGCCAGATCGGCGTACCGGGTCTCGTAGATGTGGACCGGGACGTCGTCCACAAGCCAGAGGGGGGGGTGAAGGACCCCTCTTCGATCACCTCCCGGATGTTCCGACCGTTGAAGTCGTCGGTCTCGTCCGGGAAGTTCCGGCGTCCCTCGTTGGCCTGAATGGCTCCCCGGCCGCCTCCACGGCCGCGCCTGCCACCCCGGCCACGGCCACGGCCACGAGCAGGTGCCGTGATGAGGCTGGTTGTGATGGATGTGGTCTGAAACTAAATGTCTGATTGTGCTCTGGGCATAAGCCAGAAGGAGCTAGCAGAATTAGTTGTTGTTGGAGAGAGGGTTCGTTGGATCGAGAATCGGGGGGAGAATTCTTGGAAATAGGCATTTAGTTGCTGTGCAAGCACTTCCCGGTCGATATCAAACTCAGGGGCGTACAGTGAGTTGATGTCCAGGTCGTCGGGGAGCCAGGGGATTTCAGGAAGCCACGAAAACCCAAAGCGGAGGTAGCTGAGGTTGTCAGCTGGGTGGTTGAGCATTGGGGTCGCGGTGCAGATCAGCAGTGCGTCCTTTTGTATGTCCGCAACGAGCTGATGTGCCTTGGAATCAGCATTCTTGAGCACATGACCCTCATCGCAGATGACGATGGAGAAATGGTGGCTAGAGAATCTGGACCGGACCAGGGGCAGCTTGCCGTCTGTAAGGTCATCGTTTAGGCTATAACAAGCCGCGCGCTCCCGGGCGTTTAGGGGTCTTAGGGCCGCAGTTTGCTCCTCGGGGGGCTGTGTGGATTCGCCCTCCCCGTCACCCTCGTCGTCTGGCTCGATGTTGTCATTAAACCCGAGTCTATCACGCTGCGCTTCAAGGACGAGGGTGCTGGTGGTGAATCTACAGTCGGTGCCTGGCTGCAGTACCTCCGATTTCGGCAGACTTGGTTCCATCTCCATCGCTGTAGGTACCTGTCGTGCCGAACCGCGCTTCCTCTACGTTCCCTTCAACCACTCCCGCAAGAGTCGGTTGCGACGTCAAGCAACCCCCTTGGACCTAAACACCCTGGCCGGCGTGGACCCGGATCTGCACACCGGCCTCAGGGCGGAATGCGACCATCGAGTCAACATCAATATCAGGCGCGATGGAAGTGGTGATGGATATGTCTTCAGGAGGAGTCATCCCGAATCCCTCCACTTCACTCCAGCCCGGCCAGACCCTCTCGACCTCATCGAAGCGCGCAAAGACCCTCCGCACATCCTCCAAGACATCGCCGAGGGGCATTCTGTAGCTTGAACGCAAGACGGGACCGCTTTTGACGTCCTTAAACCCGCCCCCAAGCGGGCCGAGGAACGCGGCGCAGCTCGGGGTCGCAGACCATGGCGCCCGAGTCGCCGGGGATGGGCAAACGCGCCGACGCCCAGGCCGGGATCGCCCATGACCGCATGCTCGATGCTGTCGACGACGATGCAGGCCGTCAGGGAGGTAGCGGCGGACGGCGGAACCGGAATCAGGAGCTCTCCTCGTCGCCGGCCGTGCAACCCAGTGTCTCGTCCTCGACTTCGTCTTGTCCTCCGCAGGCGTCCCTGTTCAGCGGCTTGAGAGGCACCCATGCCGCTAGGTTGGATAGAAGAGAGCCAGGGCCGAACATTGCGACGAGATATCAAGCCAGGCCGGTCGACCGCTTCGTCTCGCGGAACACAGCCGTGTCGACACCGGGCAGGTAGCGGATGCCCGCGGGGAACTTGCTGGCGTCCGGGAAGATTGTCCAGCCAGTGAATTGGGCTTCAGGCGATCCAGCATCACATCCACTGCAAGGGACTTGATCTTCGTGCGATCTCCGTCACCGGCGACTAGTCTGCATCGGCATTCATGTCTACAGCCCTGGCGTTTGTCTCCAGCCTCGACCTGTGGCGGCTGTCGTAAACGTCTAGTTTGGAAATCCGACTCCTTGATTTCCTTGAGCTGCTTCACCTTCGTTCTCCCACCATCCAGGAGAACCATGGTCTGCGCCTCAGTATCCGCCATCATCGACTTCACCATGAGCAGGACTCTCGGTTGTCCCGACATGATTGTATAGGTTCATGCCAAGTTCCAACTCGAGGGAGCTGCTGTAAACACGGTGGACTTCGTCCCGCGGGTAGAGTTCATCATTATCCGCAGAGTCGGAATTACATGGAACCCGCGAGGGATATCTAGTCTCTAGTAAGCCTCACGATTGTAAGGAGGAAAGGGGCCTTGTACGCATGAAAAGGGGGTTGGGATTGTGCTTCTTACCCTGGCAAATTCGCGCTTCAAGAACCGGCGCGACCACCTTTGGCATTGCCTTTGCCATTGTTCGACGCCCCATCATTTATGAGACGACCCATGACGAACCGCATGGGCTTTGGATGGGGATAGGTTGGTGAGTATGCCAGCGGGAATCAGACGGCACCCTGCCCATCACTCGGTCAAGATTAGGTACATAGAGACTCGCCTCATCGTTCAAGTGTCCTGCCCGTGGGGTCAGATCCACGGGGTAATGAAAGGGGAGCTTACTGTTAACCCAATGGGGTCAACTGGGTGCGAAGAGCAGCAAGGTCGGCAAAATGAGACTGCCGAGGGGCACCCGGAGAAGCGTAACTTCGGTAAAGGTAGTCGCGGGCCACACCACAGGCGAGAAGTTGGCAGGTTGGTGTGAGGGATGGCAGTACCTTGCTTTTTTGCCAGTTCCAAGGTTAGCACTTCCCTGACACGACACTTGAGGACATTTTACATACCGCGGTCGTCTCGGGGCAGATATGCTAATCTGTGTGATAATTGCTGCTGTAATAATGGTGAAATATTTGATATATATAGATGTGGTGGCAGAGGATAGATGATGTCAAGTACAGAGATATTTGAAGGGCGAGGGAGGGAAAGGGTGGAGGATGTGCTGATGGAATGAATACTAGAATGAATTTAATATCTACTTTCATCATCGAAATATATGCATGAACTTTCTGACGCGTCTTTGAAAATTTCAGATGATTGCGATGCCAAACTGACAGTAGCAAAGCGCATTGAAACATCTGGGTCACGCGTGCAGAGGCAAATGCACTACACAAACATGGTAAACTTTGGCATAGAAACCTGCACTGATCAAAGCCGAAGAGTTTTCACCAATGTTTGTAGATAGTCAGTCTGCTGGTGCCCCTTATTCTTTGCATTCTTTCCCAAACAATGTACCTATGAGTACAGCGATACAAACTGCATACGTTTTCTCAATGATTGGATAATGTTGCAACAATCTTGTCGTCCTGGCGTGCTGCTCCAGGCCCTGGGTCCTGTCTTGACAAAAAGACCTTGCAATTGCCTAGATCCTGAAAACTCCATATCCGATAGGATGCCCATGCAGCGGTTTGACAGGGTGGAACAGGATGCGGAGGTGGTTTGATCTTTGTCTGTTCCAAACGGATAACACCGGCACCGGGGACTAAGGCCCACTTCAAGACAACCTGCCCAACAGTCCTTCACAACCCGGGGTGTTAAGTCGGAGACCCAGCTCGCAATACCCTCTCGTAATTTGAGTCTTCAACTGAGTCTTTTGTACAGATATGCATGGAGTCCAAGCACCCGAAGTTGACTCGTGGCAGGAGACCGTGTTATATCTGACTATTCACAGCTAGTATTCGCTCACAGTGTTGGTGGCTGTATATAAGATCGTCTTCGTGTCTAAGACATGCATTAGGATAGCAATAGATCCACCAATGACGATGATTCTTTCACTGTTATGTGATACACTCCTTTCTATCAAAGGACGTAGGGTAGTGAGATAGTCTTGCAGGAGTAAAATGCAACAATGGCGATTGTGTGTCTGGTACTTATTTCCGGATAGCATCAAAGCACTACATAGGCAAAAGGCGGTATGACCCCAAATAATTTGAATTAAATTAAAAATGAATCGAGTGAAGTCTATCAGATGTTCCGAGATTCTCCCAGACAAGATGACAAGATGAAGAATGGAACAAGTTTGGCCGAGGCCTGGTTCGATCGAAACCCAAGAATGGAAAGAACCCCAATATCTCACGGTCGTTTAAAGTCCGCCTGTTGTTTTTATAGGAAGACTATGGCGCCGAGAATCATAGCCATCATAGATCCCTCAGTGATCAGGCTGACGTGGCCAGAAGCACCAGCAGTGACCATCTGTGATGGCGATGATTGAGAGTTGCCACCCGCAGAGCCGCCGCCAGACGGCTTGTTGCCAGCTCCAGAGGAGCCACCATCAGAGGAACCACCGTTGGACGAAGCGCCACCAGACGCGCCACCGCCAGCTCCAGGAGTTGGCCCACTGCTAACGCCAGTCTCGACACCCCCAGCCGTAGGAATGCTGCCCCCTGGGGCGGCAGGGTGACCAGGATCCTGAATAGTGACAGTCTGAACGGTGTAGCCAGACGAGACGTACTCCTGGACGACAGTGGTAGGCACAGTGACGGTAACACGGACAGGTCCTCCACCTGCCGCACAGGTCTCGCAGTTGACGACGGCACAGGTGAAGCTAGGTGGGGGTGCCGTCTCGGCCGGCTGGCGGCAGATGGGCTTGTTGCACGTCTCGGTAATGGTGTAGACGATAGGGGTGACGACGCCCGAAGGACCCAGACCAGGGTACGTGAGGGTGTAGCACTGGATATAGGTATTGCCCCCTCCAGCATCCCCAGTGACCGTCAGAGGCTCGAGTGTGGTGGTGGCGTCGCACGATGCCGAAGGCTCAGCCCGGGGCTGCATGTTGCGGCCATGGGGTATGGCTGCGTTACCAGCGGTAAGCATCATCGAGAAACGGAGGAAGGTGAGGAAGTGCATTTTTGGTCTGCGCCCTTTTCTGTTGTTGGTAATTCTAATCTTTGAAGTAGTGGCTAATATGGATACAGAGAAAGAGGGAATAAGCGAGAGTGGGTGGAGGAGTCTATACAGTTGACGATGAAACGAGAGATGAAGTTGGAAGGCGAACTGTCTGGTAATTTGATATGCAGGGATAAATGATGGACGTCAGAACGCCGGCATAATATACCAAGAACTCAAGGTTCCGTGAGAGTGTAATCAGTAAAGCAAAGAATGCGTGTGTTCGATCACGATCAACACAAACCCTCAAGTTTGAATCTTCAGAGCTGAGGACACGCCACTTTAAGTTTCCATATCATAGACAATCCTACTGGCTGCTGAGACATGATTAAAATTCTTCAGCGAGATGGTGAAGAGATTGCAGTCAAGTGATCACTTTCACCGAATCCCAAGCTTATCTGGCCTCAGTGCTGGGCATGGCCGAATGGATGTGCTGCCGGACAACCCGAGCGCCGCAGGCGTGAGGAGGCTAGGTAGGACACAAATGCCATAAAGGAGCATTGCGGGTCTTGCAGTCATATCTTCTCTCCTTGTGAGGACATCTTGCCAGCTGGAGTGAAACTTTGCTCGGTGATGAATGAATCGTGAGGGTATCCTCGAGGCATGTACATGGTGAAGGGGCCGTCAGGTAAGTTGACAAGCTGCTAACATATGTACATGACTTTCCATCTAAGCCATCAGTTTTAGGTAGCGAGATAGCCCATAGCCCTTGTGAGTTTCAGAGTAGGAGTAGCCATTGTTAGCATTCAGGTATCTCCGGATGAGTTTTGGCCAAATATTCTAAACCCCGCTTGTATGGTACATCCGCACCGTTGTCATAATTATCCCTAATGGGCATCGAAACGTCCGATGGTACCTGCAGTGAGTGGAATGAGATCAGCCACCTTTCCGCATGTGGAGAGTGCCCTTTTTGTCTCCCCGCTGTACAGCTTTTCGTAGTATATGCCAAGAACTAGGAATACACTCCTAAGGATGTCTTGCATCCAACCCTGCGGAAGGAAGCGGGTAAGCGGCCAGAAATACTACAGTGGGCATCTATGGCAAGGCCATGAAATCGCTTTGCAGATCAACACTTAAGCCTATAGCTTAAGGCTTGGTCATAATTATCGAGAACACCCGGTATGTCTCTCAGCAACTTGATGTTACCCATACAATCACTTATCATTTTCTAGCTCCATCCCTCGGAAGGAATACCACAACATCCCATCATCGTGCCAAGCATATTTTTGACTGGAGTAGGAAGGAGACTCAATTTGCGTCCGGCTGTGAAAAATACAAACCCCGCCGTTATGCAAAGGTCAGCTTCTATGAAACTGGGCTGATCCCCCAAACCGGTTACTAGTGTTGTGGTTAGGACCCAGTCTGGACATGGGGGTCTGAGCACGCTGCTTCTTTGCTTTTTCCCCGGCCTTCCCGTAGGGTCGAATTGCTTTTTCTTCGCTCGTTTTGGAGGATGACAAGATGCAGGGCGTTTGTAGAATGCAGGGATTCATGTTCATTACGCGGGAACAATCCAAACAACAGCTTTGGAGGGAGACTTGAGGTGCCGGAGCTACCGATCATCACTTCAACGAGTACTGCTGCATCCGCCTCTTCTCCCCTCTGAAGTAACGCTTAGGTACTAGCTTCAGTCTGTGCCTTCCTCGGACGATTTCGCCATCGGATTTGGCCGATAGTTGGAGCATGTGCAAACCCGGCTCTGCTGCTCCCCATCATCCTCTCTGAACTGGACGAAGGTTAAATTGAAAGGATATGTCTCACAGGATCAAGATCTAATCCAGGCCTCTTGTATAAGTGTCTTCATTCTTTACGGCACTGGATGTCCTTTTGCCACTCCCTGAGGACTGCCTTGTCATCTCCTTCTGGCCAAGATGAAAAATGGGGGGGAGGAGCTCGAGGTTGACTAGCCACAAGTCCCACCCCAAGCGAACAATGTTCCCTAGATGTATACACTGGCCGTTGTTCGGCAGAAAGATGTCAGGACTCTGTAAACAGAGTACTTGAGGGGAACCTCGTTGATATGGAACGTGATGCTCTCGCAGCGTCGGTCCCCTAGCCTTGACTCAACCGTCAGCTGCGAATTTCAAAGGAGTCAAGATATTTTTCTGCTACAGGGATAGATGGAAAACTCTCGAGCCTTGCATTGATTCATATAGTTTGTTCTAGTAAGTCACCTCTCTCCACCGAGGTCTCACCCTCAGGAATGGAGTTGGTGATGCCCTATTGCTCGGATGTCTGGATGGAAACGAAGCCTCGCGATGCCTACTGATTTGTAGACTCGAAGCAGGGAGAAACGTATCTATAAATGCAGTGTGTTTCCCTCGATCATCCTCGTCATGTCTCCATCCCACAAAGCTAAAGAGTCAAGCTCTTCTCGACCATCTTCTTCTATCTCTCCTCCGCTCGATCATCACACTCGCTGAACAACATCACTCGTTTGCAGCAATGCATTTTATGGCCCTGCTAGGCCCATTGGCCTTTGCTGAGCTGCTTCGCACAGTGAAGGCCGACTGCTTGGGTGATTGTCCCGAAGGCCATCATCTAATCAAGATCCAGCCAGTAATCATCACCTACCCGGAGAAGGGTCTCGCATCCAACACCGCCTTCACTAGGTATTTGACCCTCCCATTAATCGCGCTTTGGGCTGGCCTTCTCGCTTTTGCTTCATCCCTGACACGTATGCAGCACCGAGTCCCTTCCTTGCGAGGATGAATACATCACGACGACCATCCCCGGCCCATTTCCTACTACTTACACGATTCCTCCGACTGGTACCAACCCAGGGTCCGTGGTCATCGAAACACCTACGTGGACGACGATCACAACTCCCGGTAGCGTGCTGACCACCGAGACGATCCCACCTAAAGGGACAACGCCTGGCACCGTTATTATCCATACGCCTACCTCGGAGCCTCCAACCTCGGCACCGCCCGAGACCTGGATTACGAGAACGACTCCTGGTAGCATTTGGACCACTGAATCGATTCCGCCTAAGGGGACAACGCCTGGTATGGTTATTATCCATACGCCTACGTCTGAGCCCCCTACATCGTCGGAGCCACCTGAAAGCTGGATTACGAGGACGACCCCTGGTAGCATTTTGACCACTGAAACAATTCCGCCCAAGGGGACCACGCCGGGTTCTGTCATCATTCACACGCCGACCTCTGAGGCCCCTACATCGTCGGAGCCACCCGAGAGCTGGGTGACAAGGACGACGCCAGGTAGCATTTTGACCACTGAATCGGTACCGCCTGAAGGTACTACGCCTGGTACTGTCATCATTCACACGCCGACTTCCGAGCCTCCCACATCCGAGCCCCCTGAGAGCTGGGTCACTCGGACGACCCCGGGTAGCGTGCTCACCACTGAGTCGATACCTCCAGAGGGCACCACTCCCGGCACCGTGATTATCCACACACCTACCAGTTCGCCCCGTCTTCCTATCACGACTCCCGTGACGTTCTCCAACAGTTCGAAGGCTCCGCCCCCAACCATCACGACGACGACGACGGATAGCATAATCACCACTGAGACTATTCCAGGCGCTGGAACTACTCCTGGTTCCGTCATTATTCACACATCTGTGCCTGAATCATGGATCACGATTACATCGCCCGGCCCTGAAGATTTTACTACCACCGTGGCCACCCCTGATGGGACTACACCAGGCACCGTCGTGATCGAGACTCCATCTTGGACTACTTACACTACCGAGGGCACCGTGGCTACAACAAAGTCCATCCCTCCTGAGGGGACAAATCCAGGTACCGTCGTCATTGAGACAACGCCACCAGCCATTCCTGAGTCCTGGGTCACGATTACAAGCCCTGGGCCTGAAGATCTAACCACTACTGTGGCTACACCTGAGGGTACAACTCCGGGTACTGTGATAATCGAGACATCTTCCTGGACTACTTACACGACCGAGGGCACTGTGGCTACAACAAAGACTATTCCTCCTGAGGGGACGAATCCGGGCACCGTCGTCATCGAGACGACGCCACCAGGCATTCCTGAGACAACATCACCAGCTGTTCCTGAGACAACATCACCAGCTGTTCCTGAGACAACGTCGCCAGCCATCCCTGAGTCGTGGGTCACGATTACGAGCCCTGGGCCTGAAGACTTAACCACTACTGTGGCCACGCCTGAAGGTACAACTCCTGGCACCGTGATAATTGAGACATCTTCCTGGACGACGTATACGACCGAGGGCAACATCGCGACAACGAAGACTATTCCGCCTGAAGGGACGAATCCGGGTACCGTCATTATCGAGACTCCTGCACCGACTCTCGAGTGCGACAGGTATGGCTACCTGATTCAAGCAGCTTATCTATACAGGGTCAATATCGAAACGGGTGCCACCGAACCTGTGGGTACAGAGTTGATCCCTGGCGCAAGCATCAATGCTTTGGGATACAATGCTCTTGACAACTACCTCTATGGACTTGACAACAACAACCACAATATAGTTCGCATTTCGAATAACGGGACAGCCCAGAACGTCGTGGGCGTCACCGTTCAGAGTGTTGTCGGTGACATTGATAATGAGGGCTGCTACTGGGTGCTGGACTCTGCGTACAAATACTACAAGTTTGACCTAAAGCCCGGCTCCAGCACATACGGCACCGTTCTTGACCAAGGCCAGACGACCAATTCCGACAAGGTACCGAGACTCCTCGACTGGGTGTACCTCCCAAACCATGGGCGTCAGCTGTGGTCTATCTTTCCGGTACCAAATGCGGGCGAGATCCGCATGGTCCGCTTTGATATGACTACCCATGCATTCTTCGTCGTGCGGACCTGGAAATCCGACTTGGACCACAGTTTCGGTGCTGCATGGGGGCAGAACCCATCAACCGTCTACATCTCCGACAACAGCAACGGCGAAATCTGGGCTTATGATGTTACAAATGCCAGCCGCCGCAAGGTTTCTGTAGGGCCGGTATCCTCGATCAACGACGGTGCTCGCTGTGTCGCGAATGTTAATGCAGAGACGTAATTGGATCTGGCTTTGGATTTTTCTTCTATTTACCTGCGATTCCCTTTTATGTCGGTGTTTCCCTTTCCTATTCCTTTTAACTTCTCGCCGCTTCAGACACAAGTCGAAACGCAGGTTTTTGTCCAGGGGCTTAATACCCAAGGTTTCTCCTGCCTCATAAAACATCATATTGGGTCCGGGTCCAAGATAATGCCAAAGCTTGGATGCCATTGATAGATACAACTCAAGTTAGCTAATCGAAATCTACTTTGGACTTACTCATAGATCCACTTATCTCGTAAGCTCGTGGTTGTAACTCAGACTTGGTAGCTTCTCCTGCCGCGTATCGAATGTTCGACGGCGCGGCCTAATGTTCAACATTCTATATTTGGTAATAGAGGCGTCAGTATGTATAGGTATCCTCGGGTGTTACTGGGATCTTCTGTCCAAGTTATTTATTGCTTGCTATGTTACTCTGGGAAGATTTGTATCTTGACATCTAAGCTAACTTCTGCTCTGGTAAAACTGTCAGGTACAAGCCGAGTGACCCTGTAGATTAGACACATTCAAAGAGAGACAAAAGACAGAAGTGAACTTTGACATAAGCACGAAGATGTAAACCTCGAAAAACTAGAACATCAACAATCTGGGCAAATCTACGAATCGTCAATATAGGACCTGTGAGATCTCTCTTCTCCGATCATTCCCTGGCATCTCCAGGTCCTTTTTCCTCCGGCACAACATCTTGGGCATCGGCATTAGGATCTTTGATGTTTTCCGGATCATAAAGTGTAGGTTCTGCGTCCACCAGTGTGCGAGTCGGGGGCGACACGAGATTCAGCAGATAGTACACTGCGGCTGCCATGAATGTAGACGTCAACCAGGACGCCTTGTCTGTTTTACGTAGTCAGCTAGGAATGGCCCCCATGCAGTTCCATGGGACTCTCATATCTAAGAGTATGACAACTTACAGAAATAGGCGTAGTTTCCAATGTCGATATTGACATTGATAGCATGGATCAAGCCTGGCAGATTAACCGGGACTACAATGAGGAGCGTGGCCACAGCTCTCCAGTTAACACCGTAGTGGTAACGATAGATCCCCTCGTTTTGATAAAGCATAGGGACGTCAAGGCGCGTCCCTCGGACTATCCAAAAGTCGACGATCTGTCAAGTGATGTAAGTCAAACAAGTTCCGTAACTAAGAGAAACACTTCTTCTCGAGATGTGCATACCATGATTGCGACAACGGGAGCGAGGACGATGATGTATCCGCTCAGGAAAGTCGTCAAGCTCGTGGCGCTTGCCAGGATCTTCCAAGGGGCAGTGGCCCAGCCCCCGATAAAGGCAGTCAATGCTGCTCCGCGTTGGAGGTTGATCCACCTCGGCGCGATAAATGCGAGATCGTTGCTGGTAGCAATGCAGTTTGTGGAAATGTTGGTGCCTAGGGTAGCGAGCCCGAAAGCGCACGCGCAGAAGAAGGCGGCCGCGCGGTTCGTCCAGAGCGCGAGGATCGCCGTGGGATCCCAGTACAGAGTGCCGTAGATCGCCTGTCCCGCAGACGCAATGACGATGCCGATGAAGGAAAACACCCAGTACACGATCGGGATGAAGAGGAGCTGCCAGTATGTGACTGATGTCTTGTTCCCGTACCGAGTCATGTCGGACTATTCGAACCAGTTGTTATTAGTTTCAAATGGTCCTCTATAAGAACGACGCTGATAAGGGGGATATTTACAATGTTGAGGGCAAGGGTCGTCTTGCCACTGATAGCCACATTGATGCCGTAAACCCAGGCCCAGCTCTTGGTGCTACCAAAGATCTTGGCCTTTTGAGCAAAGACGGGACCTGGTCCGCCGGTGTGAACCGCCCATCCGAGCAGCGCAAAAGATGCGATCACCGCAACCACGGATTTGATGAAGAATAGCCAGCGCATCTTGCTAGGATGTATCATGAGCAATGGGAACTGAACTAGAAATCTCATCAGTTACTTTCCGTCTTTTTGCTGCAAGGTCAACTAGTTGGTTCTTACTTATCCAGAAGACGAAGTACGCTATCATCATATTACTCGTAATGCCCGCCGACGCTGGAAGAGCGTTTGGGTAAGTTTTGAGGCTCGGCCAGATTGCTTGCAGCATGATGAGCATGCAAGACGCCCCGATCTTGGTATTGATTCTACAAGACAGTGACGCACTTAGCCACAGTCGGCTATGCAACTAGTTTGAAGGGTCGGCACTCACCCAAAGTAGATCAGGCCGAGGACCAGACGGGAGACGACGGCAAAGTACGAGAAGTAAAAGCCCATTGAAGCACGAGAAGCAATGGCGAAGGGAATGTGGTGTTTCGAGCCGATGGTTCCGTTCAAAGCAACTGCTGCAGCAATGATGATGTTGCCGATAGCACTTGGTGTTTGCAAGTGAATCAGCACTGGAAGCAAGACTAATGTTGCTCCTCGAGGACTCACATGGCTACAGAAGCCTCACGCCAGCTGAGGCCAAGAGCGACAATGGACCCAGCCTGCTGCATCGTGCCAACGTTGGCACCGTCTGCCATCCACAGCCAAAGAAAGTCGATGCTGGGGGTTGACAAGGCATAGTCAGCGATCACTCCCGCAGACTGAAGAGTTATCCGGCACCCTTACGCTTTCCAAATTCGCCGGTCCGGCGCAACGACATCCACGTCCGCATTCGACCAGCCATGGCGCGTCGCAAAGGACGCTCGCGGGGTATCGAGCCGCCAGTAATCGACGGTTAACCACTTCCGTGGCTCCAGCTTCGTCGTGAACTTCATGTTGAGAACATACACAACGCTGGGGATCGAAAGAACGAGTATTAGCAGGCCTCAGTTTAGTCGATCACGAGAGCAATCTGGGAAAAGGAAAAAAAAAAGGATTCAGCGGAGATCCTCTCGCGAGCACAGCGGTGCAGGGGAAAGAAAACCCTCGTGTGAGCCATGGTGCCACTACTAACTTACTTCATGTTAGTATATCTGAAGCACTAGCTAGAGTTGATATGGTATCGAGCGACTATCTGATAGCGAAGGGCTTGGCTTGCTCACTTTTTTCTGTACTCGCCGTTGAGATGCGGGGGAGAGATAACTGGAGAGATAGATTTGATAGCCGATCTCGGTATTGATTGGGTCCTGGACGGAAGTACTTGTAGTGACCGGTAGCCCGGTTAAGGCCCACTCCTCCACCCCCGTAAGGGTTTAAGTAGACTGACCATTGCAGAGCAGAGGGTGGTGAGAAGAAATCAGCATCCTGATCAAGTGTCTCTAGGTGCGAAAGATGGGTGCGCCAGCGGCCGCCCAAAGGCCGTCGTTCGTCTCGCTGGGCATGGTGGTGCTCGACGAGCTTCGCTTCCCTGACCGGCCTTCTCTACATGACGTCCCTGGCGGCTCAGGTGCCTTTTCAGTCCTAGGGGCTCGGCTGGTGGCCGGACAGGAGAGGGCTGGGCAAGTCGGCTGCTTTATCTTGGCTGGTAATGACTTCCCCGAAAGTGCCTTGAGGAGCTTCAGGAGCTGGGGTGTCAACCTAGATATACAAGTCGACCCTGCTAGGCCCTCTACGCGAGGGTTGCTCGAATACAAGGACTCGTCCTTTGGCCGTAAGTGTTGTACCGAGTTGTGACATTGGACTCAACCTCTTAGGTACTCTCAGACTGTCAACGGACTGCTAACACTAACTCTTATCAGGCAAGACGTTTCGATATACTACAACGCCATTACACCCATCACCAAGAGACCTGCCAGCACATTTCCTGGAATCCGCATCATTCCACATCCTTGCCCTCCCCTCTCAGCTCGCAGATCACGTTAGAGATCTCGCAAGCTTAAGGCCTGGTGCTCCTGTGCTGGATCCGCCGCTCTTAGTATGGGAGCCAACTCCGCCACACTGCAGCCAACAGACCAAAGACGACCACATGGCGGCTTGCAAACATGTCGATGTCTTCTCCCCGAATCACCTCGAACTCTTGGCCTTCTTCCAAGACAGCAAGCCGGCAGAGGGCGCCTCTCACTTCGATCCACAGGCCATCGAAGCCTGTGCAGACGCTTTCCTGGAGTCGGGGATCGGCCCTTCGGACAAGGGCACCGTGGTCGTAAGAGCCGGTGAATACGGCTGCCTTGTGTCCTCATTTACAATAGAGGGCCGGCATCGCTGGCTGCCGGCCTTCTATGCTGATGCATCATCAGTAGTCGATGCGACAGGCGGCGGGAACACGTTCCTGGGTGCATTCACATATGCAATGGCTGCTTGCAACAAGAGCCCCGTGGATGCGGCTGCGCTCGCCAATGTAGCGGCGACCTTTGCGCTGGAGCAGATTGGAACGCCTACTCTAGAGAAGGTTGAGGGCCAGAGAGAGCGGTGGAATGGCAGCGAGTTTGACACACGTTTTCAAGCATATCAGCAAATGTTGTCGAGGTGACATGACGTTATCTGGTAGACTGACTTTTTAAGCATGTCCAGCATATGAGCATACCTGTACGTGTCATGGACTCAACCGCACCTCTCATTGAGGCAACCCCAGGGTGGTTATCATGTCAAGAAAAGGAAGAAGGTTCAAAGAAGTTGTAAAATAATGATTGCGACAAAAAGAAAAGAAGTCTTCACCGATGCTTAATCAGGTTATTGTTTGTTTGCATTCACTACACATTAATCGTCAACTGATCAATGCTATTCAAGACAATCTGTTGTAAGATTAAGATTTGCAACACTTGATATCGATCAGTTCTCTTCAACAGGGTGATCTCACAATTGCAGCCATGCGCAATAGTCCTACATAGAGCGGTTTCTGGTCCTGACCACCGTGATTTCCTGACAATGCCCCGATCATGCCTCACAAAGGCAGTGTACACGCGTGCCTGAGGTTCAAATCATGATCCATCCACGATGACATGTCCTTAACTGTCACTACCAATAGTCCGTACAAATCCAAAGAGAAGGGTTCGTTCTCATATCGCATCCTATGTTTCTCGTAATCCACATCACCATTCTCATACACAGCCCATATACGTATACCGGATCGCTTTCGTCTCTGACCATGAGCCTCCCTCTGACCAGCAAATGTCACAAAACCAAGAGGGTATTTCTATCCTGTCGTCCTTCCTCCCTGCCCCTGGGCAGAAGGATGCACACCGGTTCTCCTCCCTTCCATATTTCATATGTGCTGATGACCCAATGGTAGCAGGCCAGACATAACAATGAAAAGCACAAGTCGAAACGGGAATGATGGATGGTGATCTACAAAAAGCTTCCCTCCCCAATTTGAAACTGTTTTCGTGCGAGATATACCAAAAAAACAAACCCATCACATCAAAAAAGAAGAAACTCATGACTGCTTCGCAGGATCGCCGCCGCCTTCAGCAATGGCCGCAGGCCCAGCGCTCGCACCGGCCTCGTCCTTCTTGCCAAAGGCCCACCCGCCGAACCAGCTCGCGCGCTTGTTCCCTTCGGAGCCGCCATTGGCAGCGGCAGTAGGATGCTGCTCCTGCACGAGCCGCAGCGGACGGGGCTTGCTGCCCGTAAAGGCCGTCTTCTCGTGGTCCTTGCGCGGCGGGCTCTGCGTCGCGGACCCAGACGCCGTGCTCTGCGCGTCGCCGCCGCCGCCACCAGCTCCGTTGGCGCCGCCGTTATCGTCGCCAGAGGTGCTCGACGTCTCGCTGCGCATGCCGGGGAAGTTGCCGCTCGTGGACATGGGCACTGTGCCGCTGGGCGTGCGCGTGCCGGGACCACTGGCGCCGGCGCCGCCACCCGACGACTGCGGCGGCAGGAAGAAGGTCTGCGAGCCGCGGAGGGACGGGGACAGGGGCCCGTCGGCGCCGCCGGGCCCGCGGTACATGGAGTGCACGACCGAGGCGGCGCCGGCGCCGGCGGTGTACTGCTCGCTCATGGGCCGCCCGCCACCGCGCCTAACGCTGGTCGAGCGGCCGAGGCCGATGGGGATGCTGGGCGCCGTCTCCGGATTCTCGTGCGCCGAGTCTTGGTGGTACTGCTGGTGGTGGTGCTGCTGCTGCGGCATGAAGGACATGGGCCGCGGCTTGGGCTTGTTGGTCGCCGTGGCGCTGTAGGCGATGGATTTCGCGCGCTGGAGGAAGGAGGGTCCCGACGAGGGCGCCGGCGGAAGCTCCTTGTTGGTGTCGGGCTTGGAGTCGCTCGACTGGTCGAGGATGTGCTCAAAGTCCTTGTGCTGCAGCAGGCGCTCGATGATCTTGTTGATGTAGAGCGTCAGGGCCTTGTTCTGGTCCTTGGCCGCCTTGAGCTCGGCCTCGAGGCGGCGGTAGTTCTCCGACTCGTTCTCGGCGGCCTCGGACAGCTCGTCGGCGAGGGTGGACGCACCGCCCTCACCACCCGTGCGGCCCTCAAGGGCGTTGAGGGCGTCCTGGTTGGTCGAGACGCGGCTGGTGCGGTCTCCGGCGGCGCCGCCTGCGGCCGCACTACCGCCCAGGTAGGCGAAGTCGTTGGCACCAAAGTCACCCTTGAGTGTCTTCTCCTGCAGCAGCAGCTGGTAGCTCTCGTTGTCCTCCATCAGGCGGGCGTTGGCCATGCGGGCCTCCATGAGCAGGCGCTCGACCTCGCGCAGGCGGCCGCCGCCCTGGTTCTCGGACTCGACGAGCTTGATCTGGGCCTCGGCGAGCTCGAGGCGCAGGGACTCGATGAGCTTGTCCTTTTGGAGCAGGAGCTTGGAGTTGTTGCGCGAGTCGCTGCGGTGGATGGAGGAGGGAGGAGCGAAGCTGCCGCTGTCGACGCTGGGTGAGTTGTTATTTGCTGTGGGCGGAGGGGTTTGTCAGTACTGCTGCGTGAGAAGTCTTGTTGTTCGTTCGAGATGGGAAATGCTCACAATGCCTCGACGGCCGCGCCTCTTCGTCGCCGTTGGCTGTCCTCTGCGCCAGGCTGTCCTTGAGCCGCTGGATGACGGCCTGCATCTCCTCCTCGCGGTTGGCCATTTCCTCCTTGTCCTTGGTCATGGAGCTGCGCTCGGCCTCGTAGATGGTCTCCATCTCGCGCATCTGGCGCGCGGCCTCGCGCTTCTCGTTCTGCAGGGCCTCGACCTGCTCCTCGTGCTCGTGCGCCTTCTCCTCGAGGCGCGCCTGCTCGTGCTGCGCCTCGTCGAGCTTGGCCTGCAGCACCTCGGCCTGCTTCTGGTACTGCTCCTGGGCGCTCTCGGCGCGCGATAGGCGCTCCCGCAGGTCGTCGAGCAGGGCGACCGTCTCGGCGCGGGCTGCTTCGTCTTCTGCAGTGGCGTTGGAGGCGGCGAGTGCTGGCGATGCGGGCGATGCGGCGTTGGCGTCCGCCTTGAGGGGCGACTCGCGGCGCTGGCGGGCCGTCACGGGCGTGCTGGTCCGCAGGGAGCGTGTGCGTACGTGGCCCGTGGCTGTGCCCGTGCCCGTGGCCGTCGCAGCGTTGGAGGCCCGGGGCGACGAGCTGATGCGGGAGGGTGATGAGTTGTTGGGTCCGTCTTTGCCGGCCGCGGGCGGCTTTCGTGCTGCGGCAGACATGGTAACTATTGCCGAGTCGTCGTCGTCCTCCTAATGATGCCTAGTGTCGAAGAATGTGATTGTCGCTCGAGTATGGGGTGCTCCTGAAGGTCGGCAGCTACTGTGAAGCTCCTTTCGAGAGAATGGGGATAGATACGCAGACCTGATCAGAGGTGAATGATGATGATGACGTCCTGGCAATGCGAATGATGCTAAGGTACTGGAGCCAGCAGCATTCCTCGAAACAGACAGCGTGTGTTGTAACCGCAAAGGAGAAACAAAAATGGGCAAATGGTGTACACAAGGGTTTGGAATGGAATGCTTGAATGTTATTTCGGGGAGTAAATATGGAGATGGCGGTTTGTCCAGATGGCTTCTAGCGCATTTGATGGAGCCCTCGAGCAGCTAAAAAGTGCTCCCTAGAGTGCTGAAGCCACGAAAAAAGGAGATTTGACTGGGTGGATCATTCGACAAGGGTGCCTGTTATATCGTGCTGATATCCAATCCCTTGTTTCGGTTAATGACTCCTGGATACTTGTTACTTTGTACGGACTAGGTAAGGATGTCTTTATTGACTGTCGAGGACAAAGGCTGGGTGTGAATTACCTATGTCTCGTGGCGAAGAAGCAACGAAAACAGCAAGGGAGCCATTTATCACCATCCCTACCTACCTACCTTACGACTCACAGCGGCTGAACAAACAAAGTTGGCGACCGACCTTACCTCGAGAGCAGGCTATGCCCAAATATAGCACTGATTACATGTGCCTCTCGGAGTGGCTAGTTTGTTGGCTGCTCAGCTGCACTCACTACATAACCTGGCTGTGCCGATTCGATTGTGACAGCCCAATGACGCCAGCAATTCAGCAACGGCGCAGAGTCTATTCTATCCAAGGTGCCATGTGAATGTATGTGTTCATGCACGTGTAGGCCATGGAAACTCCCTCATACCCTTCCCACTGCACACAGCTTTATGCCTACCGCATTTCGGGGGACACCGCATGTGTCGCATCTGGATGACGTGGTGGTGGCAGCGAGCCAGACTCTGCCGCGGATCTGCTGAAACAGCTGCGCATCAATGCAACCCATCGAGCTGCCTTTGCCTGGTAAATAATTCTGGCAGATCTTGTTTGCTGTTTTGCATGTGTAGAAGTGACTGCAAAACCCCCGAATCTCCAGATACTCTGTACAAAGCTGTTCAATGAAAACGGAAATACACACCCAGAGCCTCGAGAAATACCCTGGCTTTGTATTTGCAATACAGTATCCACTTCTGCTCGATGGCTTCGACGGATGCTCCGATCTTCTGGAGAAAGGGGAATGGTTCCGGCCGTTGCGTCCAGAAAGGCAATTCCCGGGATTATTGCAATCTCGCCTTCAATGCATCTACCGCATGGCCAAGATCTTGAATGTTATGTAAGCCGTCGACCACATCCTCGAATCAAACACCGAGTTTCCTCATAGTTTTCTTCGACATTTGAAGGGCGGCTTGTAGTCGCCTCAAACCCGAGCAATTTCTGACTCTCACCCTGCAGAGTATTTATCTCGCCAAGCACGACCGTCATACAGCACAACACAACCCTCACGCACGACCACTTTCAAGAGAGACGCATGGTTTGAATGGTCTGAACATCAGTGTTCGCCGAGGCTGGCAGGAACAGATCTTTGTAGTCTATCTGACCTAGAAAAGACCTGAAAATCAAGGTGGATGCGTCATCGAGCTATTTACTCGACGCTTTTTGGTATACCGTCACAAAAACAATCCGGAGCCCTTGGTGCTTTTTACGCAGCTTCGAAACCTGAACGCCGTCCCATGCCATCCGTATCTACACGTGCGCCCATTTAGGCCTGCTGGTCGCTCAGGATGTCGGAGTCACCGGCATCGAGGATGGCCATGGTGGAGCAGCGGAAGAGCTTACCGCAGGCGGTACCGAGCTCAGTCTGGAGAGAGGGAAAACAAGTAAGCAATTTGCACGGATACCCTCCAAAGTCAAGGAAACGACTTCTTCGCTGGGCGGGCCCCAAGGTGAGGAAACCTTCGGGCCAGAAACAGCTACAAAGGAGAGGAATCAGTTCAAGGAGATTGCCATGTTGTACATACGTTGGCACCGCTGAAGTGGTGGACGGGGACCTTGGCCAGCATGGAGTAGTACTCGAGCTCGCTCTTCCGCAGAGGAGGAGTGTTGGCAGCGATCAGGACGAGCTTCGCCTTGCCGGTGCGGAGGGTCTTGAGACTGTAGAAGCCAGGTTAGCGACAAGTCGACGAGGCGATCAGGACGATGTGACATACGTAGACTTGTAGCCCATGGTGACCTTGCCGGACTTGATGACGAGGGCCAGACGGCTGTTGATGCTGGAGGCATCGCGCTTGCTCTTCTTGGGGGCCATTGTGACGGTTGTTGCTGGTGATGGCGGCAAAAATTGTCGTGATGTTGCTGGGTGATGGAGGTGAGAGGGACGGGATTTCGCATCGAAGCGGCCAAATTATTTTGAATTGTCGGCCAGGACGGGCCCCGCTGAAAATTTGTCGGTGGAGGGGTTAGTCCGACCGCCGTGGGGTTTTGGCTGCGCATAAACCCTAATCGACCCACTTTAAGCGACTGCAGCGGAGGAACAGGCAGCCGACGCCACCTGCCGACCTGCCCATTTGCTTTGAAATCAAGGCTGGCAAAAGAATTCAGAAAAAGTGCCCATTTTCCCTGTAGGCTCGACGATTTGTACGGTTGACCTCATCCTCCACCCAAACAACCAACAACCTTTCCCAACGGCAATCCACGACAACATCAGTCAAAATGGCGCGTCGTCCGGCTCGTTGCTACCGATACTGCAAGAACAAGGTCAGTACGGCATTTTTCAGTTCTGCGAGGAGGTCTTGTCGTCGCGACCGAGAGGGAGAGGGTCGGTCGGAAGATTTTGGGAGGATTACAAAGCTGGGAATGGCCTCGTTCGATCGACATGAGCACACGGGCCTGCGCTGTTCGACCGACCCGGCGACCTTACAAGACAAGCTCGAGGAGTTTGGAATATTTTCAAAAGCTTTTACTGACCTTCACTTTCCTCTGTAGCCGTATCCCAAGTCGCGCTTCAACCGTGGTGTGCCCGACCCCAAGATTCGCATCTTCGATCTCGGCCGCAAGCGTGCCAAGGTTGACGATTTCCCCCTCTGCATCCACCTCGTCTCCAACGAGTATGAGCAGCTGAGCTCCGAGGCCCTCGAGGCCGCCCGTATTTGCGCCAACAAGTACCTGGTCAAGAACACCGGCAAGGAGGGTTTCCACCTGCGCGTCCGTGCTCACCCCTACCACGTCGTCCGTATCAACAAGATGTTGTCTTGCGCCGGTGCCGATAGACTGCAGACTGGTATGCGTGGTGCCTGGGGTAAGCCCAACGGCACTGTTGCCCGTGTCAACATCGGCCAGATCATCCTGTCTGTCCGCACTCGTGACTCCAGTATGTTACAACCTCCTATAACCCCCCAGCGAGAGATACATGCAGCCAGCTAACATCGTCCCCTCCAGACCGTGCTTTCGCCCTCGAGGCCCTCCGCCGATCTCAGTACAAGTTCCCCGGTCGCCAAAAGATCATCATCTCCAAGAACTGGGGCTTCACCCCCCTGCGCCGCGAGGAGTACCTGGAGAAGAAGGCTGCTGGCCGCGTCAAGGTCGACGGTGCCTACGTCCAGTTCCTGAGCAACAAGGGTCCTCTCGAGTACAACATGAAGCGCTTCCCCGAGGCCTTCTCCGAGGCTTAAGGTGGTGCGAGGACGAGAGCCGAGGTTGGAATCCAGGGTGGCGTAATTTGGTCATTATGGGTCTGAGACATGGTTATTGCATGGGAAGACAATTGCTTTAGAGAAAATCAAGCAACTTCACGCACTCGTTGATTGAATGAGGAGATCAGTCGCCTTTGATGAATTTGCGCTGTGATGGATGAATCCGGATGTGGAGATTACGCTGGGCTGCCATACCACGTAGTCCTTTGACATGACATTGCCTACGTGGTTACCCCAATATGCTGGCCTTCAGGCGACCATGTCCATAATTGTGCCTGCCTTCACGCCAGGACTGCACCGAGACGAGTCTATTATGAGTCCTTGGGTCTATCAGTACCTTTGGCAGTCCCGGATTTGCCACGATTACACCTCTCCTGCTCTGCTCGTATCCATTTTCTTCTCAAACAACCACATCGCAGAAGTGGATCTGCGGGCGGTGTGGGCTGGTAACTAGATGCTGAGCTACGGTCTACCAGAGCCTCCTCCGATGCTCGGATGCGAGACGGAGATGCTAACTGGTAATAAGTACGCCCTGTTATCTCTCATCGTCGCCCAACGAAAACCCCTGGACGGGTTGCGAGAGTACATGCATGCCAAGCCAGTTCTAGGTCTTTCAAACTTGTTGAATGAGAGCAATATGTTTTACGCATAGAGCGAGTTGAGCCTGTCATTTCCAGGTGTGACACATTCAAGAATGGGGGTTCTCACCGAAAGCCTGCAGTACACCATGTCCCTGCATTGCCGTGTCTTGAAAAAGAGATTATGAGCAGGCCAACCGGTTGAGAAGTGCCTTGCATTCTGAGCGGTAGGCTAATACGGACCGATACCACTGTCTCTATCTGACAGAAGCCGAAGGACTCATTGCTGGGCTGAGGGGTTATTTGCAGTGAAGTCATCCACGTATCAGAGTGGAACCTGACTCAGCTGCATGATCTTATCGCTGGCGTGACTGGGTCGGCAGGCGGAGCACTTCGGATGGATGGTTCGCTGTTGCTCAACACCACCTTGTTTCGATAAGCCCTGCATTACCTGTAGGTACCTCAAAGCTGGCAAAGAACACGTATCGCCCGTGTTGATGGCGTGTATGTGCTTTCTGCGCGTGGGTAAGCTCAAGATCAACTGCCTCACTCTTCTGGCTTCGGAGGTCTTTCTGCGCATCGCATCTCCTCAAGCTGACCTTCGTCTCCTCTTCCGGAATCCTTGCTGTTATCGATCCTCCTGCCCTCGGACGGACAGGACAGGCTAACAGGGACAGGTGTGGGGACGAATGACCCTTTGTTCTGCCAATCTGAGTCAAGTGCCAGCACGCGAGCACGACTGATCATCTCGTCGTTGAGGAGCCCGTAGCGCATCATCCCCCGCCGTTCCGTCCTATGATAGGGGAGTTATCGTGCTCGTAGTGGAGTTCCCAGGCTGGTTCAGGAGCTGGATCGCCTTATGGAGGCCCCCCCTCTTTGATGGGAAAGTGCCCAACATCCATCCCGATAACAGCACAGGTGCGCCCATATCCCGCCATTTCGTCCTTCGTGTCATTCCGTCATCCGCATCCCTTCTTGCCTGATGCTCTCAGCCGTTTGTCTCTCTCTGCGACCCCCAAGCTGAAGTACTGCGCGACACTGTGCGATCCAACGTAAGCCGCGTAGGCTTTTTTGTTTTGCTTTTTCGTGCTCTTCTACATAAGTTCCTTGGAAGGGTTTCCGATATCTACACTTTCAAGACCCCTCGGATTCGCGATGCTGTGTTGACGTGGATACCCACTCTCCTCCTCCCACTCCCAACCGGCCCTCTCTCACCGCATCATCGAAACGACCGTCCGCGGTGACGGCTTCTTTGCAGCCGCGCGCTGCCAAGAGTTCTATTTTTGACACACCGGGCATTCTCTACATAACCTCGCATAGCGAGCCTTGATACACCCTCGTTCGACGGAACAACATCGTCACAATGGCTTTCCACCAGCCCACCACACGGCATGCCCTGCAAAGGGTTGTGCGCGCCGCCCCCGAGGACGCAGCCACGGCGGCGGTGATAGAAACATCATCACCACTCGAAGAATCACAGACCTGGGTTCTCTTCTCCCCTGCTACTGACACGGCTACAACGACGTCGTACATCAGCTCGGTCCACGACTCGCAACAGACGGCGGGCCGGTCGCGCATCAGCGATCTCGGCAGCCTCAACACTCTACCCCGGTCCGATGTCCACTCCCACGCTGGCGAGTTGGCAGCGGAGCCTATGGAGGAGGATGCCGGCGACGAGGACGCAGAACTAGACAGCCTCGACAGCCACCTCCCGGACTTCCGGTCCGTGCCGCACTCCCAGCACCACCAGGTTCACGCATCGGCTACGGTGCTGCCCAGGCACGACGGCCTGGGCTCTTTCAGGTTAGACACGGCGGGGATCGCGACAGATATGCAAGAGCATATGTACGCATTCGAGCGGTACAACCCCCAGCGCAAGCCAGGACACGATGCGGGCATCAACCTGGCGGAGCTGGAGCTGGAGATGGACCAGGACCGCATCCAGCAGATGGAGCGGATCCAGAGGATCGAGGCTTGGAGGTTAGAGCAGAGCAAGCTGCTGCTGGACGAGATCCAGAAGCAGACACGACGTAGGCGCCAGCAGACGGCAGGCTCGGTGCGGGAGTCTCGGTCCGACAGTACGGTGACGGAGGCCGTCATGACACCAGCGCCGACAGACGACACGATGCAAGGCACGGAGTGGCATGACCAGGATGCCCCGCATGATTTAGGGGTCGAAGAGGGACTGTGGTCTCGTATTACGCGCAAGTTGATCCGCGACATCATGGGCATTGACGACCGCATGCTAGGCATTCTGTTTGGCGAAGAGCTGGTGGTTGAAGATGACCTTTCCTCCACGCCAAAGGCCTCGGAGCTCTCCGCGGGAAACAACAGAAACCATTCAGATCCGATGTGGCAGCTGCGCATGCTGGAACGAGCCTCGCAAGAGCTTGGCATGCTAGTGCACCAGATGTCTGCACACCCTGGCGCCTTCTCGACGTATATGCGGGTACAACAGATGCCTCTGCCATACGCGGGCTTGCCCGTCATCCCGGAGACTACCGTGGAGGCAGATGAGCCGGCCGCGAGGACCATGGGCGAGAGCGCAGCAACGACAGCGTCGCCTCAGTTCCACCCCACGATCGGCAAGGCCGCACAGGCTATGAACATACCTGGCCGCCGCGAGGCTGCATCGGCGGCCACCTCGGCCCACGTGCCCGGCAACTTCACCCAGCACGAGTGGGAACAGGAGCTGGACATCAAGCTGGTGTTTAGGTACCTCCGGTCGCGCTTCCTGTCGCGCACGTCATCGTCGTCGGCGGGGGCGGCGTCGTCGCTGGGCACGGGGGGCACGGCGCACCTGGCGACGTCGAGCACGCAGGAGGCGGCGGCCAAGGCGGCGCGGGTGCGGCAGCACCACCCGCTCGTGGGCAGGTCGCTGCGCGGGCAGGGGTCGGGCGCGGACGGCGCCGGCGGCAGGAGGCACATGCAGTACCGGGTGGGGCCGGCGCCAGGCAGCCCCGTCGCGGCGATGCACCACCACCACCTCCACTACCACCACCACCACCACCACAGGCACGCGTCGAGCTGCGCGAGCCAGAGCACACGGCGGTCGGCGGCGACGAGGAGGAGCAGCCTGTCTGGGTCGCGGCACTCGTCGCACCACTACTGGGATATCGGGGGGTCGATCGGGACGGGGTCGATGATTGTTTCGTCTGGACCTATGGGGAGCTGGGGCGAGGTCTGAGGTGAGGAGCGAGAATATGAGTGGACCGGAGTGGTTCGTGCCAGGCGGATGGAGGGATGGCCTCCTTATTGTGACGTGTAGAGAACACGCCACGTTGTAACATTATTATTCAGACTTCATCTGGTTGTGATGATTGTGGAGACTTGGGTTGAGATACAGGAGGACAGAGTCTTTGAGCATTACGGCAACGGTTTTCTCACGAACACACACACGACGAGGCACATAGCATTGGACAGTCCTTTTTTTTTGCACCTGACAATACCACTCGGCGCCTTGATTATGCTCATTAGCTATTGCACCGTGACATTCATATCCACACAACAGACGGTTCGAGACACGGGAACCATCTCTGTGAGCTTATCCTGGCCTTGGCCAGTTCACAGTCCCACATCAGTCAGTGGACAGGATTTCCCTGTGCGGCTACAACCCGGATCCCGGCTATCGAACCGAAAGCGGTGGGCAAGAATCCTGCGAGGCTTAAAACATACATGCAAGTTCTTGCCGAAAAGGGGTTCATCCTTGGCATGGATAATCCCTTTTGTGAGCGAGACTTTCCCATCATATCACTGCCTGATCGCCCTGGAGTGCCTGGATGGACAAGACGAACTCGAGAGGCTCACGCGCAGGACGGAATCGAGTCTCCACCACTGCCCACACGCACGCCCACACCCACACCACACGCGATTCAGGACTTCGGCCGCCGGGGTGTTAATAGCTTCTCGTCCAATGGGCACCCTCCCGCCTGCCAACCCCGACAGGGATCTTCCCAGGCTCTTCTCTAGTTACTTGTACTCTCTCTCACTGCTGTCCCCGCCCAAAACCCGCACTTCTCTCCCGGCTCGGCCCCTCCCCTTTCCCTCTTTTAGGCCTGCACTGGCCAAGACGCGTCTTCTCTTGTCGAGGTGGTCTGCCTGTCAAAAATCCTGCTGCTGCTGTGCTGCGAACCTTGCATGGCGGCAGCCCTCGCAACCCTTTCTGATATGCCTTTTCGGCCTGAGGATCACGCACACCGTAAGCTACCTTACCTGCATGTAGAGTCATCCTACTGCAGGTCCCTCTGCTTCTTGCACCTTGGGGACACAGAAGTAGCGAAGAGCTGTCGTTATCTTCTTGCCGCCCCGGTCCTGGTGTTTCTGCTCCCACCCCCCCTCATCGGTTCCACCTCGACCGCCTCTCTTCTCCACACTTGATACCTGTCTCCCTGTCTCGCCTGCTTCTCCCATCTTTTCTTTGCGTGTCTGCGTGCGTCTCTTCTCTTGCGTCTGCTCGAGTGCTCCTCTTTTCGCTGCTCGTGCCCACCCCACCTCCTCCCGCTGCCTGAGCCAATCCCGAAGACGCCGCCTCACTTTCTTTCGTCGTCGCAACACCGCTCTCTACCTACCATCCTCGCGTCCGCCCTCCTCTGCCAAAATCTGTATCTTTGTGTCCTCTTTCTGATTGCGAATCTCGGTGACGAGGCAGCCGTCGACGGATATAAATAAGCTCCCACCCTCGCGCTGCACCCTGTCGACCTTGCTTGCTGTACGTTCCCGCCGGATGTGTGCCTGCGCGCTGCCCACCCGCACACTCTGCTCTCTCCCTCTCTCTTACTCTTCTCAACTCCATGAACCACGGGCGGTTAGTGCCTGCCTGAGGTTCCGTTCCTCTCTCTCTCCGGGAATGGGAGTCGCGTGGTTCCTTTGCAGAATATCCCTCACGGCCCTCCGACTAACAAATGCAGATCAATACCATGTACTAGGACCTCCCAATCTGGATCGCGGCCCAGCCCTGCCTGGTTGTGGTCGCCTCTGCGACCTCCACCTGACCTGATCGGCCCTTTATATACCTTCGCGTCTCGACTCTCCTGCCTGCCTGCTCTTCCATAGAGCTTCTTTTCCTCTCATCCCGTGCTACCGCTGCCACCGACGCGCTAGAGGCTTGCTGCCGTCCCTCTGCCTTGGATCCAGGAGATGAGTGCCCGAGCTCTCAATGGCCGCGACACCCCTCGAAGCACCCGCGCCCAGTTCCGCCGTGCTCTTTGATATCTACAACGATGGACTTGCCGCCCGGGATGCCGCACCTGCCAATCTGCCCGGAGGGCCCTGCAACTACGTGGACCTGAACCATGGTTCCGGCGGAGCGCGCTGCGGCTGCCGTCGCTTCTGGAGCCGGAACCCTCCCACCGCCGCCCCGGGATTTCCAGGCAGCAGTGCCAATGCTGCGGACCACGCCGTGTGGTGCATGTGCTCCCACCACGCCTGCTTCCACGACGACCTCCGGACACATACCCCACAGGTCTCTGCCGGCCTGCCTACGCCCGCGCCCGCCGGGCTGCCCGTAACAGTCGGGCAGGAGAATGAGAGGCCCAAGACAAACCGGGAACCCCTGACTCCCGTGCAGGACCATCTGCCTTCTTTCCACATGGCTTCGAACCTGGGTCTCTCCATGGACTTCCCCGGCTTGAACGTGAACAGCTCCTTCCCGGCTAATATGTTTGACCTCGTGCCCCCGTCGCTGCCTGCCGGTCCCCGTGACATCGCCACTAATAATGCTGCCACCCCCGCGCACGAGTCCACGCTGCCGGACACCCTGGACTGGAACAACGTCGCGCGGACCCCCTCGCGCGGACCGCCGGGCTCCCTGCCGCCCATCCCGCCCCAGTGCCTATTGCCTTCCCAGTCGCCGTCCACGGCGCAGTCCAGCCAGGGCAGGTATATGCGGCCCTTTGCCGGGAAGGGTCTGCAGACTTTGGGTCCGGCAAAGTCGCAGATGATGATGAAGACCCTTCCAGAGGAGGCTGGCGGCGCTGCTATCGGATTGGACAGCGTGACGGGCGCGCTCGTAGAGACTGCTGCTGGGAACCTGAACCCACAGGACTCGTTTGATTTTCTGGATTTCCACGGTACTGCCGCCACCCCCAAGGCCCTGGAGACCCAGGATGTGTCGCTCAAGAACAACAACCCGGCGGCGCCGATGAGTGGCCCCGGGAGCAGCACCATACAGCAGCTGTCGGAGACTGTCCAGAGCCACGAGCATAGGTTGGACAGGCTAGAGAATGCGTCCTTCTCCGTGGCTGGCCATGAGGACTGCCATGAGAGACACGAGCACGCAGACCTGCGCGTCACCGAGCTGGAGTCTAGGGTTGAGGAAGTGGAGAAGCGGCTCAACGACGACAACAGCACAGTCGCGAGCGGCCGCCGGGCTGGGGTTCACGATGACGACGCTACCGTCAGCGTCGCGTCGCTGTCCACAAACGCGACCGTCCGATACGCGGAGCAATCTTCGGAGATCTACAGCCAGCTGCAGGCCCTCCAGGCCCAGGTGAACTCGCTCCAGGCATCCTCGCTGCCGACGTACCACAACCCTTGGGAGCTCGAGGTTGTCTTCCTGCCCTTCCCGCTCAAGGGCATCTGGATGGAGGCCCAACACTTTGCCACGCAGCAGCAGTCAGGGCGCGGCGCGGACGCAGATGATTGGACGCAGCTGCCCAGCACCCTGAGCCGGCAGACACCGGAGCCACAGTCGCCTTTTATGTACGAGTGGTCCGACCAGGGCGTGCAGAACTCGTGGCTGCTGCCGCGGGCGTGTGCCCCAGGCCGCATGATCGACAAGAGACTGAAGAGCCGGGGCCTGATCAAGACCCTCTCGGTCAGGGGCTCCGACGCGCGAAGCCTGCAGCAGGCAATGGCCTCGTCGTTCGGATCCACCCTCCGCACCATCCCGCACAAGCCCGCTTCCTCCTCCTCCTCGCGCCGGGCGTCGACGGGCGGCATCGGCCCCCTGAGCGACAAGTTCCTGGGCCTCCAGCAGCCCTGGATCCCGCTGCGCAAGGTGCACAAGGACTCGCGCCTGCGCTTCCTCTCGCCCGCCGAGATGCTCACCCCGGCGCTGTGGGACGCCGCGTTCCTCATGTCGAGCGTCGTCATGAGAGCGAGCGGCATGCACCGCCTCTACGTCACGCAGCCCGAGGCCTACGTCCAGGACTACCGGGCCTACGAGGCCGGGTGGTCGTGGCACAAGCTGCGCGAGCTGAGCCGCGTGTACCCGGACTCGCAGACGAGCAGCGGCAGCGGCAGCGGCAGCGGCAGCAGCTTCGAGGTCCCCGAGGCGGACGCGGCGGAGGAGTGCTGGGCGTGGAACGACCGGCTGGACGAGTCGCCCGTGTCTGCAGCGGCGGCCGGCGGAGGGCTGAGTCTGCGCCAGGCGCAGGCTGCGGCGGCGGCGGCGGCGGCGTTCAACCGGTCGAGGTCGTCTGGTTCGTCGTCCCAGCAGTACTTTACGGGTCGGCAGTCGCCCATCCTGTCGACGAGCCCCGTCGCGGCTGCTGCTGCGAGGGCCGGGTCGCCGAGCCTGGTCATGAAGGGCCGGCACCACGTCCAGCGCCCGCCGCACGTGCGCACGTCGTCCATGCCGCCGGCCGTGCTGCCTACTGCTACCGCTACTAGTAGTATACTCTCGCCCGCGGCGGTACTCTCGCCCGCGGCGGGGCAGGCCAAGCGCCGCGTGGCGTCGTACTCGACGGCCGCGGCGAACCCCTACCACGAGCGCCGGTCCTCGCCGTTCCCGGGCGCAGGGGGCGGCAGCAGCAGCCGGCCCAGCCCGCGCGTGCAGAGCGTGCACTCGCCCGTGCTGCTGACGACGGCGGCGGCCATCAGCAAGCGCCGCCGCGGGGCCACGCGGTCGCCGAGCCTGCGGCCGCGGACGACGCCGCGGTGGAGCATGTCGCGCAGCCCGAGCCTGGCGCCGTTCCCGCCGCCCGAGCACGCCGGCGCGCGGGGCACGACGCCCTTTTGCTACGCGACGCCGTTTAGCAACGCGCCTGCCGACTTGGCCTCCGGGAGGCAGCAGCAGATGGCTGGTGGTGGTGCTGTCACGGGCGCGGGGATGCGCATCTTTGATGACGACGACGATGATGATGATGACGACGATATGGACTATGATGGGGATGATCGGGGGAGCTCGACGGATCCGTATGGTAGCGAGATGGGGGGCCGGGAGTATGATGACATTGAGGTTTATGAGGATGGGGAGGAGGAGGACATGCTGGATCGTCTGGACGGTAACAGGGGTGGTCGTGGTGTGCAGGCTGGTGCTGGTGCTGGTGCTGGTGCTGGTGGTATGGGCCCGAGGCTGCCTGAGGACGAGCCGTGGCCGGGGATCGAGGACGGCATGTCGGACGGGGAGAACATGGATCCGATGTCCTTGGCCGAAGGGGAGGAAGGGCAAGGGCAAGGGCAGGCGAGCCAGGGGAGCAGCGCGCCGTCCGAGTACCCTTCCACGCAGCGGGCGTGGCTCATCGCCGCCGACGCGGAGCGGGCCGCGCTGGATGACCCCAATGGGTTTCGGATACATGAGGATCATGACGATGATGATGATGACGATGAGGTGACGGGTGTTGGGGGGGATGACGAGGATGAGGATGAAGATGAGCAGGTTGAGGGGGCGTTGACGCAGTGGTAGGGAGGAGGGGGGATGTGTGGGGTTCATATGTCTTTGAATATGATGCTTGGGAGTGTCTGGCGTTTCTGGGATATACCTCCTTGTCTTTTTTTGTAGCGGCTTTCCTTTTTGGGGAGGTTAAATGTAGGTTATGGTCAAGATAGATGGAGCGTGGCGTGTATCACCAGACCTGGGATTAAATGTGTATTATGATACATCCTGGGATTGGGCTGGGCGGTGGCGCTGGAGTGTTCAACTGGCCGTGGGATGGAAACATGAAGATGTAGTACGCGATGCTTACTCAACTCATAGCCCCTGACTTAAACATACACCTTTGCTCTCCTTCTGCTTATTCAGGTGGTTTGATGTGATGAGATATCTGCACGGGAGCTCAATGTTTCCCATGGCTAGGAGATGCAAGGCTGAATGATTAATCGATGGGACGTATGTGTCTGCTAGCTCGAGGTATATCTCACTGTGCCTGCCTGACGATTCATGGCCAGGTAGTGACAGAGGACATGAATGAAGGCGTCAACGTTATGATGTACTGTTCAGACCTTGGATCCTTGGATGTCTTCACTTTGTCTTTGAACTATGTCTAGATAACAGTGTAACTCGGCTTTCGCATGACAAAGAGTGATATCATTGGAAACGGTAAGTTTTTACTCTCCACAATCCGAGCATATAGAGCCTCCAATTTGTCCTCATCCTCAAAGCGCAAAAAAGCTGCGTTTTATCACTGAAGGAGATAGAACGTCCGGGCGGACTTGGCATAAAGGGGCCATAGAAGATGGCTTCTCGCCAGCGGTTTGGAATGCTCAACATCCTTCATATCTATCTATACCTATGGCTTGCAAATGTCTCACTGCGAAGCATCATATGCCCATCGGTTACGCTCTTGGCTTGTCGAAAGGGACAGGCATGCCCACTAAGACACCTTTCAGCCTTGTTGACCTTGGACCGGGTCCACTCGATGTGCAAAATGTAATACAATGTCTTTTCTCGACATGGAGTCGACGAGCTGTTTTACCCAGACCTATGAAAGCTTCATAGCTTGCTGTGGCTCTTGCCCTAATGGTTTGAAAATTGTGTTGTTTGATCAAGTTGAATCCACATTCCGGTTGTTCTCTCTCTCGAGGCCTCTAGCTTGCTTGTCACACAATTGCTATCAATCACCAATGCCTCATGAATCGTAAGATCGCGACACGTGATATTCTATTGCAACATCATCGCGGCCTCCTGTTGCTGAGATGAAGAGCCCCCACTTGCCAACCTCACTTTTCCCCTGCCTTAACACTTGCCTACCGTCACATAGTATGAGGCATGCCTATCAGCTGAGTTGTTTCATATAAATCAGAGACAGTTTGAGCACAAGACTCCGAACAAGACATGTCCAATAGACTTGTGGAGGCTGGGCAAGGGGTGGAGATAGCCGACTCGAAAATCACGATTCGTGGGTTTTCGGGCAGATTGACATCCCACCCTGATTATTGTATTGAATTTTGAAACTGGCGTGAGGGCTATTGACCTGTTAGCCTAGTGGAGGATAAGGAGGGCAAGCGTCATGCATCTCAGTTTCGTTTCGAGGGGAAGCAGCTGCTCCTTTGATGTCCTAGAGTTGAATTACGATCATAACCTACCAGTGGCATCGTTCTGAAAACGGAAGAGAGGCTCATTGTGTGGAAGACACACTGTGGCCCTGTTCTACGTGTCATTTCATAGGAAGGAATGAAGATCACGACACCCTGTATCCCTGGTGCTGGAGACGATAATTGAACCATCCCGTTTGATTCACTCGGCCTACATCTGTTCCTCTCCTTCAACAACGGTATACTGCAACTGTCAGGATCATACATGTCGTTACCGATAGTGAATGATGGTGCCACTCCTGCTTTCTCGGTGCTTGGCTCCTTCTTAGGACAGCCGAAACTCAAACACGAGCCCTGTACAATCACTCTTCCTCGGGTATGCGAAGCATTCAGCTTATTACTAGGTATTCCAGGTATGAACTACTTATTTACTCATTACCTTCATCGCTCCTAACGCTATTTCCGCCTGAAGACGACACCTCATAGAGGCACCGCGCATTTGCCCGTAGTCGGTCAAGCTACAACGCGAGGCATCCAACTCCTAAAAGGTTAATACTCTTATCTAGCAGATACCCAGAACTTCCCATGCCAGATCGGCAAAATGCCTTACACCAGGAACCCTCTATCCGCGACGGTGTGTCGGCGTTGCTGGATTGAACTCCGTGCGTCCTGTCAACGGGTGGAGCTGTCAAGGCACATGCAGCGCAGGGCTTAACGACCAAGCTTATTGAAGGGTATGTCCCATTAGTTCCTGATTGGAAGGGTGAGCCTATTTTTGGAGCTCTCATATCCCCCCTTTGGGTTTCACATCGAGCCCTTGTAGGAGGATTGATCAGTCGAACCACTTTTATGGCAATTGGACATGTGTAAATCTCCGTCTGACAAAAATGTCGCCGTATCGGCGTAGATGCATGTGCAAGCTTTCAACACAGACGAATTGCACATATTTTACCTCGTCTTTTGATGCCAAGGACGCCTCTTCTTGGCAACCGTCTAATTCGTGACCTCCATGATCCTTCACAATCTTCGCCAAGACGACGCGTCGCTGAAAATACTACCCTCACGCCAAGTACCATGTCTTTCGGGCCACCAAAGATTGCCATTATCGGCGCCGGTCCTGCAGGACTAACACTCGCCTACGTCCTGCACAAAGGCGGCGTCCCATACACCATCTTTGAGTCTGAGACAGCCATCACGGCCAGGAAGCAAGGTGGCCCGGTCAACGTCCGCTACGACCGGGGCGAGAAAGTCCTCCGCGCGCTGGGCCTGTTCGAAGAATACGAGAAGACGCTAGTCAATGCGGGAAGCGAACTCATGTCCCTAGGAGACAAGACCGGGAAGCTGTTCCTCCACCACAGCACGGACGCCGAGGGGAACTTCTACTCGGCCTCCAATGCGCCGCTCGTCAATCGTCGTGAGATCCGGCGCTTCTTGCTTGGACATCTTCCCGAGGATGCGGTGCAGTGGGACCGCAGGGTGCAAAGCATTGTCGCTGCCGACGACGAGACCTGGGAAATCACCTTTGTGGATGGGTCGTCCGCCAAGGGCTTCGACCTCGTCGTCGGCGCGGACGGGGCGTGGTCCAAGGCGCGGCCGCTCGTCTCAGAGACCAAGCCCCACTACGCCGGCCAGTGCTTCGTTGAGACGGAGATTCGCGACGTCGCCAACGCTCCCAAGTCGGTGACGGACTTGATCAAGGGCGGCAGCTACTGCTTCCCGGAGCCGGAGGCCTGCCTCGTTGCTCAGCACGACGGCGAGAGCATCTGGATCTACGCCGTGGTGCAGAACAAGCCGGAGGAGTGGGCCAAAGACCCCGGCTTCGACCAGACGGACTCGGCGGCTGCCAAGAAGCAGTTCCTCGAGAAGGAGTGGCAGGGCTGGAGCGAGGAGCTCCAGGGCGTGGTCGTAAACTCGGACACTGACATCACTCCTCGGGCATTCTATATGCTTCCTGTCGGATTCAAGTGGGAACACAGACGGGGAGTCACCTTAATAGGCGACGCGGCCCATCTGATGACCCCTTGGGGAGGTTCCGGCGCCAATCTCGCTCTTGAGGATGGGTATGAGCTGGGCGAGGCAATTTTGGCTCAGGGCCGGCTCAACAAGTGGACTAAGGATGCCAAATTTGTCAATCGTGGGCTTCTCGACACTGCTGTTAGAGAGTTTGAAGCCGCTATGTTTCCCCGGGCTGAGAAGGACGCCGAGAGGGCCTTTCGAAACTTGCAGTTCTTCCGCAGCCCAGGAGCGCCGCAGCAGATGCTGGGCCTGATCAAGCGATTAAGTGCATAGATCAAGAAATAGACTACATGCGCAATGAATTTCTGATTTATTCCATTGTCTTAGAACAAGTTGCAATACAAGTTGCAATACAATAGCGCTTGGATAGATGGCTTAAACCATCTGTCTTAGCCAAGTGGAATGTTCCTCTCAAAAAGCTAGA
The DNA here is from genome assembly GCF_004353045.1 of Thyridium curvatum. Classification (NCBI taxonomy): domain Eukaryota; kingdom Fungi; phylum Ascomycota; class Sordariomycetes; order Thyridiales; family Thyridiaceae; genus Thyridium; species Thyridium curvatum. The sequence goes on from NW_022156764.1 coordinate 541,048, forward strand.
AAGCTGGTCGATTCAGATTCCCACCGCGCAGGGTGCAGGATGATAGGGAGTTCAAAATTTAGCATTTCCAATCAGACGATGTCACAAAGGCGAAGCTCCAGATGCAACTGATGGACCTAGATGAAGTGTCAGAGAATAATACTGGATTCAATCCCGCTAATACGGACCCATCCTACTTCCCATCGTCTCGCGTCAGCGCGGCAAACGGCATTGGGGGGGGTCGGCGACAGGCATACGGCGACATAGCAATACGGCGACAAAAACGAACGGACGGCAACATGTCATCCGATGTTGCGGACTCGAGAATCCTTCATGACACACAGCCACAATCTACTGTCAGCTCACTGTTTGCGTCTCGACTGATGCGACCGAGGCCTGGTATGGTTGGACTCTTCATGGAAGCAATGCCGATCCAGTGGGCGTCTCGTCATTGCTTGTCAAGAACATAGACGTTAATCCGAAGCCACGAGAGATGTCGCGATTGTTAGATGAACGTAGTGGTCACACTGCTGCCGTGGTTTGTGTGTCGTTTGTGTCCGCGGTGGCCTTGTGGTATGTTGTCACGGCTTTCGCAGCATGGCGACGACTACGCCAGGTCCCGGGACCCTTCGTCGCATCATTCTCGTGTTTCTGGCTGGCGGATAAGCATATCCGCGGCCATGTTGCCCCGGCCTTTCGTGACCTTAGCAAATATGGCTCTGTGGTACGGATCGCGCCCAATACAGTTGTGACGGACGACCCCGAGGTGTTGCGCCGACTCTCAGGCGTCCGAAACGGATACACGCGCCACGAATCATACCGGGGCGCAAAGACACACCCTACGCAAGACTCAATGCTCACCATCCTGGACGACAAGGCTCATGACATCATCAAGGCCAAGACAGCTGCTGGATACAGTGGACGGGAGAACCCCGACTTTGTCACTGCGGTGGATTCTCAGCTGCTGCGACTCATCGACCTCATCAGGCGAAAACATTTGACGGTAGGGGAGAAGACCAACGTTGTCGATTTCGCTCCTCTATCCCGTTTCTTCACGCTAGACACGATCACCAGGCTTGCTTATGGCGAGGCCTTTGGCCATCTGGACGAAGGAACCGACAAATATGGCTACGTGGGCGATGTTGACAAGGCACTGAAGGCTGTGGCCATCATCCGGTCCATGCCGCTGGTGCGAGCCTTGTTCTTCTCGCCGCCTATGCTCAAGATGATGGGCCCGAAGGCGACTGATCCGAAAGGCTTGGGGAAGATGATGGCGTGAGTGAACATCGCAGCATGTGGGACTGCTTCAGTACTGATGTCGATTCATCCAGTGTCACTTATGACATGATTGACAAGCGATTGCGCCCAGATGCAAAGCTGAGACAAGACATGATGGTAAGATCTCAGACAGTCATGAAGACCAACTTTTCTCGGCTTTCTATGAGTAGGCGCTAAGGTGACAAGGGTGTATTTGTTCGAAACGGCCTGACGAGGGAAGAGTGCGAAGCTGAGGCTATGCTTCAAATCGTAGCTGGTTCTGACACCACGGCCACGACCATTCGTGGGACCATGTTCTGCTTGCTCACAACGCCCCGGGCTTACAGGAATATGAAAGAAGAGATTAAGGGCGCCATTGAGCGCAATGAGGTATCACAGCCGATCACAATGGACGAAGCGAAGCGTCTGCCATATCTGCAGGTAAGGGCAATACCCGTGACTACAATCCCGTAAGGTCTCTCGCAGATTAGTTTCTGAGTCTTCTTTTAGTCTATCATCTGGGAAGGGTTTCGATATAAGAACCCTCTGACCTACGGCCATTTCAAAGTTGTCCCACCCGGTGGTGACACACTGAACGGCGTCTTCGTCCCTGGAGGTACGGCAATTGGCCACAATAGTCTTGCACTAACACAGAATACCTCCATATTCGGCCCTGATGTGGATATATTCCGGCCGGAACGCTTCTTGGACGCACCAGATGCGAAGAGGACCGAGATGATCAAGTCTCTTGACATCGTCTTCGGCGGAGGCAGGTGGACATGCGCTGGAAAGGCAGTGGCTATGATGGAACTCAATAAGACCTTCTTTGAGGCAAGTAGCATCTCTCCCAGACCCAAGCGAACTAATGCTGACCGTGAAATACCTCTTCGTTCAGCTCATGCGCGCGTTTGACTTCCAATTTGTCAACCCGGAACAGCCATGGGAAGAAGAGACCAACATCACGTTCTCCCACAAAAACATGTTCATGCGGATCACGGAAGCGGAATGGTGAAAGCTAAAGACGATGGATGTGATGGGCAATATGTCATCTACCAATGTAAAGCTTAGAAACAGTTCAGTGTGATATATAGCATTAACTTGGAAAATTTTGTCTCTTGTGGCAGTTGAACTTGATGACTGACAGTGCTAGGGCGATAGTTTTGGTAAGATCTTTTCCAAACTCTGTACAAGTCTTCCTCGCAATTCTTAGACTTAACTTGAGAATTAGAATGATTGAATCAATGCAAATTATTACGCAATTGCTCTGTAGCAGACTCGCATCGTTTAATGCTAATCGTTCATTACCATGAACTATTCAAGCTCTTATTTCAAACACCAAACACACATTTAAAACGCCTAAATCTGACAATAACTATGAAGTCTTGAGAGAAAGAGAAGAACTACAAATCCTAACTGTTGAAATGCAAAAAACAAACACTAACGCCTGTTCTTAACCAGACCTTTATACGCTGCCTCACTGGCACCCATCATCCAGGGGAATCCCGCGCGCTTCATCTCGCCAAGCCATATCTGCGGTGGTACCATCTTGAATCTGCCCAACCTTTCCTGGATCTCAGGTCGGTACACAAGGCTGTCAAGTTGCTCACCCTTCCACACACGATAGACCCCCTTGTGGTTTGTGAAGCTGATTGCGGGGTCCTTCTCTCCTGCATTCTGCGACGCGTCACTCACAACGGCCGATATGATGCTGTCTGCCACTCCCGGCGCCGATACGAGATCAAAGTATCCAACCCAGGCATGGCCGCCGTGGTTGAGCATGACGCCTGCCTCGACTGTGGCGGCTGCCATTCCAGCCAGGATTTCTTCGGGAAGCTCTTCAGGGAACGACCCTTCATCCGCGCGGATCGTACGATAGATGTGGACAGGTATGCCAAGATCCCTTGCCGAACGCTCTAGCAACTGTTCACTGGCCCATTTGCTGGCGACGTAACCATCCGCTCCAACGGCCGGGGGCTGATGGGCTGTAGCTGAGGACTCCGAAGGAGGGACATCTGCCGGGAACACGCCGCCGCTAGAGACAAAGTGGACGGGCAAGCGGCGCGGCGCAGCGAGGCGGATCAGCTCGCGGGTCGAAAGAAGGTTTGTAGGCCGCATGGACTCAAAGGTCTCCCAGTTGAGGCGGGTAGCACCGCAGTGGACAACAGCATCAGCGGTGGCGGCGAGTTGCTCTATGGTGCTGGTTGGGAGGCCGAGCTGAGGCTGTGAGAGATCGCCGGGGTAAATCGCGAGTTTGTCAGAATGCCACTTGATCCTGCTAGGGTTACGCACAGCAACGCAGTGGATCTTGGCGACGGCTGGATCGGAGATCAAGCGCTGGAGGACGAAGCCGCCCAGGTGTCCTGTCGCTCCGGTCATGACGATTTCTAGATTGGTGAGTCTCAAGGGCTGTGAGACAGCTTTGACCAGATCGTTGAGCTTTGGAGGTGCTGTCTCGAGGTCCCAGTTGACTGCTTTAGAGTCGAGAGCTTGCTTCACCTTGTCTGCCATTTTGGAAAGCACTGTGGCCTCATAGAGCTCTTGCAAAGACAGATCAATGCTGAATTCAGCGCGGATGAGGGACTGCACCTCAACCAAGATCAGAGAGCTCCCGCCCACAGTGAAGAAGTCGGACGACCGCTTCAGTGATGGAGGCAACGTCTCCTTTGGCAGTAGCTTCCTCCAGAGGTTGCTGATTTTGATCTCTAAGTCAGTCAACTCTCCCTCGTCTTGATCCTCCCCAGCAACACCAACAAGCGACAGGGCAGCGATTGCCGCACGGTCAATCTTGCCATGTTTTGTCAAGGGCATTGATTTGAGAATGGACATGGCTGACGGCTTCATGTACTGAGGCAGAGGAAGTTGTACGCGAAGATCTGCAAGAAAGGCGCTTGATGACTCTGGCGAAAAACCATCGGTTTTGGACGAGAGAACGACGTGGGCGACAAGATAATTCGATGCGGCGTCCTCGCGGACGGTGCATACAACTTCGGATAAGGCGCCCTTTGATGCGTTCAGAATATTCCTCTCCACATCCTCTAGCTCTAGACGGATGCCTCGTAGCTTGACCTGGCTGTCGCCAGCGATTCGTCCATGGAAAATGAGCTCGCCATGTTTCGTGAGATGACCTTTGTCGCCGGTCCGATACATCTTTGTCCAACCCTTCTTGAGGTATTCTTCGTCTGCCCATGGATTGGATATGAACTTCTTTCCAGTCTCGATATCATTGTTGTGGTATCCCATCGCGACACCTTGCCCGCCGATGATGATCTCGCCCGGGACCTCTGGCGGTAGCAGATTGAGACCTTCATCGACAATGTAGATGGAGTAGTTCGGGAGTGGAGTCCCCACAGGAATTGGCGAGTGCCCCTTCTTCTCGCAACCATAGTCCAACCGCATCTTCGTTGCAATGATTGTCCCTTCCACAGGGCCGTAAGAGTTGAGCAGCTTGGCATCCTGAAGACCGAGTTCACGCAACTCGCTCATCATGGTTTCCGTCATACGGTCGCCTCCTGCAAAGATATGTTTCCAGGTTTTGTTTCCCTTGACATAATCACCGCCGTTGCGGAACCACGATGAGTACTCAGCAGGGGTGGCTTTGGTGTAAGTCACAGCCTCCTGTGCAATGACTCTCATGATTGCTCGCGAGTCGCCTCGAATGGACTTGTCGACAATGACGAGTGTTCCGCCATTGCAAAGTGCCAGGAAGGTCTGCTCGAGAGACATGTCGAAGCTGAAGGCTGAGTGTTGGAGCACAGTCTGGCGGCCTATACCGAACTTGGCGGCTGTGCCCTCAAAGACGTTGACAAGGGAAGCGTTCTGAAGTAGCACCCCTTTTGGTACTCCCGTGGTACCACTGGTGAAGAGCATCACCGCAGCTTGATCCGATTTGTCAAGATTTGGCAGACGTTCCGATGGTGGCACGAGTTTTTCAACATCGATCACCGCAGGCCAGTCGCTGGCTTGCTTTGCAGTGGCGGCGTTGACGAGGGTTGCCTTGGGCGAGCTGGCATCGACAATCTGTTGCAGACGCAATGCACCTTGGCTGCAGTCAAGGGGTACAAAGACTGCTCCTTGGCGTAGGACGGCCAGCAGGCAACAAACCCAGTCCGTCGAGGGCTGCAAAGATGCAGCTACGACTGATCCTGGACGAACATCCGCCCTCGATAAAGCTGCCTGGATTAAATCGACGCGCTCAGCCATTGCCTTATAAGACAAGGAGCTGCCGAGGGTGTCTTTCAGAGCTATTTCATCGGGATAGGCTGCAATCATGTCTTCAATGCGGTGGGAAATTGTTCCGGACCAGACATTCGTCATTGTTTCACCTGCTCGAGGGTTAGCATGATCTTTTCCATGGCTTCTGGAAACTCTGTTTACCTTTTCCCAGCACAAGTGACTCCTGTACGTCTTCAGGGGCATATAATGCTGGTTTGGAGACGGGAAGCTGTGGCTCAGTTGCAAAAGACTTGAGTAATGTCAAGTAGCTTTTCAGAACAAGCTGTGCGGCATGTTCAGAGTACAGTTGAGATTGGCATCCGATGGAGATAGTAACGCCGCCTCCATGATCCTCCAGGACGTTGAGCTCAACATCATACGGCGTCCTGGCAAACGAGGTATGATCTTCTGGAAGCTCACCTTTCAGATCGGCAAACTTGAGCGTTTGCGCCGGACGGTACTCTATGAAGGCTTGGAACAGCGGATGATGCTGTGTCGACCTTGGAACGGTCAAGTCATCAATGATGGTGTTGAAAGGGACCTGAGAGTGAGCCATGGCTCCGTAGACCTTGGTGCGCATTTCGTGCAAGGACTTGGCAAAAGTCTGATCCTTCTTGCACTCGAAACGGAGAGGTAGCAGGTTCAACAAAAGACCAATGACGCCGGCATCTGCTGGATCCATACGGCTTGCATCAGCCATGCCGATGCAGATATCTGTGGACTCCGTGAGGCGAGCCAAGAGTGTCTTGAAAGTCGCAAAGTGAAAGTGGAAAGGCGATACTTTGTTGGCTTGGCTGACGGTTTTAACCAGATCGGCTAGCTCTTTGTCCAACTTCGCACTCGCTCGGTTTACTTCGTAAGTCTTGAGAGAGCTTCTTGAGCTGGCTTTTGCCATGGGTAACAACGGAAGGACTGCTGGTAGCGCAGGAAACTGGTTCCGCCAGTACTGCCTATCAGATGCTAATGTAGCACCCATCACATCGTTGCGCTGCTTGATGGTCCACTGAGCATATTGACGCGTGACGGGAGGCACGTAAGCACCGCGGTAATGCGCTTGGAGCTCGGCGAATAGAATCTCCCAACTGAAGCCGTCCATGGCAATGTGATCGTACCCAAGGATGAAGTAGAACGAAGTTGGTGACTCTTCGCACAAGACCAGTCTGAGGGTGTCGCCTTTCTTGATGTCGAAGACATGCCCTTGCACCGCCCTGTATGCCCTTCGCACTTCTTCCTGGCTGGAGACTCGATGGTATTCCATTTGGATCGCAGACTGACGCATGATACCTTGAACTGGGGCATCATCCTTCACAAAGAAGCAGGTGCGCAGGCCCTCGTGCCGTTGGCAAGCCAACTCAAGGGCTCGACGCAGCTTGTCTGGTTTGAAGGCGCCCTCAATTCTAAAATAGAAGGCAATGTTGCTCGTCGATTGATCTTCCAAGTATTGTTTGAGAAACCAGAATCGAGTTTGGCCGAATGACATGGGCTCGGTTCTCGTGATCTCAGGCTCAACAAGAGTCCTTGTTCATAAAGAGAAGTCAGCATGAAACTTAATGAGAAGAAGGAAACTCGAAGGTGCAGTCGGAAGGAAAATGTTCAAGAGATATCACGGGCAAGTGGAGAGACATGTTTTACTTTTGCGATAGTTTAGTCTTTTTGCATTCGAGCATGTAAAACTGCCTCTCCACCCGCCGAACGCCGATGCTTCTAAATACAACCACCACTTTTTGCGATAGCCATAATAGAAATACCCTTGCCGGATGTTTTGGAGAGTGGCTTACTTTGTGAGTTGGAACTCGATTTCAGACTTCTCAACGTCGGGCTCGCCCGGAGTTGGTGGCATCGACAATGGAGTAGCCACAGAATGTAACGTGCCAGTTGAGACCGATCCTACTTCAGACGGTGTCTGCTTTGTCGAGGAAGAGTCGTCATCACTATCACTGACGGTCACTGCCGGTACCGGCACCGGGACAGTCTCTGGGGTCTCGTCGGGCTGCATAGATACCGCAGTATCAGACTTCTGCAACCTGGAAGCCAGACTCTCTGGGAGTCTTGCGATGGCATCGTTGACCATATCAACAATAGTTGATCCACCCAAGATCTTCAGCATCGGCATGTCCACTTCCAGTTCCTGCAAAAACCAAGTGCGGACCTCGACTGCGATGAGAGAGTCAATACCCATGTCGATGAGTGGCGTCGAGTCGGGTATCTCCTGGTCCGCGGGATATTGAAGCGTCTTGTTCAGCTTCGAGGTCAAGACCGCTAAAACCAACTGTTAGTGTTGTCCCGGTAGGTAGTAACGTGTCAAGATACATACCTCGAATAATATTTGCTGCCTCATCAACCGAGTTCACCTCGAGAAGCTTGGTTTTGACAGAGACTTTGTCCACTTCGCCATCATCTGCTTGGTTGCCTGTCCCAGCGTCGCGGATGAAGTGAGAGAACTTCAAGTTGGCAGCCCAGAAAGCCTTGTTCATGTCTTCGGCTTGCAAGGTCCGGACTCCCGTAACGATATCGGAATGACGACCCGAATCGGTCTTGCAGGCAGCAATAGCCTCGGCGAATAGCTGATGGAGGTCGCTCTCGGAGATGGGCTGTGCTCCGCCCTCGAGCTTCTCGACCATCTTCTCCGTCATGACGCCCGCCGCCTTGCGCTCTCTCTCCACGTAGCCGACACCGAGCACAGGAGCAATGTCAATGGTCGCACCGGGGAGAGACCGTTGGCGACGCTGATTGATGACGGCCTTGACATACAAGTTTCCGGCCGAATAGGCACTCTGGCCGGGGTTGCCGACGGTAGCCACGATGGACGAAAAGCCAATGAACCAGTCAAGCGTGTCCTCGCTGAAGAGTGCATCAAGGTTTGATGTTCCGATCGTCTTTGGACGCATGACTGTTTGGAAAGTTTCAAAGTCCGTATTCAGGTACAACCTGTCGCGAAGGACCAAAGAACCATTGGCCACACCTCGGATTGGTGGCAGGGTATTGACAATCTGGTTGCGTACGCTTGTGAGTGAGTCCATGTCCGTCACATCACTATAGTTGTGCCCCTTTGTTAGCATGGGTATTGAAATGAAAGAAAAACGGGCCAAGATAATTCAAGATACATACCCTTCAATAAGCTTGATTGTCACGCCCTGCGCCGCATGTGTCTTGAGCCACTTCTCCGATACCTTGGATGTGACCGTCCTGCTGGTGAGTACAATGTATCGTGCACCGTGACCAATCATCCAGTCACAGAGAGACTGTCCGAGGTCTCCGGCTAGCCCAACCATCCAGTAAGTCTTATTGTCTTGGAAGAAGTCCTTGCTGGAATCGATCGGCTCCAGACTAGTCGACACCGGCGATTGTGACCGCCAATCAACGATGTTGAGCAGGCTTGTCTTCTGCCTTAACTTGGGAAGATTCTTAAGGGGGATAGGGACCGCGGTCGCGACCCTAGATGCGGCCAAATCTCCAGAGACAGCCTGGACGAATGAGCTCGCCTTCTCGAGTAGATTAGAGCTTTCGTTGGTCGTGTAAGCGATGGACTTTCTCGAGACAAGACTTGACAGTCGCTCTTGTTGGCATGTTTCTGGTAGTACTTCGAGTATCTTTGCTCCAAGACCGTCTTCCCCTGCAACATCAGACATGTCGAGAAACACATCGACTTGAGGAGGAAGAGCACGCGTCAATGCCCTGCTTGTCATTCGTGAGTGAACGTGGATCCATGAATTTCCAGCACGTTCTGTATGTGTCGTAGTGAAAGAAACCTTGACTCCTGCCTTACCAGCCTGGTCGGCACACAAGACAGCGGCAAGGAGAAGGGAAGGCTCATGGATCAAGACGGTGGCTCCGGCGGGTACTCGGGAAAGGATCTGATGACCCAGGAGGTATGTTGCAATGGCCATTAGGTACTCATCATCGCTGAGTGGCCCCGGAGTCGCCACCATGAACTCTTCGCTTTTGACAGTGGAGGCGTTCTCACCCGACAAGGCCAAGCCCCTAACCTTCTGCTCACTCGTGCCGAGGGATAGATGCAACATGCCAGACGGAGTGCGGATGCTTTCCAATAGTGACCGTTCAACGCGGACCTTGACTTGGCCACCACTCATCGCTGGTAGCTTGGTATCGCGCAGAATGTAGCGTTGGTCATCCCACTGGACACTGACGTCGCCGGTGTCTAAGTCAACCTCGTTGGTGATCTCACGCCGAGCGGAGTTGTACCGGTTGTTCGCGACGGTGTCAGGCATCTGTCGCAGGATCTTCAGCACGCCATTCTCGAGCATGAGCTCAGGCTCGATCGTGTGCAAGATATCTCCTCCCGTTCCGGCGGATCTCCACTGCTGACCCAGCTTGATCCTCATCAGCAATTCAGCCAACAACTTTGCATTCAGCTCCTTAGGATCGGGGACTTCAAGAAGCTGAGGCCTCTGGTGCTGATGCTCATATGTGATGGATCGCAGCAGCCCGACCATGGTTCCGGCATCGGGCTGTTCGCACCATGCGCCATGAGTTACCCAGAGGAGGGCATCCGAGGAGCTGAGTAGCTTCTTCAGCTTCTCCCAGCCTTCTTCGTTTATATCCTTGAAGACTGGGTTGTCAACATCTGTCAAGCTCAACACTGACGTCAATGGTGGAAACTCGTTGACCTCGAGTTCGTCCAAGGACGAAGCTACAACGAGGCGCTGGCATCGGGGTCGCAGAATGTCCTCAAGCTCATCCATTATGTCTGAAGTGAGCATACCATCACCGCCGAGAAGGACGAGATGGTCAAAGTTGATGTCATCAGGGGAAGATGCCAGGGGCTGTCGGAGGAGGTTAACCCTGTCATCTACCGCCTGGGCGACGAAGACGGAGGCAGTGAAGGGGCGGGGATCCAACATGGGCGTGAAGGTGTCGATACCAGCAAAATCAGTCTTTTTGAGGAGCTTCTTCCACTGCGCCAGAGTGATGTTTGGCGAGTAGCGGCGTCCTTCGTGCTGGCCGACCCACCAACCCGGGAGACCGCCCATGATGAGACCGATAGGCATGGTGTCAATCTCGACGATCTCTAGGACAACCAAGAAACCACCAGGCTTGAGCAGACTCCGCACATTTCGGATCGTGTTCTCCAAGGAATAAGTGGCATGCAGGCAGTGGGAGGCGAGGATCAGGTCGTACGAGTGCTCAGTGAAACCTTGATCCTTGGGCGTCTTCTCGATATCAAGAGTCTTGAAGATCATCTTGTCAGTCCACTTATGGAACTTGGTGTTGGCGTTGCCGAAGAAGCCGGCAGAAACGTCTGTGTAAGTATACGACGTGAAAGGCACGCCGCGGTTGAAGACTTCCCACGTGGCACCACCAGTACCTGCACCGACTTCGAGGATATCCATGTGTGGATAGCGTTTAGTGATTTGCTCAAAGAAGTTGGCCACAGTGATGTTTCCAGCCTCACATCCGAGACCGTGTCTGTAGTAGTTCTCCAGCATGTTGTCTTTGGTCATGACCTCGAGCATAGTGGTCTCACCGCGGACAACCGCCGGCAGATGCTCACCAACGGCTCGGATGATGTTGAAGTCGGCGTCATCTCCGTACGGCTCCATGATATCGAGGATATCATCGTGGCTATCATTCAGCCACTTGGGAGACGTGTAGGTCCAGCGGTGCTCCTTGACCTGCTTCGTGACATGCGAGGCGTAATCGAACAGAGCTTTCTGGTGATCAGCAATCTGTAGCCGATCGCGCTCAGCCTGATCGATGGTCTCGTTGAAGTTCCGCAAGTAGTAGAAAGACACACGCTCGCACTCTGAGAACTTGGCCTTCTCCTCCGGAAGAGCACGGCGAGCAGCTGCTTCATCTCCGTCTGGCCTGTCACGAGCCCATGTGACTTTGCTGAACAAGGTTCGATCGTCGGCCTCGGTTGCAGGTGAGAACGGGACAAACTCAAGGCCATCAATCTCTATACACTTGTGAATGCCGTCCGCTGCGATAATGGCAATGTCACCAGCCCTACGTGAGGACATGGTGCAGTCGAACTCGACGCCCTCAAGCAGATTGTCACCGCACAGGCTTGGAACGAGCGTGACACGGCGAATTTTAGACGGAACTTGGAGCGACCATTGGCCGTCACCAGCCACACCAAAGGACACAAATAGAGAGTGGACGGATGTGTCGAGGAGACCCGGATGGAACAGCAGAGGACGAGTTCCGATGGCAACCCTGTTGATGGAGCCTGAAGCAAAACCCATCCTCCTCTGGAGTCTACCCAGGCCTCTGAACGGCCCACTGTAGCCATAGCCAAGCGTGGAAAGTGTGTCATAGAATTTGTCGATGTCCACATCCATTAGGTCTCCAGACGGCTGCTCGCGCGGCACCAGTGTGTCGTTCGTCGCTTCTCCCAAGTACACTGTCACGCTACCGGAGGCATTGATTGCCATACGCCCGGTATCATTGCTCAGTGGTGAACGGCACACGAAATGCCCGTGGATGACATTGGAGTCAGTGCTTGACCGGTGGATGTTGCTCAAGGTGGTGATGACCTCGGTTCCATTCGTCTCGTCAATCGCGATAGCTTTCTCAATATGCATATCCGACAACTCAATCGACTGAACAGGCTGGCCATTGGCGACCTCCATTGCTGCCTCCATAGCCAAGCTGATGTAGCCTGTTGCAGGGAAGACCGGAATTCCCTGGATTGCATGCCCCGGCAGCCAAGTCTGGATTTTGGGGTTGAAGACGTTCTTCCAGCGGATCTCGTCGTCTGTGCCGTCTGGAAGCTTCTTTCCCAGAAGCTCATGGACGGTGTCTTGCTGAGTGCGGAAGAGCTTGCCAGTGCGTGACTCGGTCCAGAACTCGCGATTGTGATTCCATGCATACAGCGGCAGGTCGCGGATCACAGGCATCGGCTTAGTGACACCGCAGTAGTTGCTGATGAGGCTCTGCCAGCTGACGGCAGCGCCACCTAGGTGCGCCCACACCGCACCTAGTGACTGTGACACAGCGTGCAGATCATGCTTGCCACGGGTCAGAGTGCCGACGTGCTCAACAGACTTCACACCAGCCGCCTCGAACGTCTCGGTGGCAGGCTTCTTCAAAGCTGGGTGAGGGCCGAGCTCCAGTGACAAGTTAAATTGTCCATGGACCTCGACGGCATGCTCAATTGCCTGGGAGAAGAGAACAGTGTTGGTCATATTTTCAGACCAGTAGCTGCCCTTGAGATCACTCGACGGCATCATAGCTGTCTTTTCTCGGACGCTCGACAGCCAGGTCGGGGCATCGTGGCCGGGTTGGAGGATCTCGATGTCGCAAGCAGCAAGAGACTTCTCAAAGCCTTCCGCGCATGCCTTCATGTGGTGTGAGTGATACGCCGTGTCGACGACGAGGACACGGGTGAACTTGTCCTCCTGGTCTAGTGCCTCCTTTGCCTCCTCAATGGCATCTGCATCTCCGGACAGGGTGATGCTGTTGGGCGAATTGCTCGCAGCAACACAAATGCGGCCTTCGAGGTCCTCGAGCTTGCAGAGCTCTTTTCCGTCCTCAAACGAGGTGCCAACAGCCATCATGGCGCCCTTGCACCCATTCGTGCCGCTGGCAGACTTGGCATGCAGACCACGGTAGTACGCGATACGGATGGCATCTTTGGCGCTGATGAATCCCGCAGCATATGCCGCGGCAATCTCTCCGGACGAGTGCCCGACGACTGCAGTGAACCTGATGTTGGCGGCACGCACGACGTCGACGAGAACGAGTTGAACCGCGGTGCAAAGGGGCTGCGACAGCGCTGCTTCCGCGATGCGACTGGCGTCCTTATCCTTTCTTAGCTCGTCGAGGATCTTCCACTGCGGACGGTCCGCCTCTGGGAGTGTTTGAAGGGATTCATCAAGGATCTCTATCAGCTTCAGAGCTGCAGGCTGCGACTCGATTAATTTGGTACCCATGGTCGGCCATTGGGCGCCCTGGCCAGTGAAGATACCCAGGATAGCATCCTTCTGGGAAGATCTGGATCCAAAGGACGATTTCTCGGCTTTACCCTGCTCGGCTAGTCGTGTTTCAATGCTTGTGATGAGCTCATCTATCGTTGAAGCGGAGAAGGTGATCTTGTGAGGTAGCGCGGACCTGCGGCACGCGAGGGTGTGACGGAGATTTCCGACAGAGGTAGTCTTGTTGCCACGGAAGTAGGAAAGATATGAAGAAGTCAAGTTGACGAGAGAGCTCTCGTTGTTGGCCGAGAACACGAAAGGGACGATGCTGAGGTCACTGTGGCTGCCCTCGACCGAGGCGGTCGAGTTCTCAGCCTCGTATGCCTCGAGGATGGCATGAGCATTACTTCCTCCGAAGCCAAAGGAGTTGACTGAAGCACGGCGCGGGACACCTGAAGGTAGTGTAGGCCAAGGGATTGCTTCTTTGGGAATACGGAGGTGGTTGTAATAAGGCTTGACCAGGGGGCTCAACTGGTCAAAGTGCAGGTTTGGCGGGATGACTCCGTACTTGAGTGCCAAGGCGGCTTTCAGAACACCAGCCAAACCAGCTGTCCCTTCGGTGTGGCCGATGATGGTCTTTGCAGAGCCAACGTACAAGGTGTCGTCTGCATCGTGCTCCCCAGAGCCAAAGAATGCACTGTTCAGTGCCGATGACTCCTCCGGATCTCCTGCAGGAGTTCCAGTCCCATGAGCCTCAAAGTACTGGCATCGATCGACTGGGTTTTCGGGGTTGAGTCCTGCTTTGGCATAGGTCTGACGGATGAGTGCTGCCTGCGCCGCGCCGCTGGGCATGGTGATGCCCTGGGTCTTGCCGTCATGGTTGCAGCCAACCTCGCGCACAATACAATCTATCGTATCTCCATCACGGATGGCTGCGCTCAACTTCTTCAAGATGACAGCCCCAACGCCCTCTCCACGGGCATAACCATCTGCACCAGCGTCCCACATGCGGGAGCGGCCGTTTGGCGAGAGCATGCCAATGTTGCTCTCAGAGACAAAGGAAAGGGGATCAAGGATCAGGTTCGTGCCGGCCGCGATGGCAACATCACTTGTCCCATCTCTGAGGGTCTGCACTGCCTGCACCAAGGCGATGAGACTGGAGGAGCATGCGGTGTCAATGGTCAGTGTCGGACCATGCCAGTTGAAGAAGTAGGATATCCTACTCGAGGCATTGCTAGGTGCGATGCCCGGTGCGCTGTACTTGGGGATGAAGTCAAAGTCACGACTTGTCAAGACTGAATAGTCGTTGCACATGTGACCGACAAATACGGCCGTGTTGGAGCCATGGAGGCTCTCGAGTGTGAGGCCTGCATCCTCGAGTCCTTCATAGACAACTTCGAGGAGGTGACGATGTTGCGGGTCAATGGCATCTGCTTCAGATGGGTGCATGGAGAAGAACTGGGCGTCAAAATGGCGGACATTTCGGTCCGAGATGAAGTACGCCTCCTTTACATTGGTGCTCCCCCCGCGGGCTCCAACGGGGTGCCAGAAGGTATCGACGTTGAAGCGGTCCGATGGAATCTCCTGAGCAACATCGGTTGGTTGTTTGAGCAGGTCCCATAACTTGGACGGCCGGTCGCTTGAGCCTGAAAAGCGGCAGCCGGCGCCAATGATGGCGATGGGTTCCTTTGGAGAGCTCATTATAGCGAGTTCAGAGTAGTGAAGGGTGATAGTTGTACAAGACTTCAACGGCACAAGTGCTCCCTCAGTATTGATATCCTGGTATAACGATCTATATGAGGGAACAAGTCAAAGAATCAGAGGAGGAGAGTTTCGTGCTGGAAACGGAGTATAGGGCTGACCACTGTTGAAGCGATGTTATGAGAGTTCAATGTTGAAGCCTGTTGCTCAACTCACTTGCTTGAATACATCGTCACATTTAAAGTGAAATACAGCATCACTTTAACTATCCAATCACGCTTGTTTGCATAGAAACACGCTATTTCAAGATGTCGCTTCCATCCGCATGGATTTATTGCTTATATGTCGCCGGCGGGCTAGGCGAAGCCATAATGTGGACTTCTCTGACTGTGCCACTCGTGAATGACCCGAGACTGGGGTTCTCTACAACCCTGCCGCTCCCGACAGACACGTTGCATGCAGTGTGCAGTGTGGAACCAGTTCGCTGTTCATCGACTTAAAAATAGGGGGAGTGGCACGAGATTTCGAGAGGATGCAAGTAACATGGCATCAACCAGGAGGGTGGAAACCTGGATCCGGGTCCTTCTGAGTCTCCACTATCCCACTCCTCAAGGGTCTAGGCTCGCGTATTGAGGCAAGGTTGCCGTCTTTACCTGACAGCCGCGCAGAACTCGGCGCTTACATCAGATGAAAAGAGAGAATTCAACTCCGGAAATTGTGGACTCTATGGGTTGCAAGTTGAGGTGTCAAGCACCGGTAAGATACACAAGCTTCTTACCCGAAATCTTCTTGGCCTTGAGTAACTCCATCCCTTCCAATACCCCACCCAGCCCGCCATCCATGACTTGCAGAGGGTGCGTCTTCAGCTCTCCATTATCGATCAATCTCTGTGCTATCTTGTACCACCTCAAAGCATACTCTAGGACCTCCGGGTCCGCGGCCCGCTCGAAAGGGGGTCTCCAGGAGATTGGTTTCCCTATCATCGTGGGGCCCAGGACCCAGTCCGGGTGCACGTTTGCCCTGGTGTGCAGACTGGGGTGGAAGGGCTCCAAAGCTACGTAGCGCCCTCCCAGTCTCCCGATGCACTGATAACAGAACTGCATCGTCTCGGGTTCCGAGATGCAGTCGAGCACATACTTGAGAGAGTTCTTGGTGTAGGCCTTGATGTCTGCGGCGCAGTCCTTGGCATTGTAGTCGAATGCCTCCTCGGCGCCGTAGGACTTGACGAGGTCAAAGTTCCGAGGCGAGCATGTGGTGATGGGCTTGAATCCCGCTCTGAGGGGGAGATGTTAGCCACTGGTGTGTCAGTGTATCAGTGTATGCAAGCATATGACACTTACAGCTTCACCAGCTGGATGGCCAGCGTGCCAGTAGCTGAGCTGCCGCCGTAGATGAGCACGTGTCGTGGCTTCTGCGCCGGTTCATAGGGCAGCCCCGGTAGATCAAGCTTTTTCAGTGCTAGGCCAATGGTGCCCAAGCCACTGCCCAGTGAGGCGCCTTGTTCGTAGGTCAAGTTGGGCGGCAGCTTGATCAGAACATGTGCCGTGGCGCCGACGTAGTGAGTGAAGGCGCCGACGCGAGGGCCGGTCGGGTTCATACCCTGAACGGCACCGCAGACCCTGTCTCCCACCGCAAGAGGAACAGATGCCTTGGCGTTGGGCCCAACAGCGACCACGTCGCCCGCAAAGTCCATACCAGCCACAGCACCTTGGGTACACAACGGGCCCACCATCTTGGTATCCACCGGATTGACACCCACTGCCGCGGTCTTGACCAGGATCATGTCGTCCTCGAGCCGCGGGAGGGGGATGCCGGGCGAGATGCCAACATTGCCGTCCTCTAGGCCGACAATGGATGTCTGGGTCTCTGGGAGAGTCGCCATTTGTTGCAATGCCAGTTGGTTCGGTTGCGTCTTTTTCTTCTGCCTGGTGCCATGGCCTGGCTTCTGAATGGCGACTGCGGTTCCTAATTATACGACGCGGTACGGATCGCTTAGCAACATGGTGGAAGGTAACCTGCAGGATGATGACCCTGGTTCAACGCCGACTCGCTAAGACAAGACTGATTGGCAGACAAGTGCTGAGGCGGCCGGAGACTTTTGAGGAGCTGAGCCAGCCTCAAGGTACTGCAAAACAGACTAGAGTTCCTTTTGGCTTCCAATACGGCACAGTCTGGGCCGAGCCGCAAGAGAGGATGGTAGAATCCCTGCACCCGGTTGTGCTGCGCCGCCAGAGTGGACAGCTTTTGCCTCAACGGTCTCGAGCCGCTTGTGCCGCAGATTGGTGGGCCATACAATATCCCGGGGTTTCCTTACAAGTGGATAAGTATGCGGTCTGGTGGGTGAATCTGAGATAGCGTCATATGTAAGGCAACGGCAATGCCACGTCGGCAAGGGGACCTCACCCCCTTCGTTCCCATTCTGTGTGTCTTTGCGCCGGACCTTACCTTGGATTGATACGCCTGCCTTTACTTATTTACTCGCTTAGGAGGATAGACAAAAGTGCCATGATGTAGTTCACCATGGGTGCGAAGTTGTACGCGCTCATCCAGCCATCCCCGCTTGCCAAGTAATCTCGTTAAAACAAGCTTCTCCCCCAGAGCCCTTGGCATGCCAATCAGATGGTGCAATTGGCGGCCGCCTCGAGACCCACCTCGTCATCCTCCTCAAGTGAGACCGGCAGTTACTTGTACTCGGCGTTGTTTGTGCTGAAGTTGAAAGAACTGATGCTCAGAAGATGCCCCGGCCTCTGTTTGCTTGGCAAGAATCAACTGACTATCTGGTCGTTAACTAGTCCCCTGATCTATCATCCTGCTTTGGAGGAGTGATTAAGATTGGTCAAGATCCTTCAGGATCCACACATAAGCTGAGACAGGGAGATGTGACTTAGTTACCCGGAAACTGGAATGGAGGAGGGAGCCTGGTTAATTGGTCCGTCTATCACTTTGGGGTTTTCATAACCAGGGTTGTAGCCTCTTTGGGAGAGCGAATCCCCGGAGCTACTTTGTCTGGGTTTCTGTTACTGGGTCCTTGGAGACTGGACTTTGGTTCTGGCTGACAAGTGGATAATAACGAGTTGAAGCTGATTGGCTACGTTTGCATATGACACAAGCCCAGTCAGCGTCAGTGTTTCGCTCGCCTCAGTAAATATATTGCTTACTTGCCTTTACCCGCGTTCAGGACCCGCGCTGGGCGCGCTACTGCATGCGTGCACGGCACGATGGCCCGACTCTGTGCCGCAGAGATGGCACCATATCCTGGTCACTGCGGCCATATGTGCGCTGGTCAGTCGCAGGAATTGCAACCTGGATAGTACTTGTCGATCCTTGAACCCAACTGCGCGGCTTAAGACCTCGCTCCCTCGAGATATGCCCCGACTATCGGAGTCTCAATTTGCCAATGCCGCGGTACTCCCACACCACTTGGGCAGGTGACCAGACCGGAAACAGGGCCCTATTCATATCGATTATGAAAGCCTCTATCGTTAAGCAAACTGCGGTCCGGGCCGCCTGTGACAAGTGCCACAGCATCAAGATACGCTGCTCTCGAGACGCTGGCTCACTAGACTGCCAAAGATGCGTCCGTCTGGGTTTCAAGTGCTCGTACAGTGCACCTCTGCAGATGGGCCGACCGCGACATAATTCGCGACTTGCATCTGCCTCTGGCCCAAAGCCAGATCGAAAGGGCCTTGGCCGATCAGCACCCGGCGGCGGCAGCACGGGTCCTTCCGGCATGGCACCGGATCACCTGGCGGATAGTTCAACAGCATTTTACCCCAGTGAGTTCCCAGCTGATCCACAAAAGCACATTAGCCCTTCTTGGCTTCAATGGTATTGACAAGATATTAAGCTCCCACCGTCGAGGCCTCCGAGTACCCCGAGGGCCTTGCCTTCGATCTCGGACTCGATGGCACCGACAAGAATTTGACGGTGCATTCACTCCTGAGAGAACCTCACGGGCCTCCGTATGACGATTTGTTCATGCGTCACGACGGTCACGCTGACCGGGCCATGGACTTTATGGGGCTCGCAGATACCGACTCGATAGATCCGTCGCTCTTCAGTGGAACCACTCTATCCGAGTCAGGGCACAGCCGCGACGACCGCGACGAGGAACTTGCAGAGCGGTTGTCAAGTCTCCAGGTCAAACTGCAGCAGCTCCACCATCGCATCAAGCAAGACGCCTTTAGAGACAATCTCAACGCTCCACAGAAGGCTAGCGCGGAGCAAGAGTCGACCCAATCAAACACGGACCTCAACGACATCTTCATGGCAACGGTGGACTTTACCGACGTCCTCCATGATCACTCAGGGTCACGGCCTCAGGAATGGTCTATGGATCACGCTGTAAAGTGCCAGCTGCTATCATGTTACCTGAGCCTCGTCGACGTATACGACGCGTCCTCAGAGCACATACAACGGGCGACAAAAAATGCAAAAGACAGGCCAACTTGGACAGGAAATGGCACTATCTGCGACGATACCCAGTCGGGATCAAGCCTGGCCAGCGGTTTGTCCACTAAGAATTCGAGCACAGGCTCTGAGCTGTACTTGCATTTGTTGTCGCAGATGCGCATACGTGCGAAGCAGGCCCTCGACAAGTATCGTTGATTGGAAATCGGTTATGGGGATTGTTAGAAGTAACATAGCAGAGTCATGCATGCATACTGGTTGGTAACATAGAGAATCATGAAACACGACTTGTACATAGATATAAACGGCCCTTAAGATTGACAATTGGGGGTTTGGCCAAGTAAAACGGAAAATATACAAATCATAGATGCTATGTACATACATAGACAGACGAACAAAAGCAGAGAATGTTCTAAACACACAATACTTTTTAAGCTTACATCCATGAAGACTCTGCTTGGATGCATGTTCACCGTTTGACCACCTCTATGGCAAATAACAGTGATAGATTATAAATCCAATTCTACAATAGTGAGATGTAATAGCTAACTGGACTCGGCTCCTGCACTCATGCCGCCATTGGCGGCTGCTTTTCTGTTGCCACCGGAGCTGGCCTTTTGTCAGCTTTAGTCTCGCCAATCGGCACAGTACTCGGCTCAGCATTCAGCTCATCCTTTGTGTACAGATTGGCAATCTGCTCCGTCACCCTTGTCCAGCCAAGGCCGAAACTAAAGAAGAATGCAATGACGCTTGCCGCCGCTGCCAGCCACTGAAAAAAAAAAAAAAAGGTGTCAGTCAACATTCGAGATCTACGTAGAAAGGGACTTACAAATGTCGATACCAACGCATCGCTATAAGCAGTCAAGACTCCCTGGTACTCATCAGGTGGAACAAGACTTGGTAGTTCTGTCGCCCCGGCGTGGACTATCTCCTCGAAAGATACCGAGGGGGCATACTTGTGAAGAGCAGAGTCAAGGACGTTCAAGAAGATCGATTTCGAAATGGCTAAAAAGACCGCGCTGCCAAAATACTGAAAAAACATAATCGTAGCAGTACCGATGGCGATCTCCTCGCCGGAGAGTATATACTGCAGCGCGATCGCGGGCTGCAAAGATTTGATCTTAGCACTGAGCTCACATGCATAGCTTTTGGACTCTTACCATTTGAATCACCCAACCTCTCCCGACACCAACCAAGACCTGGTAGCCCACCCATTTGCCTTGGGACGAAGATGGGGTGAAGGTAGTCATCAGGCCAGACCCTATGGCGGATAGGACATTGCCCGCTAATGCCCAAGGAGGGATGTATCCAAGCTTGTTGACTACCAAGTCTCGGAATCAGCAGGGACGATCAAGAAAGACCAATGGAGACAATGCTTACGAAGAAAACCGCAGAAAATCGTAGCAAGGATCTGAGTGACCATGGCCGGCAACAGCATGAGCCCGCTATTCGTCGGCGTGGCCTGTTTGACGGACTGGAACCAGAGCGGAAGGTAGTCGCCCACGGTCGCGAAAGCGCCAATCTGGAGAAATACCACGACGCAGCCGCAGAAGACGACTTGCTTCTTGAGTATGCTCGGCGGGACGAGGGCTCTGTCCTTTCGGTGCCACGTCCACGCCACGAACAGCCCGAGAACGACCACTCCGCCGAGGAACAGGCCGAGGATGGTGGCCGAGCGCCAAGGATATCTCTGCCCGCCCCAGCTCACGGCCAGCAAGAGCATGACGACTGCGGGGACAAAGATGGCAAAGCCGGGGATGTCGAGTTTGTGGTGCATCGTTCGCAATGCGGTCAGGGGCGGCTCCTTGACCCTCTGCTCCGGCACGCGAAGGAAGAAGAAGACGAGGGCGGCGGCGCCTCCGGGCGGTAGGAAGATCCACATGCCTAGCAGCACGGCTCTTGGTCAGTACCTTTCAGGTACATACGATGATATTGCGCATGCCTAGTGGAAGAAGGAAGAAGTCTACTCACACCATCGCCAACCTAGATGCTGCGTGATGACGCCGCCCACGACGGGGCCAAACGCGCCTCCGACCACGGTCAGCCCCATGCCCATGCCCATGAGGGCTCCTCGCACATCGGGAGCAGCAGCAGCGGTCAGCATGACCAGGCTGCCGTTCTGTATTCCAGCCGCACCGATTCCCGCAATGGCTCGGCCGACGATGAATGTGGCACTGGTCTGGGAGACGCCGCACACCACATTGCCAACTTCGAAAACCGCTATGCTCGCGAGGTAGACGGCCTGGGGGACGGTCAGCAGAGGTTCCCTTGCCTTCAAGAGAACAATTGTTGCGGCAAAGCTTCTCTTACCTTCAGGGGAAATAGATCGAAAGCTTTTGCCATCAAAGGCTGGACGGCACAGCTAATGGCGACAAGATATGGGCAGGTAAGCTAATGTGTGCGGTCGTACAGAGGAAGAAAGTGATAACATACAGTGAGAATAGGTACGCTGTGCTATACCAGTCAAGATCTTCGACTGTCTGAAAGGCCTTGGTGATCGACGGAATGGCCTATTGCGTGACAGAGCTTGGTCAGGAAGTCTTGCGGCGTTTGGACACGAATTTGGGACTAACCGTAGCGATGATCATGACGTACATCAGCACCAAGGATGCTGTCAGGCCTTGAGCGATGAAGAGAAGCGACAGCTCGACTTTGTTGAGGTATTGACTGCTTGGTGCGGCTCGCCGTGGGCCTTCCCGCTGATGGTCGTTGAGGCCATCTCTGGAGTGCTCCAAATCAACATTTTGGTCATTGCTAGGGCCGATCGCCGGCTGCTCGCTTGCATCCTGAAGAGTGCTCCGGTGGGACTCGCCCGAGAAATGGTCATCGGCCCTCCTGGTGGCTTGTTTCCCTGGTGCTGGCTCGCTCTGGTCCATGATGGTGTCTTACAGCTTCGGACGAGCTGTGACGCTCTTCCAGGAGCTATGCTATCGAAGTTCGATTCAGTGTTGCTATGACTGAGGCATGTCTCCTCCAGCTTGGGGAGGAATGTCAGGGCGTCTGTAGCAAGGGGAGGAAGCCTGGAGCAAACCGTGGCCTTTGCGTGGGCCGTTTGGAAATGTCGCCGGCGGCGTCTTTTTGCAGCCGCCAACCGCGCTCGGTTGGAGAGCCCGTGAGGCGCAGCACTCTCTTCCCCCATGTCCTGTCACACAGTTCATTTTACCCGTATTTCTGGTCGCCCAATCCAGCCAATAGTCAGCAGCCAACAGCCAACAGCGGCACCTGGCTCAGCCCTCAGTGCCCTGATGCCCCACGATGATAAGATTGATCCACCGGAGATCTAGAATCATTGGGAAGCATCGAGCTGTTGTGACAGTAACATCGTGGGAAGCGAGGTATGTCCTCTGCATTGCGACGCTGACGATTCTTGGTATCGTTTTCCTTACGTGAGAGTCCGATCTCAACTAAGTTTCCACTACGCGCTGGCTTTCACGGCAAAGGCCAGTGGGAAAAGTCAGACCATGAAACGCCTGCAGATTGGAGATGGGAGGGCAAGTGGCCGCCAGCGATTGTACAAGTTCTCTATCTGTGACTCGATTCTCGCCAGAGCTCTCAAGAATGAGTTCTCCGAAAATTGGCCCAACGCCGTCTTTCGTATTACATCGACGGCAGTCCTGTTCCACGCAAATATTTAATAGGTGCATGGATAGTTAGGGTTCTTTGTGTCTCCCTTTTGCCAACCCTTGTATGCATCCTCGATATCACACGTTGGTATGTTGATAACACCCGGAGCCGTGATATCCACCGGACCGGTGCCGCCACCGATCAGACCGTCGTAGAATTCAGGCTTGTTGATATCCACCTCAGGTTTGCCCTTGTACTTTCTGGTCGCAATGGCCCTGTTTTGACGGGATATCAGTCAAGGACTTTGCCAGCATATAGGAGGTCTTAGCGGGGACAAGATGGTGTTGCTTACCCTCGAATGAGCATCTCCCTGGTAATGCCTGACCACAGCGGATTGTCCGGCACCAGAGCATTAGACCCCGGCAGCCCGTTAAAGTACTGATCGCAGAGCGCGACGCACGGCGCCGGGCAGGTACAGAATTCGTCCCGGGTGTAGGCACCCGTCACGCCGAGCAGGTACCAGATCTCGTCGTCGACGCACGCCCACCCTTCGTTGCCCGTGATTCCCGTCATGTACTTGCCGTCGTACGGGCCGGCCGTACCACACTTCTTGCCTGTGGACACGGCCACAGGATTGTAGCCTTGCTGCTTCCACGCCGCAGGGATAAGTGCCACCAGGAGACCCTTCGCTGTGGCGGCAACCCTGCTGGGAGAGTCGAGAGTGCGGGGCGCATCGGAGCCCGCGATCAGCTGTCCATTTCTGATAAGCCTCCATAGGTTGTCAATTGACTGGTCTGAACCGTCGAAGAGGCTGAACAGGAATTTCTGGAGTGCTTGTGTCCAATTAATGACAATCAAATAGAGCTGTGCCCCTGTTTCGGCGCCGGGACTAAGTGAGACGTATCGGCAGGAATTAGTCTCTCAACATGAGACCAGCAATCTGCGGTATCCAATTCTGGGGCTGTTGGCTTCCGAGATCGAATCAACTTACGAAGAAGTGCCTACTGCGCTGAGTAAACCAATAAGGAACGGATACCCAGTCAATGTCATATCTTTGCCATTGGCTCCGAGGCCCTTGAAGACTGCAAATGCTCGATCAGAAATGGTTCTAGACCATACGCACAGTCCAAATTGTCTCTTTGCTAAAGAATGGTTCAGAGCTCGGCACTTACTATGATTGAATACACCTGGAAGTATGATTGCGAGAGCCAGTCCGACCGTGTTCGCTATGATAGCAGCGATATCCCCGCTTTGATAGAATGTCTTTTCGAACGCGCCGAGCAGTGCTGTCAAGTCGGCCTTGGCTTTGTGAAGATCGTCATAGTATGAGGCGAAAGCCTGTCAAGATCATGGTTGGTACACCTTAGTAGTCCTTTTTTCAGATGACCGACGACGAGAGAGGAACTCACAGCATTGATGCTCTGTACGGATTCAATTATCCGCACGCCAGCTGGCCCCGAGTCCTCCGTTTGGAAAGTTTTGCAGTCCCACATGTCTACTATCGAGCATGCAGATTTCAACACGTCAATTTTTGAACAATTCATCATGTCCGGGGCGTCAAAATACAGACTCAAGGCCTGGCTGAAATCTTTCGGCCTGCTGATTTTGTATTCGTTGATAAAATCACGCCAAGCGCAGTCAGTGTTGAAGCTGGACCATCGTTGAGCCCGGGTGAACTTGTCTGGGCTCTTATGGGGTTCATGCAGACAGTCGAAGCCATCAAAGAATCTCCATTTGCACCCACCAGTGTTGTCTATCTCGTGGAAGATCCCTGGGTCCACGAACTCGCTTGGTTGGAACTCGGCCAGGTCAACGGCCCAATCCGTTGTGCCGCCAAAGTTGAGCCTCTTGTAGACATTCATTCGGGTTTGTTTGATGACGTCCGACATGTATGACACCCACTCTGTTCCCCCGTAGACGAGGATTGCACTCTGGGAATCCGCGTCTGCGTAGACTACTGCCGACTTGTCTGTCCCGATGATACGATCTATCTCCGCTTGGGACAGATAGCCGGGTTCGCCAGTACAAATACCAGGCTTGGCTTGCGATTTAGCTCCCGCAAATTTGCATTCAGGGCCACGGCAATTGCTGTCAACCATCTTGAAAGCGCGGCCGTAGCTTGCAACTCCGACTATGACCTTTTTGGAAGGAACGCCTGCCTTGGTGATCATGGACAAGGAATTAATGGTCTCAGTCAAGTTGATGTGAGAGCGGAGACAGTCGCCGTTGGGACAGCCAGGGCTACTCCATTGGTTCCCGTAATCCCACTGGCCGTGCAAGTCGTACGTCATGTAGATGATGTAGTCTACAACCTTTGACATTTCAGCAATAGGGAAAGCTTTCAAGTACTGTCAAATATCGGGTATTGGTCAGTAACGGTTCGGTGCGGGATCAGTATCCTGCACGCCTTGGATGGTCGGATGTGGAGGGACCTGACTTACCCAGTGCGAAGCCGGGGCCGCGATGGAGAGCGTCCTTCCGACCGGTAAGAGTGCTCGAAGAACCTGTAAGAAAGCCAGGTAGTCATTCCCCTCGGTAGGAGTAGCAGCCGGCACACCAGGAATATCTTGCGCTCCGGGATACTCCCAATCGATATCTACCCCGTCTAGGTTGTTGACCTTGACAAAGTTGACAATGTTCTGGGCCACCTTCAGCCGATTTCGCGGCTGAACGGCGTTTCTAAGGATCATGAACTTGTCAGGGTCCGTAGAATCTGCCCAACCACCAAAGGCAACCACCTTCTTGAAGCCGCCTAGGTTGATGAAGCGGTCAAACTGGGATTGTACATAGCTGACATCAACACTAAATTCGGGAGTAAGACGCGCAAATGCAAAGTGTATATGTGAGAACTTGGTAGACTTGACCTCGGTTACGTCCATCCAGAGGCAGGGCCGTTTATGATTCCAAGCCTCAAAGTATCCGACACTGATATATTGGGGTGGGGGATCGCTTGAGATGATGTTCATTCCGCAGTTCGATATGCATCCGTTCTGGCCCTTGGCTGCAGTTCCTGGGGCACCATCCTTCTCCCTGCTGTCAACACAGAACTCTGCTGTTGTTCCGCACTGACCCCAAATGTTGCAGCAGGCGTTCAGGGGGCAGGGGTTCAGCTTGGACAGGTCGGGGTTGCTTCCGCCCGGCTTCTGGCTGCCAGGCTTCTGCGGGCCGCAAACAGCATTCGGAATGGGTGCTGGCATGGGCGGTGAGCCGCTGCTGACACATATGACTTGGTCGATATAGATGTAGTTCTTGCAGGTTGGCCATCCCCAGGTGTTTTTGTTGTACTCCTCTAATTGGGCGACGGTGATAGACTTCGCGGCAGCAATAGAGGCGCATCCGTCACCCTGCTTGATGGTGTAGGTGGCGCATGATCCGTCCGGGTTGGGCTTCGGAGATCTGTCAGGGAGGGTGCCCGCACTGCAGCAGACCCATTGGCCCGGGACGAGGGTAGAGCAAAACCCCGAGGCTGGGTTGTACTTCATGAAATCGTTTGCCGAGATGTTGCACTTTCTGGCCAACGCATCGCAATACTCGCCGCTGGAGACTTGGACGGTCCGGCATTCCGCTACTGCAATGCGGGTCAGTCTATTGAAAGGACGGTGCTGTAGGGTGGTCAAATTGTGCGATGTTGTGTTGCTGAAGGGCTGGCTGGCATTGAAGAGCTTGTACGCTTCTGGTGCGACCCATAGTGGACGTCCTTGTCTGGTTGCGCTTCCATCAAATCCACCGGTGAGACACTGTCCTTCGCTCCAAGCCGCAACACTCCGCAGCACAGATGCTAAAGCTGTGAGACCACCACTGGTGTCGGCCACGATCCCGAGTGCCACTTCGGAAGAGCGATTGGCTTCACATGATTGGAATACAAGTCTTTTCGAGATTCCGTTGGCCTCGACATGCCGTACAAAGTCTTCGAGAACGCCTAGCGCGACACCACGTTTGTCGAGGCCAGCACCAGCATACACTCCCACCACAGCCTCACCATAGTGGGCAAAGAATGTGTTTGGACCCAGCTCGGTGGTATTCGACATGTAGAATTGTATCTCCGTAGCAGCAGATACGACCTGCGCAGGCTCAGCCTCTACGTCGTTGTTCGTCCATGCCGTTGCTACATTAATGGTGATTTTAGTGTTGCTCGGACTAGGGTATCCCAGTATGGCTTCACGACCGAAGCGGGCTTTCAGCCTATCTCCACGATAGCTAGTGGTGGCCACAGCTTAATAACACAGAGGTGTCGGGGTAGAATGACCAATTGCTGGGCCGGTTCCCTAGAATATCGATGTTCTCTGGGCAGGGAGACCTGCCTGGCAAATCATCCCACTTGCTGTATCGGTAGGACAAAGCAGGTAGTATCCAAGAGGCGGCGAGGAGAAGTCGGAAAGCCATGTAAGCAGACAATAAGGAAACAATGCAAAAGACTAAGGTATAGTGGTATGGTGGCGAGATAGACTGGAATAGCAAACGAGCGATACTAAGAACTGATTCTCGACAGTTGACTATTTGAGCCTTTCTCCTGCTTCTCAGCTCTTCATATACAAAGAGTAGCCAACCGGATTCCATAGATACACCTGACTTGTTCCTGCCTCGGCATCCGATGTAGTTACGCCTCCTCAGTTAGAGCTGTATAAGCATTTTGGGACGCTTGGTTGGCAGAGAAGTATCGAGCAATTCACTTGGACCTTAATTAAATTAATCAGATACTTAACCGCCGGTCCGGCTTCCCCTGGGTGTAATATCACTTGTTGCATGATCATGTTGCCATTCGCAAAGTGCAAGAACCGTGGCGCTGGGACAATTGCCAAGCTATTAAAACGTACGGCTTGAGTGTTCTGGCCTGACTTGGCCTGAGGAAAATAATATTAGTATCCCCTTATGTTATATTGCAGCTCGGAGATCAACCAATGAGCAGAAGGATGATAAAGAACTGCGGCCAAGGGTGTGCAGGGCCCTTTCTACTCTGAACTTTCCAGTCACTATCAATTCCCGGGCCACGATATCCAGGCAACAGCAGCCCCATCGGCAGCCTCAATGATTTTTGCGAGATATATTAGTCTTGCATATGGAATAAAACTAACTTTAGGCATGCTGCTAGTCCTTCCTTATCCAGTGGTTTAGTCGAGCACTGTCCAACACACCCAAGCCACCAGAGCCACGACCAATTCTGCGACAAAATCCCGTGCCAATGTAGGATTGGAGCCGGAATAAAAGCCTGGTGGGCAGTTCCCAACGATACCCCTATCTGGCCAGGTCTGCTTCGTGCAGATTTGCGTCTGCATTCTAGCCGCAACATCCTTCTCTAGTTTCGAGGTCGGTTTCACCGCACAGGGGTCGCCCAGCTCCGTCTTATCATGCTGTACTAAGTGCAGAACAGTTTGATGCCAGTTGAACTGTCCATTCGAGCGTCCAGGAGGCCTCAGTAGAGTTGACAAGTGTATTTGCTGCCTGGATCATGTAGTAAGGCTCCAAACCCGCATCCACCACCGATTGTTGTTCAAAATCAAGATTTCCTAGGGATACCATAGCTTTCTCAGCGGAGAGGTACCAGTTGACCTTGACCAGACTTTCTGTGGTCCGAGGGTTGATGAGTGGCGCAGCCCCGCGGATAGCGAAGACGACAGGGAATGCATAGATTGGTGCGTAGGTATCGTTTCTGGGGAAGATGAGGTCCACTTCCAATCTCGTTGGAAGTGTTGGTTGTTGGTTCTGGGGTGTTTTCTCTGCCGAAAGAGCACATGCGAAGAATAGGAGGCAAATTCTGCCAAGTAATATGCGCAAGGAGTGTAATTCCATGTTGAAGTGTTGGCTTGTAAGACTGTCGACGTTGAATCTCAATTAGGCTTGCGACAGCTCAGTTAAATACTCCGCTTGTAGATGCAAGGGGCTTTGCCGTGAGGCTGCGCATGGCGTGACGGGCAGACGTGTTGCTTCAAGGACCCGTCTTGGCGCGTTGTTGGTTGACAATGAAGACACACCTGTTGACCAATCGTACCTGGTTGACAAGGGTTTTGAGGCGAGCCGGGAGTCGCTACCACCGTGGGTGCTTCTGACTAAATAGCCGGAGGTTCCAAGCCCTCCAACAACGCGCCCTATGCATCTCTCATTACGGCTAAGTTTGCCAACGCATTGCTGTGTAGATGTAGGAATGACCAAGCAAACATCGTAAGGTCACGACGCTCTGGACTCCCAACCAGTAGAGATTACAATTACGTCCGAGGAAGAGTTTCGTTGGCAATGACCCGTGGCACCGGCAGGCTAATGGCGAGGTGTCGTCACTTGTTCCACGAGATGGCACTGGTCCGAAGACTTTGCAGACAGACCTCTGGGCCCGAATTGGAGTATAAAAAGACGGTGAGACGGTGAGGATTGCTGCTTCATTGTTCAAACTGGAGAAGCGGGATTATCCTACCTTGCCATCAACGACCCGAGCTGAAGATGCTGGTCTCAATCATCACGCTGGCTACTGGGCTCTACGGTTTGGCAAGAGGAACAAGTCTCCGCATTGCAAGTGACTCCCAGCCTGCTTACCATTTCGACCCGCGGACAGTCAAGCCCTGCTCTTGGTGGTTTGACTACGATGCCGAACGAGCCCTTCCATGTGATTTGATCACCGTGGCTTTTGGCATAACGGTTGAGCAATTTGTGAAATGGGTACGCCCTATCAGAGTAAAGAGGTCACGGACAACTACTGACAAGGATGGAACTCTGTAGAACCCATCGCTAGCAGCCTCGGGATCCTCCTGCACCGGCCTGGAACTTGAGCAGTCATACTGCGTCGAGGGCGGAAACGCCGGTTCGGCCACGCCGGCCCCAACACCCACCAGCACCAAGGCAACATCCACGACAACGACAACGACGACCAAGCCCGGCAACGGCATCCCCACGCCGACGCCGACGCAGCCAAACATGGTCGCCGACTGCGACCAGTTTCACCTGGTCAAGAAAGGCGAGACCTGCGACGCCATCGCCGGCATGTGGCGCACGACGGCGGTCGAGATCGTCAAACTGAACCCGTCGGTCGGCACCACCTGCTCGGGGATGTGGGCCGACACGTACATCTGCCTGTCGCGCATCGGCGAGCCGGACAAGACGCGGAGCACCGTCGAAACGCCGCAGCCGATCCAGCCTGGCATGGTCACCAACTGCAAGAAATTCGTGCTGGTCAAGAGCGGCCAGACGTGCGAGCAGGTGGCCAAGGCAAACGGGATTACCTTGGAGCAGTTCACTCAGTGGAACACCGGGGTGGGCCAAGGCTGCAACTCGCTTTGGGCTAACACGTATGCTTGTGTGGGCGTATGATGAGGTGCGAGAGCAAATTAATTGGCCTGGGTAGTTGGAAGACAGGTAACAACTGTGTTATTATCATAAGGAACCCTCATACTGTCTCCGAAATACAGTGTTCATTGTTTCTTCAAATGTGTCAAGGTAACAGTGGAACTCGGCTTTGACCTACGATTATACTATTATTGCACAGCGACGCCTGGGAGCCTGAAGGATATCGTAACAGATTGACCTCTTCATTCATGTTTTCTGTCACTGCTTGGCTATTGATTGTCAGGCAGGTCCAAGCGTGACATGATCTGACAATGCATAGTCTTGCCTACATCCTTCGTGATTGGTCATTTTTATCGCTATCTAGTTGCGCTATCTAGTTAGAGTATCAATATCCTCCCACTCTCTCCAACTTTCTCAACCTCAATACTTGCCATTCAACTCAACCAGACCATTCCTCTTATACAGCCAACCATCCTTACCCACCAAAAGCTGCAGGGAATTATAATCCGTCCCAGAGCTATGCTCAGATCGCGTTACCAGCGGCGCACCGGAGCTCTGCGACGATGCATACTCTGAAAGGGGCCGCGCATGCACATCCCGTATCCGCACCGGCAACCCGAGCCTCGACAGCATCTTGATCCCGCCCGCCGTGCCCGCCAACTCCGCCGTGGGCCGGCTGTTGATGGCAAGGGCGAGCATGTCGCTCTGCGAGGCCCAAGCACCCGACGTCTGGCGCCGCCCGAGCGACCACGCCGTGTGCACCAGCGCCAGGAGCGCGTGTGCGAACACGACCGTCAGTGCGAGGTAGTAGGCGACGCTATTGGCCGAGTAGCCCAGCCCGCCGATGAAGATGTCCCACCGCAGCTGCGTCGTCGCCGGGTCCGACGGCTTGGTGGTGATTTTCTTGAGTAGTGGGAGGTCGAGCCTGCCAGACAAGAGGAGGTCGTCGTCGTGCGGACTGGTGGGCACGCCCTCGCCGTTGAGGACGTCGCGCATATCCTCGAGGTTTCCCCCCCCGTTCTTAGCGTACCCCGTCTGCGACATGCCGTCGGCTATCAGGGCTGCGACGGCGGCCTCTACGACGTTCCTGTTAGACGGGCCCTGCTGGTCCGAGAAGCTCTCGGCGCCGGCAGCGAAGCCTAGGACTTCAAGCGCTGAGCTGAGGGTGGTGTAACTCGCGAATTGGGAGCCGAGCTGGGGTACCACGCCCTGGAGCCAACTCGAGTCCAGATGAACCTTACGGAAGCTCACCTGGTCAAAAGCGGGGAATGCGTATCCATGACCAGGGTATTCCTTCTTGGTCGGTTCATACCACACGCTGGCATTGTAGTACTGAATGCCGTTCCAGAAGCCCAGCAGAGAGCCTACGATATTACCGGAAGCCCAGCGTGCGTCGACTGAACACGTCATTACTGTGTCTTCTGTGGAGCCGCCACTGCTGGGGAATTGGATGTTGAGATATGCGCTCGAATTCCATCTTGGATCGTCGGCTGGCGGCGGAACCCACACCGTCGCTATTCGCGATGAGTTGACATACGATTCAGAGATCCTGGCTGGCGCGACGGGTTGCAAGTAAGCTTTGGTCTCGCCAATCTCGGGCTGCACTGTGTACCAATACTGAAATGTCTGCGGCACAGGTTCACGGCAGTTCACTCGGACTATAGGAATCTGAGCCTGAATAGTTGCCGTGGTTCCGGTGTACTTCCGGTAACGGTACTTGAAGAACGGCTGCATTTCACTGCTTGCTTCGCTCGCGCCGAAGATTGCCTGGTGCCACATGTTCGTCAAGATCTCCGAGTAGAGGCAAGTCGCCAGGTGCGGAGCGATTGCCCATGTGTCGCCCTTGCCGAAATCCGGAAAGATGACGTTCATGTGTCGCCGCACCAATCCGTCCGTGATGTCTATGTTGAAGAGAGTCTGTTGCTGCCGCCAGCCCCGCAGAGTCTGCGCGATTATTTCGAAGTTGCCGGTCGAGCAGCTCTTCTCTGCCTCTTCGGCGGTCGTCAAAGCGCACCAGCGAGGGAATTCCTCGAGCCGGTCTGGCCAAAGGCTATTCTGCCCTCCGGCCATGGTGAAATGAGCACCGCCTCCCGGCCAATGCGTGAACGTCTGCGGCAGCATCAGCAAGGCAGATGAAGGACCGGCGAAGATGGCAATGGTAGTGGAAGTCGCGAGGAGAAGCACGATTTTGTACCGCTTGGCTCGGCTCCGGAGAGCATACTGGCTGTACCAAAAGTCTGGTGAGAGCCAATAGGTCAAGTCTTGGAACTGAAATGGGGCGAGAACGAAGCCGAACGGCAGCCCTTCGGACTCAGTAAGCAGTTCTCGTCGGAGGACATCGAGGACAATTGTCGTCAATGACGCAACGATTAGTAGTTCCTGTTTATTCCTATATTAGTACCAGCCGCTCTGAGATTCTAGCCTTGGCAGGCGAAACCAACATATAGCTTGGCTGTGATCTGCAACAACAGTTGATCGAGAGATTGTATAGTATCCTCGGTGCTACCGAGGTAGTTGTTGCCGATGAAGAACCCCTTGAGATTGATCGCGGCGAGTACGATAGTTGCGCAAAGCGGAGCTACGTGGATCAGGCATTTCAACATCACGCTCCAGACACCTCCATCGACGACTACCTTCTCCTCCTCTTTCTCGGTGTTGCCTCGGAACTTTGAGAATACTTGGACCAGCCCATTCATCAGCCATGCCCCGTACGGGAGAACCCACAACCTCCACAGGTTCGGTAGCCAGCCAAGCTGTCTTGCAACTCGCTCTCCTATCGTCGGTCTTGGCCGTCGTGATGGTCGCATTGCTACCGTGACTTTGTTCACTCGGTTTGATAGAAATGAGAAAACATGGCAGTGTTGTGTCAAGAAGAAAATGACCAAAATCTGTTCAAGTTGTGGCCTTTTTATGTTTCGTCCGGCCATCAGGCTGTCCCTGGTGCTAAAGCACAACCCTCCATCCTGTGCTGCTCGAACTACAACGCTGGAGCTGAAAGTCAGATCCTGGAAACAATGTAACACGCCATTGGCCGGAGAAGCCATCCGGCCCCCAAACCTGATGCTGGATGCAAGCCATGCACAGGGGCTGGCTGACTGGCAACCAAGGCGTCTTTGTAAGCAACTAGGGTGCTGTTCGCAAGGCCAATGGACGGGGACTCGGAAGGCTGAGCCAGAAATAGAAATGTTCTATATAAGGTTTTGGCATATGTTCGTCACCAAGCCCCCGGGTCCGAGCACAGCTGGAGGGCGATCAGTCATCCTCAATGGGATCGGCGGTGGAACAGACTATTCCGTCCTATCACCAAGCTGGATATTTACCAATTGAATGCCAAAGTTGCACCACGCACACAAAGCCGGCGTCCCTAAAGGTACGCTTTGTTGATTAGATTCTCGCTAGATATGCCAACTACCAGGCTGTGCACAGCCCCCAAACCTTGCCCTCACCTCCTCCGGTCCTTGGGCATCTTCTTCTCCTCCAGCGCCTCGACGTCCTTCTTCTTGTGGAAGTGCGGCGCCAGCTCCGACAGCCACTTGGGCTCGATGGGTATGCACGACCGCATGTACTCCTTGGTCGTCTGCACCAGCTCGTAGTAGATGACCATCTTGGGCGGTGGGTCCGAGCTCATGCACACCGAGCTCGGGTGCACGTACACGGTTGTGTTGTTCTTGACCGTGCGGTAGCTGTCGCCCCCGCGCTGCAGCCGCGCCGCGTTGGGGAAGAAGCCGGCCGTGATCGCGCGCTTGATGGGCACCAGGTTGTTGGCGCCGCACGTCGACAGTGTCACCTCGACGCGCTCGCACAGCTTGGCCAGCTGGTCGCGGACGTCGCGCGCGCGCGTGAGCGACCGCTGCTGCAAAAAGTTCTCCTTGGCCCAGATGGGCGAGAAGTCGCTGTCGACCCACTGGTTCCAGATGTTGAGCAGCGTGACGTGGTCACCTCCCTCAGCGACGGTGAACCGGGCGCGAGCGCTGTCGGCATGGATCTTCTTGTCTTTGGGCCGGAAGAATAGCGCGGACGCCTCGCCGAGCATGGACACGATGGAAAGGATCTCCTCGGTGCAGCCCTCCTTGCCGGCAGCGATGACTGCCTTGGCAAGCATCGGGTCGGTCGGGAACTCGGCCATCTGTCGCCCGAGCTTTGTAAGCTCTCCCTTGTGGTTGAGGCCTTGCAGTGCGAACAACTGGTTTAGTGCGCCAATAAGTGCCTCGGTGGGGGGAGGATCCATGAATTCGAAATCCAGCAGGTCATTAATACCAAGAGATTTGAGCTGCAGAACGACACCGTTGAGGTTGGTCCGCTGGATCTCGGGCGTCGTCGACTCCTCCATTTCGTTCATATAGGCGTACTTGGTGTAGAGACGGAAGCACTTTCCAGGGCCAACACGTCCAGCACGGCCACTCCGCTGATTTGCCGAAGCCCTCGAGCACGGTACCACAACCAAGTTTGACATACCGGTAGCTGGATTGTAGACATTCTCCTTTACATAGCCAGGGTCGATAACATAGACAATGCCGTCGATCGTCAAACTCGTCTCGGCAATGTTTGTCGCAAGAACAACCTTCCGGGCGCCTTCGGGCGTGGGCTCAAAAATCTTCGACTGTAACTCAGAGGGGAGATTGGCATAGATGGGACAGATCACAAGTTCCTTGACGCGGTTGCCGAGTTTGCGTGCCGTCTCTGTGATCTGCAGCTCTGCAGCCTCGATTTCATCCTGTCCAGTAAGGAAGATGAGAATATCACCCTTCTCCTGCGTCGTGTGGATCTGGAACACTGTGGTGATCGCTGCCGCCAGGTAGTTGGCTTCTGGTGCGGGAGTGTAGTAGATATCGACAGGATACCGTCGACCAGGAATGTTGAAAATGGGGGCGTCGTCAAAGTAGGAAGCAAATTTCTCGGCGTTCATTGTCGCCGAGGAGATCAGGAGTTTCAGGTCGGGCCTCTCCCTGGCCAGGTCCTTTACCAACGCTAGGAGAATGTCGGTATGGACAGTCCGCTCGTGAGCCTCATCAATCATGAGGGCCGAGTAGCCTGCGAGGTCGGGTTCCGTCATGAACTCGCGAAGCAACATGCCGTCGGTCATGTACTTAAGGATGGTCTTGTCGCTGGTGTTGTCCTCGAATCGGATAGAATATCCAACCTCGTTTCCAACTTTGACACCCATTTCATCGGCAACACGAGCAGCAACACTCATGGCGGCGACACGTCTGGGCTGTGTGCATCCGACCTTCAGCCCGCCCTTCGTGAACCCTGCTTCGTGTAGGTATTGGGGCAGCTGCGTCGTTTTGCCACTACCCGTCTCTCCGACAAGCACGATAATCTGATACTCCTTGATCGCAGCCAAGAACTCGTCCCTGTACTGGTAGATCGGCAAGCTCTTCCTCGTCTCCTGGATCGACAGTTGCTTTTTCTCGGCGGCATCGATTTGGGCTTGGAGAAATAGCTGTTCCTTCGTCATGCCCTTGCCTTCAGCCGGCATCCGAGTATCCAGATTCCATTGGATGTACTGCTCCTGATCCATGACATAATCATACTCGCCCTCGTTCTCCTTCTCGGCGCGCTGTATCTGCGCCTTGGCCTTGGCTGCTTGCTCCCTCTCCCACTCCTCATGTTCCGTGGTGAATTTCTCCTGTCCGTACTCGTCCTTCTCAACATACCGCTTATAAAGCGCATCTTCTTTCTTGCGCCGGTCGATTTTGCCCTTCTCAGTGATATAATCCTCAGGCATATAGTACCCATCTCTGTGATCGTCTATCCTGAGCCTCTCCTCGGCCAGGCGCAAAATCTCGCGGTTCTTTGCGAACTCGGCCTTCTCCTTTTCAGAGAGTCTCACACCGCTCCGCAGCTCGGCAGTCTCCTCAGCGACCTGTTTCCGCAGCAGGGCGAGCCGTTCTGCCTCTCGCTTCTTCAGGTACTCTTGCCGAGAGCGGTCGCGCAGGTCCGGAAGAGCTTCATTTCGCGCCTTCGAGTCGTCTGCCAGAGATCTCCGCTGAGCTGACAAATGATCCTCTGTGATCTTCTTCTTGGAGCGATCATCGTCTTTCGCCTTCAAGCGGTTTGCGAAAGCCTCCCTCTCGGCACGATCGCGCTGCGCTTCAAGCTCTTCCCTTGCTCCTTCTGACAAATCAGCATCGTCTATCTTGTCATCGCCTCCGCTGCCGCGATCGCCATCGTCGCGACTAAGCTTCACGCGCTTCGATGCGGATTCTTGGAACTCGGGCTCCTCCTCGTCCTCCGGAAACGGTTCCTCGTCGGCCCATCGGTCGTCGTAGTCTCTTTCGTCACGACGACTGCTCGTTTTCGATCTACTGCTATAGTGCCGCGATTCGCGCTTGGGCGAGCGCGATCGACTGCGACTGCGCCGGTGCGACCTCGAGTGTCGCGAAGAATGCTTGTCGGACCGGTCCTTCTTTTTCTTTTGGACTTTCTGTGGACCAACCTCGTTGTCGTCGTCCATTGCGACGAAGGCATACCTCTTGGAAGCCATGCTGGCTGACTCGGGAGGCGCTGCTCCTCGTGAAACAAAAATCTGGCCTGTTTGGACCGTTGTGGCGATGAGATGCCAATCTCTCAGACTGGAAGGGACGTTGACATTGACTCGAAGGATGGCTACCCAAAGTTGAGGCGGAATAGAATTTGTCCGTCGACATGAGGTCCCGATAAGCTTATCGATAATGGCAGCACCGATAGCAAGCTTCTTGGCGGGACCAGACTCGAGTGAACGGCAGGGGTAGCCGCTTTAGCGTGTCCTTATTCCGTCACTTTTAACACGCTGGTATTTTCTAGTACACGCGGGCTCTCGTGGCATCTTCCTTTGTTCGACTTACCTAGATACAAGTAGATCCTGGGCATTCCACCTCCACCTCGATCTCTTCGCCACACCACCAGAAAGAAGACTCCCTCTGCTTCCGGCCTAGTCGCTCCTTTGTCTTCTTTTCGAGTCTCGGGTGTTTTGAACGGGCAATTCATGCCCAGGACAGATCAGCAACCAATCAGCAAGTCCCGGCGGGAAACCAGAGGCTCAAGATGTTGCTGTGCAGGGCAGCTCTGCTGCTCTTCCTGTCCTTGATACACCTCGTGCTCTGCGCCGAGGATTACTACAAGGTGACATCTCTTTTCCTCTCTCCATTCTCGGGCTCCCGGACCCTCGCTAACCTCGACTCACGACAGGTCCTGGGAATAAGCAAATCAGCATCAGATAAAGAAATCAAGTCCGCATACAGACAGCTCAGCAAGAAGTTCCACCCCGATAAGAACCCGTACGCAACTACCCCTCAGAGAACCACCTTCTACTGCGAGCCAGAACCAGAATACTAACACCCCATCCTTTTCCCACCAGTGGCGACGAGACGGCCAAGGAGAAATTCGTCGAAGTCTCGGAAGCCTACGAGGCGCTCTCCGACCCGGAGCTCCGCAAGGTCTACGACCAGTACGGCCACGAGGGCGTCAAGCAGCGGCAGCAGGGCGGCAACTTCCAGCACCAGAACCCCTTCGACATCTTCTCGCGCTTCTTCGGCGGCGGCGGCCACTTCCAGGGCGGGCAGCGCCGGGGCCCCAACGTCGAGGTCAAGCTCGCCATCGCGCTGCGCGACTTCTACAGCGGGCGCGCCACCGAGTTCCAGTGGGAGAAGCAGCAGATCTGCGAGGAGTGCGACGGCACGGGCTCGGCCGACGGCGTCGTCGAGCAGTGCGGCACCTGCGGCGGGCACGGCGTGCGCATCCAGCGCCACCAGATCGCGCCGGGCATGTTCCAGCAGGTGCAGACGCAGTGCGACGCCTGCGGCGGCCGCGGCAAGACCATCCGCCACCGCTGCCCGGCCTGCGGCGGGAACCGCGTCGTGCGCAAGCCGACGACGGTGCACATCAACATCCTGCCCGGCATGGCCAAGGAGTCGCGCGTCGTGTACGAGAACGAGGCCGACGCGAGCCCGGACTACGTCGCCGGCGACCTCGTCGTCACCCTGGCGGAGAAGGAGCCCGACCTCGAGCAGGACAACCCGGACCACGTCGACGGCGTCTTCATGCGCCGCAAGGGCGACGACCTGCACTGGAAGGAGGTCATCGGCCTGCGCGAGGCCTGGATGGGCGGCTGGACGCGCAACCTGACGCACCTCGACGGCCACGTCGTGCGCCTCGGCCGCAGGGAGGGCCAGGTCGTGCAGTCGGGCCAGGTCGACGTGATCAAGGGCCAGGGCATGCCCATCTTCCACGAGGACGGCGACAGCGTGTACCACGAGACCCAGTACGGCGACCTGCTCGTCGAGTACGTCGTCGTGATCCCGGACCAGGCGGACCCGGCCATGCTGAAGGAGATCAAGGCCGTGTTCGACAAGTGGCAGAAGAAGACCGGTGTAGACCTGCACAAGGACAGCGGGAGGCCGGATATACCCGACGCCGCCGGTGGGCCGCCGGCGCACGAGGAGTTATGATAGACATGAATGCAGCGATGTTGATGATGATGTATCGAAAATAATATAGAGACGTTCAAAACCGAAAAGGCGCAAGCATGGTCGATTTGTCCCGCGTGTGTGTTGAATAGTGGATGCATGGAACATATGCCTTTGACATTCTCTTGATACGGTCTAAATGAAAAGCCCGCCCATTTTGTTCTATACCCAAACGCCACATTGAAATTAATTTACTGTGTTTGTTGCCCTTAAAAAGAGTCTCGAAAAGTCTCTCAGAAAAGAGTGTATGTGAACATCATCATCGCCTTCTTCTTTTTCTTCTTCTCTCATCCCATCAAATCTACGCCTCAATCTCATCCTGCTTCCAGTCGGCCACCTTGGCCTGCGGCTCAGCAGGCTGCTTCTTGCCGCCGGCAGGGGCCACGCCGACCTTGCGGCCGCCGTTCTTCCGCTTGACGCGGCACTTCATGCCGACCGACTCGTCAAAGATGAAGCGCCAGAGGACGTAGGTCCAGCTGTGGTGCTGCGGCAGGTCCTGGTAGAACTCGCGGGCCATCTCGTTGAGCAGCGGCAGCTTGGTCCAGGCGACGGCGGGGAAGTCGTGGTGCTCGTTGTGCAGGCCGACGTTGTAGACGAGGAAGTTGAGCGGGCCGTAGTAG
This sequence comes from Thyridium curvatum, assembly GCF_004353045.1. NCBI lineage: Eukaryota > Fungi > Ascomycota > Sordariomycetes > Thyridiales > Thyridiaceae > Thyridium > Thyridium curvatum. Next base: position 580,384 of record NW_022156764.1, read on the forward strand.
CTGTACGTCTCGGGCAGGGGGATGCCGTTGGCCGGGTCGCGGGCCTCGTCGTCGACGTGGTCGAAGACGTAGTGCTCGGCGATGAAGTGGCCCGCGAGCGGGTGCAGCGAGCCCGCGAGGAAGGAGGACAGGAGCAGGTAGAGCAGGGCGTTGGCGCCGCACGCCCTGTAGAGCAGCAGGTCGGTGCCGAGCTGCACGACGACGTTGGTCAGCGAGACCCAGGTGAAGGGCACCTGGAAGATGGCCATGGGCCGCAGCGCGTAGAAGAAGATCTGGAAGGTGCAGAAGAAGGCCTTGCCGAGGACCGAGTCGAGGACGACGGCCTCGAGGGCGGTGGGCAGGTCGACGTCGACGCCGTCGACGCCGAGCGACTTGTGATGGGTCAGGTGGTAGGGCTGTTTTGTTTGGGCCGGCATTCTGTTAGCAAATGTGCAAACCTCAAAGGAGAAGAGGCGGTCCAGCGGATCGCTCGTCTATCGAGAGGCTTACCCTGAACGAGGCGCTGTAGGGCACAGCGATGGGCAGGTTGGCAAAGATGGCAAAGAGGCGGTTGGCGAGCGGCGACCTGAAGGCCAGGTTGTGGGAGATCTCGTGGATGGCGAGGAAGAGGTTCTGGTTGGCCGAGGCGCCAAAGACGTAGGCGACGGCCCAGTACTTCCACGAGAAGAAGGGCGTGTTTCGGAGCATGTATGCGAGGAAGAATTGCAGCGAAACGACACAGGCCACGACGTACTTGGTCAATGGCTCGTGGCCGCAGAGCTTGGTGACCTGCGGGGAGCACTTTTGTTAGTATTCGAACGCGTGCGGTGTGGTCGCTCATGGCAAGCGATCAACGGAGCGCCTACCTCTGGGTGAGCTTTGATGATGGCCATCCGGCGAGTCCGGTGCGGCTCCTCGGTGTAGGTCCAGAAGAAATCGTCCTTCCTCGCCTCAATTGCATCCTTTCCGTCGGCTCTCAGAGATCCCTCGACGCTTCCGCTGTTTCCGTTGCCGCCATTGGTGCTCCCCTTTCTCTTCGAGGCGGAGCTCGTCACGGTCGTCGTAGAGGGCGCCATTGCCGTCGATGATCAACCAGCTTCGGGGCGCTGGAGGAGCCTTGCGATGGTGGGATGCAGAAAGGCAATGAACGACTCGGGGAAGCCCTTTTGTTGTCTGAACCAAGGGAGCTCTCCTTTTGGGTATCCTGGTCGGTCGAGCCTGGAACGATAATCAGGCGGTGTTGGCCGATTTTTTGGGCGGGCGGTGGCGGACGGGCGGGGCAAGGTAACCGCCCGCGGCCTCCGCAGGGGACCAGATTTCAGGGGTTTTGTCGCTGGAGGATGGACATTAGGCACGTGTTAGGCCAGGCTGGAGGCTAAATCAACAACAGTGGAGAGTTGAGGTGTCGGCTTTCAACCTGGGATCCTGGCTTGCGTGGCCGATGGGGCGATCGAAATTTCTCAGGCCCTGACCGGAATGGCACGGGCTCGGAGACGTTGGGATCCGAAGAAACGGCCACCTCCATGAACCAGACATCATCGCTGCTGACATCTAACTAGCGCACGGTACCTGCTTGCGGATTGACGAATGATTGATGGGACGGTGCGAGATTCTCAAACGTGGGGTTTTGATGTGACGTCCTTGTTGTCGCAGCAGCTTCAAATGGACCAAAAACCCGTCTATTTTATTTACCTAACAAGTACTTGGTATATGCCGAGCTCGATCAATCCCATCAGCAAGGACAGAATGGCTTTTTTTCCCCATCCCGAAATCCCGACCAAACTCCTCCCAACGCGTTGACAAACCCTAACGACCCAAGACACCGCATCATGCAGGTGCACGCAGCTCAGTAGCGCATGGTGATGGCGGGAGGCTTGTTGTTGAGGATCTCGTCGATCTCGGCCAGGATCTCGGGTGTCAGCTTCTTGTAGACCTGGACGGCCTTGACGTTCTCCTTGACCTGGTCGGGGCTGCTGGCGCCCGTGATGGCCGAGCTGACGTTCTTGTTGCTGAGGACCCAGGCGAGGGCCAGGACGCCCATCTTGACGCCGAGGCGGTCGGCGATGGGCTGCAGGCGGTTGACCTTGTCGACGACGCCGTCCCACTGCTCCTTGCCGGTGCGCTTCCAGTAGCCGGCGATGAACTCGACCTGGGTCTGCGCGAAGCGCGAGTCGTCGGGGATGCCGTCCTTGTACTTGCCCGACAGGATGCCCTGCTTCATGGGCGAGAAGACGGTCAGGCCGAGGCCGACCTCGCGGTACAGGTGCGCGAACTCCTGCTCGACCTTGGTGCGGTCGATCATGTTGTACAGCGGCTGCTCCATGACGGGGCCGACGAGGCCGAGCTTGTCGGCGTAGCGCCAGGCCTGCGCGATCTCGTCGGCGTTCCACTCCGAGGTGCCCCAGTACAGCGCCTTGCCCGTGTCGATGAGGTGGTTGAAGGCGCGCACCGTCTCCTCCATCGGGGTGTGCCTGTCGGGCCGGTGGGCGTAGATGAGGTCGACGTAGTCGAGCTGCAGGCGCTCGAGGGCCATGTTCATGCCCTCGACGATGTGCTTGCGCGACAGGCCGACGTTGTTGACCTTGTTGGTGCCATAGGCGCCTCCCCAGTAGAGCTGCGCACGAGAGCGAGCGTGTTAGCGGTGCGGTTCGACCTGCGCCCAAACTTGCATGCATGCGCTGCCCCGCGGCTTGCACGAAGCTGCTACGGGTGTTGACCGACCTTTGTAGAAACGACAATGTCATTGCGCTTCCAGCCGTACTTTCGGATCGCCTCGCCCATGACCTTCTCGGACTCGCCCCCGGCATACGCCTCGGCGCAGTCGAAGAAGTTGACACCCTCGTCATATGCTGCCTTCATGCAGGCGTAGGTTCCCTCTGCAGTGCGCGTCATTGGTCAGCGCGCTCAGCGTCAAAATGGAACAAAACCGACGGCGTGCAGTAGGTTCCCCCACGGATGCTAGGCAGAGCTCACTCACCTCTGTCGACGTGGCCGCCATAGGTCAGCCATCCTCCCAGCGAGATTGCCGAGACCTGCAGGCCAGAGCGGCCGAGGAAGCGGTACTCCATCTCGGGGGCGTTCTCGTTGGACATTGTTTTGATCTCGTCGCTGCGCTTGCGCGTGGTGGTACCTGGAAATGACGGGAGGGAATATGGTGTCACTGGCAAGGCAATGGATATCAATTGGAGATCTTGAGCATCAGCAGAATACTTGAATCACAATTGAGCCCGCTCAAGGAGAAGAGGGGGCGGAGATGTCTATTTATTCCATTGGCATGGCATCACTTTTTTCCCTTTTTTTTTCTGTTTGGCGGGCAACGGCAAAACCCAAGCTCTCAAGCCGCAGGGACTGAGGGGCAGCGGGGTAGTGATGGATCCATGGATGCATTAATGCATCAGCATCAAGCATTGGGGATTACCAATCCGCCCCCGCACGCCGCCAGAGCAAGAAGCGAGAAACGTCATGCCGTCTGAAGTGTTCGCCTCAGGAAGCGTTTGAGCGGCACGCAGGCGCCATTGGATGTCCCAACTGGCGCCCCCGCGGAGGCCCCCTCAGTTCTCAGTTGGGACGCCAATGCGGCACCAAGAGCCCACCGCCGGTGTGACTCTTCGATGCGGCGTCTATGAGGGTTATCGCATGTCAGTGGCCATCTTGGGACAAGTGCCATCCGCTCGGAAGTGCTGAATTGAGACTTCATCCCGCGCGGGTTGCGCGAGTGGAGTCGTCCCAGCTCGGAGTCGGCACCTGCCCGACAGAGGTAGCGTCGTGCTGGTCTGGTCTGTCTGGTCTGGTCTGGTCTGGTGCTGCTCCAGCGCTCTGCTGTCAAATTGCTCCGGAGTTTAGGGGCGAGGGTTCGGTTTTAGTCAGGTACCTGAAAGGAAAAGAAGAAGAAAAAAACATCCATGGTTGACCCGTGCTTCAATTTGGGGGGCAGGACCGTGAAGACAGAGACTGGCAGTAATTGATCGATGTCTAGGTAGGAAGACACTCAAGCTGAGATTTTGGCCCTTTCTATGTCCAGCGGCCGACAGGTGACCTCCAGCTGCCCCTTACACCCGTGGCTGTTTTGAGACGCCCTGAAAGAGCCAACTTTCAGCTTCCCTACAGGCTACCTACTTACAGGTACCTATAGAAGGTTAGGTGCTTTAGGTAGGGAAAGTAGCCCGGTAACACGACGACGGGTGCTACAGGGTGCATGCTTACCGCCTGGGCAAGTAAAGCGACGGTCAAATTAGTTACCTTACTTGGCTGACAGGGTCCGAACAGGAGTGCTTCGTGAGCCATCAACGGTCTTGGGTACCAAACCTATAGGTCTAGGTAGGAAGGTAGTGGGATGCATATAGGTACTAAGTAGGTAGCCTTTGTGAGTGCAGCTATTCTGAGCCTCCCAGCTTGCCAAGATCTACCTGGCCGTAAAGGGCCTGGGCTCCATTTGACAAGCGGGGATGGGCGGCAGGGCTTGCCGCCTGTTGAGCCCCCGTCCACACCAAAATGGTGTTAGATGCCTAATGAGGAAATTCGTCATTATAAGGCCCGGGACTGGCTCTCGTTCCACTGCAATGCAATGGACTAGAAGTTTTCACTCGCCACAAAATACCACGGTGATTGCAAGGAAAGTACGTCGTGGGGTTTTTAATTTTCTGTGTTTTTTTTTTTCTTTTCAGGCTGTATCGAAGAGAAAGAACTAGAGAGAGAGAGAGAGAGAGAGAGAGAGAGAGAGGACCGAAAAAAGGAAAAACTCCAAGCAGCTATTCTCCAGAATTACATTAAAAAGTGCAAAGATCTTGAAAAAGAACATTCCCAGTTAGCCATCTCGCGCTACGACACGACACACTCCGGAACCAACTCCCACATGCTCTTCTTGCCTGCGTCAGCGAGTCCTACGTCCTGGCTTGGGCTTCGAGGTCTTTTGGTGCTTCACGACCCTTGCCGCCGCTGGTCTCTTCGCCCGCTGGCCGCTGCGAGCGCCCATGCCGCTCGCCGCGGGGCGCGCGGGGTGGCCAGGCTCGCCCTCCCCGAGCACCCCGTACTCGGGCCGTTGTCCCGCCAGCCTTCGGCTCGACCGCTCCTTCTTGTATACCGTGCGCCGCCGCCCTCCGCGATGCTGCGCCGCCGCCACCGCCGCCGCCGCCGCCGCCGCCGCCTCCTCCTCCTCCTCCTCCCGCACCTTATCGTCGGGTTCGCCCTTGGTCTCCTTCGCCTGTCGAGGTGCTTCGCTCGGGCCGGCTCGCCCGCCGTGTCCCCACATGCCAGCCCACTTGTTCTGGCTCTCGAGGCAGATCCCCCACTCGTCCCACCTGTCAAACCAACAACTCATGGCTGAAGAGCGGTTGATGTGTACATGTGCATCCATTTCCATCGACTTGTCGATGGCCCTAGCTAGCTCCTCGGCATATAGCCGCTCTTCATCTTCGATCCTTTGCAGCTCTTTGGTCCGTGATGAAGCGTCGCCGGTGGTGTCGGACAGCAGGGCCTCTCGCTGTCGCCGGCGGGTGACGCGACCAAGGATGCCCTTGTCCCGGATATTGTACATACCACCATAGTCCGTAACCCAATACGGCAATAGCATACCACGTGGCGCTGCGTAGAAGTGCTCGAAGGCAACATCATGTTTCTCACGCCAGGCATCCAGTTCGGCAAACCCTCCCGGACCCATACAGTGACCAAGAAGGTATGCCCTTGGCGCTGGGTTCTCCTGTTCCCACTCGTGCATGCCCACGTCGGCTTCATACTTGGCGACGATCTGCTCATACGTCCAGCCCTTCTCGAGGAGCCCTATGTAGCAATGGTGCTTTCCGAGCGTGGTCTTCCTATAGCCCTCGAAGCGGAAATTGGCCATGTAGTATTTCCCGTTGCAGAAGACCTCATCCTCTCGTCGGTTTCTAGCCTTGTCGATGTGTTCATCCTTGACATAGAACTTCCAGAACTGATATCTCTCCTCGTCCCACCCTTGCTGCTTTCGCATGTACTCTAGAAGGTTCCGCAGGTCGTCCGATTCAGGGATGGGTTCGCGTGGCTCGGGTGTGGGGGGGGATGTGTCGGAGTCGCTGTGTTCAGATACCGGGGTTGAGCTGGCCTCGACCGGCTTAGTATGCCTTGACAGACGAGCCCACACTCGCTTCCAGCCTTCATCAGAGAGATCATCGGAGCCATCTTTGTTACATGGTCGCAATGGCCGTCCTTCAGCCTTATGTTCCATCGCTCTCAGATCTCTCTGCAAATCTTTGTACACCTCGTATGTCAGATTGCCAGGAACCTCCGCCAGCATCGACTTTCGCAAGTCGTACCACTCTTTGCCAAAGCGCTTCGCGCCCCAGGCCGCATAGGTCTCGGGGTCACTGTTCTCTGGCTCGGGTGTTCCTGGCATTGGCTCATCGGGGTCATATGTATCGGGATCGCAGGTCTGTGGTAACTGCATTGGGCGATTTTCAACGGCTCCACCGGATAGGCGTGCTGGTGCATTTCCCTCGCTTTGTCGGTCGTTGTCTCCATGTTCGCCACCGGTTGGGCCTTGGCCACCGTGAAGCTTATGCTCTACACCTGGGCGAGGTTCCATGTTGGAGGAGGATGAAGTCAGAGATGTAGTTTGGTTACCGTTGCGCCCTGCGCGAGTGCGCGGTGTCATCGAGCTTGCCATGGATGAGAAAATTGGCTGGGAAGGATGTGTTTCTCGGTGCGCGTGTGGTCAGTTCGAGCTCGAGAGCGTCGAAAGTGAGGGCAAAAGACAAAGATATAGGCGAGAATGTCGGCACACCCTTGTATGGGCCCGTGATTCTTTGAGGATGCTGGTTGCGGAAGTTGTGGCTGTTGGCTTTGTTTTCCAACACTCAGCTGAGGCGTTCCGCATCCAATCACAGATCCTTATTCTTGTCGCCCTGATTGCGTAGCTGCAAACGGCCAAAATAAATTCAAGTGAAGCTGGTGCAATCCTCCTTTCCTCATTCCATGTGCCTTCCCAAGATGTCTGACACGGTCTTTCTATTATCCCCATTGAACGAGCTCGCCTCAGCTGTTGTTGAGGACGAATCCAACAGCGCCCGAAGATATCTAGACCCCGTTCGCCCCCAAAAGCCGTGCCTGCGCATTGGTCTGGGCGATGCCGAATGCCCGCCAGTCCTGGCCAGCTTCGGCAGACGTGAGGGCTACGACGTGCAACTCCCCCTCCAATTTTCCCGGAGAGAACAATGCTTCTTCAATTTCAACAAAGAGAGTGGAGAGCTTCTTCTCCACGACACATCTGAAAAGAACGACACACAGCTCCAAGAGATCCTCTCTCTCCCGACCAAACAAGAAGAGGGGCAGGACGAGGAGGACGAGGAGGAGAGTAAGAAGCAGAGGGTGTAGGGCCCTCCTCAGATATCAGAAACCCGTCGGCAATGCGTTGTGGTTCTCGGCGCTGACGAGTACCGGGGCGAATGGAGCGGTCCTGCTGAGCGCCAATGGCTCTTCAAGATGGGCCATGCTGAGTTTCTACTGCGAGCACCAAGAGGGCTTGAATCAGTAGAGGCGGCATCTATCGCTGATAGACAAGCGTTTGCACGTGGAGACGGCCATGATCAGACCATCGTCGCGACGACGCCGCGATTAAACCAAACCCAGCTATCAGAGGGACTGCCAACCACCAACCCACCTCCATCAACAGCTGCGGGCCACAACGATTGTCAGGTCATAACTCCGCTTCTGCCTGGCAACACCCGTGAGATCCGTTTCATCAAGCTAAAGAGGCTTGGTAGCGGTGCCCAAGGCCATGTGCTTAGGGTTGTTGACAAGGAGAATGGCAACCTCTACGCTTGCAAGATTGTCCGGTTTGAAGAAGAAGAAGATCCGGAGCCTAAGATCAAGATGGCGAAGATAAAGAAAGAGGTGGCCATGGTTATGGCTTTACGTCATGTACGGTCCCCTAATGCTTGGCCCTCCCCGCTCTGCGCTAATCATACCAGCCTCACATCGTGCCGTACACGCATGCACAGTGCATCGACAACCCCGGGCTGCAGGTACAGATATTCATGCCTCTCTATGACTTCAGCCTCCAGCATCTACTGGCCCGGCTCCAAACTGATGATGATGATTCACGCATGATGGTCGCCGCAAAGATGCTTTCCCAAATGCTGCAAGCACTAGCCTATGTCCACGGCCAGAATCCACCGATCATCCATCGAGATATCAAACCCCCGAATATTCTCTGCCGAGGCGATGACTTCTTTTTGGCAGATTTTGGCCTTGCCAAGGTCGTTGATACATCGCACATTCAAGTTGGGACCAATTGGTACTCCGCGCCTGAAGTCAGAGAGCGCGGGGAACAGTCGCCAAAGGTTGACATTTGGGGACTAGGCGTTACAGTGGCGGAATGTCTCCAGAAATTCCCCCTCTTGCGGACGAGAGGCGATGTCTATGAAACCATGTTGGAGTGGAGTGAGTACCTAGAGTCAAGCTTGTGCGATCTCGATCCCTCCTATGCACCAATGGTCAACCTGGATCCCAATCATCGCCCAACCGCTCATGCCCTGCTCGAGATGCAGCAGGAGCTGGCAAGCGGACCTACACCCATGGATTGGAGACCACAGACAGGACCCCTCACAGGACCTTGGCCACCACCGGCAGCCGTCCTCCCTGGAAGTCCTCAACACGCGCAAGAGGATGCGGGAGCGCAGTCACACCGAGCAGCGAGTCAACCGCCGGACATGCCCAATACCCAACGGGGACAGCCAGAAGAAGCCAGGCCCGAAGGCCCCGACCCGTCGACAAGCAGCAATGACGATGATGACGGCATCAGGCGACGGCTTCGCAAGCGCAAAGGAGATCCAGCGGTGGTTCAATCTGAACGGGCATCGAAGCGAACGCGGCGGTGACCTCCACTGGGCCGAAAAGCGTGTGTCTACAGGGCTCAGGGGGTTGTTGGCGGCTGGCAGTGGTTTCATTTGTCTCTCTTTTTCCCGATTCGTAAACATCTCTTTCACGCGACGATTTCCGAGTTCGCAAGCATTCCTTTCGGTCGATCATTTCTAGAACAACACCCATTTCTTTTCAGGGGTTCATTTATTCACAGGCATTCTCTTTCAGGGTCTGATCTGATCTTCATAAGCACAAGCGTTGATTGACCGGGCTGGTGGGGGCCGGAGGAGGGGCTCCCAGCTTAGCGTAGTACTTGTACCTACCAGACCAGGTTTCTCCTACCAAACCTTAATGCAACCAAAAAAAATATTCCTTTCAAATAGGCACCTGCACTGAAGAGAGAGATGGTAACTACCTAGTGATGTTTGATTGATGTGTCGTGGAGAAGATAACTAAGCTACTATTTTGGCCCCTTTATGTCCATCGGCCTAGGTACAGATGGCAACTGCCGCTTACAGCACCCAGGCCCATGCCCTGGTGGGTTGATGTACAAGTCCAGGGAGGCAGGGCGGGGTGTGGATGGGACTAGAGTGGGAGATCATGTTTGGGCACTCCAGTGGTTATGCAATTTATGCTACATAAATGACTCCCAGCCAGCCCTCAGGAGGAGGGAGGCTTCGCTCCTTCACAGCAACGACCACAACATTACCAGAACGCTCACTTCAGGATGGCAAAGAGTCCATCAAAGAAGAGCCTGGCATCCCAGCGGCTATACCCTTCAGGCGTGTCGGGTTCCTTGTCGGTGAATTCGAAGCCATAGTTGAAAAAAGCGGCGCATTGTTGGCTATGCCACTTTGGGCTTGTCGTGAGACTCACTCTCGCCATCTTTCTATGTGTCAAGTTTCCCCCAGTGCTGAATGATCTGTCCATTGGCTTCCACTCAACTATCTCGGATAGGATCATCATGAGAGACCAGATCTGGTCAGCCAAGACCACCTTATCTCCATGGCATCCGGGGCGTTGGTAGATTTCGGCTTGTGCTTGACGCGTCCAGTCGAGGACGTACGGCCTCGAAAAGTCTAGTTGGGGGCCGTGTCCGACGAAAACAAAGCTCTCGGTCCGTAGCGCCGGGTGAAGGAGCTCAAAGTGGAAGTTCAGCGATCGTATCTGTTCCATGATCGTCTTGATGAGAGTGACCCTGTCACCCATGGACGGCGCGGGGTGCTGGCAGAGGACTTGGTGGAGGTCTGTGTGTCCCTGAGGGCAGTCGTAGAGGATGCCGCTCTGTGCGCCAATGTGAGCTTCCAAAAGGATCTTGAAGGTTTGTACCTCGCCGGGCCAGTCCCCCTCTGTGGGGATTATGCGCTTCACTCTGTCGAGAAGTTGGCGGAATTTTTCGTCAGGTTTGGATGTCCATTCGATTAATCCGGTGACCTCAGAACCATCGCTCTGAGACCATCTGCCCATCCTGCGGACACCATCGGTCTGAGGATCCAAGCCCAAGACTTCCGGCATCACGCTTGTGCTCAGCTGTGGCAGGTCAGCGCGAACCTTTGCACGACAGGGTGGTGTCACGAACCTGGTGGTTTCGGGCGCAGACAGGTAGGAGGAGATGTGTTGTGTTGCCTCGCTGGCTCTGGGTGCTCCAGTCAGGGGACTGCGGCAACTTTTTATGTTGGTGTCCCAGTCCGGCATGCGGTGCAGTGTGTTTGTCAGGCTCAAAGGGGGCTCTATCAAGTACAACGGTCCACCAGGCACTGGAGATTTCTCTTTTGCCAGTATGCCTCAGGCGGACTTATCCGCCAGTGTTGCTTGGCGACTCGCACGGCTAGTGCGAACTGACGCCAAACATCGCCCGTAACGGTCTGGCGGTGGTGCAGAAGCAAATGACCTCCCGCGAATTGCGGTGTGCACTGTGACTTACACCACACGATCTGGCAGTGTGGACGGTTCATTGCCTCCTGCGGCAGGTTTCAGAGCGGCATGTGCGTTGATGGAGGGGAGGGTCAACGTTGATGCGTACTGTACCAGATGCCTGGGAAGCGGGTGAAAACGATGGATAGCCCGCTTCATTGGCTCCAGCAGCACCTCCAGAAGCCAGAAGATCGGATGAAGTGGGGGGCAGTCCCGTCTTCATACGTGCATCTTTGGGACAAGCATCCATATGCGGCAACATCCGCTCTGGAGGCCTGAAATGACGGTTAGGTACCCGTGGGTAGCTACAATGCTAACCCTCAACCCCCTATCCCAACAGTGGAGGTACAGGGCCCCCTTTTTCCATCCGGGATTCGCGAGATGGGCGAGCTAGTCTGGAGCTTTCTCGTATGTACGCTCGTGGCTTGTTTTGTGTGCGAAAGTTCAGCTGCGTCTTGTCAGGTATTGCGCCGCTGGGCCAGGGTCCAGACCCCTTGCTCACCACATCCGCCAACCAGAGCCAGAATGGTGGACGGAAGTTCATCACGAGATGACTACTTCGTCGCTGATAATCCATGCGATTCCCTCTTGAGGAGCACACGGGTTGTCCCACTACCTGAAGCATATTGCCGGTGTCATGGGACATCCAAGCACTTCTGTCCCCAACCCTTCAACTGATAGAGTCTTCACTTGCTACTCTTGCAGATCGTCAACGAAAGAATGCGGAGGCAAAAGTACCCATTTCTGGTACTGAGGTTGCCCCTCCGTCGCACAAGGGGTGGAGGAGATGCGCCTGTTTGCATCTGACGTCTGGGTACCTCGCTGCATTGCCCCGTCGTCACCTCCGACCTACAGGAGAGAGATGGACCAAGTAGTGCAAACATGGCTCGAAATTCTAGTCTCCCATCCAAGCTTGATGTTGTGCACTTCAGTGCTGGAACAGCGCCGACTGGCCTTCTTGGGAGAGCCAGCCCCCCGCCCACAGTGACAGGATCTGCGTCGCAGATGTCGTCGGACGGTTGTTCGCCCTGTGTTGTTCCAGCACCAGGGCTGGAATGCACTCACGACCCGGTTCGAATTCTGCCAGAGCACAGTTAGCATTGCAAGGATCAAAATCAGCTCACCCAAGCCCAGATCTCGATCTGAGCCTCTACAAACACCGCACACACAACACACAACACACAAAATTGACCAGGGGGGTTTCCCATGCAAATTATCCACCTACATACTTTGGCCAAGATCTCTTTGGAAGGATTGAGAAGAGATTAAATACTACGGAGGAGCATAATAAATCGGCGTACTTCGTAACGGTATCAAAAACTGGCCTGGATCAGAGTTGAGATCAAGTCGATAAAATCGGTGGTGAGCTTCATAACATTCTAGTGGTTTGGTGCATCCGTCCTTGGTGGTTTTACGCACTCCTTCTTCAAGGTACCTAGGTACCTTTTAGCCTGACAGAGCTGAACCAGCTGGAGGTCGTGTGAGTGCACCTACGTCCAAGTTAACAGGATCCATGGTGACGTGGGTAGCTGGAGGTCCCTTTTTTTTCACGCCAGCACCTATCAGTGCTCCAACTCCCACCCATGGCTACAGGGAACGGCCTGTAGGCCGCTGTATACGAGGACGGAGGTTCTCCTTTTGCGATAATGGCATCTCCTGTGGGCTGGCTGGGTTTGCTTCGTGCTCAGAGGCTTTTGGTGATTCTTTTACCCAAGATATTCGTTGTTTTGGAAAATCATCATCATACAATTTGCCCGGGCTTTTCTCGTTACTGTCTGTCTTGGGAGAGTTCTCACTCTCTTGATCGCCAGCATTGCTCGTGCTGGTTAAAATGCCCACCCAGGTGGCATCAACTGTCACCGCACAGTCTCCAGCTCATGTCCCGATTGCTTGACGCATTTTCGAGCTCTGTAGTGCCCAGCTCAACACCTGGTGAAGGAGAGTTGTATGATGAATATCCGAGGTACCTACCTAGCGATGAATTGCAATTCCATAGTCCATCATGAGGTGTTTCGACAACTCCTTCCCCTGGCTCCGTCCAGCAAAGCATCATGGTATCGTCCCCCTGTGATCGCCTTTGCGTCTGGCGTTTTGATTGGTCAGAGCTTCGGCACCAGCCACAGGTGGCACTTCTGAACAGCCAACTACGCCGCCGCCTGCCCGATTACCCTCAGCGTCGAGCTTAAGAGGTCAAGGATGCCATCACAAAATGGCTAGATGACGGAGCATCCAACAAGCGAGATCTTAATTTACTAAGTTTGTGTATCCAAAAAGGCTATGCCGCTCCCCGCCATCACTGTCGCTCAAGTACGAGGAACCTTGTGTGTCCGCCCCAGTCCAACTCCTCTGCCTTACACCGCCGTCTCGGGCTTGACCTCGGCCTGGATGACGCGCGCCTCCTTGGCCTCGGGCTCCACCTCGGCGGGCAGGATCTCGCCGTGCTTGTAGCTGCCGAACTTGCGCGTCGGCACGCCGCTCTCGAACAGGTGCTCGATCTCCTCGAGCGAGAGGCCCTTGCACTCGGGCAGCGCGAGCCAGACGAAGACGATGGACAGCACGGCGAAGCTACCGTAGATGAAGCCGACCTTGGGCCCCAGCGCGGCGTACGGCTCGTACAGGAGGTAGGGCAGGGTGAAGGTGACGACGAAGGAGCAGAGGACGTTGACGACGCTGCCCGTCGAGTAGGTCATGTCGCGCAGGCGCATGGCGGGGATCTCGGCGGCGACGACGTGCGAGTTGGGCGCCCAGCCGATGCAGAAGGCCGACGCGAACACGACGGTCAGCGCCGTGATGCCGACGCCGACGTTGCGCGACGGGTTGGGGATCGAGCCCAGGCCGCCGATGGTCATGACGGCCGCCGCCTGGAAGAAGGAGCCGATGTTCATGATGGTTCTGCAAGTGAGAAATGAAACAGTTAGTCCCAGACATCTCTGGAATGGAACATTCAAGTCATTGCCGACTGTATGACTTACTTGCGCCCGACAGTATCGGAGATCAGCATGCTCGTGAGGACCATCAGGATGCCGCACAGCGTAGTGATAGTCTTCATGACAAAGGGGTCGACGGCACCCACGTCCTTGATAAAGACAGCTCCGTACTTGCTCGTAAAATTCTGTCCCGTCATCTGGAGGAAGAAATTAACCCCTAGGACGATCAAAGTTCGTCTCAGGTGAGTGCCCCTCCACTGCTCGGCGAAGCTGCCCTTCTCGGTGGTCAACTCGATGCCCATCTTCAGATCCTGGAACTCTTTCTCGATCTCCTCGTCGGTGAACTTGCCCTCCCTAAGCAGTTGAAGATTCTTTCTGGCCTCCTCAGGGCGGTTCTTGAGAAGGAGCCATCGGGGAGACTGAAAGGGGAGAGGTTAGCCGCGGCAGCCTTGGCAAGGGGGTGCTAAAAGGGGGTTTGGTTGTTGTGTGACATACCTCTGGCATCCAGAACGTTCCGAGAAACACAACCGTCGGGATAACGAAGAAAATACCAAATGGGATCCTGAAAGAATTCTCATTCTTGATCTTGCTCGTGCCGAGGCAGATCAAAGACATGATCAGCCCTCCCGTCATGATACCGAGCTGGTAGGTGCCGACGACGAAGCCACGGACCCGCGCCGGGACCAGTTCCGACTGCGTCACGGGCACCGCGGCCAGCTCCATGCCGATGTAGATGAAGTTGATCATGCGGCCGGCCAGGATCTGCTCCTTGTTCTGGGCGGTGACGTTGAGGATGGCCGACAGCCAGGCCCAGCCGCACATGACGAAGAAGGACATGCGCCTGCCGAAGCGGCGACAGATGAAGCTGCCCATCAGGAGGCCGAAGACCTGGGTGATGGTGGGCAGGCTGTTGAGGAGCGAGAGGAAGTACGGCTCGAGCGCGAAGCGCTTCAGCGAGGGCCGGTAGACGCCGAACTTGCGCTCGAACGGGCCCATGGCCTGGGTGGTGCTGAAGGCCGTCTGGTCAAGGCCAAAGTTGACCTGGGACAGGCCCATGATGAAGCATGAGAACAGCAGGCGGAAGTTGAAGGAACCGGCGATGCGGCCCTTCTGGAAGACGCCTCGAGCCATCTGAGATGTGGAGTGGAAGAGACGGAGGCAGATGCCAGGAAATGAGTCTCCGAATAGGTGCTCAGCAGGGGCGGGGATGGAGGAGGCCGGGGGTGCTGAGGAGATGCAACGAGATGGCGCGAGGACTGTGAGGGGGGAGTTGGCAATGCTTTATGTGCCTCTCCAGGTCCAATGTAACAGTACCTATGATCTCGCCTGACTTGCCGATCGGGCTCGGGTGGCGGCGGGACAGCCCCTTTCGAAAGAAGGGATGGCTTTTTTCTAAGGTTGCCAACAACACAACCCCAGCGACTTTTGCGCCATTCAGCTCCACACTGATGGAAAGGAACTGCGCATGACTAAAGCTGTGAAGGTGGGGAGAGTCTGGAGTCGCGTTTCCCCATGCCAAGCGAGTGGACCGCACCTGGGCCATCGCATTGACGAATGAGCCGCGCTGACTGGCCTAGAGGGCCAAGACAATAGAGAACCTAGCGACCAGAGCTCGGGGGCCAAGCAATTTGGCTCAAGCCTCTACGGAGTCGTGACAAGAATCTCGGGGAGAATGATCTGGATGTTGGAGTCACTGTCTCGATCGAACAGGTGAGTTGGGTGTCTTCCTGGGGAAAGGAGCATGAGCGCGGGGAAGTGGGACCTTGGCTATATGATCAGAGGGTGCAAAATCGCAAAAACTCGGGGAACGGCACATGGTTTCTATGAAGCTTATTCGTAGACAGTGAGAAGATACTCAGCGGACATCGGTCGTTCCTTTACGGGCCCGATCCACTGACGTCTTTAGGCTCCGGTTTGCTGTCGGACATCGGCGAAGATGGTGTGGACTGGTCATCACTAGGTATGCTTCAGTAGCAGGCATGCTGTCGGACATCGGCTGCGTGTTTCGGCCATCGGGTAGAGGATCCTCTGAGACTAATTAATGCTTCTCCGGAATGGGAATGGTCTGTCTCCTCTGCCGGCCCCGGATATCAGACTTTGAGGTGAATGGCCCAAGGACAACGCCGTTTCTCCGCATGAAAATTATATCAGTAAAAACTGCACTCCGTCAGCTTCAAGATGGTTCTCCTTTCCTTCTTCTTGATATAGATATCTTGAAATGATTCAAGAATCAAGATTCATAAAGTGTATAGGGATGTGGGTATATTTTAACGGGGCACTTGGATGCGGTAGTGGGCACGTGGTGAGGCTGGGTGGCGGTGGATTCGCATTCTCTCTCGAGACTAACGGGATCCCTGCGACTAATCTGACTATCCGAGTATAAGAGCTTCATTCCTCGGCTTTCTTTGAAGACGTGATTTGCACTCCAATATCGACATCAAGACTTGCATGAAACGACCCACATCGAACACGTTTTTCTCGATCTATATATGTATGTGGAGTGCGGGAAAGTGATGATGCTACCGCCCTCGCGAGCACCTTCAGTCGGTTTTGCATTTCAATGACAAAAAGACGTGATCTCGCCAAGTTATGGCAGTTTCGCGTGTTGTGCCGATGTTTATCTTGTTGAAATAAATGATGAGTGCTTATTCCAACATTAATATGGTGTGCCATCCATCTAATCAGTCGTTCTCACATTCCTGCCGGCGAGAAAGGTGATAGAACATCTCGACCAACTGTAGATATATCAATACTAGTAATACATATACTTCTTGAACTTATAAGGCATATTTAGGCCTTGAAACTAATGGATTCATAGATAGTCAAGCACTTCAATATTGTGTTGACAGCTCGTCAACGAATCTAACCATGAACAACAGTCATTAGTTGAACTTGATTCGACTAGCTGTTCTTCTTATAACTTCCAGCATAATTCCCCCACAAATTGTTATGTCAAGCCAGCCAGATGCTGCGATTGAAGGGCTTTCAGGCTCTTGACTCCAGTTGGCTGCGATCTGCATACCCACATCAATTTGTGGCTACCAAAATACCGTAGTCACGGAGGCCAAGAGAGTCTTCCACAGTTCAAGTTGCCCGAGAAGGCGTTTCGTCAAAAGAGCATATCTTACACATCCGGAATCACACAAGACAAGCAGGAAACCTTTCTGGTAATTTTCTTTTTGTTGTGTTGCTACCTGGCTAAGCGGACTATGCGATCAAGAGTGCATATCCTTGTCCAGATGCATGCATTGCGCAGATTATCCCGTACCATATGGCCATGACGTCGAAGACGCAAATGCCAGGTCAAGGGAAATCAACGTCTTCAGAGAAATCATCCTTCTACTCGTTCAATGTTCCATCAAAGAAGAAAGCCGTCGGATGCTGGCCGGCAAGATGGTTCTCGCAGTCAAGCAAGATTACCAGTTACCGCCGCCGCCGTCGTCAGCCGCAGTCTCGGTGTAAGCACCATGACCCCAGCCGTCATTGGCGCCGCCGCCGTCGCCAGCAGCAGCACCAGAACCGTGATCCCAACCGCCGCCGCCGGTGGTGTCGCCATGGCCAAAGCCCGAAGAATGGCCGCCGCCGCGACCGCCGCGACCGCCGCCGCCAAAGCCGCCATCATCCTCGGGAGCGAGAGGGTTGGGGCACTTGGACTTGAAATGACCCATCTCCTGGCAGTTGGAGCACTTGACCTTGGTCACTAGTTGCGGAATTGTGTTAGTAATTGCATGGCAGATGCAGCTTTGGTGAAGAGGACAAAACACTCACAATCAAGAGGCTTGGGGCACTGCTTGGAGAAGTGGCCAAACTCGTCGCAGTTGCGGCACTGAACCTTGGAGGTGTCAAGAGGCTCGGGGCACTCGCGAGAGAGGTGGCCCTCCTTGGTGCAGTTGCGGCAGATCAGCTTGCGAGGCTCGGTGCAGTCCCGAGCCATGTGGCCCTCTTGGCCACAGTTGCGGCAGCTTCGATCACCGCCGCCCTGGGGGCAGTCCTTCGAGAAGTGGCCCACTGAGAAGAAGTTAGCACAGCGGCGCAGAGATTCCGGACGATGGTAAACCTACTCTCGTTGCACTTGCGGCACTCAACAGTGCTCGGATCGCGGGGCTCGGTGCCTGTTCTTTGGTCAGTTACCTGTGGACCAACTCATATCGGGAGGCACAACTTACACTCCTTGGAAGAATGACCAGATTTACTGAGAGAGAGACCTGTCATCAGCCTTGTTTCTTTGCGGGGCCGGGTAGGGATAAATAAAGGACGATACATACCCACAGTTGCGGCAAGCGAACTTGTCGACACGGGGAGTCGGGCCTGCATCAGTTAGCACCTTGCCTCGTCGCCTGGGCGGCAGGGACTCTTACAGTCGCGAACGCGGTGACCCTCTTCGTCGCAGTTGTAGCACTTGACAACCGCCTTGTCCATGTTATCACGCTTCTCCTCAGTGCAGTTCTTGGAGGTGTGGCCAAGCTCTTCGCAGTTGCTGCACTTGGGGATACCGCGATCAACCACCTCGCCACCATCAGCAAGACGCTCCTTGTTCTCCTCGGGGCTGGCGGGCCAAACATCGCGCTCGCGAGGCCGGGGGGGCTTATCGGAAAAGCGATAAGTGACCGTGTACTTCTTGTCAAGGTGACCCTGGAGATCCATGTTGGTCAAGGTCGGAGCGAGGTGAGGTCGCTCAATGCCGATGAGGTAGAGGCCCATGTTCTGAGCGCGGAAGCCATCCTCGAGATCCATGTAGGTGGTCTCGGGGAGAGACTTGACATACATCTGGACAGCCTCCTTGACGTCGTCAAGATCGCGCTCCTTGATGGCCTCCTTGATCTTCTCCCAGGCCTCGTTGCTGGCGACGTCAGGGACGTCGGCGCGGTTGACCTTGCGAGGTGCATTGCACTCTTTGGCAGAGTGGCCTGGGAATGCGTCAGTTTCTGTAGGAGAATGAGCAAATAGTCCAAGTACTCACCTTCCTCCTGGCAGTTGAAGCAGACGGGAGCGGGCTTGTCGGGGCACTCCTTGCTCATGTGGCCCGGCTTGCCGCAAGAACGGCAAGTCATTGGGATGGGGCACTCTCGGGCCATGTGTCCAGTCTCACCGCAGCGGCGGCATTCCATGGTGCTGGCCTCGGGGCAGTCCCGGCCCATGTGGCCCTCCTTGTTGCAGTTGCGGCAGACAAGAGTCTGGGGGCAATTGCGGGCCATATGGCCATCCTCGCCACAGTTGTTGCAAGCGCCTGGGAAGATGTTGGGCTTCGCACAGTCATGCTTGGTGTGACTGGTGATATGTGTTAGCGTAAAGAAGCAGTCTTCACGATGGGAAAGAACAAACCCAGTCTCGCCACAGGTGGTGCATGGGCCGCCATCGGAGTCGGCGTTGAAGCCGCGGGAAGCATCACCTCCGGAGCCCCACTGGTCGTCGCCATTGGCGCCCCAAGCGCCGGCGCCGCCCCAGGTTGAGTTGTCGACGGATGCAGACATTGTGGTCTGGTTGAACGGTTGACAACTGCGACTGGTCGTTAGTATCTCCCAAGGGTGCTGACTGAAAGCAATATGAGGGACGAATGAAGGCTGTAGGGAAGAGAAGGAGGTAAAAGCTGGATGAAGATGAAAGACGGGCGGATCTTGTCAAATCGTGGCGAGGTGGATGCCGCCGCGGAGGGATGCAGGCGGTTTCTGTCATGACGCTTGACGCGCGACAAAGCCACACAGATCAAGTCTCCCTGAGCTCAAAGTGATAACGAAGGGCAATACCTTCTTGGTGATGTTTTCCGCAATCGCGATGGGGGAGAGACGGGTTGGAGGCAAGGATGTTAATCGCCAAGCAGAACTGCTTAGTGCGCGATGGGGAGAAGCGGGAATGCAAGATGGAAGTGATGGACAGGAGAGGGTCAAGCGCCTTCCGCGAGATGAAGGTCGAGGACATAGAAAACCAGAAGGAGATGGAAAAGATTCAGGGGGCGGTGTATCTTTGCGACGGATGATGATGATGATGATGATGATGATGAGAGTTGGGGACGTACCTGAGTGGGCGATGCGAAGGCAGTTGTGAGGTTCGGACGCGTCGTCTGGAGAGACTGCGCGAGAAAAGTCAGACGGCGAGGTCAAGGCTATCAAAACAGAAGGGGATGAAGCTTCCACGATGGAAAAAAGTATGGCGGAAGCAGACGAGGAATGAGGAAAGGCAGGATATGTGCTTACCGAATATCGAGATCCGATGAGGGTTGCGGATCTGAGATGGGATTCCCTTCTCTCAGATCGTTCGAGGTGGAGGTGGAGAAGAGAAGAAAAGAGGTCCAGGAGTTGGAGGGGAAGGAGGAGCTTTAAATAGGCGAGAGGAAAGAGGAAGGGCGCCTCAAAGGGGAAGGGGCGTCCTGAGCTTGGATCTCGCGATGTCCGGTCTATTCCGTCACATTCCAGAAATTTGACAATGCCAGTGAGCTTTGGGCGGCTCCAGGCAGCGATGATGTCGTCAAACAGTGGCCCCGCTCAGTGCAATGGGCTTCTGTTCATGAAGAAGGTGCCAGACTTGGAAAAACTGGAGAGTGGTGCTGAAGAAGAGGCGTCATGGAGCAACATCTGTCTTGGATCTGTCCACACATAGACCTACCTACCGGCATGTCTTGTACTTGAGGAGGCTTTGAGTGATGGCAGGCTCCTTTCTTCTTCAGAATGCGATCTTCTTTATCTGCAGGATGCAGACAGGAGAAGTCCAGTCCCTTTCAGCAAGTGGCTATATATTGCTTGTCTAAATCTCGCAGTGATTGTACAAACCAGCAGTACCAGGATGGAGGTGTTCATGAGAGGATTTGCCTGGATGGTCTGAACAAACAAACTGGAGGCTGCATCAACAAACAATTCCATGGAATTTGTTGCTCATTACTTCCAAATAGATACCCGAAGCGGAAATCCAGCCACCATAGATACCCAGAGAAACGAGGAGAGTCTCAACCCTTCCTCCACTCGATGTCCAAACGGAAATTATCTCTGGTTCATGCGAGATGCAACGGCCAACGCAGCAAAGAACAAATACATACACTTTCATAATCGCGGCGGCGATTGTTTATCCCTCCTGCGTACACTGCTTCCCGATTCATTGGGCGAGCTGGCCCGCATGCTTCTTGCATCATGATACTAGTCAGGCATAGCACGACCTCATGGTCTCTTCTCCAGAAGGGCTGCTCGCATACAGTCGACAATTTTCTCTATTGCTTGGTAAAGGTGTACTAGTACCGGCCCTGGAGTAAAGACGCATTTGTTCGACAATTCTAAGCCCGAGACTTACTTTTCTGCCAGTGTCGTTGTGAATCCTTGGAGCAATATTTCGGATGCTTGAGCTTGCAATGCGCTGTGGTATGAGAGAGAGTTGACAGCGCATAGCAAGTCTATTATTACCTTCTGCTTGCCGAACGGCTGGTGGGCGAGCGCTCAATTGTTCTCTCACTGTATCATATTGCATTGTGACTCTACGTAAGTAATCTGATATTTGCTACTTTATACGGTGCCAAGGCAGTAAACAGTTGCCCTCAAGATGATTGTAGCGCCTTTTTTTACGTGTTGCTTGAGCTAACCGGCGGGAAATAGCTGGCTCGAGATCATCGCATCACAATGCGGACATCACCTGCAATCCTGGAGCGGCAAGACCAGGGTACCCACGCCACGAACTGATATGTTGCACGAGCTTACACGAGTCCATTGACGGCAGTCTATTTCGTCAGGACACCGATAATGTGCGGGATGGGAGAAGACCAGTCCTCGTCGACGCACGGCTCGAGGTCGATCTTGGACCAGGTGCCGGCCTCCCTCAATGACCGTCCGGTGTCCCTGTCCAGCTCGCAGCCGCCGAGGAAATGTGGCCAGAAGAGATTGATGAGGCCTTTTAGTGGTGCGGAAGAAGAAGGATGTATTAGCTTCGTTCTCTCTCTCTCTCTCTCTCCTTCTCTCTCTTCTCGATCTCATTAAGTAGGGTGGGGGAAAGGGAAGGACCAAGTTAGGGATGAGAAACTCACTCTGGTAAGCCCTCATGTACCAGCTGTGCGTGCAGCGGACGTGCTCGTAGGCGTACCAGCGGCCGCCGGGCTTGAGCAGCCGGTAGACCTCGCGGACGTTGTGCTGCGGGTCCGGGATGCCGCAGAGGCACAGGATGCTCACGACGCAGTCGACGCTCTCGCGGGGCACGCGGCCGCTGGGCGCGAGGTCCTCGATGCCCGTGGGCACGACCTCGTACGTGTCGGACAGGCCGGCGGCGGCGACGCGGCGGCGCAGGGCGGCGTGGACGTCCGGGTTGGGCTCGACGCCGAAGACGCGCGTCACGGAGGGCGGCTTGCTGCTGCTGCTGCTGCTGCTGCGGGTCGCGCGGCGCGGCGTGCTGCCGCCACCGTCGGCGCTGTCCTTGTCGAGATAGTCCTCGCTGAAGAGCGACACCCACATGCCGCTCCCGGGCCCGATCTCGATGACGGTGCCCGAGACGGGCGGGTGCGCGGGGCGGTCGACGACGGCGCCGCGGGAGACGCGGCCCTGGAGGAGGGGCACGACGCGGGCCTCGGAGTTGAGGCGGACGGAGGGGGCGAACTTTTCCCAGAAGCGCGAGAACCAGGCGTACTTGAGGCGGGAGGGGGAGAGGAGGGTGGCGAGGTTGAGGGTCAGGAGCAGGTGCAGGATGAGGGGCGGCAGGCTCAGGAGGGACTGGAGGAGGAAGATCCAGGGGACGACGAAGTTTTGGAGGTGCGTGGTGAGGGGGGCCGACGCGGTGGCCATTGTGGTGGTTGGGTGGGATACGGTCTCTGGGAAGGGGGTAAAGGGGATCGTGGGTAGACGTCTGG
This sequence comes from Thyridium curvatum, assembly GCF_004353045.1. Taxonomy (NCBI): domain Eukaryota; kingdom Fungi; phylum Ascomycota; class Sordariomycetes; order Thyridiales; family Thyridiaceae; genus Thyridium; species Thyridium curvatum. The sequence continues at coordinate 602,848 of NW_022156764.1, forward strand.
TGTAAATGGTTTGTTGGTGCAAGTGTGACGGAGCGCCGCTGTGTGTTAGGAGAGAGAACGGCCGAACAATACCGGGGGCGGGACTGGCACGGATGTAGGTATGTGCGGCGGGGAATAGATCAAGACTGTGGGCGCGGCGCGGGGAATAGATGTGGGGAGTTTTGGGGGATTGTGTTTCGGCTCGAAGAGGCCGAAGATTTGGTTGTTTGTGGAGGCGATGTACGAGAGATGTCGATAGATCCAGACCGGGGAGATCTTATGGGAAATATTCAAAGGGGCAAGCCTGAGAATTAAATATCTGGGGGCTGCTTCCCATCTTATATACTCGACTGGCCAATGACATATGGGTTACAGTCCAGATAGGGCGCGAGGTGCACACTTCACACATTCTCTGCATGATGCGAAATCTCTTGTCAAACGCAAAGGAACGCTTCTTCCTGCGGAAAATTGAAAAACATAGCAAAGCATCGATATTTTCGCATAAGATCTGCACTTCAAAGTTCCTACGTCAATTGATGTCGTCGTCGTCGTCGTCGTCGTCGTCCTAGATGAGCGCCAGGGCTGACTCAGCCATAGTGCATGGACGGGGTACGGTGCAGTGAAAGCAGCCCTCACTGCTTCGAAATCCCTCCCTACGTATACGTATTGTACCTACTGTAAGCGAATTCGGAAGCTTGTCTTGTGGATCCTCGGCTCAGGGCCGACTTTCCACCCCTGACCTAGCCTGCTTGAAGGTGAGATATTGGGTTATCACCGACATGGGTCTCGAAAGTACGGCTGACAAGAGTCGATCTATGTGTCCAGAAAGCGACCGCCATCTCGTACCAAGCCTTTGGATACGAGAGTGTTCAACACGACTAACCGAACAATGTGGAAGCGAGTTTGAAGCCCGGAAAGTCACAAGCCGCAGGCTGTGAGAATGATTGGCATGAGTAATTGGGTACGGCAGTTTAGGTGTAAAGAGGGATAAAATTGCATTAAATCATAGGAGGCAACTCATCTACCATCCATTGCTAGAAGACAAATGTTAAATTTATTCAAGCGTTCTCTGACACTTATCAACAACTTTGCGTGGTGATTCCATCCACCTACTGGGACAATCCTGACCTTGATAAAGCAAAACTCTCTCCTGAGCTCACGAGGAATAAAAGGAAAAAGAAGGAAGACAAGAAGGAGAAAATAACGATAAAAAAGGAAACAGAAAAAACTTGAAACGACAGAACGAGAAAAGAGAAATAGGCAAGTAAAGCATGAATTCGAAACGAAACGTTGGTGTAAGTTGATTCGCCATGTAGCGCAGGGGTGCCCTTCTCTCTGGTGTCTGTCTCTATTGCTGACTCAGCCCTCCATACAGCCAAGTCACCCCTCCCCTCCAAAGAGCCAGCGGTGCCAGCAGCCCCACCTAAATTTTGGACAATCGCTTTGAGTCACCTCGACGCTATCAAAAGCTCCCCGTTTGGTGCATCATTTTGACGCTGGTGGTCGAGAAGTTTACCCTGCACTTTGACTGCAATTCCCACGATACCGACTAAGTCCTCCAGACATCTACTACTACTCACTACAAAGATCAGTCAAAGTAGAACACGCATCACGCACACGGACGCATCCAATCGCGAGAGCAAAGGCCATGGCCCCAGTCCAATCGGGCCATGCGCCCAACCTGAGAAAGTTCCTGGACTCGCTCAAGGGCCAGTCGCTCGATGCCTCCGTGGAGAGTCTAGTATCGTAAGTGCTACTATACCTTCCTTTTGTCGTGCGGTATAGATACCTTCTGACAGGCGAGCCCACAGCCTCCTCAAGAGGAGACAGATCAAGGGCCCCGAGCCCTGCGCGATCGCCACCGCCCACATCCTGCTCCAGGTCGTCGCAAAGACCAAGTGGAACGACGTCGACCACCTCCTCGACCGCATACAGCAGGTCGGCCACAAGCTCGTCGAGGCGCAGCCGCAGGAGCTCGTCATCGGCAACATCATCAGGAGGATACTGGGCCTGATTAGGGATGAGGCCGCCGAGGACCGCCACGGCGACGGCGACGGCGACGACGCCGAGTCGCTGCCCGAGAGCAGCGCGGCGGCGACGGCGACAACTACAACTGCGGCGACGCACGAGCCGGAGAGCAGGAGCGCGCTGCAGTCGCGGGCGCTGTCGAGGGTGCCCACGCTGTCGAGCCTGAGCTCCATGGCCATCCCGCAGTCCATGTTCAACCTGCTGTCGGCCGACCCGCTCGTCGACTCGAGCCCCGGCAGCTCGCCCTACGGCCACGGGTCCGGCACCTCGACGCCCATGCTGCGCGTCGCCCAGCCGACCAACCTGCACGGCCTCAAGTCGGAGATCATCAGCGGCATCGACGAGATCTTTGACGAGATCCAGCAGGTCGACGACCAGATCGCCGCCGTGGCCGACACGCAGATCTACCCGGGCGACTTCGTCATGGTCTACCGGCCCTCGGCCACGGTCGAGCGGTTCCTGGTCAAGGCCGCCGCCAAGCGCAAGTTCACGGTGCTCATCGTCGGCGAGACGGCGACAGCGACCGCCACCGCCACCGCCACCGCCACGCCCGGCGGGCAGCAGGAGGCGCCGTACGCGGCCCTGCGCAAGAAGCTCAAGTCGCTCAAGGTCACGGCCATCAACGTCACGAGCAGCGGGGCCATGGCCTACATCGGAAGGACCAACAAGGTCATCCTCGACGCGAGGGCGGTCGTCGCCAACGGCGGGGTCATCGTGGACGGCGGCGCGGGCCTCGTGGCGCGGGCGGCCGCCGGGTACAGCAAGGCCGTCATCGTCCTGGGCGGCGTGTACCGGGTCTCGCCCGAGGAGCCCTCCGACTTTGGCCCGCTGGTGGAATGGGGCAACCCGGCCGGCCACATCGGGTTCACCGACGGGCCCATGGTCAGCGGGGTGGACGTGGGGATCGCCGAGACCGAGTACATGAGCCCGGACCTGATTGACATCTACATTACCAATCTGTGAGTTTTCTTGTTGTTGTCGATGGAGGAGGGGGGTTTCAGGGTCGATGGGTTGAGCAGTGAGTGCATCTTTGCTGACATTTTCTTTTTTTTACCTATCTGCAGTGGCGCGCATTCGAGGAATCATCTGCACAGCATTATCACGGATCACTACAAGAAGGAAGACATGGAGCTCTACGGTTCCTATTGATGTCAAGGCCTGGTACCAGTGTGATGGGCTTGGGAAGGGTAAGAAGCCGACTGGATGGGTCTGCTCGACGGGAGCGGAGTGGATTGGGCTGTCTCTGTCTCTGCATGACACGCGACGCGACGCGACAGCTCTTGGGTCCCATGAGGGTTTGCGGTTTGGCAAGCCACCACTTATTATATACATGATGTGTTCCCCTACTGCATCTGCCGCATTAGCACTTCACGCTCTACACCATATCACTGGAAAACAGAGTCGGAGCCGAGAGCTGGAGCCTTGAGGGGCCGCGTCAGCATCGTCGTGGTTAGCGGGCGATGGGCTGGAGTGGGGAGTTGGCCGGCCGGGCATTTACTTCGGTGTGTTTTGCGAGTTGGCTTACGGGTAGTTAGTCCATCGCCAAAAATTGCACTTAAAAAGAGTCACACACAGGCCGACGCGCTAGAAGGGCCAAGCTTTGCTGCTGGGATCACCTTATTCTGTCCTGGGCGGGCGTGCGTGGTGGCAGGTTGTGGTATGGGTATGGTATTGTTCTGTCAGTGGTTGACAATGAGAGATCAATCCTCTCAATAAGGCTCAATGGTTTGGCTTTATATAAACCCAGCTACCTAAATTGGCACGGGCCTCTTCCCATCTTCAGACTACTTCTTTGCTGGTCCTTGATCCAGCCAGACCTTGTACATCTAGACTTCTTTCTCTTCCAAAGGAGAGTGTGTTTAGCACGTTTCAAGAAGTGCTCGACTTGACTTTGACCTGTCACTCTGGTCATCGCCTGCACCTCAGAAGACGGCTCACCTTTTTCTCACAGCGGTACTTCGTTACCTGGACCTGCAGCCATCGGTCGCTTTCACACCCTCTTACACACCAGCCAGAACCCCGCCACCAGGCATCAGACCTCTCTGGCCGTCGCCTCACCTTATCTCACGTCTCTTACCTCACTTTCCGATTTGATCTTTGATCTCTATTCTCTTCTCTTTAAGACCACATCAGACTTGTTCTTCGTTTGTCTTGTTCAACCCACAACTCTCACTGTGAACGGTTCAAGATCATCAAACCGCCAAGATGCCGCCTAGCATGCAGGACGGCCCGCCGCCTCCCTACTCGGAGACGGACATCTACTCCAACTCGAGCGGTGGCGATCGCTCTGCCACCGGTGCCGCCGAGGGTGCTCCCCGCGGCGATAACGGCTCGCTCAATGGCGTCGAGAGTCTCTCCTCCGCCACCTGGTCGTCCTCGGGCGAGGTAGTCCCGACTCCCCCCGAGAGCCCCCTGCCCTCCAGCATCCCGCAGGGCCCCGCCCAGCCGTCGGCCGTCCAGCCGTCGAGCACCGCCGACGACAAGAAGGAGATGCCCGCCACGGCCCAGGCGTACTTCAACTCGCGCGGTCCCGCGCCGCCCCACACGCGCCGCCTGCCCTCCGAGATCCAGACCCACTACCTGGACATCCAGCCGCACACCACCCCGGACGACCTCCGCTACCCGGCCGAGCTGTGCTGGGCTTCGCGCTACGACGTCACCCAGGAGGACTGGCTGACCTTTCTCAACTTCCTCCTGCCGCACCACAGCGCCCGGCACAACGCCGCCGTCATCGAGCGCAAGATCCAGAAAGAGCAGCAGGCCGCCGCCGCCGCCGCTGCTGCTGCTGCCGCCGGCGGTACCAAGGACCCGTCGTCGGCCGAGGGCGTCGCGCAGCTCGAGGGCGCGCGCCCTGCTCGCGCTGGTGCTACCGCCGCGTCCGGCCCTGACGACGTCGACATCGAGTTTGCACCCAGCTACCATGCTATCTTGCTCGCCGCTTATCGGTGGAACGAACGCTTCTTCCGCCCGCGTGGCCTCGTCGTCAGCATCCACAAGGACCCTAACATCCCCGACCCCAGTGCGGACGCTCAGCGTGCTCAGCGCGCCCAGCGCGCCGCCGCGCCCGCCGCGGCCACTGCCAACGCCCTCGCCTCGGGCATGACCGGCCTGCGCGTCCGCAACGCCCCCGCCAACGCCAACGTCCCTGGCGCCGGCCGGCCCCGCGGAGCCCGCCTGGCTGCCATGCTGGGAGAGGGTGAGCCCTATGAGCGCCGTGCTGCTCGAGACGCTGTCAACGCTGCAGGTGGATATGGCGGCATCGCCGGTGGTGGTGGTGCTCAGCACCAGCAGACCCCCGCAGCGGCGGCTCTCAAAGACGACTCGTCGAGCAGCAGCTCCTCCTCGTCGTCGTCGTCGAGCTCGTCTTCGTCCTCCGACTCCTCCTCCGACTCCGACTCGGAGGGCTCGGTCGGCTCGCTGCCCGACTACGACGACCTCTTTGACGCGCAGCTCCCCGTCGCCAAGGCCGGCGTCCAGGCCTGGCTCGACCACCCGGAGCAGCCCATCACCAAGACGGGCGTCAAGAACCTCCTGGCGCAGATCAAGGCCGCCAAGCAGCAGCAGCAGCAGCCAGGCCCCTTCCCTGTCAACAACAACAACACCGGCACCGCCGGCCAGCTGGCCTCGTACAGCAAGGCCGAGCTCGCGGCCCTGAGGAAGGACGTCAAGGGCCTCCTCCGGCGCTGGAAGAAGCTCAAGCGGGCGCAGAAGCAGGCCGCGCGCCGCCTGCGCAGGGACAAGAAGAAGCAGGCCCGCGCCGAGAAGAAGGAGCGCCGCACCGCCCGCCGCGAGGTCAAGAAGGCCGAGAAGAAGGCCCAGAAGGAGCGCCGCCGCGAGCGCCGCCGCGCCGAGGGCCGGCGCGGAGGACTTGCTGCTGCTGGTGGTGGTGGCCGTGGCGGCCACATGGGCGGTGGTGGTGCCGGTGGTGGCCATGCCTTTGCCCCCAGCGATGTCGTTCCCGGTCAGGTTCCCGGCGGCGGTGGCCCGTCTACCTATGGCCCGCCCCCCTTCGTCCCGCACGGCGTGGTCCCTGGCCATGCCCCAGGTGTTTCCCCTGCCTTTGGTCCGGGCGTCCATCCCGGTGTCGTCCACCCTCCTATCGTCGTCGCGGGCGGCCTTCCGTCTCCCTTTCCGCCTCCCCCTGTCTTCCCTGCCGGTTACAACGGATACGGCGGCACCTGGTCCCCGGGCGGCGGTGTCTTCTCGTTTGGAGGTCGTGGAGGCCATTTTGGCCGTGGTGGCCGTGGTGGTCGTGGTCGTGGTGGTGGACGAGGCGGCCCTGGTGCCTAGATGTGCTCACGGATCTTGAGCCAGGTGGGAAACTTCCGCAAGGGAGGAGTACACTGGCGCGAGAGCTCTACACGAGTACTATCGCTCTATTCTGATTTTGTTGTTCGGTGGATGCGCGACGGACTATTTTGTCTGGCGGTGATGAGGAACGGATATCCATGATGATACCTCAGTTTTCTGCTTTTTTTCCCTCTCATGTAATGTAACATAAGGACATTTGCTGCCTAGGCAGCCACTTCTTCTGCGGGATGATGACGATGTCAATATCTCCCTCCTGTCAATGGCAATCTTCGCCATAGGACGCGAAATCACGATGCCTCACCCCTATTGATCAACGCAACCATGTGAAAGTCGCCTGCTTTGAAAGTGTGTGTGAATTGAGTCTATGCCTCTACACCTCTATCTTCGACATGTAGCTTGAGTATCAAGGCTCAAGGCCATACATAACAGGCCAGCCAGAGAAGAAAAGGAAAAAGGGGTCAAGAGGTCTACCCTGCTTGTCTCCCTCTCCTTTTTCTCCTCCTCTTCTCCCCCCCCCCTCCCACTCTCATGAAGCCTTCTGCTCCACCCGCTCGACCAGCTCCCCGACGCCCAGCGGCCTGCCGACCTTGACCTTCCTCTTCTTGTCCTTCTCCTCGGCCGGCGGCGCCCTGCCGACGTCGCCCACGGCCTCGCCCTCGTCGGCGTGCTCGCCGTCCTTGCCGTCCTTGCCGCCGTCCTTCTCCTTCTCGGCCTCGCGCTCGTCGCGGATCTGCTCGCGGATGGACTCGAGCTCGAGCTTCATGCAGAAGGCGTCCTCGCCGTCGGCGTAGTACTTGGCCTCGGTCTTCTCGTTCTTGAAGCCGAGGGTGTCGCGGTAGAGGTGGATGGCGGCCTGGTTGGAGACGCGGACGTGCAGGGAGACGTAGTGGGCGCCGAAGGACTCGACCATGGCGAGTTCTACATTTTCAGGCCGTCAGCAGATGGGAAGAGAGAGAGAGAGAGAGGGGGAAAAGAGAAGACTCACGGCTCTGGCGCATGAGCTTCTCGGCGATGCCCAGGCGGCGGTGGGTGCGCATGACGCTCAGGCTGGTGATGTGGCCGTGGGGGATGCCGTCGGCGGGCTCCTCCTCCATCTTGGCCAGGACGTAGCCGACGATCTTGGGGTAGTCGTAGGGCGTCTTCTGCGGGCGCGAGACGTCGACGGCGACGTAGCTCAGCTGGGGCCAGGACAGGGCGTGGTAGAGGTAGTACTTCAGGAAGTAGTTCTCGGGCAGGTTCTCGAGGTTGGCGTGCTGGATGAGGGGCAGGTCCGAGGCCTGCAGCACCCGGATGTCCATGATGGGCGGAGGTGTGTGTGTGTGTGTGTGTGTGTGTCTTTGGTTGTGTCTTTGGTGAGGGAGGTATGTATCTATGTGTTGCGGTTGTATCAACGGGTCCTCGAGGCTGGCGGTCGAGGCTGAAAGAGACGGAAAAGAGACCGATTGGTGTTGAGACAAGGCGTGCCAAGCTAAGTGTCAAATTGTATATCGATCGATATCGATATCCCTGCTGCAATCGTGGTCTGGAACGTACGTATGCCGGTGCTGTCAGGTCGTCTGGGCTGGTCCGTATGCGGTGGAAGCTGTACTGGCGTTGTGGGAATTCTTTCTCTCGGTGTGGGGTTCACGAGCCCACCAAGCCAGCAATTGGAAGCAAGCACTTTAGCAGGTAGTAATCCTTCAGGGCCCCTGATTGGAGTCGCATATCGCGTGTCGGAGCTCGGCCGGTTCTCTGCCGAATGCGGGCCCCTCTAGCGGGCTCATCGCCTGGAATCCAGAAGGTCTTCACTGTTTCGTGGGGGGAGCTCCTCCGAGTCGCGGGGCATTTTTGTGATCATTTGGCGACAATCAACCACACGGATGGCCGCTGGCGGCTATAGAGGACACGGAGTGCTCTTTTTCCTTGCGAGGTCGCATGGGAGAAAAGAGCCTCTTTTAATTAAAGCAGAATTGAGACATACATATCCAAGTACTTTCTTTTCCCTGATATCGTGACTACATCTCCCTCTTTCCATACCTCCAGTCCTCATCTCACCCGCTCATACAGTGAAGCTATTCAGACAACCGACGACTTACACCACTTACTCACTCACCCACACCTCCCTCCCTCTCCTACACTGCCCTCACTCCCTCATACATACCACCCTCTCTCACGCCCTTCCCCCCCCCCCCTCTGACACCCTCACACAACCCTCCCCGGAGAAGAGACCATGCCCCGCGTCCTCGAAGGCAAGCTCGCCATCGTCACCGGCTCCTCGCGAGGCATCGGCGCCGCCATCGCCGAGAACCTCGCCTCCAAGGGCGCCAACATCGTCGTAAACCACACCTCCCCTTCCTCGGCCGAGCCCGCCGCCGCCCTCGCGGCGCGCCTCTCGGCAGCCCACTCGGTCAAGACCCTCGTCATCCGCGCCGACCTGGGCACGCCCGACGGCCCCGCGCAGCTCGTCTCCCGGCTGCTGTCCGCGCTGGCCGCGGACCACCCGCGCAACGCCCTCGGCAACCCGCAGATAGACATCCTGGTCAACAACGCCGGCGTCGCCATCAACAACAAGATCGCGGACCTGTCGGCCGCCGACTTCCAGCGCACCTACGCCGTCAACGTGCAGGGCCCGCTGCTGCTCGTGCAGGCCGTGGCGCCGTACCTGCCGACGGACCGCTCGGGCCGGCTGGTCTCGCTGTCGAGCATCTCCGCCTCGACGGGCTTCGTGGGCCAGTCCGTCTACGGCGGCACCAAGGCCGCCGTCGAGGCCATGACGCGCACCTGGGCCCGCGAGCTCGCCGAGCGCTGCACCGCCAACGCCGTCAACCCGGGCCCCGTCGAGGGCCCCATGTACGCCGCCAACACGGACGAGTTCAAGGCCGGCATCCGCGGCTGGATCGAGCACGCGCCCCTCATGCGCGCCCGGCCCGGCGTCGACTCGGACGAGGTGGTCGAGGACGCCAAGACGAGCGGCGGCAGGCCCGCCTACGCGAGCGAGGTCGCCGGCATCGTGGGCATGGTGTGCACGCCCGACGCCGCGTGGTGTACGGGCCAGGTCGTGTCTGCGAATGGCGGTATGTTGATGTTCTAAGAGTTGAGGAAGAAGAGACGTTGGTCTGGCAAAGTGGTGGATGGGTGTGAAAGAAGAGATGCACGTCATAGAAAGTTGAAAGAGACAGCATCGTCTGTTCTTATTTGTATGGGGGTAATCTACTCTACATCTGACGCCTTTCTCGCTGACACGCTATACGACATCCCGTCCTATATCATGAGCTCGAAAAGAAGCACGATAGAAACAGTGAAACTCGCCCCCTTGAGCCTCTTAGTCCCTAAACTTTTCCCATGCTCTCTTTTGGTCTAGACAATAACCAACCAGCCCAACCTACCCTACCAACCACCCCCCTCAACGCCAAATCATGTCGCTCATGCCCCAATAATAACCCGAGCTCTCATCCATCCATCCCTGCAAACCAACCCTCCCCTACGGGTGAAAGCTCACTTCTCAGCCGGCTTCTCCCGGATAGGCAGCTCTTTCCTCTCCTCCGTAGCAGTAGTATGCTGCTGCTGCTGCTGCTGCTGCTGCTGCTCCGCATCCGCATCCGCCGCCGCCGCCGCCTTCTGCGCCGCCTTCTTGGCCTTCTTCCTCTCCTTCTCCTCCTGCTTCTTGCGCTTCGCCTCCGCCTCGGCCGCCCGCGTCGCCTGCGTGCCGCCGTACTTGTCCTTCCACTCCTGCACCTTCTTCTCGTCTATCCTCGTGAACAGGTACGCCGCCTTGCCGATCCTGTGGCCCGGCCTGAGCGCCTCGGCGTCGAATTTGTCCGGGATCGACCGCAGGCTCGTGTTGAGCTGCTGCACGATCGAGTCCGCCGTCGAGGGCATGTAGGGGGAGATGATGGACGCGAGCAGGCTGCACAGGTTCAGCGCCAGGCCGATGACGAGCTTGGTGCGCTCCGGGTGCTCGGCCAGGTTGGCGTTGTCGAGGCGGTACTGCAGGAGCAGGTTGCCCTGCGTGCTGATGTGCATGGCCTTCTCCAGGCCGCTGCGCAGCTTGACAGAGTCCATCTCGCTGACGTACTCGGCGAGCAGCTTGTCGACGTCCTCGATCCAGGCGGCAAAGTCGAACGACTCGTCCTTGAAGGAGAGAGAGTACTCGGGGATGGTGCCGTCGCACTTGGCGTTGACGAACTTGATGACGCGGTTCACAAAGTTGCCCAGGTTGGCGAGGAGGACGCTGTTGTTGCCGGCCACGAAAGCAGACCACTCGAACTGAGTGTCGCCAGTCTCCGGGCGGGAAGACAGCAGGGTATATCGCCAGACCGAAGGGCCAACGCCCGTCTCCTTGGCAGCGTCGCCAAACACGCCCACGCCACGGCTCTTGGAGAACTTGCCGTTCTCGTAGTTGAGGTACTCGGTCGTAGAGATGGTGTTGACCTTGGTCCAGTTGTCACCCGTGCCGATCTCGCACCCAGGGAAGACGACAGAGTGGAACGGCGTGTTGTCCTTGCCCATGAACTGGTAGAGCTTGACGTTCTCGGGGTTCTGCCACCACTGCCTCCACTCGTCGGTCAGGTTGGCCGTGATCGAGGGGTAGCCGATGCAAGCGTCGAACCAGACGTAGAAGCACTTCTTCTCGTAGCCCTCGAGGGGGACGGGGACACCCCACTTCAGATCCCGGGTGATACTCCGGCCCTCGAGACCCCTGCCGAGCCAGGACTTGGTGATGGCGACGCCGTTGTGAGACCACTTGCCCTCCTCGCTCGCCTTGTTGAACCACGACTCGATGTCCGGCTGGAGCTTGTCCAGCTTCAGGAAGAGGTGGCTGGTCTCGCGGGGTACGGGCTGGGCGCCGTCGAGCTTGCAGCGGGGGTTGATGAGCTCAAAGGGGTCGAGCAGGTTGCCGCACTTGTCGCACTGGTCTCCGCGGGCGTCGTCGTACTGGCACTTGGGGCACGTGCCCTCGACGTAGCGGTCGGCGAGGAAGGCCTCGTGCTTCTCGCAGTAGGGCTGGGTGGTGGTGCGCTCCTCGATGAAGCCGTTCCTGTGCAGCTTGAGGAAGATGTCCTGGACGATCTCGGTCTGCTTGGGCGTCGTGGTGCGGCCAAAGTAGTCGAAGCCGATCTCGAACCAGTCGTAGATCTCCTTGTGCTTCTTGTGGAACTTGTCGCAGAGCTCCTGCGGGCTGATCTTCTCCTCGAGGGCCTTGGTCTCGGTCGCCGTGCCGTACTCGTCGGTGCCGCAGATGTAGAGGGTGGGCTGGTCGCGCAGCTTGCTGTAGCGGGAGAAGACGTCGGCCGACAGCACGCTGCCCACGATGTTGCCGAGATGGGGCACGTTGTTGACGTAGGGAAGCTGTGGGGTACATGTCAGCGGTCATGGGTAACAAGATCTGAGAGCCTCTTTGGGTCTTCTGAGTGCGCTATGGAGGGAGAGGAGGTGCGGAGGTGAAGATGATCCCGGCGGCGCACCCGAGGCCCAGGGTTTGGAGGGAGGGATCAAGACGTACTGCGCTGGTGATCAGGACGTTCTTCTTGCCCGGCTGGGGCAGAATGACGTTCTTCTCAGCCATGATTGTGTTTCTTGGTAGTCGACTCGGTTCAATGGCAACAAAAGAAGCAAATCGGGTGGTTTGACCGAGGACAAAAAGGTGCAGAGGTCGAGTCGTCGGGCTTCTTTGTGATATCAAAATAATTCCGGAGGGGCAGCAGATTTGAGTCATGAGGGGCACTTCTACACCACTATCGCACCGTTATCACAATCAATGCGTTGTGCCTAACTAAATTGGTGGGGGTTACGCTGGACAGCGACACTGGCAGCTGTTAGTGGCCGCTTGGGGCAAATCCATCCATTGATCAGAATCGATGGGACGAGTCGACTCATAAAACCAGCTCACTCAAGCAACACATATGGCAGTGCCACCGCTTTCATCTTCTTGGTTCTACTTCTACTGGCTGTGTCATAAGCCTTGTCAACGTCATCTCGCTCAAACAGGGACCACAGTACTGCCACCCGACTCGATACATACACTGAGTCACTTCGCATTTCTCATCGCCGAAGCTCAACGGAACATCGAACTCCAGTGACTTGATTATACCACACCACAACCATGGCAGACGATCCGTTTGAGGACGTCCTGAACCTTGAGGAAAGCTTCTATGAGGAAGGCTACAAAAAGGGGGTGGAGGACGGTGCCGAGGCCGGCAAGATCGAGGGTCGAGCCCTCGGCCTGGAGAAAGGCTATGAGAAATTCCTCGAGGCCGGGCGGCTCCAAGGCAAAGCCATCGTCTGGGCAAACCGCCTTTCAAGAGGCAGCACAACAACACCCGACTCATCAAGAGAACTCCAACCTTCTGAGACCACTCGGGGACGCCTACCCTCTTTACCAAACAACCCTAGACTGGAGAAGAATGTCAGCACGCTGTACGCTCTGGTTGAACCGGGGACTTTGTCCACTGAGAACACCGACGAGTCCGTCAACGACTTTGACGACCGGGTCAAGCGGGCTCAGGGAAAGGCCAAGATCATTGAGAAGATGGTTGGCGAGGGGAACAGCAAAGCAGCCGCTTCCCGGACGGCAAGCTCGCCTCCAGCCAGCAGCAGTGCACAGGAAGAGCAGCTGGCGAGGGCGCAAGCCCAGACTCATTTTTGACCTGAATCTTCTGCACGAGGTTTCTCGAGAGTGTGGTTTTCACGGCATGGCAGGACGGACGGCATATATACCCTCAGAGCCGAGAAGGCAAGCATGTATCTGTAGTTAGTTGCCCATTGGGAGGAGCATCTGCATCTCATCTGCATAGACGATTTCCAAGGACGTAGAATCACTAGGATATAGCAAGTGATAATGTTTAAAAAGAACTTTGATTCACTTTCTATGCCCCTCCCCCAGCGTCTACTTTATATACACTTGGCCTCTATTCGCACAACCCAGCCCCTTTTCCCTACTGGAATGACCTGCAGGGATACCTGTTCTCACGCGTCAGTAAAAAAAACCGCTCTCTAAACACATGATACAAGAGTCAAAGGCTGAACACTCACTCGTCCGGGTATGAGGCCTCCTCCGCCAGCCCGTACTCGTGCACCTTCCACTCCCCGCTGGCCTTGCTGTCCCCGCTGGGCAGGGGCGGCAGGCCGCCGGGCAGCACGTCCTCGGCCACGGCGGCGGGGCTCCGGCTCTCAAAGAAGGCGGCCAGCCCTTTCTCGCGGCCCTCGTGCTCGGCGGTGACGAGGGCCCTGGACCCGGCCTCGCCGACGAGCTCGGCCTTGGGCTGCGCGGCGCTGCCGACGCTCAGCAGGGCGACGGCGTCGGCCTGGCGCACGACGCTGAGGGCGGCGTAGCTGCGGCGGGCGTCGCGCTTCCAGTAGGGGTTGTCGGCGATGTCGCCGGCGGGCACGGTGACGGGGTCGTCGTAGGACATGGGGTCGAGCTGGCCCGGGGTCGGGTAGCGGAAGTAGGGGTTCAGGGGCACGCCGTTGGACCGGTTGGGGTCGATGGCGAGGGCCTTGCGGAGGCGCTCCCAGACGCCGACGGACTGGAGGGTTTGTTTCTGCCAGGGCACAGCGGAGAGTTAGCAATTTGCACGGTTGCATTTGTGTGTGTGTGTGTGTGTGTGTGTGTGTGTGTGTGTGTGTGTGTGTGTGTTTCGCGATGAATGGGTGCCCGTCGTCGCCGTCGTCGCCGTACGACGACGACGATATTGGATAGGATAGCCAAGGTTTCGGCTCGGGAAAGGATCTGATGGTGATCGAGGGCGGCGGCGGCGAGCTCAATTGGGGCAGCTGGTGCGGGCGAGACATACCGTGCTGATGGCCATGAGACCTCCAGCGGCCTTTGCGACAGCCTTGGAAGCCATTGTGACGGCGTGGGGTTGATGTGATGCGCAGTCAAAGGATCGAGGGTGAGAGGCTCGCAGGCTCGATTGGCTCGTGGGCCACTCGGAACGGTCGTTATGGTAAGGTCTGGTAAGTCGAGATCCAGCACGGAGGGCGGGTTTTGCCGGGGATTTGCCGGCCCATATAAAAATGGATTGCCCGCTGTTGCACTTCTGAGAGGAATCAATCAACCTCTCCCTCTCTCTCTCTCTCTCTCTCTCTCTCTCTATCTCTATCTCTACTCTTCTACGTGGTAGTTATTGTTCCCAATACTGCGACCAAAAGTGTGCACAACACAACAATCGCTGCCTACCAAAACAACACACAGCATGGGGTCAAATTACATCGCTCGTCGCAGCGACTGTGTGGGCGTGATTTTGGTCAGCATCCACCCGCCCCCAAGCACGCACACACGCACGCCATAATGCGTGCCGGCACTGAACACCCAGTGGAGAGTGATCTCCCTCCAGAACCCCGTATATGAAGGGAGTTTGGAGGGTTGAGAGAAAAGGAGCAGGGTCCTGCACTGTGCTATCTAGCCCCGATCCGACATCGCCAAACAGAAGCATCAGAGAGATGCGCCTTATGCGCATCCATGCAGTCGCAAGGGCAGAAGCAATGCACCGTATCAGACCGGAACGAGAACGAGACCAGCCAGAGCCGACCTTGATTGACTACTGGACCAAAACCCACCCGGTCGCTTACATCCAGACCCGGCTGGCCTGGCAATGGCAATGGCAATGGCAATGGTGGGCGGGATCGCATCCAGTCCCCCCCTTTCCCTTCCCTACTCTTCCACCCCTGTGCTGCTGATTGATTGATTGATTGTACTTTTGTTGTACGTATGTACGTAAGTTATTGTTAGTAGTGTTGGTGGTGGTGGTGCGTGTCGCTGTCCGTTGGCCGGGCTGGCTGATGGGTACGATGCGGAGGCCCCCCAGGACAGACCAGGCCAGGCCAGACCATTTGAACCATTTTCTCTCTCATCTGAGAGCTTCAAGCTTACCCCAAACCGGTGATTGGCCCAAGCTCCCCCCCCAGCTCCCGAGCCCGGGTTTCGAACCTCATGTTTATCCTCCTCGCATCCTCCCTCTCCGTCGTCGCACACCCTCCTTTCCTCTCTCCAACCCCCAGAAAGCCCTCAATCCCCTCCAGGTCGCCATTCCTGCCATCGTGATCCCGTCGTTTCCCCCCTAGCGACCCGTAAAACAGCCCCCTTTTTAATCGCATAACTAAATCCCTCCGCCGCAGAGCTTCCCCCAAACCAGCTCACCCGTCCAGGCGCATCCCTCTCTCCACTTACAAAGATGCCCATGGAACTGCGCAAGCGCAAGGCTCCCGAGCCTGCCCCGGCCCCGGCGCCCAAGAAGACCTCCAAGGTCGCCGAGGTCGCCGCCAAGGTCAAGCAGGCCGTTACCGGCAAGAAGCAGGCCAAGCCCGCTGCTGCTGCCGCCACCTCCAACGGCACCGCCAAGGCGCCCGCCGCCGCCGCCGCCGCCGCCTCGTCCAAGAAGCCCAGCAAGGGCGACGTGATCGCCCTCGACGGCTTCGGCGGCGAGGTCGAGACCAACGACGGCAACAAGGTCACCCTCAAGTCGCTCGTCGACGAGAGCAAGGCCGGCGTCGTGCTCTTCACCTACCCCAAGGCCTCCACCCCGGGCTGTGAGTGTTGCCCTTCTTTTTTTTTCTCCCGTCGCCACTCCCCTCCCTCCCTCCCCTATCATTCTATACACACACATACATACATACATACACACATACACACACACACACACATACATCCTGAGAGAGAGAGAGAGAGAGAAGAGTCCAAAAAAGCAAATGACTAACAGCTACCCCCCTACCCGCCCTCTAAAAACAGGCACAAACCAAGCCTGCCTCTTCCGGGACTCGTACGCCCCGCTGACGGCCGGCGGCCTGTCCATCTACGGCCTCTCGGCCGACTCGCCCAGGGCCAACACCGCCTTCCGCGAGAGGCAGCGCCTGCCCTACCCCCTGCTCTGCGACCCGGCCGCCTCGCTCATCGGCGCCGTCGGGCTCCGCAAGGCGCCCAAGGGCACGCAGCGCGGCGTCTTCGTCGTCGACAAGGCTGGCCGGGTGCTCGCCGCCGAGGCCGGCAGCCCCGCCGGCACCGTCGAGGTGGTCAAGAAGCTCGTCGCCGCGGCTGGAGCGGAGACCGAGGCCGAGGTTGCTGCTGCTGCTGCTGGGGAGGGGAAGAAGGAGGAGGAGGTGGTGGCGGCGGAGGAGAAGAAGGAGGGTGAGGCTGATGGGGTCAAGGCTTGAATGGAGGGCCAAGGGGGGTGGATTTTGGGGTTCGGGTTGGAGAACGGGAACGGCATGGGATGGGATGGGGACCGTTTTCTAACTTTTGCTGTTCTATTTGTTCTCTTGTAAGCGTAAAATCAGGTATCGGGACTTGGTATGAGCAGAGCAGATAGGGTACACAGAAAAGGAGTAGATATGCTGCTTAATTCAGTATACTTTGTTTCGTTGATTAGGTCCGTGTTAGACATCAACATTATAAGCAGACCTTTGGAAAGCTTACGAAACGACAAAGCGAATGTTCTATTCCTCCCAAGGTATTGAAATTTCTCACATCTCATCCTCATGATATCAGACTGTAGGGCTGGCTGAGTGGGCTCGCCCTGTGAGTTTAGGGGTCCTCGCGCTAAAGACCCTCCCCCATTCTGGCCATTCTGGGGGACCCTGCGTGCGCGCGCAACGCAAATCCTAGTATCACACCACAAGAAGCACGTTTTCATCTCATCCCCATCTCCTTCCATCTTTACATGGGGATCGCCAAAGGTTCTCATGGGCCACAACACTCATTAATAGGGTACACTTGGCGTCGAAAGCCTCTACAATACTTCAAGAATATTCGGACTGGCCCAATCTTGATTGGCATCTCAATCACTATGGCCCCTAAAAGAGGCAACATCAACCCGAGGGTACGTGAACGTGTGTGAGAGAGAATGATGGCCCTCCCCCGTCGATGCGCATTTACAAGCACACACGACAGACAGACTAACATAAACAATCTTCCTTCTTAGACGATAGTCGCCCCTCTAGCCGCGTTTACCATGGCCTGCCTACTCTTCACGTAAGCGAACCCAGGGCCTCTCTCTCTCTCTCTCTCTCTCTCTCTCTCTGGCGGGCGTGATTCAAATCCCGGGCGGTCCAATTCCCGAGGTCCTAACTCTTGCTACGCACAGATACACCCGCACCTCGATGCGACAGGCAAGACGCGAGGCGGTACGTGTTCTTGCCCCCGAACCCGCCCTTAGACCTTTCCCCTTCCCATCCATAGCTGTATCTTTCCGGTCGTCGGTCGTGGAGACGCCAGCAGCATGCTAATTCTGTTAACCGCCTTTGTCTTCTGCAGAGAGAGTCCCAAAGACAGACGCAACACTCGTCTCACTACCACCACTCTTCTTCTTCTTCTTCTTCTTCTTCTTCTCAAGGGGGGAAGAGCTCATGATCACGTATCATTATCCTCTCGATACAGGTCTCCTACGTAGCGCCCAGGACTTACACAGATTAGATCCTCCCGCTCGGGGGAGGGGGGTTGGAGAAGCCCCCAATTGCACTCCCCCCAAGGCGTGCAAAAGGTCAAAGCAAGCAGCTTTGCCCTCGGAGGGAAGCGGTGTTACTCCGTTGTGTTTCCGGAGCAAATGGCCCCCCCCTCGACAGTACCAGCCGAAGTTGCATACGGGGCACCTCCTATCGTTCGAGAGAGAGACAAGAACTGGAAGCCAGGAGGAGCCTGGGTGTATGTCTGTACTCATCTGAACTGGCAACTCCCTGGGGGGGCTGGTCACTGCCTGCACTCGACGACAGCACATCTGTACATAACGTGTTTCAAAAGTTACCTCATCACGAGCATGAATACATTTATTGGACCACCGCGCCTCCCTATCAAACATTATATACACAGTTCCAACGACGCAGAACCTCTTCCACCATGTACTCACTCCACAATGGGCCATCCATCCTCCTTCCTTGCTCACAAGAGTCGAGAAGATGAGAGTAACGGAACCACCAACTCCAGGGCCAGATATATACCATCGATGCTATAAAGAGAAATTCGACCGCAAAGAATGCCAATGTTGCTGCCATGCCGTGCCGTGCCGCGTATGCATTCGCTCTCAAGAGACAGATATAAAAAAGAAACCACATCGACATGTCTTTTTGAGAGAGAGAGAGAGAGATAAGAAAAAAAGTAAAATAAAATAAAAATCTTCGCGATTTTTGTAGCAGAGAGTATTTGTCTATAACCTAACAGCCCGACGCAGCCAGGGTATCGTATCTGAACAACACATTGCCCCCTTCTTTCACCTCCACACACACACGCGTCAGTCACATCCCGTCTTTCGGCTCTCCTCTTGCATTCGAACAAATCATCGCGCCTCTTCCTTCCACACGTACACAGATCCTCGTCTTCCCCTCCTGCATCCCTTGTCCATGCGTATTGAACCGCCCTAGCGAGTAATGGAAAGAAGAAATCGGGAAACGCTATCCCCCCCCCCTTCCCTTCCTTTCCTGTTCAGTGTTCAGAACAACATATGCAGAACGACAAAACCATGTATGCCAGCAGGAGAAAAGACAAGAAGAAGAAAGGAGCTCTAGTCGTGTTCTGTTTCACCACCACACATATCCGGCCCAGGCCCATTCCTTACTCACATAGGCAAGAGAGCGCCATCCATCAAGACAGCCCCTCTTCGGGTCCGGGTAGAGAGAGAGACAGATCTCAACTCTTCACTGGAACGTGATCCGCTCCTCGTGCTCCTCGAGCAGCTTCCGCCCGTCGTACTGCGCGCCCTTGAGCGTCCGCATCACGTACTCGTACGTCATCATGGTGACCGTGGCCGCGGGGACCGCTCGCATCATGTTAGTGCCCATGCCAGCGTAGAACGCGCGCCACCCCTCCTCCCGCAGGATCGTCCGCGCCGTCGACAGGATCCCCCTGTACCGCGGCGTCTGCGGCCTCCTCGCCGCCGCCTCCCCGCCGTTCCTCTCGCCCTGCTGGCCCAGGACGCCCATCCCCTGCAGGGCCTCGGACCCGGGCGCCGGGCGCCGTTGCGTCTGCAGCCGCGTCCGGATCACCTCGTGCGGGTACGTCGCGCTGCTGGCCAGGATCTTGGAGAGCACCGTGGCCGACAGGATGCCGAACCACTGCGACGGGTGCTCGCCGTTGTCGGCGGGCGCCACGCCCATGCCCTGGCCCGTGAACTTGGTCTTGAGGTACTCGTAGGCCGGGAACTGCACCGCCACGTGGCTGAGCCCCAGCAGCGCCGGCGACAGGCCCGAGTAGAACGACAGGATGCCCTCGGTCGTGTACATCTTGCGCGCGGCGTCCAGCGTCGACCGGTAGTGCCACGGCGCGTGCAGCGTCGGCCGCGAGGTCGGGGTGTTAGCCCCCTTCGGAAAAGCCGAGTACCGCGAGCGGTCGTGCGAAGGCGTCTGCGACATGAGCCTCGTCTTGATGACCCATATTGGGTTCGTGACTATCGTGCTGCTGGCACCGGCGACGATGGATGACCAGAAGTTGACAAAGACCGTGTTGTCTGGATATCCTTGTTAGTCAGACGAAACGCAACGTTGACTCGAGTGCTCCCCCGGAATCATAGATCCGTCTCTCTGCCGTTCCAAAGGGGGGGCTGTAAGGAATGACTCACGGTTGTACTGCCCGATATACCCCTTGCTCTTGTTGTACACGGTAAACCACACGGCCCAGGTCGGCAGGTAGCCCAATATTATCGGGCCCAGCCCCCTGTACATGCCCCGGATGCCCTCCTCCCTCCAGATCACCTTGGCGGTGCCCGCGAGGCCATTGTACAGCTTGGCGTGGCCGACGTGCCGGCCCTTCTGCACCGGCGAGAAGCCGCCCTGGGCCTGCAGCTTGGTCTTGATGACGTCGAGCGGGCAGGTGACGATGCCCGAGGTGAAGCCTCCGACGGCGCCGGCGAGGGCGTTGAACTGCGAGTCCGACGCCCGCACGGCCCACCTCTGGACGTAGGTGAGCTGCTTTCGCTCATCCATCGGGGCGGGTGCTACCGCCTCCTCGCTGCTGCTGCTGCTGCTGCTGCTGCTGCTGCTGCTACCGGCTCTGCGGTACCGGTCCTCGCTGTCGTCGTACTGGTGGTGGGGCGCCGGTGAGGACGCCGGTGAGGGCGGCGGCGGCGGTTGCTGGAAGAGGTGATAGGATGTCTGCGAGTGCGGAGGCTGCGCATACCCGGCGGCGGACGGCTGATCCGGGGAAGCTGTCTCTGGAGAGGCGAGCGGCGGCTGCTGTCCCCCGTGAGACATTCCGACACCCGCTTCGGTCAGTGCTGCTCGAGGGGTCTCTGGAGAATTGTTGCAGAGACCCCTATGGGAAGAGAGGGTGGAGGGTGCCCTGCGTCTCGGGTGGTTTCCGTCCTGTCTCGGATAGTCGGTCTATATTCTCGTGCTCTCGTGATCGCGGTGCCGAGCGATCGGCGCTGCTGCTGGCTGGCTGTGTTGCTTATCTGGCCCTTCGGCGTGCGGACAGTTGGGAGGAAATATTCCCCTTCTCTCTCCTTCTTCCGTGTCTCTCGGTGCGGTGGTTTGTGTGCGTACGAGTGTGCGTGCTGTGTGCGGGGAAGCTCCCACGCAACGACGGCCGTGACACTTCGGCTAACGGATACCACCGGCCATTGACCTGCTCTGCGATAATTCGTGGGTTTCTTTCAAGGGAGGGAGTCACCGAGGGACGCGGGGGGCCTTCGACACGCAAGCAGAGTTGTCTCGTCGGGTCTGCAGGGTGGGAAGCGAAAGAAAGTGGCCAGGAATGGGTTTCGGCGGTGCCCACTCGCGAGGTGTAGTCTGGAAAAGAAGAGGACCCTTCTCTCGTGCTATTGAGCCCCCCCCCAAATCTTTTGACAAGTGTGGTGTGGGCAGGAATCTTGGCGGGCACGGCGGGCACGGCGGGCTACAGTCAGTCCAGTGGACAATAGCGAAGAGTGAGGTCAGCGCCCTGTAAGTTTTAGGTAGGCCCTGCGGGTGCCACCGGACCGGTACCGCCTCTCACAAGGTCCGGATTCCTGAAGAAATGCCCCAGAGATCAATTACCCGGATGGAGAGAGGCATGCAACCAACCGGCATATGCAAATGGCCAAGTCTAGATTTTCCAGTGGTCTGGATCAAGAGAGCCGAACAAGAGAAGACTGAAGCACTTGTGATTTGTGCCAGAGTCCAATAAACAACAGGATTGTGAATGGGAGTTAAGAGTCCAATTTAGAAAGTTGGCTTGACTGCTCCGAACTTCGCTGCCCAATCTCTCTGTTTCTTTTTCCAGGGCACTAAAAGTCGACTAGGTAGGCCTTGCTCTCGGGCTGACACGCCATTGAAGGTGCTACTGCTGGCCCCTGTAACCTTAGCGCTCATTACCTCATACCTTAGCCTGGCCCCGTGCTTCTTCCAGTTAACCGAAGCTTGCCGCTCCGGTCAGCCAACTCAACCCACCTCGAGCCCACCAACGCGCTGACATTTGACAATGGCCCGTGCGGACTCCCAGCTGCGACCCACCAAGAAAGAAAAACACATGACCATCCACGTGACTCTAGCATTTTCGGCTTCGGAAATCCAAGCTCTGCCATTCGACACCTTGGGCCTGGCCTGATCTCCGAGCACTCTGAACGCGGGAATTTGCACTTTGAAGCTAGAAGAGACCACCACCACCAACCCATCCAATTCCTCTTTTCCCTTCACCTCCCGCCGAAAGGAAACGGAAAACGCAATGGCCTACGCAAGTCTCGCCCCCTTCGTCCTCAAGCGGCCGTGGCTGCACTCGGCCCTCAAGCCCCTGGCCAACTGGTACGCCAACGCCGCCGGCTACCGCCAGATGGGTCTCCTGTGAGTCCTCCTCCTCTTCTCTCTGTGTCCCGATCACCCGAGAATCGCGTTCCGTGCACCGAAGAGCACCACCACCACGGGGCAGGCAGGCAGGCAGGGCTGGACGATCGTAGATTGCGCGAGGCCAATTGAGACCCGGTGACCGGAATCCCGACCGCAATGGCCGCCGTCCTGCCCGTTGGGTGGTGCATCCAGGAAGACGTTTTTTTTTTCTTTCCATGACACGCAAGCTCCGGGGACAAAACCAACAACGGATATATATATATATTTATATATACTAACCCACCGCAAAACAGCGCCGACGACCTCATCAGCGAGGAGGACGAGACCGTCCTCAAGGCCCTCAAGCGCCTCCCGCCCCAGACCGCCTACGAGCGCACCTACCGCCTGCGCCGCGCCGTCCAGCTCTCCGTCCAGCACAAGCTGCTGCCCAAGAGCCAGTGGACCAAGCCCGAGCAGGACGTCCCCTACCTGCAGCCCCTCATCGAGGAGCTCAAGGCCGCCGACCGCGAGGCCGAGAACCTCGACTCCATGACCGTCATCAAGAGCCACTAAAAAAACACACGAGAGTTTTGACGATGGTCGATCGGGGGGGCTAAGGGGGAAAGGGTTCGGGGCTGTGTGTACGTTTTGCTTTTTTTATGGCATGCCGCGCGGGGAGGAGAGCAAGTTTCGAGTAACCACGCACCGAAAGGTGGCTCGAAGAGGAGGATAGATATAGACGGAGTCTCGGGTGGGAGGAGCCTTTCCGTGTACTATGTGAGAGGATCATGGGTGCCGGATGGTGGCGGAAGAAGGGGATTCGGCTTGTACAATACAAAAAGATCCTTGGGTTCTCCTTTGAAGAAAGATATCCTCTCATCCTGCATGGCCCGATGCCGCAAGTACCCTGCTGATCTACTACCATATCCTTGGTGACAACTGTGTCGTACGAGTTCAACTGACTTGGTGCATCTGATCTGATACTATTTCCATGTGATGTTTATTCCAAAAAGCTACAACCATGACGAGCCCAAACACCTATAGAGTTCTCAGAGGATGTGTGGTATTATCGGTAGACGAGCCAGCAACAGGACGCCGCCCTCTCTATGAAACAATGAACGAGCAAACAAGACCGACAGGTTTTCTTTGTCTCCCATGCTTTTGCCATCAAGAACCAACGCACAAGGCGAAAATAAAACAACAAGACAACAGAAGAAGCTTTGTATACGGACAACCTATTCCACCTGGTCGTCCCCAAGTCCCCCCGATTTCATCCTCCCTCATCCCGCTCTCCACCCCTGATCCCCAAGGTAGGGGATTAATTAAGAATGAAAAACGACGTGTTTTTCCCCCCAATACAAAAAAACGATGGGCTTTCTATACCTGGTTCCCGCCTGCAGTTCCTGTCTCTTCGTCGATACTCATGCAAGAAGAACAAGACACACAAGAAAAAGAACAACCTCGTCTCTCTTCCCCCCCATTGGTGTTGTAAAAGATACAGATATGGGTGAGGCACAGAGGTTTCCTTGTCGTGCTTTCTCACGCCCACGGTCGGTGATAGCCAAAGCAAGGAAGTCCAACCCTCCCAGGTGACAATGTAGCTCGTTTGCCCTGGCGTCTGCTGATCTCGGGGTTGGATGGAAAGGAGTATAACTCCATCCAGCGTGTCTGGGAAGGTGTTCACAATCGCGAATTGGAGCTGAGATTGACATGAGACCTTGGTACCACCCGTCCTGCCCAGTCTAGATGCCAGTTTCCCCGAAAGTGTCAATCGGGAGGTGTTCGGTGGGGAAAATAGGTGGAGAGTCGTCGACCCTTTGTGAAACAGAAGAAACCCTGCGCCCGAGATCCAGAACGCCGCCTGTCGGCCGTTGAACAGTGATGCAACATGTATGCTTCATAAAAAACCCCCCTTCGTGCGACCAAGCCAGCGGCGCCGGCCTTTGTCCCCGAAGGAGTGCACACGCCAGTGTGATATCGAAAATGGTCCGTCTAGCCAAAGATAAGATATATCGTTTAGGCGTTGCCAGCCTTCTCGTCGGTGTCGATATGCCACACGACATAGTTGGGCAGGCCGTAGACCCCGTAGCCGGCACGCTTGGCCATCTTGGCGAAGCCCTCGGTCTCTGCCTGGTTCTCGAAAGCATAGCAGGGGAAGTTGATGCCTGCGTCGATCGGTTAGCATGTCGCCAAAGCCTGCGGGGAGAATAGAGCAAACATACCAGAGCGGTGAACGTCGGCCTTGACAAGGATGTTGACGCCGCCAACGCCGTCGAGCTCAATCTCTTCATCCTTGTTGTTTCGCCAGTCACCCATGCGGGCCATGTATGTCCGCCCAGTGTCGTACTGCTTGTAGCCTACGGGGATGTTAGAACGCACAAAAGCAGCGTGGTAACGATGAGAAAGCACAGACCTTCCGCGAGGACGACATCCTTGTCAAGAGAAGCAACGAGCTTTCGGCCCTTGTCGGACTCGACCCACGAGTTATAGTCAACTGCGGCATGTGTTAGCGGCTGGGAATACCAAGTTGAAACAAGACTGGTCAAGCTTACATCTTCCCTCGATATCTCGTCCGTCCCGGTACCGGTGGAACCAGATGTCTAGGTATCTAGTCAGCCTCATGATATCTCCCATGTTTCACAGATCTCATTCCTGAACCTACTGGGCACAAGGACATCGCGGTCGTGGGCGATAAAGTCCTCCAGGATCTTCTTGGGGCTGTCAACAATGTCGACGTCTCGCCAGTAGACCCACGAATGGTCGGGCTTCAGAGATGCCGAGAGCAGGTAGTTCCTGGCGCGGCCAAGGGCCTTGCGGCGCGGGCCTTGTGCCTCAAAGGAGTGGCGCTCTTCGACGTTCTGGCTCAGGTGGTAGTTGAAGTCCTTGCGCACCACCGTCGCGCTCCGGAAGGCGACCTTGTCGGTACGCCTCTGGATCCGGTCGATCTCGGAGGCGAGAACAGCAAGGGTGTCGTCCTTGGAGTCCGACACGAGGAATGCGAGGTCGATAAGATGGTGAGGGTAGGTCAGCTCGGCTACCAGCTCGAAATACTTGGAGAGGTACGGAGCGGCATCCTTCAACGGGGTGAGGATGAGAACTCGCTCCTCGTTGGCAACGGCCTTCTGGGTCGACTTGATGGGGTTCAGGTCGTGCTCGATCACCGTCGAGGAGTTAACTACAATCGGCGCGTGGTGGTTGAAGATGACGGGCGTTTGCAAGTGGCCGCTCCAGGCCGCTTGCTCATTGAGCGACATTTCCATCGGGGGTTTTGAAGGTCCCCAGCAGTAGAAGCTGCAGCAGTTAGAGACAATGGATTAGTTGAATGGTTCCGGAGCCAATAGTCGCGAGTGACAGCCTTGTGGGATCGGATACGAACCTTTGCATCTCGGATGCTGACGTCCTGATGCCGCGCCATAGTAATAGTACGATGCCGGTGATGGCAACTAGCAGAAGGAACCTCGTTCTGGCGAGAAATGCCCAGATAGCTCTGGACGGCGGCAAGGATGCCCTCGCTACCTTCCAATTCAGCCCGCCCTTGGGGAGAAGCATCCTTGCTACTGAGGATTATGTGGAAGAGGCACTGAAATGGCCGGCCTCGAGGAACAGGTGCAAGAAACGAGCGTGATGATGGTCGCGGGTCGCAATCCACTCAAAGGTCCTTCCACGTCCCGCACCGTTGATGGCCGCGGCGGCTCTGGGATCGGAGTGCCGCCAAAGGCCAATACGCGGAAAGATTGATTGAGCTTCTCGAAGGTATGACGAAGGCTTCTGATAGGGGCCCCAATTGAGGTGACGGAATGGTCGGATCGTAGGACGGAGTCGCTTGTGTCGTCAGGGTCCGTTGAACAGAGTTGCCGGCTCGTCGCTGGTGCAGACTGGGCGGGATGCACGAAATCGTGTCGTCGGGTGTAGCTGGGAGAGATGAAGCTCGAGGTTGAGATGGCAGCAGATGGGGACGGGAACCAAAAAGTCGTGCCAGTGCGAAGCGTACAGGCAGGTAGCAGCGTCAGTCGCAGCAGCAGCAGCATGCAGCGATTAGGGAGAATGACGACCTGGCCTATCAACTAGGCGAGAAAAAAGGCTGGCATGCGGAAAATGGAGGAGAGCCGGGGTGGGTGGATGGCAACCTTGAAGGAGTGGTGCCCGTCTCGAATCACCCCAAGTCCTGAATACCTGCGGGCCCCTCCGCTAATTTAGGGGCTGATTAAGCCAAGACCGCCTATCGTGTGCGATAGCCACTGATAGCCACGGCGGACCAGCGGCTCTCTTCTGCGGCATTCTGCACCTGTCGGCCAGGGTTGCATGTATCAGGTACAGCATCCACATCTTGCTATCCCTCCTAAATCGTAATCAGTGGAGTTTTTTCTTCTGCATGTGCATGGGGAAAGACTGACGCCAGCAAGGCACAGGCTCGACAGCTAAGGTTCAACCATTGAGGCGTTTCTACAGCTTCCTGAAGGATGCATTGGTGGACTGCACTTGCTAGTCAGCTCCGTTGGACAGGTGGTTCCATCAATTGAGTTCTGTTTCTTCTTCCGGTTGGCATATTCTTAGTGATCATCGGCATGCAAAAGGCTTGGGTCAGGGTTTTGATGTTCGGGACGACAACCGGCTCATTTGCTCGAGAGATCATTGATAGGTACATTTCGGTACGGAACGAGATGGGCAGAACTCGAGCAAATCACTTTCCATCTTCACGTTACGCCTTTGCTACGCCCATAACGGCGCCAGTTGCCAAACCTGGTCAGCATGGAAGATCCAAGGACAGTGCATGCTCGACAGTGGGTGAGTGGGTGAGTGGGAAGCATACCCACTAGGCGGTGCCGAAGATCTGCTATTTATGGTGTGGTGTGTACTTGGATGCACCACACTGCCGCGTTGTGACAAGAGCACAGCATTTGAGCATTCAAGCAAGCCCTGGAGAGACAGCCACGCGCTTCACGTTATTGGCATCCTCGGGAATCCGCAGTACTTGTACAAGATTCTTCGAGCGTGCGTCGTTCGGTCCGTGTGCCCGCATCCGCTTCTACTGCTACTCTTCGGTCATGCTCCCCATCCCGCCTCGCCAAACATGATGCCATGCATGCGACCTCAAAATACGAACCTCGAAAAATCATGAAAAGAGTGAGACATTACAAGACTCCATTCAAGGTTTGCGCCCGACGTCTCCGTGCCAAGCGGCTGCTCCAACTAACTTTTTAGCCTGTCACAAAATTTTCGATTTCAGGCACGCCTGGCAGCAGAGAGACAATGCCCCTGAAAGTCTGTCGCCCACCCGCCTAGTTCAATAGCGAACAAAGTTGGCGACGCTGGCGTTGACCTACAGCGGATCCCCCCGGCCGGCCGACCACTGTCAACAATCCAACGATCGAGATGGGGGGGATGGTCCGGATTACCTCAGCAGGAACCGCCAATTAATGCTACCACGTGACTGGGCGACAAAGTCGCATCTCACCAGCCGCGCTTGTGAAGCGTAGGGCGCGCATCAGCCTGCTGAATGACCTCATCTGCGCACGGCGTTGTCCTCCTGCCCTCAATCTATCGTGTTTCGACTCCTACGTCGCTGGATCTGTTTGAGGACCGTGGCGGGCTTATGTTCAAGCCTCACTCGTTTGCGCAAGTCAAGTCAATTTGCGCCGGTCTCAAGAGGCTCCAGGCCAGCCAGCCTGGTCGTCACCCCGCAACCGGCTTGCTGCCAGGGCGCACTACGCCGGGCCTGCCAAACCCAATTGAAGCCATTGCCGCCGCCACCCGCGTCGCTTCGACAATGGCGCCGCGACGGTCCGCAAGGCTGAGCATGTCGGCCACCGCCAACGGCGAGACTGCACAGTCGGAGGCGATGCCACCCCCGCCTCGTGCAGCGCCGCAGCCTCGCAAGCGCAAGGCCGCAAGGCAGGCCGACGCACCAGATGGCTCGGCCGCCACGGCGGCGCCGACCACCCCGCGCAAGCGCCGGGCACAGGCACCAGCTGCTCGCCCGTCGACTCCGCCCGCGACCCCGACGCCCAGCGCAGCCGGCCTCTTCGCCGAGCCGGCCAACGGCCTGACGCCCAAGCCCAAGCACGCGGCGCTGAACCGCCTCGCCGACCCGGAGCGCACCAACGCGCCCCTCCTGTCGCCCGAGACGTCGCGCATCGTCTCGACTAAGCCCGTCGACCTCATGTCGCCGTCCAAGAAGTCGGCCGCTACCACCACGACGGCGACCCTGCTGGAGGAGGCCTGCGCGCACCTCATCAAGACGGACGCGCGCATGAAGCCCCTCATCGACGCGCACCACTGCCGCGTCTTCAGCCCCGAGGGCCTGGCCGAGAAGATCGACCCGTTCGAGAGCCTGTGCAGCGGCATCATCAGCCAGCAGGTCTCGGGCGCCGCCGCCAAGGCCATCAAGGCGCGCTTCGTCGCCCTGTTCGACGACGACGCCGACGCCGACAGCGAGCCGGCGGCCCCCACCACGGGCGGCCAGGACCCGCCCAAGAAGAAGCGCTTCCCGCACCCGTCGCAGGTGGCCGCCACTGCCATAGAGCGCCTGCGCACCGCGGGCCTCTCGCAGCGCAAGGCCGAGTACGTCCAGGGCCTGGCGGAGAAGTTCGCGGCCGGCGAGCTCTCGGCGCGGCTGCTCGCCGACGCGCCCTACGACGAGGTCCTCGAGCGGCTCATCGCCGTCCGGGGTCTGGGCCGCTGGAGCGTCGAGATGTTCGCCTGCTTCGCGCTCAAGCGCATGGACGTCTTCAGCCTCGGCGACCTGGGCGTGCAGCGCGGCATGGCGGCCTTTGCCGGCCGGGACGTGGCGAAGCTCAAGGCCAAGGGCGGCGGCAAGTGGAAGTACATGTCCGAGCGGGATATGGAGGAGATGGCCGAGCCGTTCAGGCCGTACCGCAGCCTGTTCATGTGGTACATGTGGCGGGTCGAGGAGACGGACATTAGCACGTTGGAGTGATGGCTTTACGCCTCGTGAGGGAGGCAAAGCAGGTCACAATTGTGTTCAGAACAGCGGAAGTGTTGATATCGCGTTGCGCCCGAGCTCGTGTGTCCAGTGACGCTTGGCAACCTAGCCATTGGGTAGGAAATCTTTCATGGATATAGCATGTTCGATATTTTTCAAGGCTCGTTTCCCAAGTGACACACATCGCCAAGAACGCCTCACATATAGAAAAGAGGGTACATGATAGGTTTCATTTATATATAGTCCACATCTACATTCACCTGCACTTTTGGTCTGTCACCGGCAACTCTTCCCCATCTATTGTGCCAATGCAGGCTTCCGGCGTCAAGGCAAGAAACATAGCACAGCATCCCATTATGCCCCCAGGGGTGGACGGTGATACCCGTGTTTCTACGTGAGTGAGTGTGGCTTGTGCTCGAGTGTCACGGCGATATTGCCAACCGCCTTTTTGCTCCGCTGGGGCGCAAAAACTCCCCCAATGACACACACATAGAAGAGCCGTTGGCGAATCGGCACCTCGCCGTTCCATGGAGAACTGGCGCACGACAGCTTTGCCGACGGACCATGCGTTTCACCATTCTCTTTGTCTGCCTGCGAGCCCGCTAGAGCCAGAAGCTGGGGGAAGAAAGTTCATGTCACTCAGCTCTACAGCCAGTAGTTCGGCAAGGGCAATCCCACTTACACGGGGGACGAGGAGGATATTCGGATGCGTGTACCGTACATCACGAACCTCAAGTGCACAAGTTGCCGTTCAACTCGCTCCCGCCCACATCTAGAGCACGTTGTTCATTCAATCCGCTCGGTGCCCGGAGCGGACGTCCGCACACGACATGCACGCCACATGCAGCAAACGGGTCACGGACTTTGGTGCAGGTCTTCCCGTCGAATCACATCCACGTCATGATCTGCGAAACATCAGGCGGAAGAAACCGCGCCAGCCAAGCAAAACACAACAGACGGTAGGTCGTAGGAAAAGGGCCAGGCGGAGGCTGGGAATATGTGAAGGGCATTTGTTTGATGCAGCTGGCGTC
The DNA here is from genome assembly GCF_004353045.1 of Thyridium curvatum. Taxonomy (NCBI): domain Eukaryota; kingdom Fungi; phylum Ascomycota; class Sordariomycetes; order Thyridiales; family Thyridiaceae; genus Thyridium; species Thyridium curvatum. The sequence continues at coordinate 632,839 of NW_022156764.1, forward strand.
GCAGATCACCTAGTGTTTCAGATATGTCGCTTTTGGCAAAAGAGCTGCGAGCGGCGGCTGATTGCCAGGTTGCCCAAGCAAGCAAGCAGTGGGCAATGGGATTGACGTCGGTCTGACTACTCGGAAAGAGAGGAGAATATCTCTTTTTGGGGCGTTGCTGAGAGCATTGAAATTTATTTATGACATGTCAGCAGCAGCCAGCTGTGTTGTCCAGGCTGATCTGTCATGAAGGGTCCACCCTCAGTGGACGCAGGGCAAGATAGCAGAGTCGCAATCTGGATTATGCTCTTCTTCAAGACGAGACCAAGTTGTACTCAACTCGCAACCAGGGATTGCGCGGCCGGCAAAGTCAGGCGTGTCAAACCGGGACACAGCATCAGGTAGGTCAAGTGCCGTGCGATACATAACACGGCGCAAGAAGAAGAAGATGAAGATTGACCAGGAAAAACTTGGAAGTAGCCGGTAGCGGTACTGTGAGAGAGATCGCGGGGCGGCACTGCCCCATCTTTAATACAGAGAAACAAGCAAAGAACCTGAATCTCTGTGATCCAGAAGCTTGTTACGGCGGCACACACAAACAGTGGCGCCTCCCGCAAGCAAGCAAAACGAAGGAAATGCAATGCATGCATCGGGACGGGAATGGCCCATGCAACGCCGAGGAACGGCCTGGAATGCGATCGAGGTACCCCTGGCAATCTTGGAGGGAAGGCCCATGTACCTGTCCAGAGACCTTGGCGGCGGATGGAAAGGGGGGGTGGGCCTAGTGAACGCACATCCAAATGTTACCGGGAGGCATGATCAGAGAGGGAGGTTCACTCCCTGGAGGACAACGCCTGCTCACGAGAAGCTTGTGATTGTTATTCTTTTGGCTGCAACTTTCGCAGCTGAAGAAATCGGTGGCGTTTCACAACGAGGCCAGAAAAATTGGACACACTGGAGACTTTTGTGGATAGGTGGTGAGGATCATGATGGGATACAGGAGCTCGCCATCTGATTGTCCTGAATGTCCCACTGGAAAAAAGCACTGAAACCCGTCCATCCAGGACCTAATGGCCGCCGCCACACATGGAGGGAGCGGATCATCAGGGGAGCAGGACCAAAAGTCTCCACTCCTGGATGTTCCCAAAATGGCCCGTCATGTCCCGCAAGCGTAGAGGCGCACTGGCGCATCAACTGGGCCGTCGGAAAAGCCCCATTCGAGGAATCTGAGGGAGTGGAGGTGGGAGGTGGATGCCAACTCGATCCACTCCACCAACATATCCACCCATGGCTCCCACGCCGGAGTTGTCCATTGGTGTTGTCTCTGTGTCTGTCTCGTATCTAGCGGTTGTATTCGTAATCCTTGGAGCTATCGAGAAGAGTAGATCAGAATCTGGGTTATTTTGAGAACAGCGAAGAATGGAGGCTTATTTGACTGATAAAGAGCAGCATCGACTCCGAGCTGCCAATGCGCCGATGCTGTGGTTTGCCTCCGCCGCAGAATTTCTGCAACATAGCCAGTTCGCCTGAAACACCGTCCGCAGGAGCGGCAAGCGAATGTAGGAAGCTGTCCTGAGCTTGGCTTGGCTACGGGAAGACCCAATGCAAGCTGAGCGGGACAAACAACGTTCACTCCCAGGGATCTGACTGCTTATTCTCAACAAGCGATGCGTGATGGGAGGGTCGAAATCTAGGCCTGCAACCGTGGTACCTACTGCCAGGTACGGGATGATGGCTCTTCTGACAGCAGTGCCATCGTTGAGAACCGATCTTGTGTCCCTGGATTGGGATAGCCAAGTGCTCCGGGCCGACGCCAACAAAGTTAGAAATACTCTGCTTCACACCCTAATGGGCACATCGTCGAATTTCTCGGCGCACAACAACCACTCAGTCCAGAATTGCCACGCTCCCGCTGAGGAGGCACAATGCTATTGTGTTCATTCATGATCTCATCTCAACAGCGCAAAAGCACGTGTCCCTTTCGTATGCGTGGGTTCCCAAATGGTCCGGGCAGGCATCTGGATGCCAGTTGGGAACGCTGTAATTTCGCCAATGCTGCTGGTAATTCGACCATATTGCAACCCACCGAGATGCAGGCACGCCCTCAGGCTACCTACCCAGGCCATGGCAGTGAGAGGCTCGCTCGCCTCAGTGCAATGGCCACCTCCACCTAGCTGCTAGGGGCGTGCGCGTCGAGGGGTGGATCCCTGATGCAGGTGTACAAGGTATTGGCACCAAGAGAGAAAACCCGCCCGCCAACCTGCTAGTGTCAAAGAGTGCATGCGTACACAGAGACGGCCGCCCTTGAGAAGAGCCGCTAACAGCCATCATCGTCCGAGAAACAAGATCTCGTCCAACAGGAGTAGACAAATGGAGAAGTGCTGCATTCTTTGCAAAGATCTGTATCTGTCGAAGCTTAGCTTTCGTCACTACGGGGAAGGGGAGAAATACTGGAGCCGGATCAACCGAGAGGGCGTTGATGCAATATGCTGTATCAGAACCTCGGTGACAAAACCAAAAATACCAACGGTACCTTTCTACGGAGTGTTTGCGTATCTGGTGTTTGTCTCCTTTCTTTCCAGGCACCTCAAGTACCTAACCTACTTGGTAAAGCAATGGCAACATCTCCTTCTCTTTTTTGATCAGAGCCTGGATACGACTTGGTGGTTTCGAAAGGGAGAGCAAGCGTCAATATTCATGAGACCTTGATGCCCACCTCACTTGGCCAGTGAGGATATAAATGCTAATAGAGAGCCAAGACAATTGGCGTCGAGAGAGCGCCCCATGAAGAAGAAGCAGGTAGATCGTGGAGACTGGATGTGAGGGAGGGAGGGCAAGAAAACAGGAAAATGTACAAGTACTGTACAGTGAGACGCAGTCTGGTACCTGGCAGGGGAGGGGGGGCCAGAAGAGCATGTGTGGTAGCAGATGGGGTGGGGTGGCTCTAGCACCAGCGATGGGCGCCCTGGGATATTAGTGCAATTAGCCCCTTCTGCCCCCGTCGTCCTTTCCTCACCTCCCTGCTCTGCTGCTCCTGTTGCTCCTGCTGTTCCTGGTACCCAGACCCGGCCTGCGCTTCATACTTCTCCCTCCATCAAGCCACACACTCACTCCTCTCGTCCTCCTCTCCTACTTCCTCGCCTTTTCTCTCGTTCCCTCGTGCCAATTTCTAATTCAATTCGTTCGTTCGTTTACAACTCGTCTCACGAGCCTTTATTGAACGAGTACGGAAGAAGTACAAGGTCGGGATTTCAAGTAAACAAAAAGAGGAACGCGTGTTGTCTTTTTGTCGCCTGCAAAGGAACAGTTGCCGCTTCCCTCGATCCTCATTTTTTTGGTTGCCCAGGTTTCCGCTGGAATCTACGTCTCGATCACGAGAGTAACAAAAAGGTAAGCTCCTCACTTCTGGCTCTCCCCTCGACGCCCATTCGCTTCCTCTCCTACTTGCCTATCTATCAATCTGTCTGCCGTCCTGCCACCAAGAAGAGATTTCGACGCGCGCACCTGCTCTGAACTCAACAAACAACCTCGTCACCACCAATCAAAGGGACCAAACCTGCCGTGTCGCTCCCCAATTCATAGCAGCATCTCGCAGTAGAGATTTGTGTCGACCCGCTCATCACTGCTCAACTCGACCCCTCAGAGGCTGTGACTCCTGGGCAAGAGGGCACGAGTCGTCTTGAACCGTGACGAAAGAACGACTGTTGACTGCGACTGGGCGCTGGCGTTCCCCGTCCCGAGTCTCTGTTTATCACCTTCTCTCCACTCCACTCCCAGTGGCGATTCTTGCAACTCGAACCCCCAAATCAACATCTGTTTTCTGCTTTTCGATACCCATCAATTCCACAGATCCCGACAGCTTGACTATTCTTGGTTTCTTGAGCTGTTTACCTCGACACTACTATCCTGTCACCATTCCTGACATATTCATTTGACCAAGATTCCAAGATTCCAAGCGCTGACCATCTAGATAGCTTGACACAATGATCGCCAAGCAACTCCTCCCCGTCGTCCTGGCGGCCGCTGGCTTCGTCTCTGGTAAGAGCATCTCAGCTTCCTCGGCCGGCCTTGCGCGTACAGTACTGACAAAGCCGCGATGTAACAGCCCAGAGCAGCGACAAGTGCACCCAGGACACCTTCAAGATCAACTCCCAGGCCGATGCCAGTGGCCTCTCGGGCTGTAGCACCCTGAAGGGCAACGTCGTCATCGGCGAGAACTCTGACAACACGATCGATCTCTCGGGCCCCAAGAAGATCGATGGTGACCTGCAGTGCAAGAACAACGGCAAGCTCATCACTCTTAAGAGCAGCTCCCTCGGCGAGATTACCGGTGATTTCCTGCTGCAAAACGTTACCATCCTCTCCACCCTGAGCATGAGCGGCCTCACCTCGGTCGGCAGCATCAGCTGGACCTCGGTCCTCGAGCTCCAGAAGCTTGGCTTCACCACCGGTCTCAGCAAGGCCAAGTCGGTCAGGATTGCCGACACCAAGATCGACAGCCTCGACGGCATTGACATGACCACCGTCGCTCTCATGGACATCAACAACAACCACCGCCTCGTCTCGTTCGACTCCGGCCTGACCAGCCTGACGGATACTCTGAACATCAACGCCAACGGTGCCGGCCTGCAGGTCAAGTTCTCCAAGCTCAAGTCGGTCGCCAACATGACCATCTCTGGCGTCTCCTCGTTTGACGTGCCCTCCCTGAGCACCATCAACGGTTCTTGCGCCTTTGTCGAGAACGACTTCAAGTCCTTCAGCGCTCCCAACCTGACGCAGACCAACTCTGGTTCCATCCTGTCGTTTGTTAGCAACAATGCGCTAACCAACATCTCTCTGCCTGCTGTGACCAAGCTGGGTGGTGGTCTCCTCATTGCTAACAACACGGCTCTTGAGAAGATCGACAGCATTCCCAAGCTCAAGCAGGTCACTGGTGACATCAAGTTCCGTGGTGTCTTCAACACGTGAGTACCTTTTCTAGATGGTTCTATAGCTCGAACCCAGGTGTTGACCAACTTTTACCATAGTGTCTCTATGCCCGCTCTCGACGATGTCGGTGGTGCCTTCGACGTTGTCAGCACTGAGAACATCACCACTTCGTGCGCCTCCTTCGACAAGCTCGCTCCCGCCAAGTACGTCAAGGGCGGTAACGGCCACATCCAGGGCACGTACACCTGCAAGGGCAAGATCGAGAACGCCAACAACGACACCTCTGGCCAGACCGGCAAGAGCGGTACCGGCAGCGACAGCTCCGGCAACAAGAACGCTGCTGGTGCTGTCACCGTCAACGGTCTGACCGCCTTCGGTCTGGTCGCTGTTGGTGCTTTCTTCCAGCTGCTGTAAGCTGTGACGGAGGGACCGGCGCGAGGTGGTTGATTTGTATGTGGGACATCATCATTTTTCTGCGATACAGGGCTGGCAAACATGGTGGCGTCTTCTTGTAAACTCTCCTTTATTCCATGTTCCTTTTACCTGCCGAGTGTGTTGTTTTCATCGCTGCTCAGCTGCACATTCCGAGACACATGAACCGCACAACGTACAGAACTACTAGACTTAATACTTTTTTACTCGAATGTTCATCTGAAAAGATCACCCACGCATCGTCCCCTTTTTCCTTGTTGTGGCCGAGTACATGGATGGAGGTTGCTCTAGGTGGATAATGGGATGGGCTGGGGAAAATACGCTCTCCTGGCTATTACTGGCAAAAGGTGTATTCGTGATGGAAGGGGGAGCTACCAGTATGGCGGTGAAGCAGGCGCAGTATCTGGCTCTCGGACAACCCTGTATAGTCAGCTCGACAGTAGAGGCACCAAATTGCACCGTGTATATCTCCTTGTCGTCGTAGATGTTTCCTTCCAGGCTGAAACCGTGATCATTGTACCTGTAGTCGCACTCTTGCATCTGCAGTTTTCAGAATACTCTCGTCTTGAAGGCTTGCAAGTTGCATTACTATCAACTTGGAACAGGTATCACCCGTATCTTGTCATTCTGCAATCTTGACTCCGTCTACGAACCAATGATCCTACAACAATAACCCCGGAGCTTGACCATAGGGTTCGTAAACCAACCTCTAATTGTACACACCCTTTTCAAACTTTTCCGAGTCGTAGAACTTGGCAACGATGGCATTGCCGTTGAAGATGCGGCCCTCGAGGGCATTGACGGCCTGTTTGTATCCCTTGCGGTCAGCTCACAGAGGGCACCCAAAGATCTCAAGAGAAATTCAGCAGTGACTTACCCTAAGCGCAGATACCTGATCGGTGAACTTGATGAATACCTGACGGTCCTGCATGTCGATAAACAGCCTCTCGACCCGGCCGTACTGTCGTTCAATCACACAAGGTCAGTCAGGTGTCATTGCACAACCCATTAGAAAAGAAGAAGACGAGGAAAAAGACAACACCGCACCGCACGCGTACCTTCTCACCGCACTCCTCCCCAATCTCCTGGCCCAGGCCCTGCTCGACCTCGCCCTCGAGGTCCGGCATGCCCTCGAGCATGTCGCGGAGGACGACGACGTCGCTCATGGCGCCGAAGCCCTGCTCCTGCTCGCCCGAGCCGCCACCGTCCTGCTTGTTGCTACGCCTGTTGCCGCCGAGGATCCTGCCGCGGCCGCCCGGCTCGGCGTACCCGCCGCCCTCGGCGTCGGGCCGCTTCCGGCGCTTCTCGACCTGCACGCGCAGCGGGTTGACGATGCCGGACTCGTCGGCGCCGAGGCCGCTGCCGCGCGACCAGCCGTACTTGGCCATGAGGCGCTGGGCGAAGCCGGCCTGGCCGGGCCGGTTGGCGCGCAGCTGCTCCTGCTGCTCCTGCTGGTCGTCCTGATCTTCTGATGGTGGTGGTTGTGCGTCGTCTGCGTCGTCGTCGTCGTCGTCGAGGTCCATGGCTTCCCCTGCGGGCGGGGGAGGTGGCTGTTGCTCGTAGCGGACTGGGGCGCGGGATATGGTTGCTCCTGCCGCTGAGGGGTGTGCTTCTTCTGCTGGTGGTGGTGGTGGAGGCGGTGGTGGGCTTGGAGAGGGTCGGGCGGGCGGAGGAGCGGGCGCCGCGCCGGTGGACATGGCGAGGCGGCGGGCGTAGGCGTCGTCGCCCGTTGCGTCGTCTGGTGGTGGCGCTGCGGGCTGCTGCTGTCGGGGCGGTGACGGCGGCGGAGGGGCAAAGGAGTACTCTGCCGGCGGTGCGAATGCGTCTGCAGAACAGGGTTTCCATAATTAGCTTCACTCCACAAAACAGACAAAGGAAGAGAGAGACAGAGGAGGATCAAGGGCAAGGGACAACACATACTCATAGCCGGCCGCACCCCAGCGGCATCCTCATCGCTCAGGTCGCTGAGGTCCTCCTCGTAACTGCTCCCCCTCCTCCCGCCGCCCTCCCGCCGCCGCCGGTGCGCGTACAGCGCGGCCTTCCACTCGCGCACCTCGCGCACGCGCTCGTCGCTGCGCAGGTACTCGTCCACGTTGGTCGGGCGCGCCGGGTCGTACAGCTCGTCCCAGTCCGTCTCGGCGGGCGGCTCGTTGTCGTTCCTGCGCTTGTTGCGCTTCTTGCGCCCGCCGCGCAGGTGGCGCTTGTCCGAGCCGCCGCCGGCTTGGTAGTAGTAGTTGTTGTCGTCGTCCTCGGCGGCGGCCCAGTCGGCGAGGGTGCTGCGGCCCGCCGCCGCCGATCCTGCGGTTGCTGGGGCAGGTACGGACGACGGTGATGCTGCCGCTGCCGTTGCGGATGGTTGCTGTTGTTGCTGCGCCGGTGGCGTGCCGCCGGCGGTGGGAGGTATGGCGCGTGGGAAGGAGGGTTTGGAAGTCTTTGGCTTGGGGGCTGCTGGGCGGCGGATGGGCTGGAAGCGGAGGGCTTTGGGGGACGGTCAGCGTGGGACGGTGGTAATAGGTCAGAAGGGGGCGGTAGCTAACCTGACGAGTCGACTGGCTTCTTGGGCACCGAGGGGTCATCCGTGCCGTCTGCCGGCTTGAATATGACTGGCGCGCGCGAGATCGAGGCCGAAGAGTCGGCCTTGGGGTCGAGCAGGTTCGCGTAGAGCGACATGCCGCTGCCTTTCGGGGGCGGCGGGGGCGGTGGTGCCGCCATACTGAGTATGATGGCTCTTCCGGCACTTCTGCGAGGTGCTGTGTGCTGCGTACACGAGTTGGTAGTGCGTAGAGATCGAGTGCAAGCTGTACACTGTAGAAATCGCAGCTCTCACATGCCGGTCAAGGTTCGAAAGTATCACAATCACAGCCTTGCGGGACGAGGCGCTGGATAGTGGTCTAGCTTCCAGCCAGTGAAAGTATAGAGAGCTTGCTTGCTAAGAACTGACGCCATTGGGCCCTGTAATTCGTGCGCGGGAGCTTTTGCTCGAGACTCCACAGTGGGTGGTCGGGAGGGGGCCGCAAGCTGATCCTTGCCCCGAAGCTTCAGGAGGAGTGCCATCCATGTCTCCGCCCGCGATTTCGGCGGGTGAGTTCGGATAGTGCACCACCCATTCTCAAACGCAGCTCGACGTCTCATCTTGAGACCCATTGACTCTTCATACCTGCTGTGCCATCAATCGCAGTAGTACAAGGACTGGTTTCCGTGCTCTGCCCCGATCTAGCTCCCATTCTCCGGTCTCAATTGGGCGCCACAACATCGCCTGGTCCGACATTCGGTCGCACTCGCTCTCACTTAGACAGCCCGGTTTGAGATCTGCACTTCTCAGCCCCGAGCAAAGGGAAACCGCAGCGCCGTCTCACCACTCGCAACCATGGCTCTCACTCTCCAGACCGCCATCCGCGGCGCCACCGACGCAACGGCCGTCATCGTGCCGTCCAAGCCCCAGGCCCTGACCGTCACCTACCTGGACCTGATCCGGGAGACGGCGGCCTTCCAGGCCAAGCTGGCCGCTATCGGCATCACCAAGGGCTCGCCCGTGTCCATCGCCACGGTCAACTCGTACGAGTTCATCGTCTCCTTCCTGGCCGCCTCGTGGCAGCGCGGCATCGCCGCCCCGCTCAACCCGGCCTACAAGCAGGACGAGTTCGAGTTCTACATCGAGGACGTCAAGTCGGCCATCGTGCTCGTGCCCCGGGGCGCCTTCCAGGCCGGCAGCCCGGCCGTCAAGGCGGCCAAGAAGTTCAACGCCGCCGTCGCCGAGTGCTACTGGGACGAGAAGACGCGGTCCGTGGCGCTGGACGTCAAGGAGCTCGGCCAGCTCCAGGGCCTGCCGGCGCAGCCTGTTGCGCAGCCGCAGCCGGATGATATCGCGCTGGTGCTGCACACTAGGTGAGGAGACACACCAGTGCTCTTACTTGAGAAGTGCCTACATACTAATATCTGAATTGACAGTGGAACTACTTCGCGGCCGAAAGTGGTATGTTACATGAGGCCAACATGTCCTCTTGTCTTCAAACACCTGGTTAACCATTGTTTTGTCTTCTAGGTGCCGCTTACCCACCGTAACTTGACGAGGACCATGAGTATGTTAGGTTTGCACATGTATTTAGGACTTGCTCTTTGGTCTAACATCACGTCACAGAAAACATCCAGCAGACCTACCAGCTCACGGCCAAGGACCGCACCATGCTCGTCATGCCGCTCTTCCACGTGCACGGCCTCCTCTGCGCGCTGCTCGCGCCCCTCTACTCGGGCGGCTCCATGGTCGTGCCGACCAAGTTCTCCGCCTCGGACTTCTGGCAGGACTTCAACGCGCACAAGGCCAACTGGTACACGGCCGTGCCCACGATCCACCAGATCCTGCTCAAGAACCCGCCGCCGAGCCCGAAGCCCAAGATCCGCTTCATCCGCTCGTGCTCCTCGCCGCTGTCCCCGACCGTCTTCCACCAGCTCGAGGAGACGTACGGGGCGCCCGTGCTCGAGGCCTACGCCATGACCGAGGCCGCGCACCAGATGACCTCGAACCCGCTGCCGCCGGGCAAGAGGAAGCCCGGGTCCGTCGGCGTGGGGCAGGGCGTCGAGGTCAAGATCCTCGACGAGGCCGGCGGGGAGGTCGCGCGGGGCGCCGAGGGCGAGATCTGCATCCGGGGCGAGAACGTGACCAAGGGGTACCTCAACAACCCGGCGGCCAACGAGTCGAGCTTCCACCGGCAGAACGGCTTCTTCCGCACGGGCGACCAGGGCAAGCTCGACGAGGACGGCTACGTCATCATCACGGGCCGCATCAAGGAGCTCATCAACAAGGGCGGCGAGAAGATCTCGCCCATCGAGCTCGACAACGTGCTCACGCGGCACCCGGCCGTGTCCGAGGCCGTCAGCTTCGCCATCCCGGACGACATGTACGGGCAGGACGTCGGCGTCGCCGTCGTGCTCAAGCCGGGCCAGAAGCTCGGGCAGGAGGAGCTGCGCGGGTGGGTGGCGGAGAAGCTGGCCAAGTTCAAGGTGCCCAAGAAGGTATGTCTCCCCTCATCTTTTTGCTTCTGCCGGTCTGGCAGTGGTGGGCTATATATATGTCTGTTGGGAACGACGTGGGGACTGACGTGTGACTACGGCATAGATCTACTTTACGGACGTGATGCCCAAGACGGCCACTGGCAAGATCCAGAGGCGGATCGTGGCGGAGACGATGCAGAAGCAGGAGGGCAAGGCCAAGTTGTAAGGTCCACTACTCGGTCAGGTCTTGGAAGAGAGCGACCTGGACTTGGACTTGTCTTCTCAAGGGCGTCGGCGCCTTTGTGGATGAGGACCCGTTTGATGCTATGATAGCATACATACATACATAGTGGAGAGATACATAAAACAGAATACTTGTAATATTTGGACACATGGCAAGGAGATGTGGCCAGAGCAAATAAAGAGGTTTCCCTTGGGCTTGAGTATTGTACTTACTCTTGGAAATCAGCAACAGTTGTAAACCTTAGCAGTCGTTGCGAGTTCATCTTCCAAAAGGAGTGACGTACACGTCTTTTCCCAGCCGGTGATGCACAACGCCGAGGGGTCTCCGAATCGTCCCAAAGGGCGCCGACTTGCGGGCGGATCTACAACAGGGCGCGCGCTTGGAGTTCCGCCATTCTCAGAAGTCCACCCCCGCCCGCTATTTGCCGGACCGCAGATATGAATCCGCACCTCTTTGCTCTCGCTTCTTTCCCCGATCTTCCTCCACATCCCCCCCTCCCCCCACCAAAGGAAAGCCTCTCTGCTCTGTGTGACAATTTGAAGAGAGGAACTACCCGTCTCGCGCCGCCGATATCCGATTAGTCTTTGTGTTTCCGTCCGGTCTCGCCATTCCCCGACATCTACGGCAGTTTAGTTGGTCCCTTCCAGGAATCTAAGTAGTTACAACAAAAAGCCCATACTTCTCCTCCTCCTTTCACCCTCTACTTTCTCCTATGGCTCTGCGTCTTGCCGCTTCTTCTGCTCTGCCCCGTTCTACGATTAGTACCCCCGCCGCCGCTGCTGCCCGTCTATCCGGCATCTCAAAGCACATCAACAACAACATCGCCCCTTCCGCCCACCTCACCAGACGCAGCATGTCCTCCGGAGGCCGTCCTTTCGAGTGGCTCGTCGTCGTGCCCGACGTGCCCGGTGCCCTGCAGAAGAGACTTGACGTCCGGCCGTGAGTATAGCCTTCTCATTTCATGATGCGGTTTTGTTATCTTGTTGTTGTTATCCAATGCCATCCAATCTCTTCTTCTCATGCCCCCCCAACTTCACTCCCCTAATTTCATCTCAACTCTCACCTCCACACACCCCCAATGCACCCTTCTTCCCCTAACTCCCCGGAACCATACCACCCACCACCACCACCACCCACCCACTGCCAAATGACGAAGAGAACAAAGCCCCATTCTAATTGCACCTACAACAGCCAACACTTCGCCGGCATCACCGAGCACGTCAAGTCGGGCAAGATCGTCATGGGCGGCGCCATCCTCGACGACGTCCCCGTCGACGACCAGCCCACCAGCCTCAAGTTCGCCGGCAGCACCTTGCAGATCGTCGCCTCGTCGCGCGACGAGGTCGTCGAGTTCATCAGGGGCGACGTCTACGCAAAGTCGGGCGTCTGGGACGTCGAGAAGGTAAGAGAAATTATTTTTTTTTCTAGAAAAGAAAAAAGAACCCCCCCCCCCCCCAGGCACAGGCACAGGCAGCAAAGCTACTCTTTTCCTCTCCGCGGGCACCTTTCACAATGCTGGAAAGAACACAAAAACGCCCCTTGTTTCAGATAATACTAACGACGGGTGGAATGATAGGCCCAGATCTGGCCCCTCAAGGCCGCTGTCCGGACTCCCGTCAAGCAGTAGGCTCTGAGGCTCTCTGACAACTCACACATACCACAGAACAAAAGAAGTGTCTGGGAGGATAGAGAGCGCCATGTATGCATGCAGATGACCAACTGTGTTGACCAACTGTGTAGATCACCGCCAGACCCAAAAAGAAAAGAAAAACACAAATCAAAAAGTAGTATTATGACTCGCTCCCGAAACTGAGATTCTCAAAAAAAAGTAAAGAGCCAATGCAAGTGATAAAACCAACCCAGTTGTTGATCAAGTTGCCTTGTCCGTTTTCAACCAATGAACCAAGATCGATGAGGGCCCGGTCCCCAAGAAAGCGCCGCCGTCTCCCCCTCTCGAAACCATTCCTCGGGGACGTTTCGGCCCCTTGTATGTCACCTCAAACTCCACAAGACAACCGGTGTGGAAAGGAGACAGGATGATAACAGTCCATTGTACATCTCTAACCGGGAAAAATTCGTGCAATGCAACAAATAAGCAATCATTCTGTTCCAACAGGTCGTGAGGACAGGCTCTGCTGTTCTCTAGTCTTAGTCTTCAGAAGCTTCGTTCTCCTCCTTCTCTTCCGCGGCCACCCTCAGCTCGTAGTTGAGTTCGAAGCACTCCGCGAGGAGTTCGGTGACACTGCCCTGTCCCTCGGGAATGTCTTCACCCACCATGAACTTGCCATCTACCCGCATGTTGTCAATGGAGTGGAGCTGGCAAAAACCCATGTCAGTCATGATATCGACACTCTGAGGCGAGACACACGCATGACAACATACCTTCATGCTGTAAGGATACAGCTCGCGAACAGACCCAACACCACCAGAGTTCTTGACCTCGAGCAGGCATCGCTTCAGAGTCTGCAGCTGGTTGTAGATAGGGAGCAAAGCTTCTGACACGGGCTCAGACGAGATCATCAAGGAGTAGATGAAGCCATAGCTCCTCCGGATCAGGTAGAGCATTGTCCGCTGAACGTAGAGCTCTGCCGGCTTCCCTTGATCGTCAAGCCAGTTCCCGTCCACCCTGCTCTCGTCGATCTTGTCAAGCTGGCGCTGGAAATCGTACAAATCCGTCTCACGCAATGACCAGGCTTGCGTTACAGACAGCTTGTCCAGGTCATTGCGGATCGAGATCAGTACGTCGTATATCGGCTTGAAAGGTTCCGGAATCACCCCCTTCCTGTTTTGCGTTGTCAATACTACAGCTGAGTGGGGAGAGAAAGGAACCACAAACCTCTCAAGTACTATGTCAGACCAGAGCAGGCACCTCCGCAAGAGGTCCTCGACCTCATCGCTACCTGCCAGCACGCTTCCGTCTTCTCCGCGGAAGTGCCCATCCACCCTCTTCTCGTCAATGTCTTTTAGTTGCGACCGTAGCTTTTGGACATCGGATGACGAGAACTGTACGTATTAGAACCAGTGCAACCAAAGAACAGCCCTTGAACCAAGACTTACGCATTTCCGGGTGTTATTGAGCGAGATCGACCTTAGAATAGACACTAGCTTCTCATAGATCGGCCTCAGCGGCTCTGCTTGTCGGTCAAGCTTTTTCTGGAGATTGTTGAGCGACGTCCGGCACAGCTCGATGCGGCGCGCCAAAAGCTCAACCATGTTGTCGTTCTCTGCTGTGTTCACGATCTCGGTGAGCCTCTCGAGCGTGTGGTTCATGCTCTCGAGATCCTTGGCGGAGAAGAGGTCGGCCTCGGCCAGGTGGTCGGTGAGCCGCTTGATCGTGGACGTCAGGGCGTAGGCAGCCGGGGCTTCGCTTGTCCGGCCGATGGTCATGAAGAAGAGCGAGAGGAGCTGGAAGCAGCTCTCTAGGACCTTGTCCACTATCGAAGAGTCAGCCTGGCAAGGCAAGGAGATACCGTCATGGGTCCCCAGACTTACATCTGTTCTCCTGGGTGTGCTTTCCGTCGCGGATCTGGTTCAGTAACCGGACCTGCGCGGCGGTCTGGTCGTACAGCACCATGACGTCCTGGCTGCGGACATACTTGGTGCGGTCTTGCTTGAGCAACAGGAGCTGGTCCCGGATAGCCTGCAGCTTCTCCAGGATCTCCTGCTCTCGCGCATCCTTGGGCGGCGGGATGGCGGGGGTATCCATCGGGAGGGGGTGGGCAGTAGTCTTGCAAGGAGCCGTGGGTGTCGTGCTCTGCTAGGAAAAGTATAATGTCCGGCGAAGGAGAGATTCGAGGGGAAGGACAGGAAGCCGGAATGACGGGGTTTCCGGGTGCGTTTGCCGGGAAAGAGTAGAACAGAAGGTTTGATGTATAATCACCCTTGGCTTATTAACCCCGCGCAGCCGCAGAGTGGACGAGTTCCCGCAGTCGCGTGCTTGAAAGCCAATTGGACTTGGCAGATCCGTTTGCTCGGTTGGGCAAGATGATATGCTGTCCGGGATGATCAGATGCACGCTGCCGCAGGCCGGAGTAGGGGGCTGTGGTGGAGGAATACGTCGAGTGCAACGTAAGTGAAGGTAGCGTAGGCGAGACACTGCAGATGCAAGCCAGTATCCCAGCCGTTCCGGAGACGTCAGAATGGCGGGGGTTCGTCCAGGTCTGGTGAGTCGAAGAGCCGATGTGGGGTTCTCTTCGCAGGGGCCTGCAATTGGGTGACGGGAGGCCGGGCTTTGCTGAGTAAGGCAAGCTTTTGGCCGGGCGGAGCGAGAAATGAGAAGAGCTGGCTGAGGGTGAGGGATCTAGGAGATCTACTCCGTAGGCAAAAGGTCTGGGCGGGCGATCTTTGCACGTTGATTGGCTTGGTGTTTGGGTATTCTTGGTTCCTACCTAGGTAGACTAGATCCACCCTGAATCTGCGCCTTTGACTCCTGGCTCACTTCAATGATTCAAAAACTTAGCCTCTCCCGGATCTATAGTTTCCCCATTTCGCCGACGACCCGATTTCACCTGCTCCCCGCTAAACGGAAGCCACCCATTGGCCGGTAGGGTTTCCCACGCACAGAATTATTTCGTCGTGCCAAAAGCTCATCAAAGAATTTCGAACCCGTCTCCAACCCGTACACCTCGGACAAGACTTGCAGAATATCGACACAATCGAAATTCCCTGCGCCATCTACACATCCAAGATGTCTACCGCCGAGCTTGCCACTTCCTACGCGGCCCTCATCCTCGCCGATGATGGTGTCGAGATCACCGTGAGCACTTTCCACTAAACCCCGCCATGCCTGCCGTCGAGTCGGGGCATCTGGAGATGGAAGGAGAAGGACTGGGGAGGGGCAATTCATGGCGATATGAGAGACACACGAGGGCTAACATGACTGCTTTTTCTGCTCGACAGTCCGACAAGATCCAGACCATCCTGAAGGCCGCCAACGTCCAGGAGGTTGAGCCCATCTGGGCGCAACTATTCGCCAAGGTACGAACCGACAGCCAAACCTCGATATCGAGGCCGAGACGAGACGAGCGAGCTATGTACTAACAGGGTTTTGTGCTCTACAGGCTCTCGAGGGCAAGGACGTCAAGGACCTGCTCTCCAACATCGGCGCTGGTGGCGGTGCCGCCGCTCCTGCTGCCGGTGGTGCTGCCGCTGCCGCTGGCGGTGCCGCTGAGGAGGCCGTTGAGGAGAAGAAGGAGGAGGGTACGTCGAACCATTCCCTAGCCTACGCCGCTGGGATGTCCCATCCCCGTACTCTGGAGACTACGATTACTGACATACCTGGCCCTGCTCGCAGAGAAGGAGGAGTCCGACGACGACATGGGTTTCGGTCTTTTCGACTAAACAGTTTCCGCGACGACCTCTTCTTTCCCTTTGTACTTCAAAATCTGCATGGATGGCGACGGGTTTTTTCACCGACGATCATACGGACGGAGGCAATGATATCTGGATGCCTATACGGAGTAGCTTGTTCATGGAGAATATTATGAAGATGCGCTCTTGAACGTGAACGGTCTGGAGTCTTTTTGGGGCAAATGTGACTTGAGCTTCGCCATTATGCGGGACAGGAGCGATAGACAAAAATCGGGTACCAAATCGACTCTTCGTGCAGAGACTGTGTTTGCTGATTTCCATCTCGGCCATGCTTTCTGATTTGCCTATGACGTATGGTAACATCACCTGTTGGCTCTTTGCTTTAATATCGTTGGGATTGTTTTCTTTTTTGACGCCTATGACTGCACTGCTTGCCCTCAAATCTGGCGAGCGCACTCCATCTCTCGTGCAATTCCCGGCCTACGGAAATCGTGTGTCTGGTATACTGAGTATCATCTGCTCATAACCCCCCCCCCCCCCCAC